>NC_053489.1:233189730-233802230 GCF_905171775.1 Rana temporaria
GGAGATAAGCCGTCGTATCTCCTTTCTGAATCCGGGCCAGGGTCTTCATTCTCCCAGAGATCACTGTTACCAGGACTTATGCCCCGTACACACGATCGGAAATTCAGACAGCAAAAGTCCGATGTGAGCTTTTGAGCGGAAATGCCGACTGTGTGTATGCTCCATCGGACTTTTGCTGTCGGAATTTCCGCCAACAAAAGACTGAGAGCTGGTTCTTAAATTTTCAGATGGAAAAAGTTCCTATTGGAAAATCCGATCGTCTGTAGCTATTCCTATGTGCAAAATTCCGACGCATGCTCAGAAACAATTCAACGCATGCTCAGAAGCATTGAACTTAATTTTCTCGGCTCATCGTAGTGTTGTACGTCAACGGTCGAAAGTTCAGAGAACTTTTGTGTGACCGTGTGTATGCAAGCCAAGCTTGACCGGAATTCCGTCAGAAAAACCATCCAAGGTTTTTCCGACGGAAAATTTGATCGTGTGTACGCTGCATAAATGCTTTACAGTTGCCTCTGGAACAGGAGAAAATCTTAAGCCAGCCATAGACTGTTCAAATTCAAACAATGTATTGGCAGGCTGAATGTACCCAAGTTGATCGATTGATAAACTTGGGTATAACCACCCTGTTGATTTTATATGCAATTGTGTTCTCCCAGTGGGAACGGCTTTCCCCGCAGGGAGAACACAATGGCTCCGTGGGAGGCATTCCCACCATCAACACTGACTGTGTTGATGGGGCAATCAAGGGATTTTCTTTCCTGAAATCTGTGGCCAGCTTTAGAATGGGGACACTTTGTTTTCTCTTACTCCCTGTAGTGTTAACAAAGTATTTTAACCCTTCAGTACTTTTTAACCCTCATCTATGAAAATCAATTGGCTCTTACTCTTTAAAGGGTACGTATAGCCCAAACCTTTTTTTTTTTTTGTAGTGAAGGGTCATCTTTGCTGTCTGTGTACTATTAGGGACATTTTCACTTTGTTCTGAGTTGCAACAGGAAATGGGTGAAAATCTTACAAAGTTATTGATGACAATCATTCAAAACTATCCAAAACAAAAAAAGAAGGAAAAAAATTAAGTTTTTGCCTTTTTGCCTAGAGATAAACTTATTTCTTATAATGCATAAGTATGGGGGGGAAAAAGCAAGGTTTCTGTAGCCTCCCTTTCACACTGAGGCGGTGCGCTAGCAGGACCGCTCCAAAAGTCCTGCTAGCCACATCTCTGGAGCAGTGAGAGAGCGGTGTGTTTACCACTCCTCCACCGCTCCTTCCCATTGAAAACAATGGGACACCGCGCCTATACGCCTCTGAAGAGGTGCATTTCGGGCAGTATTAACCGTTTTTCGGCCACTAGCGGGGGTTAAAACCGCACCGCTAGCAGCCGAATACCGCGGCACTTCCGACAGTATAGCGCTGCTATACCGTCAGTGCACCTCCCGCCCCAGTGTGAAAGGAGCCCAAATCTCTGGTCTACTTACAATAACAGAAAATTAATTGACAGTAACTTAAATCTAAGAATGTCAAGATGCCAGAAATTCCTTAAAGTTTTCTCGAGTTGAATATATAAAAATATAAAAAAAGCTCTTTCACGCCGTAACGACACAGAAAAAGCACCCTTTATTTAAAGCATAAAAGATGTTAAATGTTTAACTCGATCCAGTGAAACTGAATTTACCGGTAGGTCTGGAAAATCGCAGATGAAAAATAGTTTTGAATGCAAATGCAAGGAAAACAACTTTGTATATTTTGTGGCACGCCATATAACAATAGTCAGGAGCTGCCCTTAACCACTTCCCTAGAATCAAACAGCACAGTAGCATGGTACGTCACACCTGACAGTCGCTTATTGTGTTTCATTCCATGGCTTCTGTTGGGAAGCTGTGCAATTACTCCACTAATCTTTTTGTACAGTAGTCTTTTTTGAGATCTCCCCTGAGCCTCCTACCCCCTTCTCATTCAGAGGATGACCTCTTGGTATGGTACTTCTCCTCCTTTGAAATATGCTTCCATCCCATCTCTTCTTTTCTCTTCCAGGGGAAGCAATTGCTATTAGCAGCCAAACAGCAATAAAACAAAATTACCAGGTTTCCTGTTGTAAAAGTAAAGGCAGGAATTTATCACCAGGATCACAATGATGGGACAATTCACTCAAAAGTCTTTTCAGAAGCAGCTATTTGAAGATGGCTTAACCCATTTCTAGCTGGATAGGCCGAAGTTAGAACACGAGAACTAACATATAAAACATATGATGCATAATACACATTCTTAACAGAAACCTTCCACAACACTAAATAATTAGTACACTAACAAGGACCTTTTATGAAGTTTTAGCTGCTGTGCCCATCGATTATCTTCTATTTAAAGTGTTTTTAAACCCCCAAAACAAGCATTTAATATATTGCAGCTTACTAGTCCTTAATTGTGGTGGCTGCATTAATGTTTTTTCTTTTTCCTTTATTTTCACCTGGTGATTGGGCCAGTAACACACTTTCTATCTTAGGCTTAAATAACTACAGCAACAAAACTTGAGTATAGAAGCTTTTGGTGTTCTTTTTGCTTTTTACTATGGGGCAGATCCACAAAAGGATTATGCCGCGTATCTACTGATACGCCGGCGTAATTTATAAATTTCCCACGTTGTATCTTTGTTTTGTATCCACAAAACAAGATACGACGGCATCTGGGATCGATCCGACAGGCGTACATCTTAGGCCCCGTACACACGTCCGAGAAACTCGACTAGCAAAACACATAGTTTTGCTCGTCGAGTTCCTTGTGAAGCCGCCGAGGATCTCGGCGAGCCAAGTTTCCCCATTGACTAACGAGGAAATAGAGAACATGTTCTCTATTTGGCCCGACGAGATCCTCGTCGGTTTCCTCGGCCAAAAGTGTACACACGACCGGTTTCCTCGGCAGAATACGGCTCCCATCGAGTTTCTGGCTGAATTCTGCCGAGAAACTCGGTCGTGTGTACGGGGCCTTAGTACGCCGTCGGATCTTAGATGCAATTTTTCCGCGGGCGCTAGGTGGCGTTTCCGTCGAAATCCGCGACGAGTATGCAAATTAGCTATTTACGGCGATCCACAAACGTACGTCCGGCGCATTTTTTTACGTCGTTTGCGTTCGGCTTTTTCCGGCGTATAGTTAAAGCTGCTGTTATGAGGCGTACTGAATGTTAAGTATGGCCGTCGTTCCCGCGTAGAATTTTTAAATTTTTACGTTGTTTGCGTAAGTCGTTCGCGAATAGGGATTTGCGTAGCATGACGTCACCGTCGGAAACATTGGCTTGTTCCGGGTTAATTTCGAGCATGCGCACTGGCATACCCCCACGGACGGCGCATGCGCAGTTTAAAAAAAACGTTGTTTACGTCGGGTCACAACGTATTTACATAAAACACGCCCCCATTACATCCATTTGAATTAGGCGCCATTACGCCAGCAAAGATACACTACGCCGCCGTAACTTACGGCGCGGATTCTTTCTGGACTAAAAAAAAAAAGTAAGTTACGGCGGCGTAGTGTATCTTAGATACGCTACGCCCCGCGCATAAATGCGCCGCTGTACGAGGATCTGCCCCTATGTGTCCATGTCCTCAAGCTCCCTCTCCAGAACACGGGGTGAATATTGTTCCAGGTAGGAACGTTTTGGCCACTAGCCGCTGAAAAAAACACAAACCGCAATTTGCGTTTCCCAGAGGCCGGTGGTCTAAGTAGGCTATGTGTACATGAAGCCTTAGGGTATCTCCACTCTATGGAGAAGCAACAGAGCCACCCTTGGACAGAAGCACTGTCAACATGCTGAGAGGTTTGTGTTGGATGGCCTAGAAAATTTAGACTACTTGACTAAGAAATTGAAGTAGAACTTAACCCTTCTATCATTTTCATCCAAGGAGGCTGCCATCTTAGCCTCTATTTAATCTGCAACTTCCATGGTGCTGCACATGTGATCAGTTATGACTCCAGCCCAAAAGGGGGATTAAAAACACGCTTTTCAGGTGCTTCCTAAGTGCTTTTCAGGCCCTTCGGAATCGCTGCTCCTTCATTGCAATGGGCAGGGGCTTGGCATGGTTAAAGCGGGAGTTCACCCATAAAACAATTTTTCCCCTTAGATGGATGCTCGTTTTGTCTAGGGGAATCGGCTAGTTGTTTTAAAATATGAGCTGTACTTACCGTTTTCGAGATGCATCTTCTCCGTCGCTTCCGGGTATGGGTCTTCGGGAGCGGGCGTTCCTTCTTGATTGACAGTCTTCCGAGAGGCTTCCGACGGTCGCATCCATCGCGTCACTAGTAGCCGAAAGAAGCCGAACGTCGGTGCGGCTCTATACTGCGCCTGCGCACCGACGTTCGGCTTCTTTTGGAAAATCGTGACGCGATGGATGCGACCGTCGGAAGCCTCTCGGAAGACTGTCAATCAAAATAGGAACGCCCAGTCCCGCAGCCCATACCCGGAAGCGGCGGAGAGGATGCATCTCGTAAACGGTAAGTACAGCTCATATTTTAAAACAACTAGCCGATTCCCCTAGACAAAACGAGCATTCATCTAAGGGTAAAAAGTGTTATGTACGGGTGATTCAAGATTAAATTAAAGAATTAAAAATAAATAATCAGCCAGAGGACTTGTATCTACAAGCTGAATTTGACCTATGCATTCTCTGCGACTCCCAATATGATATATTTTAACTTTGATGCAGCAACTATCTGAAAACACTTCTGTAAGCAAGGTCAAAGTCACATAAAGTACGCAGCATTTGTGTTGTTTGTAAAGATAAGTGTGAATAACATGCACATCCCGCAGAACTAAGCCGGGAAACTATGTCAATAAGGGGCGATATCAATCACAAAAATATACTGGTATGTGAGACAAGAGCAAGGAAATGAAAATACTCTGATAAATAACATTACAATGTAAAGGGTAAGATTAATTGCATGTATCCTGAGACACACAAAGGAAAGTAAATTATTAAAAAGGAACAATTACTTTAGGGAGCAAGTAAACCCTAAAATAAAAAAAAAATAAAAAAATTATGTTGTCAGCAAGTAGGGATTTTGGTAGAAAATAATTTATAATTATTTTCTAAAAAAAAAAACAATAAAAATAAATAAAAACCTCATACATGCTATAATTAAAAAAATAAAATCTTCACACTTGCAGCCACGCAGTACAGTATACAATTCCAGATGAATGAAGCCAGGTGCCAAAATAATATGCACACAGGAGCGTTACAACAGTAGAAGAGGATAGAGCACTGCTAGGGTCAGGAAGTGAGAAATTCAGACAAAGAAAAAAAACATTTAGAAGGGAAATGGAAGGAAAAGGTAAGTGAACTAACAATGCACTAGCTTAAAGGAACCTATTTAGAAAATAAAAAACAATCCTTTACAACCCCTTTAATACTGGCCCTATGTGTGTGTATGAGTGTGCAGGGACATTAGATTGTGAGCTCCTTTGAAAAACTGAGACTGATGGTTCTATGCACTCCTTAAAGCTCTGCGAATTATGGCAGTGCTATAGAAATATTTGGAATAAATAAACACTTCTATTGCTAAATGTGCATATCTATGCACTTTGTGCACACCTCCAGTACTTTCCGCATCAGGGCATATAACTGCATATTACATCCTGACTGATCTACTGGCTAGTGTTATCTGCTGTTAGCTATAGACGCAATAGACGAGGACCGGTTAGGTAGAAATTGCTCATCAAATGTCTAAGGGTAGCTAAAAGCAAACCACTAGAGGTCAAGACACATGTGTCTGCCCACAGATGTTACAAGGGACAATATGACCAACCCAAGGGCACCAAATGTTCTGAGCTCTGCACGGTGCTCTATAAATTTCAATTGTTGACCTAGAGAAGTCCATGTAAGTGGAGCGTGGAGGCAGAAAAATTGGGACAGGTTTTCTATCCCAGCTGATGTTCTGCCTGAAGCTGTGAGCCTGTGGGCATTAGACTACAACCACAGACATGAGAACATCCCTTGACTTGTCATTTCATGGGCTGCTTTAGACTCACCTGCAGCTCTGGGCTTTCTCAGTCAATGCCAGGACACGGCAGCAGCAGGGAGTCAAATTGGCTCTGCCACAGAGCGTGTGACATCCTGTGTTTAGGCAAAATTACTTATTTGCCAGCTATGTTTGAACGTCCCCCTTTGAAAAAAAAACATGCAATGTCACCCTACAACTGGGGTACATTTACTAAAACTAGAGAGCGCAAAATCTGGTGCAGCTGTGTATGGTAGCAAATCAGCTTCTAACTTTAGCTTGTTCAATTAAGCTTTGACAATAAAAACTGGAAGCTGATTGTTTTTATGCAGAGCTGCACCAGATTTTGCACTCTCCAGTTTTAGTAAAGCCACCCCAACAGCTGGAGAGAACCTAGAGCTGCCAACAACCAGTCCCTCGTAGGTCTCTCTTGATCAGATTGGGGGGGGGGGGGGGGGTAGGAGCTAACTCCATTAGACAACCTTAAAAGCTACGTGAAATCTGCCCAGCTCTGGGTTTACATAAGGATTTAGTTCCACTTTAAACACTATTACAAGCTTTTAGATTAATGACCAGGTCATTTAGGTACACTGTAAAAAAAAAAAAAAAAAAATTAAAACAAAAGTTAAATAAAAAAAAAAAAAAAAACTTGTGAAGCCAATACATGGACATTCATGACCATTTAACGTTTTATTTAGAAAATAAAAAACTAACCTTTACAACCCCTTTAAATAATATCCAAAGGGTTCAAATATGGCTGCCATCAGCACTGAAATGCAAAACTAAGAAACAGCACAAAATAAACTCTCTAAACCCCGCATAAGGACCATGTTTTTATCCAACACTCAAATACTTTCTATTATGGCCTTGATTCCATGACCAGACACAGGAATATCAGGTATCAATTTCTGCTCAAATGTACATATCTCCTCCGCCATCACCTGATGTTCTATAGCAGACACTCTCGACCCTTTTATCACGGAGAAACCCTTAAAATAATCTTCAAGTCTCACAGAACCCTTGCTAAAAACGATTATATCCATAGGTCATGGTACGTTTGCATGATCAGCAAGCTGTACAAAGTTTAAATTTGAAAACAAAGAATATGGTGTATCTAGAGCAGACTTTCTCAACCTTGTCAACACAGAGGAACCCCTGAAATAACTTTCCAGTCTCAGGGAACCCCTGCTAAAAGGGATTAGATCTACAACTCATGATACATAAAGCTGGTCACACACTATGAGAAAGTTGTAAAAAAACAAATCTGTATGAGGTGCGATCATTTGATTTTCTTATAGTGTGTACACAACTTACGATATCTCATTCAGACTTTCCAAACACACAATCTCCAAAAATGTTCTCGTACGTGAACAGAACGAGAAAAATCGGATACAAAAGACTGCGCATGATCAGAAACCACAAACAAAACAAAAAAAGACGTAATCGTACGAGAATTTTTGCACATTATTTCCATCCTCGGTTTCGACTTTCTGTGAGACATTGAGCAAAACCGGACAATTGGTCACCCAATTTTCTTATACTGTGTACCCACATTAATGATTAGTGGGACAAACGCTCCTTACACTTTTGGTCATTGGGAAGAATTACTCCCCCAGATAGCTAACAAGATCAATGGTGTCAATGGAAACTTATCTGAGGCCTCGTACACACAAGAATCTCTTGCCGCCCGAGTGTACACACGGACCTTTCAAAAGAACTGCGGTTCTTTTGAAAGGCAAGAACGTGGTGACGTCATCACATAGGACGAGCATGCTCTCGTCACATTCGATGCCGTCACCGCCATCTTGCTTCACCCTACCTATGCCGTGGAAGCAACCGCGCATGAGTCAAAGTCATTTCGAGCATGCGCGGGTTTCCACGGCGACAGGTATACACACTCTCGGGTTTCTCGTCGGGAAACAGGCCGACAAGAATCTAGACGAGAAAATAGAGAGCAGGTTCTCTATTTTTCTCGTCGAGATTCTGGCCAGATTTCCAGACGAGAAACCTGAAAGCCTCGTACACACGCTCGGTTTACTCGGCAAAAAAAGCTCTGCCAGCAGTTTTCTTGCTGGTTCTTGCCGAGAAAACCGAGCGTGTGTACGAGGCTTGAGTGGCAGAAATTGCTCATTGCTCAAGGAACCCCTAGCAACCCTTGGTGGAACCCTGGTTGAGAAATCCGTATTGGATACATTGGGTAGATTTTTTGACACCCCCAGCTGTATAAAAACATTTTTTGAAATGAATATTCTTCAAATGAAAAGAATAAGGCCCACGTACACACGACCGAGCTTCTCGGCAGAATTCAGCCAGAAACTCGGTCGGAGCTGAATTCTGCCGAGAAACCCGGCCGTGTGTACACTTTCGGCCGAGGAAGCCGATGAGTTCCTCGTCGAGCCAAATAGAGAACATGTTCTCTATTTCCTCATTGTTCAATGAGGAAAGTTGGCTCGCCGAGATCCTCGGCGGCTTCACACAGAACTCGACGAGCAAAACGATGAGTTTTGCCCGTCGAGTTCCTCGGACGTGTGTACGGGGCCTAAAGGGTATGTTGAACAGTGAAAATTAAGCCTCGTACACACGACCGAGAAACTCGACGGGCGAAACACATCGTTTTGCTCGTCGAGTTCCTTGTTAGGCTGTCCAGGATCTCGGCAAGCCAAATTTCTCCATTCCCATTGAGGAAAAAGAAGATAAGCTCTCTTTTTAGCTCGATGAGATCCTCGACAGTTTCCTCGTCGAAAAGTGTACACACGACCGGTTTCCTCGGCAAAAAAGCAAACTGTTTTTTGCCGAGAAACTCGGTCGTGTGTACACTTTTCGACGAGGAAACTGACGAGGCCTGACGGTTTTCCCTACCACTAGTAGTCAGTGTAGAAACGACCCCTTACATTGGAGGTTATGGTCCTCCTTGTATTACTGGTCAGTAAACACGAGATGTCTACTCACCACTGCTCCTCTCAAGGTACCCTTGGGTTCCATGGAACCCTGGATAAGAAAGGGCGCTAAAGTACAAACATAAAACATTTATTTACAATTCTGAAGACCTCAAAATTCAGGATCTGTTGCCAAATGTACAACAGTAGAGCAGAAGGACAATGCGAATAGACATAATGTTTTCGAACCAGACTAAATCCATCCTTCCCTAAACACAGCTGGCTTCATGCACTAAACTTACTTAGATAAACCCCGTGGGCTAGCAACAAAGTTCACATATATCAACTTCCACTGTAGACACACTATAGTGATGTGACATTAAACTGTCTGGGGAACGTTATAGCCTGAGAGCTGGACCGAAGGCTAGGCATACCGTGATATAGAAGCACCACTACATATCCCTGCAAATATTTACATTTACTTTCTGGAACATAAGAGTTTTACAAAGATTACACACAAAGCTCGGCAATAAATCCTGGGAGACAAAGGCCTGATGACCTACTACCCCCATCACTGCTTTAGAATGGGTCTCATTCCAAGAAGAAGGGAAGAGATTACAGAAAGAAAGCACAGCCAGAGGATATCATTTATGAAAGATGCCACGGTTACCCATAGCAACCGGATGTCTGCTTTTATTAGACTGATATGAGCAACAGCTCAGCCTTTAACTGGAAATGTCATAAAATTCCCCCTATGGATTTCACAGTTTTCATCATATCGTTAAACATCATAAGGACCTTATGGAATCCAGATATTTAGATAGGAAATGATGACACATGGCATACACTCTTATATAAAAAAAGAAAAATAGAAAATAAAATACTGATTAGATATAATAATATGTACTATAAACAATCAACATGTGTTTCCTTTTCCAAAATACTGAGTTCCTCCTTTTTTGCAACTTTCTGCGATAATAAACAATCAACATGTTTTTTTCTCTTTTCTAAAATATTTTTTTTTTGTATCCTTTTTTTGTTTCCTAGCACTGCTGATCTCCTGCAGCTTCTTTTTTGCTATCATAAACAATCAACACACGTTTTTCTTTATCAAAATACTGTTTACTTCCTCTCTGCAACATAGCGCTGCTGATCTCCAGCAACCACTTTTTGCTAGCACAAACAATCAACATGTTCTTTTCTTTTTCTTAAATACTGTGCCCCTACTTTTTCTATCACTGCAATGCTGACCTCCTACAACCTCTTTCTGCTATCATAAACAATCGGCAATGCATTTTCCCTTAATAAAATACTGTCTTCCCCCCTTTTTGTTTGCATCACAATGCTGCTGATCTCCTGCAATTTCTTTGCAGCCATTTCCTTCCAACATGTACTCACTATAATGTTGCCGACATGTCATTGCTTCTTATCAGGAGCGGAGAAACAAGCCAGCACAATGAGTGCCATGGCATGCCCGCTTATCGCCTCCATTTGGGAGGGGGCATGTGACAGAGTGACAACGCCTGAGAGCACTTGGGAGACAAGGCAAGAGCAGTGTCGCCCAAAATAGGAAGTGCTTGAACAAGGACCTTCACGGCGGGTATTATTTTAACGGAACTGTCAATTTTAAAAGTACTTTTGCCGCAACATCAATCAATATTTCAAAGAGTTGAGCACTTTTAACATATTGATGATAAAAAAAGCAGAGCTATATACAGCTATCAGATCTTTACATTTCAATGCAAGGAAATCACAATTGCATTGCATTGTTTCAATTTAAAGTCATTTTATGCAACTTTCACATTGCTTTAAATGTCATATACTATGCAATCTATTGCCTATGAGTGCGGTTGAATGCCAGAGTTTGGTCTTTTGCGAGATTTGTGCGACTGGGTTTAGCTCCACTTAACAGCCGATTCCCATTAGTCCAACTTCTGATGCGACTTGACAAGGGAAACCTAATATTCAATGGTACCTGTTCTCATCAATGTGATTTTGAATGCAAAGCAATTGTGATTTTGTTTTTTTTCACATCACTTTAAAGTCATCGGTAGATGTCATATACTATGCAATCTATTGCCTATGAGTGCAGTCGAAACACCAGAATTCGGTCAGTTGTGAGATTTGTGCGATTGGGTTTAGCTCCACTTTAGAGCCGATTCCCATTAGCTAACTTCTGATGCGACTTGACGAAGGGGTCCTGCGTGACTCTGAAACGTTGCACTCTTATTATGTTGTGATCATGCAATAAATGACCTATTTGGACGCTACTTTTTGTCTATCCATGGTGTGCTGGCAAATATCTATTTTTTGACAAGGGAAACCCGCATACTCAATGGTACCTGTTCTCAGCAATGTGATTTTGCAATGCAAAGCAATTGTGATTTTGTTTTTCACATCACTTTAAAGTCATCGGTAAATATCATATACTATGCAATCTATTGCCTATGTGTGCAGTCGAAATGTCAGAATTCGGTCAGTTGTGCGATTGGGTTTAGCGCCACTTAAAAGACGATTCCCATTTGTCTAACTTCTGATGCGACTTGACGAAGGGGTCCTGCGTGATCCGAAACGTTGCACCTCTTCTTATGTTGTGATCATGCAATAAATGACCTATTTGGACGCTACTTTTTGTCGATCTATGGTGTGCTGGCAAATATCTATTTTTTTGACAAGGGAAACCTAATATTCAATGGTACCTGTTCTCAGCAATGTGATTTTGCAATGCAAAGCAATTGTGATTTTGTTTTTCACATCACTTTAAAGTCATCGGTAAATGTCATATACTATGCAATCTATTGCCTATGTGTGCAGTCGAAATGTCAGAATTCGGTCAGTTGTGCGATTGGGTTTAGCGCCACTTAAAAGACGATTCCCATTTGTCTAACTTCTGATGCGACTTGACGAAGGGGTCCTGCGTGACTCCGAAACGTTGCACTTTTCTTATATTCTGATCATGCAATAAATTACCTATTTGGACGCTACTTTTTGTCGATCCATGGTGTGCTGGCAAATACCTTATATTCAATGGTACCTGTCCTCAGCAATGTGATTTTGCAATGCAAAGCAATTGTGATTTTGTTTTTCACATCACTTTAAAGTCATCGGTAAATATCATATACTATGCAATCTATTGCCTATGAGTGCAGTTGAAATGTCAGAATTCGGTCAGTCTATTTTTTGACAAGGGAAACCTTATATTCAATGGTACCTGTTCACAGCAATGTGATTTTGCAAAAGGCTCCTGTGCTACTTTAATGCGATTTTGGCCCCTACAGAATATGCAAAGTTGCCTGAAAGTCGCACAACCTAGTCACACTAAAAACTGCATCAAAATCCCACCACAGCAGCAGTAACCAAGCCATGACAGGCCCTCCAGCAACATAAATGACCATACCCTCTCCCTACTTATAAGAATACAGTAAACTGGTCATTTGCATTTTTCTTAGTAATGATGATAAGCATGTATATAAAGCTCACGCAAGTCCTCCCGCAATCGCAAATACGCCAACCTGATTTCACAGCAATCTACACACTTTAAGACACCTTTAATCTGTAGCATTTGCATTTGAAAAGTTCAGAAAAGCGAAAAAAGAAATAAAAAAAAGAAAACGTACATTTCCATTAATTATACACAGATGGGTAACGATTAAGATAAAGCAACTAGTTTAAAGCAGCATTCAGGAAAAAAAACGAGATGGCTGGGAGGAAAATCCACCATCTGCCGTATTATGCCCCGAAAATATACTTTTGGAATATTCTGCATTTTAAAGAGCATCCAAACCCAACCCCTGACTATATTTACCATAAATCTTCAGGCTCTTTCTCTGCTTTTTTTTTTTTTTGTTAGTGCCTTTGATCCAGAGAAAAAAAAATAGAAGTCTAGGGCAGGACTCTAAAACTCAATCCAAGCCATAAGGTCTTCAAAAAAAAAATACTCCTGGAAATCCCTTAATCTTCCAGCAAAAGCCAATCACCAAAAAGCCTTGAGATGGAAAAACAATCAACATAAAGAAAGAGGGTTCAATTCAATGTGGTCTTCAAAAACCATTCAGGGGTTTAAGTGTCAGCTCTTGGGGTTGTTTGTGTATTGTTTGTTTTTTTTTTTTGCGTCGACTTGAAAGTTGGTGGCATTTAATCCAAGCAAGACCAAAAAAAAAAATGCGAAAACCATAAATAAAAAATCGAAGAGATCTAAAAGCTTTAATGTATTCTCCAGGCAGATGTGAGGAACTCTTTAAATGAGCAGTACAAATGACTGTTAGGAAAATACAGGAGAGCCGCAAAGAAAAGCCCCCGTGTCTTATTAATCTTTATTTATTTTTTTTCCCCTTACCAGTGAAAATTCAATTTATTTTCGAGCCTCCGGGGCAGCGTTTTCATATCACGATGACAGCAGAAAATCAGCAGGAAAAAAAAAAAAACAATAAAAAATAAAAAAAAAAACAATAGAAAAATGAATTTAAATATTAGCAGGCAAGAGAGGGAAATGTCTTTGTTATCATTCTTGTAAACTCCACACCAATCAGAAATAAAGATTTCCAAAATAATAAAGAATTTCAGCAATCCAGGGGTGATTCTCTTTTTTCTCTCCTTTGCTGCAGATCATAAATATGAGAGGATGACAGAAGTGCAGAACGTGTGTTGTGACCCCCGGTGATCGGGCTTCAGCACTGCATGAGAACGATCTGCACCCTGCAACATCCACTTAATCCTCCTCTCCTGTGTCTTAGATCCCCTTGGATGCCTGCTAGCAGCCTAATTCTCCCAGACATTCAGCGATTCTCAGGATCGCCCCCCTATATACAGGAAGGGGTGATGAGAAATGCCCCCGATCGTGCACCGGTTGATGGATGGAGCCGGACGAGTCTGCGCCCGTGCAGCGGCGCGGGGATGATGCCTCTTCTCAGCTGCTCTGCACGTCGGGAACTGACAGGCAACTGAAACGATGCTTCTGTCTCCTCGGTGGGCGGCACGCCCCCGGCACGCCTCTCCCGCTGCAGCCGCCAATGGCGGACGCCTGTGTCGGGCAGGCGGGCCAATGGGAGGCGGGGAAAGGCGGTTACCAGGGTGATACGCTCGGCGTCCCAGTGGAGCCCCTGGGAGGAAGGAGCAGCCACGCGTTTATTTCGCGGAAAATTTTAAATAGAAACTTGTGGACTCGGAGGATGCAGAGGAAGCAGCTGGATCGTTTAGTGTTTGCTGTCAGCGGTTCAAAGCGATGATCTGGCTCTGACACAGCGCGCAGAGGAACTCGTTTGCTCGGATTTTCACACACTTATCAAAACTGGAGCATCTGTGCGTGGCAACCAATCAGCTTCTAGCTTTAGCTTGGGCACTTAAAGTGGAGGTTCACCCGGAAATGTACATTTTTAACCTTAGATTCATGCTCATTTTGTCAAGGGGAATCTGGTAGTTTTTTTAAAAACAAAGCTGTACTTACCGTTTTAGAGAGCAATCTACTCCGCCGCTTCCGGGTATAAGCTGCGGGACTGGGCATTTCTATTTGATTGACAGGCTTCCGACGGTCGCATCTATCGCGTCACGATTTTCCGAAAGTAGCCGAACGTCGGTGCGCAGGCGCCGTATAGAGCCGCACCGATTTTCGGCTTCATTCGGCTACTCGTGACGCGATGTATACGACCGTCGGAAGCCTGTCGGAAGCCTGTCAATTAAATAGGAATGCCCTGTCCCGAAGACCCATACCCGGAAGCGGCGGAAAAGATCGCTCTCTAAAACGGTAAGTACGGCTTCGTTTTTAAAAAAACTGCCCGATTCCCCTAGACAAAATGAGCATGAATCTAATCTTAAATTTTTTTTTTCGGGTGAACTCCCGCTTTAAACTTTGAAAATGAAAGCTAGAAGATGATTGGTTGCCATCCATAGCTGCTCCAACCTTGGTAAATTCATTTTCACTGACACATAGGGAGAGATTTACTAAAACTGTTGCACCTAGAATCTAGTGCAGCGGTGTATTTTTTGGGTTCGACGGGCATCGTGATTGACGATAGATTTACAGCGAGGGACAATATTTCATTTTTTTAATATTGGACTTTTTAAAAACAGTTTCTTGAGGTTTTAACTTTTTGACACTTTTTTGGTGAATGGGTACGGGTACAATGTACCCAGTGATGTCTGGTGTTGTTTTTTTCTTTTTTTTTTTGGGGGGGGGGGGGGGAGCAAACAACCACCCTTCCCCCTAAACAAATTAAAAAAAGACCTACAATTTTGAAAAAGTTTTTCTTTGTTTCGGTTATAAAATTTTGTAAATAAGTAAGTTTTCTCCTTCACTGATGGGCACTGATAAGGCTGCACTGACGGGCACTGATGAGGTGGCACTGATGGGCGGTACTGATATGCAGCACTGATGGGCATTGATAGGTGGCACTGATGGGCACTGAAAAGCTGCACTGTTTGGTACTTATGGATGGCACTGATAGGTGGCAGTGATGGACACTGATGGGTGGCACTGAAGGACACTGATAGATGGCACTGATAGGCATCACTAATGGAACTGGCAGACATTGCTGATTGGCACTGATTAGCATCATGCCTGGGCGTTTAGCGTTACAACGTGATGATCTGGCTCTCAGAAACTTGTTTGCTTGTATTTTCACACACTAGAGGGGGGATTTATTAAAACTGGAGCTTCTATCTTTAGCTTTGGCACTTAAACTTTGAAAATGAAAGCTAGAAGCTGATTGGTTGCCATGCACAGTTGCTCAAACCTTGGTAAATTAATTTTCACTGATACTTGACAAATAGGGAGAGATTTACTAAAACTGGAGCACACAGAATCTGGTGCAGCGGTGTATTTTTTGAGTCTGGCTGGCGTTGTGATTGAAGATGGATTTACATTGACGGACACAATTTTTTTTATTTTTTAACCAATTTTTGGACCAATCAGCTTTTATCTTTAGTAGGGATGAGCCGAACACCCCCTGGTTCGCATCCTGAACATGCGAACAGACCAAAAGTTCACGCGAACATTCAAACACCGTTAAAGTCTATGGGACTCGAACGTGAGAAATCAAAAGTGCAAATTTTAAAGGCTAATATGCAAGTTTTGTCCTAAAAAGTGTTTGGGGACCCGAGTCCTGCCCCAGGGGACATGTATCAATGCAAAAAAAAGTAAAATATCCCTTTAAATTTCATGCCTGGGGGGTGTCTAAAGTATGCATGTAAAGTAGCGCACGCTTCCCGTGTTTGTAACAGTCCCTGCACAAAATGAAATTACTAAAGGAAAAAAAAGTAATTTAAAACTACTCGCGAATTGTCGGTCCCGGCAAAACAGAGAAAAGTCATTAACCTCCCTGGCGGTATGATTCTGTCTGGAATTACGTACCAAAAGCGGTACAATTATTTTGCAAGGAAATTTGGCGTTTTATACTGTAGGCCTGTAATTCTTAGGAATAACTAATTTAAATCTGACCAAGCAAGAGTGTAGTAGGCATCCCGGGTATGATTTTTTTTTAAATACAAAATTATAAATTATAATATAATAAATAATTATAAATAATTATAACAAATAATAATATAATTATAATAAAAATTATTCAATAATGTAATCAACTCAAAATCACTGAAATTCGCTCAGTTGCAGAATTGTCGCTGTCATTACTTTTATTTTTTTATGACGAATTTCCCCAAAAATCGCTATCGCACAATTCTGCAAGTGATTATAATTTATTATCGCTGTTTTCTAGCTGGTCTAAAACCATTTTTGACATAAAGGGACAGTTTTGGTTGCTATGGACAATCTCCAGTTTTCAGGCAGAAAGAACAGTTTTTATTATATAAAAGTGCATGTAGGACACTGGGCAGACCACTAGGGACAAGGGGGGTGTGTATTTTTTACATACAGTACTGTACAGTATACTGTATGTAAGGTGTTTGTTTACGTTTTTGAATTTGGCGCCGTTCTCCGCCCCCGTGCGTCGTAACTTCGCAGGGAACGGAGATCGGTGGCACACGGGGACACTGTGAATCGAGCGAGGACCCGCTCGCTCACACAGCGGGGATGCATCACAGGATCCAGGGACAAGGTAAGTAACTTTGTCTGTGGATGCTGCGAAAGGTAAGCCGCGCCCCTGCACGCTCTGCACATCTACCCCGAGCGTGACTCGGGGATACCGATCCTAGCATGGAAAAAACCCCCGAGTCACGCTCGGGGATACCGCTAAGGAGGTTAAAAAAAAATGACAGGTCATTTTTTTCAATGACTTGTATTTGTATTTCCGGGACCCGACAATTCATTAATAGCGCAAGTAGTTTTAAATTACTTTTTTTTTCTTCAAGAATGACATTTTGTGCAGGGAACCAAAAAAAATATTCCATATCAGGCCCTTCATGTCTGGTATGGATATTAAGGGGAACCCTGCGTCATTTAAAAAAAAATGAGATGGAGTTCCCCCAAAAAATCCATACCAGACCCTTTATCCAAGCACGCAAACTGGCACGCCGCAGGAAAACGAGAGAGCGCCCCCCCTCCTGAACCGTACCAGGCCACATGCCCTCAACATGGGGTGAATGCTTTGGGGGTCTGTGACCCCCCAAAGCACCTTGTCCCTATGTTGATAGGCAGGGCCGATCCGCCCTATACGCTTGCTACGCAAGCTGCCTATGGCCCTGAGTAATTACTCAGGTCCCCCCGATTATTCGCCGCCGCCGCCGCTAGAGGTCCGCAGCCGGGCCGAGACAATGTCTCCGCCGGCCGCCATTTTCTTGTAGACCAAGCAATAGGAATTGAGCTGCGGTACCGCCCACCTCCCGCCCCACTGATCTCTGTCTGTGAAATGGTGTGGGAAGGGGCGGGGGTGGGCGGTGCTGCAGCTCAATTCCTATTAGCAGCCACCCAGCCGGCTCCTCCTGTCCTGTCCATTCTGTACAGAGTCTATGCTGCTGGGGCATAATACCTGATGATTTAAGGGGGGTCCCTGCTGGGAATGCCTGGTGTAAGGTTGGGCCCTGCTGGGAATGCCTAGTGTAAGAGGGGGCCCTGTTGGGAACGCCTGGTGTAAGGGGGGGCCCTGCTGGGAACGCCTGGTGTAAGGGGATACGCCGCTGGGAACGCCTGGTGTAAGGGGGGATGCCGCTGGGAATGCCTGGTGTAAGGGGGGACTCCGCTGGGAACGCCTTGCGTAAGGGAGGACTCCGCTGGGAACGCCTGGTGTAAGGGGGGACTCCGCTGGGAACGCCTGGTGTAAGGGGGGACTCCGCTTGGAACGCCTGGTGTAAGGGGGGACTCCGCTGGGAACGGCTGGTGTAAGGGGGGGCCCTGCTGGGAACGCCTGGTGTAAGGGGGGACGCCGCTGGGAACGCCTGGTGTAAGGGGGGACGCCGCTGGGAATGCCTGGTGTAAGGGGGACTCCGTTGGGAACGCCTGGTGTAAGAGGGGACTCCGCTGGGAACGCCTTGTGTAAGGGAGGACTCCGCTGGGAATGCCTGGTGTAAAGGGGACTCCGCTGGGAACACCTGGTGTAAGGGGGACTCAGCTGGGAATGCCTGGTGTAAGGGGGGACTCCGGGTTTCCACTGATTCTGCATTATGGTGAGTTAAATAATTTAATTCTATATTACAATGTAATAATAGAAATAATGCGCTGCAATCATCCTGACACCATAACAACCATGGTGCCGGGATGATCAAAGCGCCAACTGCTGATTTGTTAAACTTTCTGGAATACACATTTCTATTGTGGTGAAGGATCTGGGCCTGCTGTCCCTCCATCCCTCTTTCTTTCTCTTTTTTTCTCTCTCCCTCTTTCTTTTTTTCTTTCTTTCTCTCTCTCCCTCTTTCTTTCTCTCCCTCGTTTTCTTTCTTGCCTGGTGTAAGGGGGGACGCCGCTGGGAACGCCTGGTGTAAGGGGGGACGTCGCTGGGAATGCCTGGTGTAAGGGGGGACTCCGCTGGGAACGCCTTGTGTAAGGGAGGACTCCGCTGGGAACGCCTGGTGTAAGGGGGGACTCCGCTGGGAACGCCTGGTGTAAGGGGGGGACTCCGCTGGGAACGCCTCGTGTAAGGGGGGACTCTGCTGGGAACGCCTGGTGTAAGGGGGGGCCCTGCTGGGAACGTCTGGTGTAAGGGGGGACGCCGCTGGGAATGCCTGGTGTAAGGGGGGACGCCGCTGGGAATGCCTGGTGTAAGAGGGGACTCCGTTGGGAATGCCTGGTGTAAGGGGGGACTCCGCTGGGAACGCCTTGTGTAAGGGAGGACTCCGCTGGGAATGCCTGGTGTAAAGGGGACTCTGCTGGGAACACCTGGTGTAAGGGGGACTCCGCTGGGAATGCCTGGTGTAAGGGGGGACTCAGCTGGGGACACCTGATGTAAGGAGGGGCTCCACTGGGGACACCTGATGTAAGGAGGGGCTCCGCTGGGGACACCTGATGTAAGGAGGGGCTCCGCTGGGAATGTCTGATGTAAGAAGGGACTCCGGGTTTCCACTGATTCTGCATTATGGTGAGTTGAATAATTTAATTCTATATTACAATGTAATAATAGAAATAATGCGCTGCAATCATCCTGACACCATAACAACCATGGTGCCGGGATGATTAAAGCGCCAACTGCTGATTTGTTAAACTTTCTGGAATACACATTTCTATTGTGGTGAAGGATCTGGGCCTGCTGTCCCTCCATCCCTCTTTCTTTCTCTTTTTTTCTCTCTCTCTCTCTCCCTCTTTCTTTTTCTCTTTCTTTCTCTCTCTCCCTCTTTCTTTCTTTCTTTCTTTCCTTCTTTTTTGGAGGGTGGCCGTGTCAGTTTCATTCCGGGACACTGTATTGTCCTGGAATGAAGGTGCCCGGGACAGACCTGCAAAATGTGGGACTGTCCTGGGCAATCCGGGACATGTGGTCACCCTATACCCCGCCCCCCCCCCCCCCCCCGCAGACTAGGTTCACCCTCAAGGGCAACTGACAGCCTCCTTAGCACTCCATCTCCATCTTCCACTCGACTGCCCCTACTGGCATGACCCCAGAGTATTTAAGTAGTGCCCATCCCCCGCCAGCCCACTTGCTGGGGATTGCCTGGGGCCCTCCTCAGTACTAGGGATGAGCTTCGTATTCGAGTCAAACTCATGTTTAACTCGAACATCGTATGTTCGATCGTTCGGCGAATTACGAAATTTTTGCGTCGTTCGCGCCAAATTCAAGTGGCGTGTCACGGCCCATAATTTGCTGGCTGATGATTGGCAAAGCATGCACTATGACCCACATGCTTGGCCAATTACAGCGCGCAAAAAACGGAGAGACATAATTGGCCAAAGCCAGGGTGGCTTTGGCCAATTATGGCTCAGGGGGTTTAGTACACGCCCCACACTATATAATGCTGCCTGGAAGTTGGCCTTGTGTAGTGTGTTGGTGGTTTACAGAGAGAGAGAGAATGTCATTTTTTGGAGTTAGATAGAGCAGGCAGGCAAGTCAGTTAGAGCTACAGGGCCAGATTCTCGTAGATCTCCGGCGGCGTAACGTATCTCCTTTACGTTACTCCGCCGCAAGTTTTACGGGCAAGTGGCTGATTCACAAACCACTTACCTGTAAACTTGCGGCGGCATCGCGTAAAGTCCACCCGCGCAAGCCCTCCTAATTCAAATGATCCTGGTAGGGGGCATGGATCATTTAAATTAGGCGCGCTCCCGCGCCGATTGTACTGCGCATGCTCCATCGGGTAAATTACCCGACGTGCATTGCGCTAAATGACGTCGCACGGACGTCATTTGTTTTGATGTTAATGTAAATGGCGTCCAGCGCCATTCACGGACGACTTACGCAAACGACGTAAAATTTTAAAATTGAGACGCGGGAACGATGGCCATACTTAACATTGAGTACGCCACCTAGGGGGCATGTTTATCTTTACGCCGCGTATCTCTTACGGAAACAACGTAAAATCACTTCGACGGGCAAGCGTACGTTCGTGAATCCGCGTAACTAGTCATTTGCATATTCTACGCTGACCGCAATGGAAACGCCACCTAGCGGTCAGCGTAGATATTGCAGCCTAAGATACAACGGCGCTGGCCGTCGTATCTTAGGCATGTTTAAGTGTATCTCAGTTTGAGAATACACTTAAACATACGACGGCCTTAGATTCGGACTTACGTCGGCGTATCTGCTGATACGCCGGCGTAATTCTTTAAGAATATGGCCCACAGTGTGTAGAGGATATATATGCATCCCAGGTATTGTATATATATTTATACACTGTATTGAGTTAAGCTAGATCCGCTCTTCCTAATTTACTGAAAGGCAGGCAGGTGATTGTGCTAGCTGCCGTATTTTCACGTGGTGTACTGTCTGTGCCCTCTGTACTGTGTGCACCTAAAGCTACGTCAATAGATTTGCTGGTGTTTCTCATATTAATTCCTAAAGGCAGTAGAGCTGCATGATTCTGGGAAAAATGAGAATCACAATTCTTTTGCTTAGAATGAAGATCACGATTTTCTCATGATTCTCAAAAAAATGCATGGTGCTTTTGTTAGCATTAGAGTTCAGCGGACACCTGGATGTTCGGGTTCGGGTCCGAACCCGAACTTTAAAAAAAAAGTTCGGGTTCGGGAACCCGAACCCGAACTCCGAACCCCATTGTAGTCAATGGGACACGGACTTTTAGAAAAAAAAATGCGCGGAGGTCCCCGCAAATTCAATAACCAGACCCTTTAGGTCTGGTACGGATATTAAGGGGAACCCCGCCGTCAATTTAAAAAAAAAAATGACGTGCGGTTCCCCCTAAATATCCATAACCAGACCCTTCAGGTCTGGTATGGATATTAAGGGGAACCCCGCCGTCATTAAAAAAAAAAATGACGTGCGGTTCCCCCTAAATATCCATAACCAGACCCGTTATCCAAGCACGTTGACCTGGCCGGCCACAGAAAAGAGGGGGGGACAGAGTGCGGCTCCCCCCTCTCCTGAACTGCACCAGGCCACATGCCCTCAACATGGGGAGGATGTCCCCATTTGATGGGGACAAGGATCTCATCCCCAAAACCCTTGCCCAGTGGTTGTGGGGGTATGCGGGGCGGGAGGCTTATCAGAATCTGGAAGACCCCTTTAACAAAGGGGACCCCCAGATCCTGACCCCCCCCCTGTGTGAAATGGTAATGGGGTACACTGTACCCCTACCATTTCACGAAGGAAGTGTAAATTCTTGTAAAAAAAAAAACACACACACCGTAGAATAAAGTCCTTTATTAATAAAAAAAAAATACTCCAGTGATAATCCACTCGTTCCCGGCTTCCTGCTCCAACGTTGTCCCGATCCAGCGACGAGTGCGGGTGATCTCCAGCGATGAGAAGATCCAGCGACGGGTGATCTCTGCTCCAGCGATGAGAAGATCCATCCATCCGGAGCGCAGCATCGCCGACCTCCTCTCATCGCTGGACACAGCCCAGCGAATGACGCGCTGGAGCTGTGACATTACTTATATAAAGGAGGCAGGGCCACCCGTCACGTGACCCCGCACCCTCTGACGTACCCTCTGCTACGTCACTGGGGAAGCCCAGAGTCTTCCCTCTTCCTGGGCTTCCCCAGTGACGTAGCAGAGGGTACGTCAGAGGGTGCGGGGTCACGTGACGGGTGGCCCTGCCTCCTTTATATAAGTAATGTCACAGCTCCAGCGCGTCATTCGCTGGGCTGTGTCCAGCGATGAGAGGAGGTCGGCGATGCTGCGCTCCGGATGGATGGATCTTCTCATCGCTGGAGCAGAGATCACCCGTCGCTGGATCTTCTCATCGCTGGAGATCACCCGCACTCATCGCTGGATCAGGACATCGTTGGAGCAGGAAGCCGGGAACGAGTGGATTATCACCGCTGGAGTTTTTTTCTTTTTTTTTTATTAATAAAGGACTTTATTCTACGGTGTGTGTGTGTTTTTTTTTTTACAGGAATTTACACTTCCTTCGTGAAATGGTAGGGGTACAGTGTACCCCATTACCATTTCACACAGGGGGGGGGTCAGGATCTGGGGGTCCCCTTTGTTAAAGGGGTCTTCCAGATTCTGATAAGCCTCCCGCCCGCATACTCCCACAACCACCGGGCAAGGGTTGTGGGGATGAGACCCTTGTCCCCATCAACATGGGGACATCCTCCCCATGTTGAGGGCATGTGGCCTGGTGCGGTTCAGGAGAGGGGGGGCGCACTCTGTCCCCCCCTCTTTTCTGCGGCCGGCCAGGTCAACGTGCTCGGATAACGGGTCTGGTTATGGATATTTAGGGGGAACCGCACGTCATTTTTTTTTTAATTGCCAGCAGGGTTCCCCTTAATATCCATACCAGACCTGAAGGGTCTGGTTATGGATATTTAGGGGGAACCTCACGTCATGTTTTTTTAAATTGACGGCGGGGTTCCCCTTAATATCCATACCAGACCTAAAGGGTCTGGTTATTGAATTTGCGGGGACCTCCGCGAATTTTTTTTTCCCGAACTCCGATCCCGGACCCAAACTTTTTCCAATTATTCGGGTTCGGGTCCGGGTTCGGGAAAACCCCAAAGTCCGTACCGAACCCGAACTTTGCAGTTCGGGTTCGCTCAACTCTAGTTAGCATGCATTCTGTGATTTTTTTATTATATTTACATGCACAGAGTATGTGCCTTGCTGCAGAACAGCCTATTAATTTGAGAATGAACTGCCTGCCACCCCTCAATAGCACCAAAGTGCATGGGCCTTTTTTTTATTTTTTAATGCCGCTGCATCAAAATGCATGGTGCCTTTGTTAGCATGCATTTTTATTTTTGTGATATTTTTTTTATTTACACACATATATATATATATATATTTTTTTTATATAATGTGTGTAAATAAAAAAAAATAACAAAAATAAAATTGCATGCTAACAAAAGCACCATGCATTTTGATGCAGCGGCATTAAAAAACAAAACTAAAAAAAGGCCCATGCACTTTGGTGCTATTGAGGGGTGGCAGGCAGTTCATTCTCAAATTAATAGGCTATTCTGCAGCAAGGCACATACTCTGATGCATCGCATAGATGTGAAGTTGAACCTTTAAAACACAGTCAGGAGGCCGAGGGGCACCAAATAACCCAAATTTTCAAAAAATCATTTGTCATTGGGACAGAAAGTGAGGTGCAATCTTCTGAACAGATGCGCACAGACAGCAAAACAAATGTTACAGGGGTGATAACCCCTCTCTATGTTTTCCAAAAAGCTTAACAAAAATATTTTTTGGGCTGGAACTACACTTTAAAAAAGTACCAGTTCAAAATTACAAACAGATTATACTTAACAACAAACCTAGAGTCCATGTCTTGTTTGCACAGGCCTGTATACTGCTGTTAAAAGTATATAGGGCCAAAGGGGCTTGTAATGACCTGGGGGGAGGGGGGCGTGGAAACCCATGCTATTTTTCTCAATGATTTTCATCCATATTGCAGACATTACATTAAAGCCGCAAGCAGTTTTAAATGACTTTTTTCTTATAGTAACACCCAGCAGGTACGATATTTAAAGGAATTTTAATTTTTTTTTCACTTTAAGCATCATTAAAATCACTGCTTCAGAAAAAAATACAGTTTTTAAAACTTTTTTTTCCATTTCCGGGTTCTCAAACCTGTTTTACGACAATAACTTGCATGTTAGCCTTTAAAATGAGCACTTTTGAATTCGAAAGTTCGAGTCCCATAGACTTCAATGGGGTTCTAAATGTTCACGCGAACGTTCGGTCCGTTCGAAGGTTCTGGTGCGAACCGAACAGGGGGGGGGGGGGGTGTTCGGCTCATCTCTACTCAGTACTTTAATCAACTCCTCCTAAACTTCACCCTCTACTCCTGGAAGCTTCTCCAAGGTTCCAGAGAGCAAGGGGAGTTACCAGAGGTGCTGCTTGATGAGTCATCCAGCCTCCCTGAGTCACCTTTTCCTGACCCGGATCCAACCCAGGGCTGGATCTTAGCCATGCCAATTTACCTATTTTACAGCCTACAAAAAAAAAAAAACTATCTACACCTAGCACACTAAACTAGAGGGTGCAACATAAGTCAAACATTATATTTAAAACATAAAGGTTGATTACAGGGTCTCTTAAAAAATAACTGTAATGTAAAGAACAACTCAGAGAGTGGCAGAACATGACTAGAGCCATTCAGGTTGTACTGTATTGAACGGTGTCATTATTTCAACACTGGGAGTTCGGCCAGCAGGAGCCGAGTGATGACTTTGTCAGTGGGTAAATACTCCTTCATTATGTGATCAGCAGGCTGAAAGCACTTTGGTGAATTTGTTGCTTAAAGTGACACTAAATGATATCCTTATTCTATAAATATAATCCATACACTTGTAATACTTAATGGCCCTGTAATCAGTTTTTTTCTAAAATCATTGCTTACTGTATTTTTCTGCCTCATTGTAATGTCCTCTGTGAGCTCACAAACATTTTTAACATACCACACCTAAAGGCTTGTTCACAGGGGTAATGATGTCCATAATGTGTGATCAGGCCACTTTTTCCCGGTGCCTCTAATTCCAGGTGCAGTGTGAAGGCAGTCTATTAGAATGCAACGGCTGTGTCCTAACATGACAGGTGTGAGGGTGCAGGTGAGTGGCCCCAAACGCATACTGTCTCTGCAGCACCTGGATCCTGAGACACCAAAAAAGTTCACACCGCTACAACTTATGCGACTTGTGACACATAAAATTGCATAACAAGTCAAAACACATTAATTTCAAAAAAGGTTCCTGCACTACTTTTTTGCCACTTTGGTGCAACTTGAATGCCATAGACTGCAATGTTAAATCACAAAAGTCGCAAGCAAGTGGCAAGGAAGTCATAAGCAAGTGGCATGACTTTAGGGGCCGCAGGAGTGTGAACCTAAAAAGCACAGGTATGAAGAGGGCCTTAAACTGACCAAAATGACCACCTTCAATGCCAGGAGCTTAGGGGTGCCGTCCCCCTAATTCATGCGCCTGCCCCTAATCTACATGCTTCAAAAAAGGGTGGGCTCGGGGCACAGAGCACTGCGGCCGAGCCCACCCAGTTCTGTGAAAATAGCGAATTAATATTCCCTATTGTCTTCCTGAATCTCCTCCTGGCCAATCAGGAAGCTGGCCCTGAGACTCTATTGGCCAGGAAGTCTTATGACTTGCTTGTTTTTTTACAATTCCGCTTTAAGGGGGTGTGGCAAGGGGTGTGTCCTATGCCTGCATTCTTTTGCTGATAAGTGTCCCTCATCCCTATCTCAAAAAGTTGGAAGATATGCACAATGGGAAAGTTCCCCATCTTTCTGTGTTATGCACATTTTCTTTTTAGTTCTTCAGGCATGCATAATGACAACTGATGGCTTCCAAATTAATAAGCCCCTGAAAGAAATGTCTGTTTTGTGTTTGTTTTATAATTCCTAATCGTATGTCACGTGACAAATCAGCAGGGAACACTGGTGCTATCCAACCTATCTCAATGGAGCATAATGTATCTTTCTGAGTGTTCTCTGTTACAAATGTTCGGTCCGTTCAGTGTCCAGTTCGGAGTGGGAATGTAGTAAGATTGTAACAAACTTGCCCAAAATCCTGCCATGTCTCTGTGTATGAACAGCTATTGACTGATGCTGATATTAAAGTTGTTACAAATGTTTTTTTTTATATATATTGTACACACCTAAAGCTTCTGCTACATATAATAATGGGAGAAATGTGACTGTTTTTTTACTAATGTTATATTTTCCATTAGTGTGACTGACAGATGTCACTTTTTGTGAAAGTGTAATTGAAGAAAATCAGTGAATTGCATTAACAGTTTATGTTTCTCTGGGAACATAACAAAGGCCCCTTCACTTTTGAATATATTATTCATCGGTAATGTACCACAAATTACTACTTTTAGAATTCTGTTTCTATAAAAAAAAACAGTTGGGCCCTTTTAAGATGGCCATTCCAGTCAGGTTGGCCTACCATTTCTTCAGGCGGACCTCATCAGAAGGTCCATGCAGGTCTATGGACAGGCGGGTGAAAAAAGGGTGTCCGTTTACACTCTCCTACCTCTGGGCTTGTTCTGGTCCAGAAAAAAATAGAATTTTCTGTTTTTGTGAACCGGATCGGAGGAAGCCTAATGTAAACAGACAGTGGAGCACTTTCACACCCGGTCGCCCATAGAGACATATGTCCACCGGCAAATAACTGAATGGGCACAGGTGTCAGCACATTGACATCCATCCCATTTGCAGAGGATCTGCTCTCTCCGTGTGAAAGGGACCTAAAGATAGCCATAGATGGTGCAATTTTCTTTCTTGTAACCACGGTGTGCAGGAAAGAAAATCGTTTGATTCCCCCATCAACACAGACAGTGTTGAAAGGGGAATCCCTTCCACAGAGCTATTGTGTTCTCCCGGGGGATACGGGGGCCGTCCCTGCAGGGAGAACACACATTTTTGCTAGCTGCTATAGCCACTGGTAGTAATTGCATGAAAAATTAAAGTGGAGTTCCACCCATAAATATAACATTACATCAGTAGTTTTAAAAAAAATGTCATTAGTCCTTTAAGAATTTTTTTTTTTTTTTAGATGCCTTCAAAGTGTTGTTGCTAGGCAGAATAGTTACTCTTCCCACTTCCTGCACCTAGGTGCTTAACCTACACCGCACAGACTCCTGGGAATGTAGTGGGTGTAACTTTCCAGGAGTCTGTGCACTCCCCAGTCTCAAAGAATCATGTGACTTGGACAGTACAGGTGCTGAAACCTGATCTGAAACCTATTATACTGCATGTGCGAGATCTGCAAGGCTGAAATCCAGGAAGTCATACAGTCTGGCTTCATGATGCCCACACTTAAGATGGCCCCAGTCAATTTCTATTTTATAAAGTGTCTAAATGCTGTAACAACCTAACAAAACGGAGCTTAGTTTACAGACTAACTTTACTAGAATACATTAAGCTTGTGTATTACAGGGGTATTTATATTTAAAAAGTGAAATTGTGGCTGGAACTCCGCTTTAAGCATGCTGGATGTACCCAAGCTTATCGATTTATCAACTTGTGTACAATCAGCCTGCCCATACATGGTTTGAATCCCAGCCGGTCCCTGCTGAACTGGTCTAGATTCAAATCATCTATGGCCAGCTTAGGACATCCTTCTTCATACCTCTGATATATATCTACAGCCTTTCCAATCCCCTTATTAGCAAAGCCATCTCCACACTTTTTTACATCTTATAGTATACATGTTATAAATGAAACACAGAGGGGGTTATTTACTAAAGTATAGCATGGGCAATCCGCGCTATCCCTATCAAAACAAAGTGCACATTTGCAAATGTAGAAATATATAAATAAATATGATTAAATAAAATGAAGGCACTTAACTAAAAAAGCCTAAATATTGGGCTTGCGATATATGTAAAGAAAAAGAAAAGTTTGTGCGCAACCAAATTGAAACAATAAATATTGTGTGAAAGTGTCCTTATTCCGATGAAGGCATACACATACGACAAAAAATAATTGGTGAAAAAGGTCCTTAGGATATCACACCGATGCAAAGGTTTATAACAGGACTCAGTCCTCTGTCTAATGACACGGTTGATGCAGGTATCTTCAACACAATTCCACGGACATATGAAATAAATGGCCGCTTACCAGATCCGTCGGATCCCCACGGGGATCAAAAGGGCTCAGCACAGAGATGTCCTCAGCAGGTTCAGTGCAATCCCTCCTGGTCCGCTCCTCCGCTAGTAATCCAAAGAAAAAACTTTTGTCTCCTGTAGATCTCTCGGGTAGTGGGATCCGCCTCAGGGGATGGTATGGGAACGAGTGGGTAGAGAGGAAAAAAGGCGCTTCATAGTGCAGTAATATGATAAAAACTTTCACTTTATTCCACCCAATGGAAAAAGAACTGACATCTAAAAAGCTTCATGAGTTACAGAGTATCCACTTAAAAAGCATAAGCAAAAAATCAAACCAGCTTCGGCTCAGGCCGTTCAGCTGGGGGTGTGGTGACGTCAGCAGCTATTGCTCCACCCGACGCTGCATTTCTCCCTATTGGGCATCGACAGGGAATGCCTATGCCTCCTTCCCTGTCGATGCCCAATAGGGAGAAACGCAGCGTCGGGTGGAGCAATAGCTGCTGACGTCACCACGCCCCCAGCTGATCAGTTTTCAGTCCGCCCCTGAACTCAAAAAATAGGAGTTTATGGGGCCCCCGGGCAATAGGAGATTATGGGGCCCCCAGGCAATAGATTATGGGGCCACACAGTATTCACACATATGCATAAAGTATACATACACAGTATACACACACAGACACACAATATACACACACAGTATACATACACACAGAATACACATACACACACTGAAAGGTACTGGAGAGGCGGGGCAGCTATAATTGGGATTTTTTTCAAAACACAGGGCCGGATTCAGATACCTGAGCGTATCTGTCTGGCCGGCGTAACGTATCCTAGATACGTTATGCCGCTGTAACTTTGGGCGCAAGTTCCGTATTCAGAAAGAACTTGCGCCCTAAGTTACATTTGCGTAACGTATGTGGGCCGGCGTAAGCCCGCCTAATTCAAATGGGGATGTTGGGGGGTGTGTTTTATTTAAATTTGGCCTGACCCCCGCGTATTTAAATTTTTTTTTTAACGCCGCATGCGCCGTTCGTGAAAACATCCCAGTGTGCATTCTCAAAAATCCGCCACAAAACAACGTGAACGTAAATTACGTCCAGCCGTATTCGCGAATGACTTAAGCAAACAACGTAAAAATTTCAAAACTCGGCGCGGGAACGACGGCCATACTTAACATAGGATACGCCGCACATACCCCTCATATAGCAGGGGTAACTTTACGCCGGGTGGTCGTTCGTTTCTGAATCAACGTAAATAGTAATTTGCATATTCCTCGCATAAACAAACGGAAGCGCCACCTAGCGGCCAGCCTGAAAATGCAGCCTAAGATACGACGGATCTTAGGGATAACTATGCGCATAGATACGACCGAGCGCACTCAGAGATACGACGGCGTATCAGGAGATACGCCGTCGTATCTCTTTCTGAATCTGGCCCACAGATTTTTACATACTGTCCCTGGTTTTACTGAGGCTGGCAACCCTGATGGGGCCCCCTAGTGGCATGGGGCCCTCGGGCAGTGTCTGAGTGCCAGAATGGTCAGTCCGCCCCTGTGTGTGTCTATGGATGCACGCAGCTCAACTTGAGAGTGCGCCCACACGAGTGACCCCACAGCAGCCGGCTTGTTATGGGTGCAATCACAGTAGAAGAGCAGTGGAGAGCGCCGTTGGGGGTCCCCAAAAGAGGGGCTAAGAAGCTGCTCTGTGCAATACCATTGCACAGAGCAGGTGAGTATAACTCCTTTTTTTTTACTGTAGGAAAAAAATATGTAGCCTTTATACCCACTTTAATTACACGTGCTCACATAGCTAATGAAATGATTTTCAATTTCACATTGCCGTGGTAGGGGAATTGAACATATATACTTCTAAATGTTACCTGAACATATTGGAACACTTTGTATGTTAGGTTTAATGGTCCATTAATAAATGTTATTTACGCTTCAGTCAGTGGAGGAACCAAGCTGTACGCTGCGATGATTTATCAGACTGACAGCAGTTTGTCAGTGTATCCTTGGACAATATGTTATGTCTATAATATAGAGCTTTCCAAGCAAATGCCTTGGTTTATTTGTATGTATGAGGCCTTGTACTCACGACCGGATCTGTGCGCTGGAAACTGTCTGCCCGACAGTTTCCGGCGTACAAGGCTGATTTGTGTTTTGTTCCGCTGGCGTGTACACACCAGCGGACCAAATTCCCGTCGTACCGGAACGCGTGCACGTAAACTACGTACGACGTCACTATAAAGGGGAAGACCAAAGTTAATGGCGCCGCCCTCTGTTCCTCTTTTGCTAGTTACGTGTTTGCTCGTGTTAGTGAAGGTTTGGTTAGAGCTGATTCGCGCTTCTCGGTCTCCAGGCTTTGACAGCGTGTATTCACGGGTTCAGTGCGTGTGCTTGCGGTAACGTAGTTGTCATTCGGCTATAGGCAAGCAGGTTGTTTCTGCTTTAGCAGTTGCATCCTGTGCGCTCGTATCTGTTTGTCGCGCGTTTGTCGCAGGTAGTGCTGGATTTGCGAGTGCTTTCTGTTTCAGTGTGTTCTTGACTGACCAGCCGGCCGGTTTGAAGCCATGATGGAGCAGCAGCGTCAATTTTCGCGAGTTGGTGCTGTTTATGGGATGGCTGCTGGATATGTTCATTTGTCCAGTACTTTGGCCAGAAACAGGGGGCGGAGGCGTTTCTGGACCAAGAATTGGTTGCGCCAGCGTGACCAGTTCTCACATATGCCTCTGCTTAGGGAACTCCAGGAGAATAATCCTAATGACTTTAGGAATTTTCTCCGCATGACGGACCCCGTATTCAACCGTCTGCTGGATCTTCTGTCCCCCTATATCACGAGGCAGGACACTGTGATGCGCCAAGCCATCACGGCCGAGCAGAGGCTTATTGCCACGTTGCGGTACCTGGCGACTGGGAGGAGCCTGCAGGACCTCAAGTTCTCGACAGGCATCTCTCCGCAGGCGCTTGGGGTCATCATACCGGACACGTGTGCTGCCATCATCAAAGTTATGCATGAGGAGTATATTAAGGTAAGTTTCCTGGCTCTAATAATGTGGCCAACTAACTTTATTTTTATTTTCCCAGATATGCTGTGTGTTTAACTAACGTTAGCTTTTCTCCCTATGCATGTTGATATCAGCTTTACATGTTTTATTCTTGGCCTACCTGCATATTTGTCCCTTACCCAATATTAACCTGTCCAGCATGCTATCCTAGGGACAAACCCACCTTGCCATTTTTTCAAACAGGACTTTTTGGGGTTTTTCCCCCCCCCCCCCCCCCTTCAAACTTTTATTGTCCCCATCAGAGGGCTGTGGAGTCTCTTAATGAAGTGGCCCTATATATTTCATTTTCCAAATTCTCCATGCACATTTTTCTAATGCAATTTTAATACTGTGAACTGTCACAAGGATGCTTGTAGGATGTATTTGTTACAAAGTACTAAATCTCTAATTTTGTTTGTCCCCACAGCTACCCTCCACACCACAGGAATGGCAGTCTGTGGCTTCCCAATTTGCCCAGCGGTGTGATTTTCCAAACTGCGGTGGAGCAATAGATGGGAAACACGTCCGCATTGTGCCCCCACCCCGCTCGGGGTCCTACTATTATAATTACAAGGGTTATCATAGTATTGTGTTGATGGCGGTGGTGTCGGCACAGTATGAGTTTCTATATGTGGACGTGGGGAAGAATGGCCGGATGTCTGATGGGGGAGTGTTCGCACGGACTGATTTCTATGATCGTCTCCAAGCTGGTGGTCTGGCATTGCCACCAGATGAAGATAATGTGGAAGGACTTCCGTTTGTGTTCCTAGCGGACGAGGCTTTCGGGCTTGGTCCTCACCTCATGCGGCCTTTTCCCCAGAGGACCCTCACCTCAGAGAGGAGTGTGTTTAATTTTCGGTTGGCCAGGGCTCGGAGGGTAGTCGAGAATGCCTTTGGGATACTCACCAACCGGTTCCGCCTGTTCAGGACATCGATACATCTGGCGGAATATAAATTGGACACCGTTGTATTTGCCTGCTGCATTTTGCACAACTTTTTACGCAGGCACTCCCAGACGTACCTACCCGACATCGGTTCTGAGGCAAGACTACCCTCAGATCCCCTTCCCGGGCTGGACACTGGTCGCGCTGGCTTGGCCCCCCAATCAGCTCGTGAGGTACGCGACAAATATGTTGAGTACTTCATGGGTCGGGGGGCCATTGCTATGCCAGATCATATTTCTTTCTAATTCGGCCCCCAAAGAAAGGAATATTCTAAAAAATAATAAATAATTAGACCATTGGACTTTATACAGTTGTTTGTCATTAATGCTTTTTCTCTTTTTCTGTCTTCCTGGTTCTCTAACTAACTTCTTCAATTGTAATGCATAATTGATTTCTCCACTTTTAGTAACTAACCACATTTTGCACAGTATTCACTCATCTACAAACAGGGTATTGAGTCTAGAAATAAGAAGCAACTCCATTTGTAAATGTTGAGGTCAATTTTTTTTTATTTTTGCTTGTTCATGACCCCAAAAAAATTTTTTGATTTTTTTCATTACTCCCTGCTTTTGTACTTAGGAGTCTTCAAAATTTTTTAAAAAATTTTTTTTTTTTTCAGGTAATTCAACCAAAAATATTATGCAGATTATACATTTATTAACAAGTTCACTTTTTTTTTCCTCAAATATAGTTAGATTTATTGTTTACATATATATATATATATATAGATTATATTTGGTGGGGTGTTTACCGCCTTAAATTTATTTTTGGCCATATTTTTTAGGCACAAAAAACAATAATTTTGTAACCATTTTTCTTGTTTTTGGTGTGTTTTTCTAAAACAAAATTTTTGGGTGAGAATTTGGAGTCAAATCTCTACTTCACTAAATTCAGTGATTAGAGAGATTTATAATTCTATATATATATTGAAAATAATTTTTGGCGTTGTTTATTCTTTATGGTCTAAACTTTATAGTATCCCAAAATGTTCAACATGGTCAAAAAGTAACAAAATCAAATTCAAAAAATATAAAAACTCACAACAGCAGTCAGTCATGGTGTGCTTTCACACTGGAACACGCCAAAATTGGAAGATACACACATTCAGTGCAAACTCGCCAAATGTCATTGGTTCAACAGACAAATGGCCACATGTGCTATCTGACATCATGGGTGATCAATGTCTGTGTTTTGTGGGAGCAAACCCTTCCTCTCAACTACTTGAGGATGGAGGAGGGGGTTGGACCCACAAAGCACAGACATTAGATATTCTGTGATGGCAGATAGCACATGTTGGCACACTGTGTGTGTATCTTCAAATTTTGGCGTATTCATTATTCAAACTGTTAAAATGTTTGTGGGGGCGGGGGATGGGCGGGGGGTGTTTCAGTCTTTGACACGGCCCATCATGTCAATAATGTTCTTAAAATTTGCTTCGATTACCATCATTCTTTGCCGCATATTGTCCATTTCCGTGCTGCATTCCAAAAGGACATTTGTTACATTCTGTTCCATGAGAAACATCCTTTCACGCATATTGTGCATTTCAGTGCTGCACTCCATTACCTGCTGAATAATTATAGCAGCACTTGCACGTGAAAATCTTGGCACACCATCCTCCTCCCCTAAACCAACAAAAAAAAAATGGCATTTACAATATTATTTTTCAATGAGGCCTATCTACATATGTTTTTTGGAATCAAGCTAGGGTGACACTGACCTGATGGGCTTCTCCTTTCCACCTCTTCGACATCTTCTATCACTCCTCCTTCTTCCACCACCTCCCCATCATCTTCAATCACTCCTCCTTCTTCCACCACTTCCCCATCATCTTGGACTCCTCCTTCATCCATCAATCCACCTTCTTTCAATTCGCCAAATTGTTCTTCCGCCACTTGCCCTTCATCTGCTATGACTTCTAAGTCCAAAATTACTTCTTCCTCCTCTCTTCCTTCCTCCTTTCTTCCTTCCTCCTCTCCTTCCACATCCTCCTCTCCTTCCACATCCTCCTCTCCTTCCACATCCTCCTCTCCTTCCACATCCTCTTCTCCTTCCACATCCTCCTCCTCCTCCACATGTTGAGATGGCAGATTTTGGCCTTGTCTGGCCCTCTCTGCCTCCTCCAAATGCTGGCGACTTCTTTCCCCTGAAATAAACCAAAAAAAATGTAGACTCATCAGCACACAGATATTGGAGAGCATAAATCGCACACATTGCTTAGAAGATGCTTTCATTTAGTTACTTTTATCTTTCACCAAACCTACATTTTGCAATTACTTCTATATGGCAAGCTCTGATCCTGCCCCTTTTTAGCAAAGTGACACACATGGATGTCCCCCCTAAACTGTATTTCTGGGATACCCTACCAAAACCCATTTTTGATTTGGGGAGACACAGGTGCTCTGCATTGCAGATGTGAAAACATCTGCTTTATTACCACTGTTTTTAGAATGAATCCTGTTTGCCTTTCCCATTCTCCTTCTTTTTTTTTATAGAACTAGCTTTTACACAATGTTTACAAACAAAGTTTTTGGCCAGTGAGCCATGTCCAGGTGTGTTGTTCCTGGAATAACCGAGCCTTTCTGATAAACTATGTGATGTTACGTTGTTTACTAAGAACACTGTTTGTAAATATGTAGTTATTTATGTTCTAAAAAATAAATAACAACATGTCTTTAAAATTACAAGCAGGCCAAGGAGGCAGATGGTGAAATATACATGGCAACACATTATTGCAGACAATCACCACCCCCCCCCCCCCAAACCCAATATATATTTACTTACTTTTACGCAGAATTTTAAGTATTTTCTTCATCTGATGTGGCTCCCTCAATTTTAAGTCTGACCATCGTTTCCTCAGCTGTTCCTTGGACCTGGTGATCCCAAACATCCTCTGCATTCTCCTCGCCACCTTGTCCATAATATGTGCCTTTCGGCGGTTAGGGGTCTTGTATGGCCCTAATTCACCATCATAGTCCTTTTTTCGCATGATGTAAACTAACTCCACCATTTCCTGGAACCGCATATTAGTGGCTTTATATCTTCTTTTCCTTGATCGGGACGTCCCTGCCTCTGTCCCTTCACTTGTGGCATGAGAGCATCGTGCCCGCTCGTGTGACATCGCCATCTTTCCTTTCCCACAGAGATTATGGGCGTGGAAAAGATGAATTCTTACGCCATGGGCGGAGAAGAGGGCGGCGTTTAATACATACGCGGAGTGTAGAGAATGCAAACAACGTGTTTACGTCCGTTACGCGGAGAATCTTCGAGCGCATCCAGAACATACACAGTTAACGCCATATTTCCTAAAATCATTGATTAGGGGCCTCGCAAAGGTGACGAGGGCGGGGTTTCATAAATACGCGGAGTGTTAAAAAGGTTTACGCCGTGATTACGCATCTTACGCGGTAATTAGGCGAGCGTGAGAAACGAGGAGCGAGAGACAGGAAGGTAAGGAATTTAAAAATGTGATCAGCAGAGGCCTTGAAAATGTAGACACATGGGATGGGGGTTTGGGCTGTTGGTTGCACCCTTTTTAAGCTATTCTGTCTATGGGGTACCACAATGTTATTTTGGTATCCAAATGCTTTTGGACACCTCACAAAATAGAGATGTGAACAATGCTGTACCTCATTGACAAGTTTTTGAATGGTGTATTCAGATCAGGCAAAGTATTGTTCAAGTGTTGGTTGTACAGAGGTCATTAGGAAGTGTCTTTTATGTCATCCATTGTCAGGGGTATGAGATTTACACATGAAAGAGTGCCTAGATGAAAACTGTCATTTGTAAGCATTGTTTAATTTAATATATTTAAAATATTTACTGCAATGTGAACAATGGCTCTGCATCTAGCAAATCAATGTTTGGTACAAGCAATGCGGCCGAGCTGCCAATCATTGTTTAAACAAGAGAGACTGTGTTTGGAATTAGATATAGGTAATAAATTTGAAGACACATATTAGATCAAGGTCAACGCTGATCCTTTTGAATATTTATTTTTCTGTGGTTTATGTTTTTGTAATCTAGACTCAAAAAGAAATATAATTTTTCAAAAATTGCAATGGACCTCCTACAAAGCAAGGAATCTATAGAGGCCTTACTTCAAAAATACCAGGACACGCCCATCCTGTGGAATTCAAAACACTCGTTATATTGCAATAAAGAGGTACGAGCGGCAGCACTAGAAGAGCTAGCAAATTATATGCAAACTTGGGTGCCAGGATGCACTGCCAACATGGTGAAGGATAAACTTGCCAACCTCAGAAGCACATACAGGAGAGCATACAAAGCTAATAAAATCAAAAAATCGGGAGCAGCAGCAAGACAAGCAAAGGAACCCAAACTGTGGTATTATAAACAGATGGCTTTTTTGCGGGACGAAATGGAAGGCAGGAAAACGATGTCCAGTCTTTCTTCCAACCTTTCCTCCATGCTACCTTCCAGCGGACATTCCCCAGATGACCACAGCCCTGCAGAGTCGGAGGAAGAGGGCCTGGCTGACAGAGATGCAGATCTGCCACCCTTCGATGAGGAGGTATAGTAGTTTCCTCTATATTTATGGCCTAAATAATTCTTGGTGGATTAATGATTAGATATTGAAAAAAAAAAACCAAGCTGGAAAAAAACAAACAAAAAGGTGTACAGACAAATAGGTGTCAGGGATGACAACTGCAGGGGTCAGAAGTAGAGTGTATTCAAGTAATAATGAACAGAAAATACTGAACGAAAAACATGAAAATGAGTGTGGTTTTATTTAGCGAAATTGTAAAAAAATTCCTTTTTTTTACACACAGGAAGAAGAGATCAGCCAGGAGGTGGCAGATCCTCAGGTGTCTGTCAGCCAGGAGGAGGCCGGGGTCAGTGGCAGCCAGGAGGAGGCCGGGGTCAGTGGCAGCCAGGAGGAGGCCGGGGTCAGTGGCAGCCAGGAGGAGGCCGGGGTCAGTGGCAGCCAGGAGGAGGCTGGGCCCAGTGGCCTGCAGCAGGTCCACCCGGCCAGGAGAACCACCACCAGCCAGTCTTCTCCCCCCCAGGTGAGGCCATCAGGCCGAAGGAGGCAGTTGAGGCCTGTGGAGGAGGCAAGCCTCCGCATGATCCAGGAGGCAAGCGCCATCATGAGGGCCCCCCTCAACCCCACAGAGGCCTTCAGTGCCTCATTGGCCCATGATTTAAATGAAGGGGAGGAGGACCAGAGAAGACTGGCAAAGGCCCTGATGAACCAGGTACTTTGGTGGATGCAGAGGGGCCTGCTGACCCCAGACACTGGGCTATGTGACCCGGCCCGGCTTGCGGAACACCATCCTCCTGCTGCCACATCAACCCCACCTGCAAGACCCCGTGTTCGATCCGCTGGAAGGCTGCCTGGAGGGAAGGCTGGAAAGAGGAGGAAACGTTGATTTTCTGCCTTCCATTTCCTTCCACATAAAGGACATCTTGTTTGTACTACCACAGTTTGGGTTCCTTTGTTTGTGTGCTGCTGCTTAATATTTTTGTGTTTGGCTCCTGAGGCTTGGAAGTTTATCCTTCACCATGTTGGAAATGCAAGTTTGCATATAGTTTGCTATCTATTCTAGTGCTGCCGTTCTTTTTATTTTTTTGTGATGACATTTGCCAGAATAAAAGGCCTTTTGCTTTCATTTGAAAACATGTCTATTGTTTGATATACTGTGGGGATTATTAGGCAGCAAACCTTTAATAAATATACAATGGGTAATTTACAAAGGACACACTCCTTGGGGGGGGGGGGGGACATTTGGTGTGCCAACATGGTTTAATATTCTCTAATGAAACACCAAAAAAAAAAAAAAAAAATTAAAAATACATGTAAAAAAAAAATAGTTTAAATGGTGACATAACTAGAAACAAAAAAAGAAATTAAAAAAATGCACATTCCTTTACAAAAATGAATACTCTAAATTATGGAGGACCACCAACCAAAACACACGTCTGGCATAGAAAACATTATTAAAGGATTACATCACAAGCAAGAAATGTGACATTTCAGTATGGGACAACTCTATTGAAATTGCATCAGCAAGAGAACGGGGTTATTCTAGCAAGAGAAGAATTAATCAAACGAGGCTTTAAAATGTGGTTTAGTGCGCCTTTTTAAGACATTGTTCTCTTGCTAGAATAAAAGGTTTCTAATGACGAATGTGCCATATCCCAAAGAAACGCGAGTTTTACCTGAACGAGCGCTCCCGTCTCCTCATTTGGACTGAGCATGCGCGGGGTTTTTGTACGCTGCTTTTGTGTACAGACGACCGAACATGTCTGACGGACACGATTCCAGCAGACTGTTTTAAAGCAAGACCAGGAAACAGTTGTTCGTTGGAAAACGGTCTGGCCGACGATTGTTTGCTGGAATTCTGTACGTTACTGCCTACACACGAACGAACATGTCCGCTGAAACTGGTCCGCGGACCAGTTTCAGCAGACATGTTTGGTCGTGAGTACGAGGCCTAAAACGATTCATTTATCTATTGCAGCCATATGTATGTATGACATGGCTATATGTGTTGTTTAACTGCTGTAATTAACACGTAGCAAGCTAATTATATAGCATCTTAAATTGCCTGTTTTCCTATTAGGTTTTTCTCTCTGCTCAGCATATCTCTATGTTTATGGCCCTTGGGATTGCGGTATATACTCAGGAGGTCTGTATCCTAGTGGCTTATACGTCTGCACATTTCCCAGAGGTCTCACTAATTGACCTGGGACTTGGGATGTATGAACAGATGTTTTTATTTATATAAAGGGATTTCTGAAACTTAGTCATACATGTCACTTATTCGTATATAAGAATTCCCATCTATTGCATCAGCTCTTTAAATATATTTGTAGAAAATCTGACACAGTTCATTTATATCGGTGAATGAGAGGATATTGCATAGAAACGACTGTTAGAATTCGCCGCCGTGACATTTATAATTAATTAATAAAAACACATCACAGAAGGGTAGGCTTGATATAAGGCACGGTATCTCAAATATCGCTGTCGTTATCTAATAGCGCATTACATCATGTCTTGTTATGTATGATAAATGAACTGTTCACAATTTAGAGCTCTATATCCTGTGAATAATGCAAATTCCAGAAAGATGAATTCTAGTTATATCAGGGTGGAGGGGATCTATTTTTGAACAATAAAATTATGTTTTAGGAAATAATGTGTGCTGACATAGGAGGTTTATTTGCTGCTTTGTAAACTGCCCCCCTTTTTTTTTCTTTTAAAATCAATATTGAAGAAATGTGTAGGCTGTCATTGCTGACCTAACCTTCTGAAAGCGCTGGTTCCTGTCGGTTATGCTGATTTAATACATTCTATACTCTGAAAGTAGCTGACCCAGAATAAGTATGCAAATCAGAGGTTCTAACGTCGCTCTAACTTTTCTTGCTGCATGCTTGTTCCATGTCAGGAACTCAGAAAAGCGCAATGACATATATTCCTCTAATTACAGGTTTCCTTTAAATAGACCTTGTCAAGTCTCTAAGTGCATTTTCTCTTTCAGGTAATAGGCTTTTGATTTGTTTAAAGACTTGACAGGGTCTCTTTAAGAATGCCAATACTAACAGTATCAGATCACATACCTACAACTTCGGGAGGAAACAGTTTAACAATTTTTTTTTCCCTTTTTTTCCATGACTTTAATCACAGTTTGTGGTTCAAAGAATGAACCCATATGTTGTTACTATTTCACTAGTGATAGCTTATAAAGAGACATTAAAGGGCAACACCACTGGATTGGGTGAGGAAGAGTAGCAAACGGCGGCCTGTCCCCCCCATCCATGCGTCCAGTCCCCTGATCTACATACAGGGTGCTGGATGCATTGATTTCAATGGCGAGGTGTGTTTTTTTGAAGCACATGATTAGAGCCGGAGGCTCTAATAGGATTCAAAAAGGGGTGGGCTCGGGGTGCAGAGCACTGCACCCTGAGCTCACCCAGTTGTCAGACAATAGCGAATTAATATTGCCACACTGATCCTCCTCCCGTAGAAGCCTGCAACCTGGCCACCACCTAGATAAGTGCCAGGAGGAGGGTTGCTGCACGGTAGAAGAGGAGAGGACACAGGAGCCGCTGCCTGCAACCCACCCACTGCCCACCTCTGAAGCTAAGGAGGAGATGACACAGGAGCCGATGCCCACCACCAAAGCCGAGGAGGAGAAGACACAGGAGCCGCTGCCCACAACCCGCCCTCTGCCCACCGCCCATAGGAGCCGCCAACCCACCCGTAGAAGCCTGCAACTTGGCCGCCACCTAGATAAATGCCAGGGGGAGGGTTGCTGCACGGTAGAAGAGGAGAGGACACAGGAGCCGCTGCCTGCAACCCTTCCACTGCCCACCTCTGAAGCTAAGGAGGAGATGACACAGGAGCCGATGCCCACCACCAAAGCCGAGGAGGAGAGGACACAGGAGCTGCTGCCCACAACCCGCCCTCTGCCCACCCCGCCGTAAGAGCCGCCAACCCACCCGTAGGAGCCCGCAACCTGGCCACCACCCAGATAAGTGCCAGGAGGAGGGTTGCCGCTGCTGACTAACCAAAGGGGCGGTTGTTTGCCACCCCACCCCCAAATAAAACCCACCAGTTGATCAGCCAATTACATGGCAGTAATTCAATGCATTTAGGAATCTAGACATAATGAGGACGATTTGCTGATGTTCAAACCGAGCATCAGAATGGGGAAGAAAAGGGAGTTAAATGACTTTGAACGTTGCATCGTTGTTGGTGCCAGATGGTCAGGTCTGAGTATTTCAAAAACTGTTGATCTACTGGGATTTTCACACAACCACCTCTAGGGTTTACAGAGAATGGTCTGATAAAGAGAAAATATCCGGTGAGCGGCAGTTGTGTGGAGGAAAATGCCTTGTTGATATCAGAGGTCAGAGGAGAATGGGCAGACTGGTTCGAGATGATCGAAAGGCAACAGTAACTAACCACTTGTTACAACAAAGGTATGTAGAATACCATCTCTGAATGCACAACGCATCAAACCTTGAAGCAGATGGGCTACAGCAGCAGAAGACCACACCTGGTGCCACTTCTGTCAGCTAAGAACAGGAAACCGAGATTACAATTCGCACAGGCTCACCAAAATTGAATAATAAAAGATTGGAAAAACGTTGCCTGGTTTGATGAGTCTTGATTTCAGCTGTGACATTCAGATGGTAGGGTCAGAATTTGGTGTAAGGGCTCTTTCACAAGGAGCAGACCGTTTCCGGGTCCGCTCCGTGTGTCTCCGTCGGCTCAGCGGGGATCCCCGCTCAGCTGTCGGAGGATAGGGCGGTCCCCGCACACAGTGCAGGGACCGCCCTGTCTCTGCTCTGCTGTCCCCTATGGGGAACCTGATGCAGACGGACCGTCTGTCCATCTGCATCAGTTACGCTCCGCGGAACGGAAGAAAAATAGGGTTTCTTCCGTTCGGAAAAGCGGAACCCGACTGACGCGGACGCTAGCGGATGCTTCATCCGCTAACGGATGCGTCCCCATAGGGATTCATTACAAGTCCGTTAACGGACTTGTAATGAACGGACAGACGGAGCGGACGTCTGAAAGGGGCCTAAACAACATGAAAGCATGGATCCCTTCTTCTTTGTATCATCAGTTCAGGCTGGTGGTGTAATGGTGTGGGGAGATATCTTCTTTGCACAATTTGGAACCCTTTGTATTCTTGCCATCCCTTTATGACTACAGAGTACCCATCTTCTGATGGCTCCTTCAAGCAGGATAATGCACCATGTCACAAATCATCTCACCACTGGATTCTTCAACATGACAATGAGGTCACTGTACTCCAATGGCCTCCACAGTCACCAGAATCTGCAGCAACTGCGTGATGCTATCATGTCAATATATCTGTCAATGTTTCCAACGCCTTTTTGAATCTATACCACGAAGAATTGAGGCAGTTCCCAAAAAGGGGGTCCGAACCCAGTGCTAGGAACGTGTACCTAATATAGTGGCCAGTGAGTGTATGTGGGTTCATGGTGGATCGTTTTTCCTACTTTCTTTGGTCACCAGGACAGGAGGTCAGCAGAGTGTCTTCAAGAAGGACACAGGGGGGGGGGGGGGTTGATTTACTAAAACTGGAGAGTGCAAAATCTGGAGGAACAGGAAGTGAGAAATTCAGACAAAGAAAACATTTAGAAAGGAAATCGAAGGAAAGGGTAAGCGAACCAACAATGCACTAGCTTAAAGGAACCTACCGGTATTTCGAAAATAAAAAACTTCGTTTTACGGCGGCAGGTCGGCTCTCGCACACGCCACTAGGGGCGCGTGCGTGCCACCCACTCGCCCCCCGACTCCTGTGCGCATGCCCAGCGGGCGCAATCGCGTCCGGGCACACACGATTGCTTGTTACAGAGCAGGGCCCGGGAGCTGTGTGTGTAAACACACAACTCCCGGTCCTGTCAGGGAGAGAAATGCTGATCTTCTGCTCATACAATGTATGAACAGAAGATCGGTCATTTCCCCTAGTGAGGCCACCCCCCCTACAGTAAGAACACACCCAGGGAACATACTTAACCCCTTCCCCGCCCCCTAGTGTTAACTCCTTCCCTGCCAGTGGCATTTTTATAGTAATCCAATGCACTTTTTTAGCACTGATCGCTATAAAAATGCCAATGGTCCCAAAAATGTGTCAAAAGTGTCTGAAGTGTCCGCCATAATGTCGCAGTACCGAAAAAAAATCGCTGATCGCCGCCATTACCAGTAAAAAAAAAATATTAATAAAAATGCCATAAAAATACCCCCTATTTTGTAAACGCTATAACTTTTGCGCAAACCAATCAATAAACGCTTATTGCAATTTTTTTTACGAAAAATATGTAGAAGAATACGTATCGGCCTAAACTGAGGAAAAATATTTTTTTTTTATATATTTTTGGGGGATATTTACTATAGCAAAAAGTTAAATATATTTATTTTTTTCAAAATTGTGGCTCTTTATTTGTTCATAGCGCAAAAACTAAAAACCGCAGAGGTGATCAAATACCACCAAAAAAAATCGCTATTTGTAGGGAAAAAAGGACGCCAATTTTGTTTGAGAGCCACGTCGCACGACCGCGCAATTGTCAGTTAAAGCTTCGCAGTGCCGATTTGCAAAAAGTGCTCTGGTCTTTGACCAGCAATATGGTCTGGGGGTTAAGTGGTTAATTCAACAAACTGAAGTTAGAAGCGGATTGGTTTCTATGCAGAGCTGCACCCGATTTTGCACTCTCTAGTTTTAGTTAATCAACCCCAGGCTGTCTTTAGGCTCAATTCACAAAGCTTTAGTTAGCACAAGGATAAGGATTTTTATTTTAGCCATGCGATTGTAATTTTCAAATCTCATTTCAACCACTTTATTGAAATAAGGATTCTTTATCTTGCTATGTTAGCTTAGTGAAATAAACCTTTTGTCTGTTGAGGGGCTTCTCATGACTTCCATCAGGACAGTAAAAGGAGGTGGAACTCTACAATAGGGAACAAAGACAACAATAACAATGCCAGAGTTTCTAACATCCGAATCTAAAAATATAAATAAAAAATAGGTAGATATTTTAACTTTTAAATATTATTACATAATTACCGACATAAAAACGATATAGATTTCAAAGGCTGTTTCTAAGGCCCAAAGAGTAAGGCCGATATGTTTCTCACCTCATTTTTCTTTACTAAAGCTGGCCGTACGCCATACAAATTTCCAATTCAATTTTGTTAAAATTTACCTTCAACTATGTAGTGCAAGGGCCTGCCTGATTGCATACAAATAAAAGTGTTTAGGTTTGACCTCATATTATATGGTTTTGGTAAATCTAAAGGAAAGTTGTACAAGAAAATTGTATTATGTATGGCCAGCCTTAACCCCCCTGGCGGTATTCCCGAGTCTGACTCGGGGTGAGATTTTCATACCAAAAGCGGTAACCCCGAGTCAGACTCGGGCTTGCCTCGCTGCAGCAGCAGACAAAGTTACTTACCTTGTTCCTGGATCCTGCGATGCCACCGCGCTGTGTGAGTGAGCGGGTCCTCGCTCGATTCACACAGTGTCCTCCTGTGCCGCCGATCTCCGTTCCCTGCGACATTACGACGCACGGGAGCGGAGAACGGCGCCAAATTCAAAAACGTAAACAAACACATTACATACAGTATACTGTAATCTTATAGATTACAGTACTGTATGTAAAAAAATACACTCCCCCCCTTGTCCCTAGTGGTCTGCCCAGTGTCCTACATGCACTTTTATATAATAAAAAATGTTCTTTCTGCCTGCAAACTGTAGATTGTCCATAGCAACCAAAAGTGTCCCTTTATGTCAAAAATGGTTTTAGAGCAGCTGGAAAACAGCGATAATAAATTATAATCACTTGCAGAATTGTGCGATAGCGATTTGTGGGGAACATCGTCATAAAAAAAAATAAAATAATGACAGCGACAATTCTGCATCTGAGCAAATTTCAGTGATTTTGAGTTGATTACATTATTGAATAATTTTTATTAGAATTATATTATTATTTGTTATAATTATTTATAATTATTTATTATATTATAATTTATAATTTTGTTTTTAAAAAATTGTCATACCCGGGATGCCTATTAGACTCTTGTTTGGACAGATTTAAGTGAGTTATTCCTAAGAATTACAGACCTACAGTATAAAATGCCAAATTTCCTTGCAAATAATGGTAACGCTTTCAGCATCTTTTTTCTGAAAGAATCATACCGCCAGGGAGGTTAAAGGAGTTGTAAAGGAAAAAAAAATTCACCTTAATGCAATCTATGCATTAAGGTGAAAAAACATCTGGTGATGCCGCCCCCCCCCCCCCAGCCCCCGTTTTACTTAACTGACCACTCGAAAGTCCTGCGCTCGGTCCCGAGATCCTCTTCGCCGCTCAGCCTGGCCGCTGATTGGCTAGAGCAGATGGATTGAGAGCAGCGCGGCCATTGGCTGGCCCTGCCATTGGCCGGCCCAGCGCGCCCGCAAGGACTCCACACCATGCGAGCTCTCTCGCATGAATGTGATGAGTTCTTGCGGGGAGGACCAGGGACAGCCGTCGAGGGACCCCAGAAGACGTGGATCAGGGCCACTCTGTGCAAAACGAACTGCACAGTGGAGGTAAGTATGACATGTTTGGTATTTTAAAGAAAAAAAAATGTTCCTTTATTAACCCTTTAAGTTATGCTACATATACAAGAGTGATACATAAGGGATGACTATGTTGTAGTGCAGGCTGAAATACTAGGGCATGTACTTTCTTTTTGTAAACACATGCTGCAATTATAGTAATCAGCAGTGAGAAATCAGCTGTTGTGCCACGTTTTTAATCTCTGAAAACCTTTGCAGAAAGCAATGTGGAAGCTTTCACGGACTCTTATTTCCTGACACTGCCTGGACACTGCTGATAATTATTTAACATGGGCTGCTCCCAGAGATAATTTTGTTTTATATCCAAACATTAATCTGACCGTTGACAAATTTGGCGGAAACATTACTTTATCTAATTATTAAATCACCGCATAACAGATTTTCTGTGTAACAGATTCCCTTTAGGCTTGACATCATGGACATAAGGTCAAAGTGCCAAAGCTAAGATTCTGCAGCAGAAAAGGCAATTGAATTTCAGGACAAAGATCGGAAAATTTTATAAAATATTTACAGTACTGTAATTTTCATTTACTGGCACCAATCCATGGCAGCATGTGAGTGGTAGTATTATGCTGCCATGTTGGCCCCTAGGAAATTGGAAAATGTTATCAAATACTTACCGTTATTTTCCTTTCCTGGCACCAATCCATGGCAGCATACCACCACATGTATGCTACCATGTTGATGCCAGGAAAAGTGTTTTTCCAGCTAGGAGGGAATCGCTACACATGAAAGTTAAAAAGGGGAAAAAATTGCAAATAAAAAAATAATATAGCGTGTAAAGTTGCGATACAAGTCATATTGTAATTGAATGTTATTAAAAATTACCTTACCTTTTCGATCTGCAGCCGCTGTCATTTTCTGGAAATGCAATGTAATATGGCTACATGGAGTTTTCTGTACACAGAATGTGTACTGACACCCCCCATTAACATCATTCCCTGCTTGTGTGATTGGCTTACCAATTTTCCCAGAAGTTCGCTTAACCTCTTGCTGACCGCCCACCGTCGTTTTACGTCGGCAAGTCGGCTCCCCTGTGCGAGAGCACGTAATATAACGTTGGCTCTCGCATGCGCCCCCGCTCGCCCCTGACCCCCGTGCGTGTGCCCGGCAGGCGCGATCACCGCCGGGCACCCGCGATTGCTCGTTACAGAGTGGGGACCGGGAGCTGTGTGTGTAAAGCTCCCGGTCCTGTCAGGGGGGGGGAAATGCTAATCCTCTGTTCATACAATGTATGAACAGAAGATCAGTAATTTCCCCTAGTGAGGCCACCCCCTACAGTTAGAACACACCCAGGGAACATACTTAACCCCTTCTCCACCCCCAAATGTTAACCCCTTCACTGCCAGTGGCATTTTTATAGTAATCCAATGCATTTTTATAGCACTGATTGCTATAAAAATGCCAATGGTCCCAAAAATGTGTCAAAAGTGTCAAAAGTGTCAAAAGTGTCAAAAGTGTCCGAAGTGTCCGCCATAATGTCGCAGTACCAAAACAAAAAAACGCTGATCGCCGCCATTACTAGTAAAAAAAATATATTAATAAAAATGCCATAAAAATACCCTGCTTTGACAAGGGAGCAGGGGTCAGGGCCCAGTAGACCAGTTTGTGTCAATAGACGCAGACAGGGTGGCTTGGAAGCGAGCCCACACAGGTGCCCCCTTGAAAAGCAGCTTTCCATGGGGGTACATGTTGAAGTGGAGGGACCTAGGGCGCCGGTGGGGGATCCCAGAAAAAGAGGATTGGGGCTGCTCTGTGCAAAACCATTGCACAGAGCAGGTAAGTATACCATGTTTGTATTTTTTAATAAAACAAAACAAAGGTTTAATTTTACTTTAAAGGCAATCTGTGTTTTAGGTTCACCTACCTGCTGCTCTGTTTTGGAGAGAGAAAGCCCTCTGTAAGAATATAACTTGAAGCTTACACAGGGCTGAGTGTGTACTCTATCCCCATCCCCATGTGCTACCACTGGCTGCCTGAGCAGCAATATCACCACCATGTGGGGAGTAAAAGAATAAAGCCTCGTACACACGAGTTTCTTGTTAGGCTGTCGAGGATCTCGGCGAGCCAAATTTCTCCATTCCCGTCGAGGAAAAAGAAGACATGCTCTCTTTTTGGCTCTACGAGATCCTTGACAGTTTCCTCGTCAAAAAATGTACACACGACCGGTTTCCTCAGCAAAAAAAAAATACCAGCAAGTTTCTTGCTGTTTTTTGCCGAGAAACTCGGTCGTGTGTATGAGGCCTCACACTTTAACTCGGCAGACAAATTAGCAAGTAGGAAGCCAGATAGAGAAGAGAAAAAAAGACTCTATTGGCTTCCACTGCTGTCAATCAAATGCTATGACAAGGGAGCGGGGGTCAGGGACGAGTAGACCAGTTTGTGTCAATAGACGCAGACAGGGCGGCTTGGAAGCGAGCCCACACAGGTTCCCCCTTGAAAAGCAGCTTTCCATGGGGGTACATGTTGAAGTGGAGGGACCTAGAGCGCCGGTGGGGGATCCCAGAAAAAGAGGATTGGGGCTGCTCTGTGCAAAACCATTGCACAGAGCAGGTAAGTATACCATGTTTGTATTTTTTAATAAAACAAAACAAAAACAAAGGTTTAATTTTACTTTAAAGGCAATCTGTGTTTTAGGTTCACATACCTGCTGCTCTGTTTTGGAGAGAGAAAGCCCTCTGTAACAATATAACGTGGAGCTTACACAGGGCTGAGTGTGTACACTATCCCCATCCCCATGTGCTACCACTGGCTGCCTGAGCAGCAATTTCACCACCATGTGGGGAGCTGAATAATGAGTCAGGTGCTTCTAGTTTACAAACGGTTTATTGAAAAAAAATAAGTCTCAGTACAGATTAAATTCGAATTGGCAAGAAGTACAAAAATACATATTAGAGCAGTGAACAACATCTATGAAGAATATGCATATCAGGTAATCGAGCGACAGAGAAATAAGTGCTGGTTTGTATATAAGGCAGTTTGGTAGTACATTGCAGCAATGTAAAAATTTAATGACTTAGTTCGTTGGCAAAATGAGAGAATAAAACGGAATCGGAATAAAAATAATAATAAAAAAAATAAAAAAATAAATTGGTTTAATTCAATGAGTTATCAGAGAAAGGTCCCAGGGCTTCCATTTCTGATCATATATGTTCATGGTATTATATAAGGTGTGATGGATGCGTTCTCCTAGTTTAATGGATATCATACGATCCATGATTTGGGACCAAGGCACAACGGAGGAGCGCCAATTGAGCGCTATCGCCCAGTGTATTGACGTGAGTAAGGTGTGTATAAGCCTGGTGTGGGCTATAGGGATGTCTGGGATCGGATAGAATAGAAGACACATTTTAGGCGTCAGTTCTATTCTTCTACCTGTTATCTGTTCTATTTTAATACTGGCCTGTTGCCATGTGTCTTTGAGGTGTGCACATTCCCAGAAGGTGTGGATAAGGGAACCCTGTACCAGGCAGCCTCTAAAACAGAGGGGAGATGTTGCGGGATAGAATGAATTAATTCTGTCAGGGGTGAGGTACCACCTATATTGGAGTTTAATGGCAGATTCCCTAATGGAGGCCGTCCTGGTACACTTCCGTAGGTTATCCGTCATGCCGTCCCATTGCTCAGTAGAGAAGGATTCATCTAGATCTGATTCCCATTGCAGCATTTGGCGTGTTTTGTCTGGTAAATTATATTCATTTAGGTTTCTATACATTCTCGATATCAGGCCTCTGTCTCTGGGTGAAGTAAGACAAATTCGTTCAAAAATCGTAAAGGGGGTTTGGAGGGAGAGAGAGAAGTTTTTTTGATAGAATAGTTTGATATTATTGTAGTCTGAGAGATCAGTATCTCTAAGTTTATATTCTGTCTGTAAATCCAAAAATGTGCGAAAAGTATTATTTTTAGTGAAAGCTTTTAAGTTAGATAGATTGTGGACCTGCCAGACAGAATAATGGTTGGAGTGAATGTCTGGAGGGGTAAATAGAGGGTCCCCTACGAAGGAAGCTAGGGGAGGGATCTCTGAGGAGATGTTAAACTTATGTTTATGTCTGTGCCATAATAGTAGGTCTTGATGTACTACTTTATTAAGATGACCCATCCTTTGAGTTTTAATAGATTTGGACCATAGGAGGCCTTGGAGGTGGAACGGCAAGACAGATTGTTCCTCAAATTCTAGCCAAGGGATATGACTGGAAGGTGCATACCATTGTGCAAGTTGTGTATATCTGGCTGAAAGGTAGTATAGCCATAAGTTGGGCATACTCAACCCTCCCTTCGACTGAGGTCTATACATCAGTGCATATCCAAATCTCGATTTTTTATTTTGCCATATGAATTTGTTTATATCTCTTTGGATAGAATCTAGGGTGCTTTTAGGGACCAGGATAGGGAGTGCTCTAAAGAAGAAAAGTAGTTTTGGAAGTATAACCATTTTGGTAGCAACTATCCTACCCATAAAGGACACATGGAATGCTGACCATGATTTGAGTAAATCTCTAATGTTTTGAAGCAATCTGGGGTAGTTTTTGTGGTAGAGTCAGGTGCTTCTAATGGTCAAACACAGTTGGCGGGGGCACAAGAAGAAGGTAAATATGTGTAGCTGAGGAGAATGGCAGTTAGGTGAACCTGTTGCGTTGCCTTGAATGTTCAAAGCACAGATCATTTGTACATTTAACAGTTGTTCCCCACACTAATTCTGTGCATTTCAAGACTGTGAGCAGATAAAATGTGATGAATCTGTTGTTTCAATATGGTTCTGTAAAGAAATCACAGAAACATGGCCTGCACAGTTTTTTTTTTGCTATCTAGGTAATGCTGAGCTTCCTCTGGCTACCATTTAAGACACTGATCTTGGACATGGATGCAGATTAGAATTCACATAATAATTCAGAAGTGTTATTCAGAAAGTAGTAAAGCCAATAGATCATCATAACAGGCAGGGAACTACATTTTTTTAGATGGATCTCACCATTGTCACCAATAGCAGACCTCAGCTACTGACAGGCAACAGAAAAAAAAATGCCACCATTTAAATCCGTGTTTTAAAAGTCCTAAGTTAGAGTACACAGTACTGAGCTCTGTACGTTGCTTTGTGTCCGAACACTACAGATAAACTATTCAAAAATCAAAATGCCTGAGCCCAGAATACATTTGGAATTTCATTGTAGCATTGGTCACCAGACTCAACCAAGACGTGCACTTTATCAAATTAGTGGGTTATTGCACGTCCAAGTACTCTTTTCTGACAGATCCCCTTTAAGTAAAGGATGTGTATTTCTTCGGGATTTGCTATTTACAGTATATAAGCAATCACTATGTCTGAGCAGTTCTATTCTTTTTAATAAAACTAAAGCCCTGCAATTGCCAACCCATGGATTTGTCATGCCCAAGTGTCCTTACACCATGATATCCCAGTCTGTAGGCATTTAATTACTTTGCAAGTCTTCTGTATGACCCAGAGCTGATGTGGGGATGACATGTCACAAGACAGCAATCATTGAATATGTTGTCTGACCCTTTTGGTGACTTGTGCCCCTTAGCTTTAGAACAGCAGGGGATGTTCTCTTTCATAAATGGCTCAAAAGAAACATAAAGTCAACTTGGTGTTCCACGTAATCATAATATTTCTGATCTGTTATGAGCTAAATGTTTCCATGCCATTTTCAGAGAACACATGAGTCAAGTATACAAGAGAACTGCCTAAGGCCAGGTTGATAAATATCACAAATTTTCCTACATTTGAATATGTTTTTTTTTTTAATATTTCCTCTGCATCTAAATGTTGAGAATACATTCCTGTATGACTAAAGAGCAGGGTAATATTGTAGTCACTGTAAGGGTCATCAAAATGTAAAGAAGAATTTCAGGTATAGATTTTCTTACATAGTTACATTAATTCAGCTTGGACTTATATATCTATGCACTATGTATACATTCCACATGCGGCTCACTACAAAGTTTTATCTGGCCTGCAGCTGCTGTGCCCTGTCTCCCCCCCCCCCCAACCAATGATGTACACAGTCCCTCCCCCCAAACAGATTAAAGGGACTCTGATATAAGGGGGACTTTTTTGGGGACACTGCTGTGTGAGGAGACTCTAATGAGAACTCTAAAATAAGAGTGGACTCTGATGGGGATCTTGAAGTAGAGGGGGGGGGGGGGGACGCTGATGTAAAGTGAGACTCTAATGGGGACCCTGATTTTAGGGGCATTCTGATGCAGGGGGACTAAAGAAAGGGGGGACTCTGATGGGGTCCCTGAAGTAAAGGGGGACTTTAATGTTAGGTGGGACTCTGGTGGGGACACGATATAAGGGGGATTCTGATGGGACCCTGATGTAAAGGGGCACTCTGAGGACTCTAAAGTAAGGGGGGACACTGATTCGCACCATAATGCTAAGGGGGACTCTAATAAGGACTTTCTCTGTTGTTTTCAGTTTCAGTTTTCTAGACAACTGCTTAGAAGAACCCATGGTGCTGATTGTTGGGGCAAGGTCAGATGAGTCTGGGCATTTAAAACCTTTGAGATTGACATCACCTGGTCTTCCCAGACGATGATTGCGAACAATCCATGACACTGGCAGGTCTCAGCTTTGCAAAGGGGGCAGTGCATGCTATAAATTCTGCAGGGTGCCCAAATTTTGCAGACGCCATTTTTTTTGTTTTCTGTAATTTTGAAAGTGTAAATGATGGAAATAAAATCTAACTTTTTTTGACATATAAGAATGTCTAATCTGTAATTTGATGCCTTTTGGAGATTTTTCCATCTTTCCTTGGCTTCGTTATGCACATTAATACAAATTTTTACCTGGGGTGCCCAAACTTTCGATCCCCACTATATATATATATATATATATATATATATATATATATATATATATATATATATATATATATATATCTTTATTTATATATATATAGGGGCATGTATCAATGCAAAAAAAGGTTTAAAAACATCAGTTTTTTCGGGAGCAGTGATTTTAATAATGCTTTAAGTAAAACAATAAAAGTGTCATCTCTAAAGGAAAAAAAGTTTTTCAAAACTACTCGCGGCTATAATGAATTCTGGCAATTCTGGCAATGGTCCTGGCAACACGGATAAAAGTCATTGAAAAAAACGACATGGGTCCCCCCCCCCCAGTCCATTACAAGGCCCTTTGGGTCTGGTTTGAATATTAAGGGGCACCCCGAATAAAAAAAAATGTGTGAAGGTCCCCCCAAATTCCATTGCCAGGCGCTTCAGATCACTGGGTACATTGAGTACATTGTACCCCTACCATCTCACCCCAAAAAGTGGCAAAAACAAGGGTTTCCAGCGGTTTCCCTGTGGTGTCACAGGAGACCCCACCCCCCTCTGACACCCCCGTTGCATCAGAGGGAGGCGGGGTCACCCGTGACGCCACAGGGAAACCGCGGGAAACCCAGGATTACAGAGTGCAAAATCTGGTGCAGCTCTTTATAGAAACCAGTCAGCTTTTGTCAAATCGTATTTTAATAAGCTGAAGTTAGAAGCTGATTGGCTACCATGCACAGCTGCACCAGATTTTGCACTCTCCCATTTTAGTAAATCAACCCATTTGTTCAAACACTTCAAACATGTCTGCCTTTGCTCATCTTCATTACATGGTAAATTAATGGGACCAGTTGTTAGACTAGTATGTAGGGACCCTACTTTATTTGTCATCCAATGTAGGGCCCAACGGAATTTTTGGCCTGCAATTACCCATAGCAGCCAGCAGAAAAGGGTTTCATCTTGGTACTATGCGGCAAGTGTTTCTGTAGACTATATTTTTAAGAGGTTACTTTTGGAGAGCCGTATTTGTGCTGGAGAGAAAGGATACCTGCCATTTATTACTGTTCACAATGATTTGTGATTTGATGGTTAATTTTTGCAGGAGGTTGGCCTAAAGACTTTCTGAGAAGTCTTGATGGCAAAATTGTGAGGCAGAAGGGTGAAGCATTTGGCCTCTAGCCACACATGAGCAGTCTGCAGAGTAAAACAACGCATTACTAAATTTTGGGTTATTCAGCCATTTCTGGATCTGCCCGATTGCTGGCCAATTCCTGGAGAGGCTTCATCAAGACACAGGAGAATGGTGCCCAGAGGTGACTTGACATTCTGCACTATTTGCAGATTCGTACATGTAGGCATTACCTGCAGGAAACATATGAAGCTATCTGCAATGATCAGAGCCTAAACCATTGTGATGACTGCAGATTTATTTTGCTGGAAATGCTGCCAAATAATCTTTAGTGTGGATTTGAACACAGTTTACATCTGTGTGGACTGTGGACTCCTGCAGCCACAGTAGAAGGGCCTTGACTAAGAAACTGAGACTGAGAGAGCTCTACAGAAAACACATCTCTGCTGGAATGTGAAACCTCTGGGGACATAGTAGTGGACCAGAGACATAATTACCTAAGACAGAGCCAGAGGGGATCCCAAACAAAGGATCATGCCTTGCCATGAACCAATGACAGCTGATCATGTGATGTAAATAGAAGCCTGGTAATTGTTTTTTTTCTCCTCACGCTGACAACTTGAAGAGAAAAAATAATAATGATCACCGGCTTCTGTGCAAGGGACATCGGTCCCGAAGAGGAAGAGACACAGGTACCTCATCTGCCAGTGCCACCTGCCAGTGCCCACAGTGCCACGAATCAGTGCCCACCAGTGCATAACAGTGCCACCTATCAATGCCCATGAGTGCGACCTATAAATGCCCATCAGTGCCGCATCAGTGCCACCTAGCAGTGCTGCCCATCATTGTCACCTACCAGTGCCGATCAGTGCCCATCATTGCCACCCATCAGTGCCCATCACTGCCACCTATCAGTGCCCATCACTGCCAGCTATCAGTGCCATCTATCAGTGCCACCTATTAGTGCCACTTCTCAGTGCCCACCAGTACCACCTATCAATGCCCTTCAGTGCCACCCATCAGTGTCACCTCTCAGTGCCCACCAGTGCTACCTATCAGTGCCCACCAGTTCCACCTATCAGTGCCCATCAGTGCAGCCTCATCAGCGTACATCAATGAAGGAGAAAAATAACCTGTTTGCAGAATTTTATAACAAAATATAAAGCGGTTTTGTATTTTTTTTTTAAATTCTGGCTTATTTCGTTTTTTTTAACAAATAAATTTAAACGCAGAGGTGATCAAATACCACCAAAAGAAAGCTCTATTTGTGGGAAAAAATGCTGAATTTCATGTGGGTACAGTGTTGTATGACCACGCAATTGTCGTTCAAAGAGTTAAAGCGCTGAAAGCTGAAAATTGGTCTGGGCAGGAGGAGGGTTTTAGTGCCCAGTAAGCAAGTGGTTAATTCTTCTGGTCAAATGTTCCTAAGGATATTTTCTCTTAGGTATGAATGCTAGGGACCGCTACATTAACTCTGCAAGAAGCAACATTTAAAACTTTACACTATGAGTAATATTTGTTGATTCTGGTCAATGAATTGTGAGACATTCACACTGCAGTTTATTTCAAATATACCGCTTAGTTATAAATAGAATATGTAATCTGATCCAACTAATCCCTGAGGATCTTGTTCAGAGGTATGGTTTGGGAGCTGATACATATTTGGGTCACCATTATAGAATGTTATGTCCCTCCTGGGCTTTTGGCTGGAGAGTGTGTGGGCCAAATCCTCAAAAGGGATACGCAGGCGGATCTGCTGTTCCGCCTGCGTATCCCTGTTTCTATCTTTGGAACTGATCCTCAGAAGCAGTTTTCCAAAGATAGGCAGAAGATCCGACATCTGTAAGAGACTTACACTGTCGGATCTTAGGATGCAGTACCGCATCCGCCGCTGGGGGCATTTTGCGTCGAAATGCCGCTTCGCGTATGCAAATGAGGACTTACGGAGATCCACAAAGCTTTTCAGCTTTGTTTTTTCTCCGTAAGTTTACGTTTGCATGCGTAAAATTAGGGATGCTTTTACAAGGTGTAAACTGTTTACACCTTGTAAAAACAGACCTTTTTTTCGATCGCCGCGATTTTTTTTTAAATTAGATTTTTTTTTAAATTAGATTTTTTTTTTTTCGCCGTATCTTTTTTTTAACCCGTCGCAACTTTATTGTCCCGTCGCAATCCACAAAGCCCGGCGTAACGTAATTTCACGCGATGCACGTCTGGAAAATGACGTCACGAGCATGCGCAGTACGGCCGGCGCGGGAGCGTGCCTCATTTAAATTGTCATCGCCCCCTGGATAACAGGACCGCCTTGCGCCGGGAGAATTTAGGTTACACTGTGTGAAATTTCTAGGTAAGTGCTTTGTGGATCGGGCACTTAGGTAGAAATTTCCCACCAGTGTAACTTAAATGGGAAAAATTAAGTTAGGCTACGATTTTGAGGATTTGGCCCGTATGTCTGGAAGGATCTCTGTTAGGGCCTTGCCTTAGCCAATAGGGTATGTGCTGGAGGTCCAAGGACTTTAGATTCCTTCCTGTTGGGTGTTATCTAGAAGAACATAGGCAAAGTGAAGGCTGCCAATGGGAAGCATCTGTAAAGTGTTGCAGAGGAACTGGGTAGAAACTACTGCTGGAAATTGTAGGAAGGATTCTTAGCCCATAGATCAAGGTATCGTTGTCTGCTAATAAAGGGTCAATGGCCAGATTTATTAGAGAGAGATCCACTGCAACCTAAGCCGGCTATACATGGGAGATACAGAACCTGGTTGAATTTAGATCCATGTATGAGCAGGCTGGCTGTACAGAAGTTGATTTACTGATGGACTTCTGTACAACCACCTTGTTGAGTTTTTCCCGATCAATCAGTGCTGCTGGCTATAGCTGGCAGCAGAATACAATTGTCAGAATACAATGGGCCAGATTCACAGTGAGAGTACGCCGGCGTATCTACTGATACACCGGCGTACTTTCAAATTTGCCACGTCGTATCTTTAGTTTGAATCCTCAAACCAAGATACGACGGCTTCTGGCTTCGATCCGACAGGCGTACGGCTTCGTATGCCTTCGGATCGTAGGTGCAATACTTCGGCGCCCGCTGGGTGGAGTTCGCGTTGTTTTCCGCGTCGGGTATGCTAATTAGCTTTTTCCGTCGATCCACGAAGGTACGCGAGGCCGTCGCATTCTCTTACGTCGTCGCTAGTCGGCTTTTCCCGGCGTATAGTTAAAGCTGCTATTTCGTGGCGTATAGATAGACTTGCCATGTTAAAGTATGGCCGTCGTTCCCGGGTCGAATTTTGAATTTTTTTTTTTTGCGTAAGTCGCCCGTGAATAGGAAAGAACATAACTCACGTCTACGTTCCAAAAATGACGTTGGTGCGACGTCATTTCACACAAAGCACGGCGGGAAATTTCAAAACGGAGCATGCGCATTTCAATTGGCGCGGGGACGCGCTTCATTTAAATGAATCACGCCCCCTACCCACCCAATTTGAAATACGCCCCGAGAAATACACTACGCCGCTGTAACTTACGGCGCAAAATCTTCCTGGATTCAAAATTCCGCCAGGTAAGATACGGCGGTGTAGCGTACCTCTGATACGCTGCGCCAGGGCAATTCTTTGTGAATCTGGCCCAATAAGTCAGCGGGAAGGATTCCCCCATTTACATCAAGTGTGTGGATTGGGGAATCGACTTAAATTGTGACTAGTAGACATGTGCACTGCCGAAAAATTCGTTCATTTTCGTTTTTTGTTTCATTTGTTTTTCAGCTTTTTTCGAAAATTCTGAAATTCGGGAATTCCAAGATTTGGAAATTCGGGAATTCCAAGATTTGGAAATTCGGGAATTCCAAGATTTGGAAATTCGGGAATTCCAAGATTTGGAAATTCGGGAATTCCAAGATTTGGAAGATACAGAAATTCGAAGATACAGAAATTCGAAGATACAGAAATTCGAAGATACAGAAATTCGAAGATAAAGAAATTCGGGAATTCGGAAATTTCAATTTTCGATTTTTCAATTTTTGATTTTCTAATTTCCGATTTCTGATTTTCAAATTTTCTAATTTAGAATTTTCGAAATCTATTTGGTTTTGAAGTTATTGTAATTTTAGATTATGTGGCCTCAAGCCCCACTCACTTGGCAATGTTATTACATTTCAAAAACAAATATAAAATAAGTTTGTGTTGCATTTGTGCATAAAAAAGAAGCATTTTGGTATAGTGTATTTTTTTCACATAGCACTCTCATTTTTTATAAGAAAGAATGATTATGGGACTCATTTGTGCTTTTAACCTGAGCTATCCTAAAAACCTAAAATATACCTTTGAAGTTTTTCAGAAGATCTTTTTATAGCTAGATGTGGGGAATCTATCTTTAAAAGTTCACACTTTAAAGTGCAAATTACTTTCCTAAAAGGCTTAAAAAAAAGTTAATACATTTTCTGTTCTACATTCTTTACAGATATACTGTATGTCACATGTGTGTGTGTTTCAGTTTTATTTGTTACCTGAGAAAGAGGCATTTTTTTTTATTTTTGTATGTTTACATTTTCATTTGATGCTGCTTTAATAAAATTACATTTGTAACACTTTATAAATAATAAATGTTAATTCGTTTTGCAAGCCTGTTTCATAAGACTATTTATTGAAAAAAAAAAAAACATATTATTGTGTTATTATTATATAAAAACCTTCAAACATATATCAAATACATTTGAAAAAAAAGTTTTACCAACTTAAAAAAATGAATAAGTTACAAGAAAAGGTAAGTTAATACCACTTAAAACTATGGTTCCAGACAAGTGATAGGGCAGCACAGTGGTGTTAGCACAGTGGTGTACTGGCTAGCACTTTCACCTAGCAGCGAAAGGGTCGCTGATTTGAATCATGACACTACCTACCTGCCGTTTTCATGTTCTTCTTGTACCATAAATAAGTTAATTTATGTATTCCTAACTTAAACCTATGGTCTATAAACTGAAAGAATTAAGTAGGCTTTACTTTAACCTATGGTCTAGAAACTGGAAAAATGTAGTTGGCTTTACTTGAACCTATGGTCTAGAAACTGGAAAAATGTAGTTGGCTTTACTTGAACCTACGGTCTAGAAACTGGAAAAATTTCGTTGGCTTTACTTAAAACTATAGTTCCAGACAAATTAAGGTATGTATTCCTAACTTAAAACACTATGGTCTTTAAACTGAAAAAAATCGAGTTGGCTTTACTTAAAACAACAAAGTTGAAAAGTCTAATGAGTCAGACAAAAAAGTTTAGTTAACAGCACTCAAAAAGCTGATGCAAATAGTTGCCTCAATTTTTTGGAGTAAACCCAGCACAATACATGCAAGAAAATAATACATTATTAATGGGACTTTGTGTGAGGCAAATAACTTATACAATAGATATATGAGGTACCCATGATTTCAAATGTATTAAAAATAATTGTAATTGGACATTCCATTGTCCTGAAAGTACATGATGAAAATTTTCCAAATACAATATATAGACACATAAAAATGAGAAATACACATGATGGCAATATAAATTCAATATCTTGGTAATTATATGCATAATGATGTTTTCAAATAGAGATACATGATTGTACAACGTGTAGCAGACACAATTTCTTGACATCTTAAGACTTTAGGCGTTTCGTGGATCCCTGTCCACATCTTTAGAAGTTGATGCAAGAAAGGTAACTATGGGGGTAGGTAAGTACCAGAATGAAAAATGTCATATAAAAGGGTGGTAAGTTATTCCCCAAAAAGTAGAGGGGAACGGGGGAGGGGGAAGAATATTGAAGGCAGATAGCCTTATTACTTGGTAAGTCGGAGGTGCCAAAAAAAATTATGCCTCGGGGGCTGTGGCAAGGTGACCCCCACAGGTCAGAGGGACACCACTAGAGCCGGACAGGGTTTGCATGAAATATTTCTATTGGAAACTGTAGATAACACGAGAGAAGAACAGTGTGGGATTAACCGGTACAAGTGCTTTTGACCTCCATTATCATTGTGGGGTCCATAATGCCAGGTGGCAGGATACTCGTTGGGGTATGGTGACAGACATGCTGATGTTGGTGTTTTGGTGAAGAGTTTGCTACTAAAGAAGATTTACTATGGAAGGATATCACAGTGAAGTTGGACCGTGTATGGACATTTTTAAAAGATTGGACACTAGTGTCGACATAGTTTCTACATATATATTTGTTTCCCTTGAATATAAAAAGAGGCTGCTGAATGTGGTTTTATCAAATTATTGGATACTTTGCATGTGATTTGATGATTAATATGAATACTGAGGTATTTTTCATTTTTTTTATTTTTTTTCAATTTTCACACAACTTTTGATGATTCATGTGAATACTGAGCTTACCTTGCACTTTTACACATATTTTTTCCTTTATACCACTGGGGTACTTTTATGTATGTTTAAAAAGTGCATGCTGCATTTTTATGTAAATGTACCAGAATGCACATAAACACACCACAAACACAATGTAAATGCAAGTCAGATAAAAATAAAATAAAAAATGCACTGCAAATGCAAAGCAAACACACTATAAACACTTTTCATATGCATTACACATCCATATAAACATGCATGTAGAACTGTATACTGAAAGTGGGGATTGCATTGTAAACGAGCTCTAAGAGGGGAATTTACTTTAATTTGTGGAGATTTACTCTCACTTCCTGTTGCAATTTCGGCATAGCAAGTGAAGAAAAATGTGGGCAATAAAGTATATACACTTTAAATTGCACCTCATTGGTTAATTACAATTATTTATTATTTTATTGTTATTTACTATTTGCATTCCATAAAAATGGCAGTAATTAGTGTCAATCCTTCACTGAACATGTTTATTTTGGTAATAAACACTATAAGCTTGTTTTTCAGAAAATACAAATATCAATAAATTAATTTGAAAAGGCTGTAAAAATGTAAATTCCTAGTGAGTAAATCAGTTTGAATACCAGAGAAATCTGCAAGATAAGAATATTTTTGTTTATCATGGATTAATCCATGGAGATTTGTTAGATATGCAAAGATATATACAACTGGTAAATCATAATTGCATGGATTCTTAAATTGTGTTATTTTCTGTAGTTTAGAGAAGCCAACGTGTTACTTTTCAGGGCAAATCAAATACTGCTCAATCAGTGGTTCTGCAAAATCAAGTATTGCTAATGCAAATGTCATTTGTTTGTTTTTTCAATAAACACCAAAGACAAAGAAATCTAACCTGCATAAACTATTCAGAAATACATCGTAAGAGCAGTGCTATCCTTTCACTCCCACTTTATTCATAGGGCCCCACCTGAAATTTGTAGTCTGAGACAGCATGTCTCAAAGAAGATAGCTTCTGCTGTGCTCTCTCTGGAAAAAAACATGGTGGTATTTGATCACCTCTGTGTTTTTTATTTTCTTGCACTATAAACAAAAATAGACCATTTTAGACTGATAAAAGAACACAATTTTTTACTTCTTGCTATAAAACATACCCAATACATAAAAAAAAAAAAAATCGAATTTCTTCCTCAATTTAGGCAATATGTATTCTGCTACATATTTTTGGTAAAAAAAAATCCCAATAAGCGTATATTGGTTGGTTTGCCCAAAAGTTATAGCGTCTACAAAGTATGGGATATTTTTATTTATTTTTTACAAGTAATGGTGGCGATCAGCGACTCATATTGGAAATGTGATATTGCGGCGGGCAATTTGGACACTAACTGAAACTTTTGACATTTTTTGGGGACCAGTGACATTATTACAGTGATCAGTGCTAAAAATATGCACTGTCACTGTTCTAATGACACTGTCTGGGAAGGGATTGACATCAGGGATGATCAAGGGGTCAAATGTGTGCCTAGCCTGTGTTTCTCTGAACTGTAGGAGGTGCTTATACTAGGGGAAGGCATGAATTCATGTCCAACCTTTGCAGAAACACAGGATCCATGCCTTCCTTACTGACAGAACGTCCATCTGTCTTGTTTACATAGGCAGATTGCCATCCTACCTGTGTACTAAACAATTAGCGGGTCCTGGTGGACATTGAGTCCGTGGTACCTGCCACTAGGCCCCCGCTGTGTGTGTGATCACAGCGGGAGTGGGCAGCCAGCAGCGTGCATGTGTGTGCCCTACCTGGAAGAGCTAGATCATGTATATATACGTGATTTGGCGCACAGGTGCCGCCCTGTAGCAGTAAAACTATGGGCCAGACCTGAAGTGGTTAAACAAAGATTGTATACTGTAGATATTGTGCATGAACATATAGTATATATAAAACATTAGTTTAAACACTTATAAACATTAAAAAAATGTAAATAAAATTTGATTCCAACCCCTTCTAAGGCTCGGTTCACATCTAGGCGTTGCTATTTTTACAAGCGTTTTTCTGGCATTTTTGCAGCGTTTGTGCAGCATTTTTGCAGCATTTTTGTGCAGGTGTTTTGAGTTGACAAGTGACTAATGAAAAGCAGTTATTTGCCTGTAATCTGCCAAAAAAGAAGCTCATGTACTTTTTTGAGCGATGGACAATTTGCTTAAGGCGACAGAAAGTTCATATATGAACAGGGGCCATTGATATGAATGGGATTTGTCTTGTTGGGTGTTTTTAGACCTGAGGCTAATGCAGCATACACACGACTGTTTTTCATGTCAAAACAACGTTTTTCTCGACGTGATTCCTCTCAAGCCTGGCTGCCTTGCATACACACAATCGTGATAAAAAAATGCTTGAGCAAAGCGCGGTGGCCTACAACACGTATGACGACACTATAAAGGGGAAGTTCCATTCGAATGGCGCCACCCTTAAAGGATCACCAAAGGAATTTTTTTTTTTTAGCTAAATTGCTTCCTTTACCTTACTACAGTCCTGGTTTCATGTCCTCATTGTTCGTTTTTGCTTTGAAGTAGCTGTAATTTTGCTCTGATCTCCACACTTCCTGCTTGTCTGGCTCCTTATGAAAAATCTCATGGCAGCTTTTCACTGTGGTCCAAGCTGTGTGTCTAAAACTCCTCAGAACCAATCAGATTAATTTTAAAAACAAAACACTGCCCTGGATTTGTTTGTTTTTGTTCTGTGGGTCTCTCTACTTCACAGAAACATGAAACCAGTTTAAAAACGAAAGTGAAACTAGAATCACATTATATGATTGATTTGTATCTATTTTTAATCATTTTTAAAAGGAATCAGTTAACTTGTATGTCTCTATACCCTGTAAACAGTCATTTCAGCAAAAACATTTTTTTCCTTTAGTGACCCTTTAAGGGCTGATTATGAAAATTTTCCTTCTCATAATTTGCTTCTGAGCATGCACGTTTTTTTCCCCATCGTTAAAGCCTACACACAACCGTTTTTAACGACGAGAAAAACGACAATGTGAAAAACGACGAGAAAAAGTAGAGCAGGTTCTAAATTTTTAATGGCCATTTTTCTCGTAGAGCCTACACACAATCGTTTTTAACGACCAATTTAAAAAAATTGCATTTTTCTCATCATGAAAAACGATCGTGTGTACACGGCATCAGAGCAGAAAATTTCCCACAAATGCCTAGATGTGAATGGAGCCTTAGGGAGTTCACTGCTCCATATACTTTCTTTTACTTAATATATTTTTGGTTGGTATAGCATCCAATGGAAGTACTAAAAACTACAGAAAACAACGAACTCGAAATTCTAAAATATTCACAATGTAATTAATTGCATAAATCTTTTATTCCACCCTGAACCATCCAATGCAGAGATGACATTTCTTTTTGGCATAAAAGTGGTTAATCCATTAAAAACCTTTTACGTAAGCATATAAGAGATATGTTGACTTCACTATACAGTCAGCCCTCCTCATTAGCTTCCTTACACATTTGTAAAATGGCCAAGAACATGGTCATACTATAGGAACATCTGTAGTGATGGTTTATCTTGTTTAGTAATGTTTCATTTTAATTCAATTACTTCCCATGTCTCTTGAATAGTAACAGGCAAAGAGATGGAGAAAAAGTCTTTCTGACGTAATATGAGCCTGTAATATTTTTAGTTGAAGTTCGATACAAATTAAGTTTCCATCTCTGATATTTCAGCAGCTCTTTCAAGCATAATCTTATATTGTCGTTGTAGGGTATTATAGCCACAGAGCCTACATGTATGGACCTTAGTTTAAACACAATTCAACTTTCCTTATTTGTAATTGTAATATGCCATGAAATAACTGCATTTCAAAAAAAAAAATTAACAGTTATCTACGTAAAAAAAAAAAAAAAAAGTTTATCTCCAAAAGCTGAACAATGTAGTGGTCTGAATATAGGCTAGGAAGGAATGTGTTGTTTTCATCCCACATCCGGTTGGCACAGTGGGCCACAGTGGCCCCTAAGGCATGCAAAAGGTGGGAGAACAAATGGCACAAATGGATTATATATATATACACTTATGGTCTTTGGAACACATTCAATTAGTAGTTCCAGGCAACTCTGTTTTAAATACACATCCGGTAATGAAAGTTTTGGCTGTGTATATATAACTGAGTGCATGTGCCCACTAACCACGCTTCTGACGACGACCCATTGGTCAAAATGCATCAGGTGGTGCCTTGAGGGCACAAGCACGGTACGAGCCACGGCCACAATACTTTTTAAATGCTTGTTTTTTTTTACTTTGTGAGTACTTTTAAAAAAAAATCATTAAATATCCATACGTGCGTCACTATGCGCTTCCTTATATTCATTTTTGGGCGCATTTCCTTAATTGGATAATCAAGTAGAGCATTCTGTGATAGTTGGATCCAGTGCAGAGACCTGTCATTGAATTCTGGAGAAGTAGAGTAGTTGCAGTGCCTGCAGTGTGGGAGAGCAGTTCATGCTGGAGCTTGGAGATATCCTCAGTATCGATGCTTACATGCTTGTTTGATCTGCCATCTGGTAAGAGTAATTTATGAGTGCACTGTGGTGTGGTGTGTTGCTACATACACTGAAGTTGGTGCGAGGGTCTTGTCTCTTCCACTCACCAATTCCCCTGGATTCCACCTTCTTTTGACATATGTCTTTAGCGATGCATATGAACGTTACATATTTATGTTATATTGCCATCAACCATATTTATGCTTGCTGCTATTGTGTATTTATACACTGTTTATTCTGTTAGCGAATCTTTTTATACTTGTTTTATTGAATTCTATCAGTGTCTGGCCGAGCACTGGTGAAATCTTGTAGGAAGAGTTTTCTTTCTCCTCTAACTGTCCTATGAGGCTGCATGACCCCTGACCCTCTGTCTGGATAGTGCTGATTGGCCATGTGCTGATCACGTGCACCCTCCCAAAAAGAAAAATAGAAAAACTCTCTAGCAATATAACCCAGATTGAGTATGTGCAGAGTTCCTCCTAGAACCATTTTAAGGTAAATTAATCACTAGCATTTATGTTGGCTTAGTTTTAGGGAAAATATAAGGATTTGGGGGTCTATTTTATTTTTACATTTTTAAATGTATCTTTCAATATTATTTTTCCTATTCATTTTCAACTATTGTGTTACAAATAAACGTTTTAATATAGGATGCACCTCTGACACAGAAGTCACAGAGCAAGGTGAGGGCACAACAGCAGAAGGTTGCCTTCAGGATCGCCTCTACAACCTCATCTGAACAGTGCAAAGGAAGAAAGGACCCTCCTGACGGTCATTTATTTGTGTATGTAAATTGGAGCTTAAGCTATTGAGCTCCACAAACAACAAGTTTTTTATTTATTTTTTTTCATAGCAAAGCAGCATACACATGTAAATGTGTGAAGAAAAGCATAAACCTGTTGGCGGTTACTATCCAAATAAATTCCCTACGTTTTCTACAGCTTATTAGGAGAAGAATCAATTAAATTTTGACTGTCCTGCAGGAGGATAAAGAAGCAGAATGATCATACCAGCTAATGATAAGTAGAGCAATCTATGCAAGTCAGCATTCATGGCAACTGAGCCACTTCCCGCAGGTTACGTCTAATAGAAAATTAAGGACTTGTAACATAATGGCTGACTAGGGTAGTGGTTTCTGTTCAGTGAGAGATTTCGGTTCATTTTCAGTGTGGGAGAGTGAAAGCCTGCTCCTTTGGTGCTCTAAATGCTGCAAATTTCTGTTTTTAAAACTAGAGTGCAGGAGCCAGGCTTGTTATACTGCATTAGCTTTGAAGATATAGACTAACCACCAGCATGTCTGAGTTTTTGTTTTCACAAGAGACGGACGGGCTGTGTCTGCTGTTTTTGTTACTTGGAAACACTCTGATTACACCTTTGACAATTTTAAATCTGAGAAAAATACTATAATAGTATCTAAGAGGTTTTGTTTTGCCCTTTGTATAGGGTTTGCTCTTTGATGTCCTTTTGCTATTAGCCTATAAACTGGAGCTCTGAAGTTCATTGGCACCAGGCACCTGGGCTACATGGCTCTCATCTGCGGGGTGCCCGATGTCACATATTTTTCTTTAATTTATGTGCTTTGCCAGCTGATGGCTTCAGTCCCTGTCTGCCACCTGTCAGACCTACAACACAAAGTCCAAGAGGAATTTAGAAGCACTTCCCACAGATACAGTATGTGCTACAGGTCTGTCGGGTAGCAGACAGGCTGGACAGCAGGGACATAAGCTGCTACTGCTGGTCTGGTGGGTGGCATATAGACTGGCAGGCAGAAAAATAGGCCAGCAGCTGCCAAAAGCACACAAATTAAAGGAAATAATTTTCAGGGGGTTACAGCATTGGGACACAGGACACCCACAAACAGATGTAAAGAAATGCCAAGATGAGTGCCTTTTGAGAAGGAAGAAGAATTTTTGCGGGGGCGGTTTTGTCCTAAAAAAGCATTGTATTGGGAGAAGGAAATTTGTATTATTATTATTATTGTAATACATGATTTATATAGTGCCAACAGTTTGAGCAGCGCTTTGCAACATAAGGGAAGACAGTACAGTTACAATACAATTCAATACAGGAGGGATCCGAGGGCTCTGCTTATTAGCGCTTACAATCTAGAAATCAAATATTTTATTTTAACTAGAAAGGCAATTTTTTTTATAATTAACAATTTTATTAAAAAATGTTACATAACAGGAAAAAAGAATAGACTCTGGACATCACATGAGACCAAAACAGCATTCAAATGAAACACAGGAGGAGGTCTAAAGCAGGTCCAAAAAAGCTACAGTTGTCAATATCCATACTGACATATACAAATTAACTAGGAGAACAGTAATATGAATAATTATAATAATGCCTCGTAATGCCGATCCATTACAGCAAAAAGAGCACCCAGGAATAATACTGGACTTTAAATTAGAGACCTCTATCCACTTTAATAATCTCACAGAATATCCAGAAAACAATAAACAAAGTTGAAGAAAAAGAAAAAAAGCTCCTCACACCTGGGTACAGAGAGAGACAAAATCCAAGTCAATAGAGGGCCGTGGGGCCTGGGGGGGGGGGGGGGGGATCCTCTTTTGAGTGCCAGGGCTCCCACATTGCATTGTGTTCTGCCATATCCGATAATCGTGCCGTAAGTGACTCCATGATCGCCACATCTTTTATCCTGTATCGGGGTTGGTGGTGAGCGTCTATTCCAAGCACCTTGTGGCTGTCAAGATGTGGGATACAATTTTTTTTGCTAGTTTGGTTAACCTGGGGGGAGTAGAAAGGCAGTTTTAATTGCAACAAAACAATAATAGAGAATTAGTGGTACAAGAGTATGCATAATATAAGTATATCCAGCAAATACATGAGATCCAGGGGATCAGCGAATTCTCAAAGGATAAGAACCCAATATGAAAATATCAGTTCCCTCAGTTAGAAATACTATAAAACTGGTCACTAGTTTGTTGTTTATAAAAGAGATGAAAAAGAAAGGAAAGTAGAAAAAGGAAAGACCAGACACAAGGGGAGATAAGAGAGGGCAGGGGAAGGAAGATAGGGAAGGAGTGGGGAATGGATTGGGTCATAAATAACTGAATAAATAGAAGAAGGGAATCTTTGTCTAAGAATGACCCCTATGCTCTGTTTTACATATTTTTTACCCCTTTGCTTTGCATGCTGCGTACAACTGATCCCTGAGCTTTATGTGTTACTTAATCTTGACCCCTACACTCTGTGCAATATATAATCTTGAGTCCTGCTGTTGCTATGTGTGTTACTTAACACTTGACCCCTCTGCTTTGTGCATTACTTATTCTTGATCAATGTGTTCTGTGCTTTACATGCTCCTCATCCCTTCGCTCTGTTCATTATGCACCCTATCTGTGTTATGTACTTCTGATTTATGCACTCTGTATGCTATGTACTCCTGAACTATGTATTTTGTACTCATGCCCGCTTTGCTTTTTGCAATTTTTTACTCCTGTCCGCTGTGCTCTGTGTGTCATCTAATCCTGAGGCCTGTGCTCTCTGCATAACGTACTGCTGGCCCCTGCCCTCGTCTTTTTATTTTAATTTTTTTTTAGGTATTGGGATTGTAATTGTAATGGGGGGGTGCTTAGAGAAGGAATTTGTATGACCCCTATCACTTACCCCTGATCCTTGCACTCTGTGCCTTACATACTCCTGACTCCTGCACTCTATGTATATAACCAGAGAAAGCAGTGCTACAAATTCTGTGTGCACAAATCTCCATCAATGACAGTTGTGAAGTGCAGAATTTGTAGAACTGGGTTCTCTGGTTTTATATATATATATATACAGTATATATATATATATATATATATATATATATATATATATATATATATATAATACACATTGGTATCAGAATTTTATAGTAAGCTGCTTAACTTTTATGACTCACCCCGGATTTTATATTTATATATTGGTATTCCTGCACTCTATTGCCTTATATACTCCTGGCCCCTATACTCTGTGCATTATTTACTCCTGACCTCTGTATTTTGTACGTTATGTACGCCTGACCCCTGCACTCTGTGCCCTACTCCTGTCTCCTGCAGTTTGTGCATTTTGTACACGTGTGTCCTCCTGTCTGTGTGTCACATACTTCTGACCCCTGCATTCTGTTCATTACTCACTCCTGCTCCTTGCGTTTTTTTTTTAAAGGTCATTTTTACTATGTTTTGCAATAAAGAGAACAATCCAAAGAAAGATCGATAATGAAAACATTAGGATAAAAACCTGAAAAGTCCTGACCCTTGATTTTGGGGTTCCCGGTGTTATAAATGTTTTACTGTGTTGTAAATAAACAATTACATGGCAACCTCATTTAAAAGGGATATCTTCTAAAACATGAGAAAGAAAAAAATGTGCATGTACAAATTACCAGGGTGTATGGGAAAGGAGATTGAGAGTTGCCAGATCTCATCAAACTGTTTCACATTCTGTCTAAGCTTATTCGGTGGTTTGCATAACAGTAGATTGGTGTTGGTCAAGGAAATCCATTCTGCTAGGGAGGGAGGTGAGGTTTTTAGGAGAATGATTTTCTTTAACGTACGTTGTAGAATAACAGGAATATTTAGTGGGTGTATGGAGTAAAATATTTTTCAACAGGCCGAGTAAACACATTATGGGTTTACAAATATTTGGTAGGGTAGTGCCAGCTCACTTCCATGAAGGCAAAAACCTCAGACTAAATAGTGCAAAGGCAGTCAAAGGACTACAGTTTGGATTCAGTCTGCCATAGTTCCACAACTCCTAGGCATAGGGCAGTAGATTTAAATATCAGCTTATGGAGTTCCATCAGCAAAATCAGCAAAGTCATATATGTCTCCTCAAATTCAGATCAGTCACACTGATCGTCTTATAATATTAAAGGAGGTTTGGTCAAAATTAATAGTTTGAAATTCATTTTGGCATTGCCAGGTTGAGAAAGAAAGCCAGTCTTGATAATGATCAGAGGTGGGGTTAAGCTGGAAACACATACACAATTTTTTTTATTAACCACAGGGTTGAATAAAACAAAACTGACAGTTCTCCACATCAACATAAGCAATGTTGATGAAGAGATCTTCCCAGCTGCGCTATTGTATTCTGACAGTGGACTCTCCCCCCCCCCTTGCCGAAATCACTTGTCAACGCTTGCAGCCATTGACCGTGAGCACTGATTCGCTGTTATAAAAGCTGTACACTTACTACTTTACATTGCAGCAAAGTGTAATTTCTTCAGTGTTGTCACATGAAAAGATATAATAAAATATTTACAAAAATGTGAGGGGTGTACTCACTTTTGTAAGATACTGTATATTAGTGGGGGGAGGGGGGCAAACAAAGATATATGGTCAAGAGAATCTCTGTATGAAGAAGCTTAAATACAATTGACCAATTATGATCTAAAGTGGTTGTAACCCTTCTCTTGTTAACAAAATGTGGTTGTAACCCCCCCAAAAAAGAAAAGATCTTGATCCTTTACAACAGGATACACGGCATAGTGCTTGTGCTGTGTCATTTGTCCCTCTCTATGTTCTAAACAACCTGGTTGATCCTGCTTGTTCCTGTGCCCCCCTGCCTATGCTGACCACGGTAATCAGGGCTGCTGATACCTGATTATTCGTGGTCAGTTTACGTGCCTCATTCATCCCACTGTCTCTTTTTTCTCCCTCTCTCCCCCTCCTTCCCTGTCTGTCAGCTCGGGAGTCTGTGTTATCTTTCTCCTTTCCGCCACTCCGGCCGCTATAGCTGATAAAATTACTAGTTAGAAATCCTGTAGTTCCCGCTCTTACATGAAGATATAATGTGCAGTGTGTGTGTTTTTTTAAGAATGATACCTTATTTACTGCGCTCACGTGACCTTCCACCGCTTTCCTCCACTCCTCCCTGCTGATGTCAGCAGGGAAACACAGCCCCTCCCACTGTAGGGCTCAAATTGAGGAAGGAGAGCACCAGCTGGTCACATCAGCGCCCAGCAGCTCTGTAAATACCTTTTTTTTTTGCGGAATAAATTTTAAAAAGCACACACACTGCACATTATATCTTCATGTAAGAGAGTGGGTTACAGAATTTGTCATAGGTGACTTTACATCTACTTTAAACACAGTCTACAGGACAGTAGTAATCACCATAATATACTCCCAAAAACTGCATGGAGGAAAACCAGAGGAGAGAAAAAAAAAGGGTGGGGGGATTAAGGAAAAGGTAGATATTGGGAGGAAGGGGAGAGCAAGGGAGGGAAAATGGAGAGGGGAAAATTTAAAACAGGATAGTAGATCATGCATTTGTGGACAAAGTCCTCAGTCAAACAACTAATATCAGACATAGGTACACTAATAGCCCAGGCAAAACTCAATGTGTAAAGAAGGGAGTGAAATGGTATTGACAGAAAAATCCCACTAGCTTCCACCAAAGGGCCCAAGATCTTGTGGAATTGGCAGTGCTCTGAGCGGGGAAGAAAAGCTCCAGGGGATCCCCTGAGCACCCAGCGGTGCTGTAAATAAGGTATTTTTGACAATAAAGTTACAAACAGAGACATACAGGATATTATATAATATTTTTATAAAGTTACAAAAGGAGACACACCGGACACTATATAATCACTTACAAAACGGATTACATATTTTTACATCAACTTTAACTAAGGTTTATTTTTGGGAATAAAGATGTCATAATGATGACTCCTGAGCTGACAAGGAGAGAGGGGAGAGAAGACAGGGGACATAGATAAGACATCTCCTGAAAATAAACCCTACTGTGTTTTTTGTAGCCAACATTAATATAAGACCCAGGATTATTTTGGGGGGAAACACAGGATTAACATGTTAAAAGTCAAAGGATGGTTCTGTGCTTTGAAAGATATTGCTGTATGTAGAGACAGAAAGCAGGTGTCAAACAAGTTAAAAGACTGAACTTTATTTCAGCTACAAATCATGTATATTTTCTCTTCATGAGAAATCACAATCCATTTTATTCCATCTTTACAAGGACAGATCTATGGAAAGTGACATAGATCAAGGTCTAAGACAGCACACTCACTTTTCTTTCATCACGTTTTAATTTATATTTTTATTGGAGAGCAAGAAATCATCAGATCACAAAATTACTATAATGACATTTGTTAACATGAACTGAGCAATTATTTACAATCACTAGCTTTGGGCTGAACATAGCTATTCATGAAAACAGACCGTTGTATAGACAGTATTTGTTTTGCATTTAGGTACAAACACTTTGATACATGTCATATCTTTTTATGAGATTTTTGAGAAAAAATATTACTGTATTTATTTTTATATATAATTTGACTTCTATGAAATTGTGCATCCATAAGCATCTGTGCAATACAAAGATCTTCACATTGTGCTTCTAGCAGCTATAGACACTTGTTGAACATTGGGTGCTGAATCAAAGGGATAGATAGCGGCATCTCAGTTATTAACAAGATGTAAAGTGTGCACTTCAGATTTTTTCAACCATCCACTATAATTTGCCATAGCATTATAAGAATGATACATTTCATAGTCGCAAAATGGTGGATGATGTTTTGAGGTTGTTTGGAATAAAACTGCAATTTTCAGTAGAAAAAAGGGTGTGCTGGATTGACATTTTGGGGTTGATTTACTAAGGCCCCTTTCACACATGCGGACCGTATGTCCGATTTTTCATCCATCCGTTTATGGATGAAAAAGGGGCATACATCGATCCCTTTGAGATAGCGGGTGTCAGAGGATGAACATCCGCTGACACCCGATATCATCAGTGTCCGCAACCCTCAGATTCTGCAGACGGAGGAAAATCCTATTTTTCCATCCGTCTGCAGAGCGCATCGGGTGAACAATGACAGACAGTCCGTGTTCATCCGATCCCCCCATAGGGGAGAGTGGAGATCTGACAGAGTGGTCCCTGCACAGTATGCAGGGACCTCCCTGTCATCTGCCGGCTCAGCGGGGATCAGCGGAGTGATCCCTGCTGAGCAAGCGGAGGTTCACGGGAAGGATCATCACGGATCCGTCCCGTGTGAAAGGGCCCTAAAGAAAATGGTTGTCTACTTTGCAAGGAAATCCTCCCCAGAGTTTAGTGAATAAGGTGAAGTTTCACTTTGCAAAGAGTACCCCATCACATACAAGGAAAATTAAAGATGTCCAGGATTGCCACTTTTTACATAGTTACATTGTTCTAGCTTAGACCAATGATTAGTGCTAGGTGTCACCTTCATGACAAAACATGACAGATGCCCAAAAAACGTATAAACCAAATAAATCTGGTTAACAAAAATATATACTGCAACAAGTGTCCATAAAAGTCCACAGTCGGTGACTTCAAAATAAAGTGCCAATAAAGTGACCAGTTTAAATCCTTCTAAAATTAATCAGTGTGCTGCATGCAGGATAGTGCTCTCAACGTGCTCTCCAGTGGTCCCAGTGGTCCCTTCATACACACTGAGACTCAGCAGACATTATGACCCAGGAGAATGAATGGGTCTAATATCTGCAGTCCAGGGACCTCGCCTGTAGAATGCACTACCAACCACCATCCGACTGGAGTCAGACCACTTGGCCTTCAGGAGAAAGATTAAAACCCATCTCTTCTGAGGTCAAGGGGTTCCTTACCCATGAAATGGATACAGCTCCCAGAGGCGATTCAGTTTGCATGTGTTGCGCTTTACAAGTCTCTCACTCACTCACTCACTCACTCACTCACCTGTCACTGCTCCCAGATGTACATAGTGGCCAGCTCATGCAAGGGATAAAGAACCACAGAGCCAGATCATTGTGCAATCAAATTTCACATCACATCCACAAAGTAGGTAAAGTAACACTGGCATATTTTGGTGACCAGACTGGCACCCAGTGAATTCCAGCAATGCATTGAGGTTAGTAAGCTGGTCCCTGCTTGTCCAACATCCGTAAGCGGTGTACATCTATCTCACCACCCAGAAATTACAATGGTGGCTACGTAACCCTGCCTCCTTTTTTATTACAGAAACTCTATCACAAAGTTACCCCAACACATACACAATTTTGTTGTACCCAATTTGGGACCCCTGCTGGCTTCTTGCCACACCCAGTTCATATACTGCACCCGTAGGATTTCTCTAGGAGCTGAAAATCACTGTAGTAAACACTGCTACTCCAGTAATCTTCACTAGCTCCAGGTCCCGTGCCATTCAGACAATACTTCACATTTTCACAATGAATGCAAAGCATTTTTTGATTGGACAAGCAGTGCCTACTACAGTGATTCACAGCTTCTAGTACCATTGCACCAATATGGTATATAGATAGTTACATTGGTCCACGCTGAACCAATGTAATAGTGTAAAAAGTCCACGATTGAAATTCATCTTTAAAAAAAAAAATGCATTTTTGTTTACACATGATTGAATGATGAGGGTGAGCAAAGCTTCGCCTCATTTACCAGGTTCTGGGGCCAATTCCATTTCAACGTGTAGCTTCCCTTGAAAACTGAACAGCCTATATGCCCAGAATATCAGTTTGGAGTGAAGAAAGCTGATTTCTGTTTGGGTTTCTCTGGGTTTTAATACTCCCTGATTGAGTTCCAGAGTTTGCAGACTTCAAAGAGCTTTGGGAGGGAAGTCACCATCTTAGTGTCCAGGTCTTGCAGAAGACCTGCAGGTTGTGTGTACAGGTGTGCTCTGCTCTGGAGACAGTACTCCATGCTGGGGTCAGGCAGTTCATTATCTAGAGGGCTAAGAGAGTCAAGATGGGTAAGTCAGTCTGGAGGACTGTGAGAGCTAAAACAACTAGGTAAGTCTAGGGGACTGAGGAAAACGAGATGTCTCAGAGGATTGAGCGAGCCTGGGGTGTCAGGAGATCCCCTAACGAAAGGCCAAGACATGGGCCGTGCAGCAGGGTGCTGCAACTAAAAAGTCTGGAGGAGTCCGAAGAGCTTTGAGAGCGAGGTAAGCTGGGTGAGCTGAGAGGCCAAGGTCCAGGGCATATATAGTGGTGCTGATAAAGGGAGGAAGCCAAGTGGCTTGATATTATTTTTACTATGCCTGTTTTGCTGCTGAAAAACCGCTGTGTAGGCAACTGCTCTTCTATTGAACTTTGATTTTGTTTAATAAAATTGGTCTGACAAGCCCCAAAACATAGTTCAGACTGGTATGGACTCACTAGAAATAATTGTTAAATACCCTATACTGTATATTACACTGCATTTAAGTGGTTGTAAAGTCACATATATTAATTACTTTGACTCTCTCTGTTATAATTGCTAAATACCTTGTTTGAGTCCTGCTGTGCTGTCATGTGACAGATCGAAGAGAGCACATTGGGAAGGGCTGATGAAGGCAAGCTGGCAGAGGGAGGTCACATGTCTGCACAGCAGTGCTCTGCAAAGAAGGTATTTAGCAAAATGATTTCAGGAAAACACACACACTGCACTGAACAGGGACCTAAAACAGAGAGGATTAACGGGCTTCTTTGCTTTACAAAACACTGGAGCGGCCGCAGGGAATAGAATTACACGGAGTGGAGAGGAGAGAAGAGGGGAAGGGCGGGGAGGAGATCAGCTCTCACACAGACTACAAAAGAGACAGGGAGAGATGGGGGGGATGCAGAGATGCTGAGGATATAGCTGGATGACGCAGTCATGTAAACCAACCACACTATCAGAGATCAGCAGCCATGATAATTGTGATCAGTTTACAGAGGGGAAGACAGGAACAGGGAGGATCAGCCAGCTACCGTACAAGATAGAAAGGGACAATTGACTTGGCAAAATCACTGTGCTATATGTCGTGTCGTAAAGGGACAGGAGCATGTTTTTTTTAGGGTTGAAACCACTTTAAGTTGCCCTTTGAAGTCCTGACCACAGCTCTTACACAGATGAAAGTAGTATGGGTTTTCCATACTCCTAAATGCCCCCTTCAAAGTCATCCAATTAACAATACTCATGATTCCTATGCAACACTTTTGAGTAGAGCACTGCTGCGAGAGCAGCAATCCAACTTTCCAGTGTACTGCTTTGTACACTTAAACACACACACAGTAATAAAAAAATGGCATATCCTTACTTGTCATGCAGCCTGACTATCTGCGGTCATTAACGTTATATGAAACTGAGGTGAACTGTTAACCACTTTCTAGATCGCAATGCGGAGTGAGGCAGAGGTATGAGAGATTAAACATACCCTACATCTCCACTGGCATCTAGGAAGATCTGTAACTTCAAACACATTTTCTCATTATATATCTCTATGAGGAATCAGACATCAGTAATCATTTATAACAACACATGCCTTCAGGCAGCCAGGAAGATTATTCCCACTTTCAATGTCTTATAGCACTCACTGTTTAATAACATACATTTCTTTCATGAAATCATTACAGGAACACATTAAGGACAGACCCTTTAGTTGCTGAGCAGACGGGCAATACATTTCATGGAGAAAAGTCGCAATGGAAAAAATAGGGTTGTGCACTCTATTTCTGTATTCTTGCACGTGGTCACATGTCAAAAGTGCCCACAATGTTCCTAGTTTTGTGTCTTTGCATTACCAGCTTACAGGCAGCTCTTGAGCTGAAAGTAGAGTGGAGTGATCTCCCATTCATGTAATGCTTATATTGATTCTCTGTTGGGTCAAATACAGATCTGTGGCTAGTTTAAATGGCTAAACGGGTAAAACTTTGATATCACTAGAAGCTTCAAAATCAGAAGATCTGCTCAAATTTAAGGTAGAGATTTTCTCACATTTAACCACCCCAAGACACTTTCACCCCCTTTCTGCCCAGGCCATTTTTCAGTTCAGTGTTGACAAACTTTGAATGACAAATACCCAGTCATGCAACACTGTACCCCAATTAAACTTTGTATTATTTTTTGAGAAAGGTAGCTTTCGTTTGGTGGTATTTAATCACCACTACATTTTTTATTTCGCTGCTATATAAGAAAAAAATATCAGAACATTTTGAAAAGACATGTTTTTGTTATAAAAATATGTAAATAAATAATCTTTCTTCTCAAATTAAGGCCAAAATGTATTGGTAAAAATAATCCAAATCAGCTTGGAAGTTTACAAAATATGGCATACATTTTTGAAAAGTGATTCATCGTGATATAACAACTGCCTATCTCTTTTCTTGAGAACCTAAAATACCAAGACATTATCAATGTCCCCCAAATCACCCTCTTTTTTGGAATGTAAACAGTCTAAGGTATTTAGTAAGAGGCATGGTGAGTTTTTTTAAGTTAGAATTTTTTTGTCATATTTTTGGGGAAAATTAAGTTATTTCTCACACACATAGGTATACTTATAATTTCATCCCAAAAAACATTCTGATATGCCTCCCAAGTATGGAGATACCATATGTGTAAGACTTTTTCACAGCTTAAATGCATATCAGGGCCAAAAATCCAAGGAGCAACCTTAAGGAGCATAAATTATGCATGACTTGTACATCTAATTTTCTGACTACCTTTCACATTTTTGGAGGCCCTGGAGCACCAGGACAATGGAAACACCCACAAAATGACCATATTTTGGAAAGCAAACACTGCAAGATATTTTCTGAAAGGCATAGTGAGTCTTTTGAAAATATTTTTTTTTGCCACAAGATTTTGGAAAATGAAGGAAAGATTGTTTTTTTTTTTTACACAGTTGTCAATTAATAAGATATTTCTAACACACATCATAGGCATACTTGGAATTATACCCCAAAGCACATTCCGCTACTTCTCCCAAGTATGACAACAACACATGTGTGAGACTTTTTCACAACTTAGATACATAGGGGGGCCCAAAATCCAAGGAGAGCCTTCAGGCGCTCTAGGGGCATAAATTGCACATCTAATTTCCTGACTACCTATCACATTTGTGGAGGCATTGGAGCACCAGGACAGTAGCAATAATCATCTAATTATTCGAGGATTATTGCTACTGTCCTGGTGCTCCATGACCTCAATAAGGAAGCCAGCTTCTTGGCTAACATACATTATTTTATTTCTTTATTATAGTAAATTTGGCTTCACATGGCTTCCTCAGGTGGCTTCCCCAGAGCCCACAGCTCCACTGCCCTCCATTTCTCTCTTGAAACCAGGAAGTGAGGAGAGCTTTGCTGGAGTGGTAATTTACCTTATTGCTGAGAGTGCATTAAGGTAGAAAAAAAAATTGACTTTAGTATCACTTTAACTACAACCAACTTTGTTTTAGTTTTGGATAGAGTGGGGCGGATTTACAATGTTATCAGATTTTTAGTTCTGTCTATCATCCTATTGGGGAGATATCCCTTTCTCTTTTGTTTGTCCTTGTAACACAATGTGATTGATTTATTTTATTACAGGTACTTATATAGGGTTGTCATTCTACACAGCACTTTACAAATATATTGTACATACACATCAGTCCCTGCCCTCATGGAGCTTACAATCTAAGTTTCCTAACTCACGTTCATACATATATGTACTACAGCCAATTTAGACCAGAACCAATTCATCACTTAGGAAAGGAGGAAATCAGAGTATCCATAGGAAACCCACACAGGCACAGGGAGAACATGCTAACTCCATGCTGGTAGTGCTGTGGTTGGGATCACAAAGATTAGCTGTTTGGCTGCTTGGCATGTGATTACATGATTAGGACCCATTTTGATTGGTTCATGATTCTTAGTTGAGAAGGGCTACTGTCAGTGACCGCATGTTTTCTGCACCCTATGTGTGAGCATTAATGCTTTTTTTTAATACATGTGACTGCATGTGCTTAGGATTTTTTTTTTCAATAATAAAATGTATTACATTTTGTACAATTAAGTACAAAAAGACAGTTCTATCAAATGTATCTGAAGAGGAAGCTACCACATATCAAAATATATATCAACAATTAAAAAGCAACACAAATGCAGAAGATACTGTCTGACAGTACCAGACCTGATTATACAAAGCCAATATTGTGACCCTGCAAGCCTCAGGACTAAAGAAGGCAATACCAAGGCTTATGATGATCAGTTGTTGGTACCATCACAAAGTAGGAGGTCAGAAAGCAGCAATGAGTATCTATAAAGGAAAGAAAGAGGGTAAAAGACAAAACAAGAAAGACATAAATAGGGAAAAAAAGGTGTTTGGTCAGTAAGTCGCTAAAGCTGACAATCAAGGTAAGAATCCAACGATCAAGGTAAGAATCCAACGATCAAGTTAAGAATTCAATGGTCAAAGAAAAGATAGGAGTTTGGTCTCCTTGGGTGCATGTTAGTGTATTTAAAATTCTTGTTTTTGTAAATTGTTTTTGCAAAGTAACCGAAAAAAAAAAATCCAGATTGAAATTTTCCATGTTGCAGATTCATTTAAAATCAGTGTTGACCATTCTTTTCAATGGGTCTGCATGTGAGAAGATATGAAAATGCTGCACATCCTATTAAAAAAAAAAAAAAAGCTGCAAAGCATATATGTGAAATAAGCACATAATAGTAAATGGGGCTTTTAGTTGAAGTGCACTTTCATGCAATAAGATACGTTAATGCAGAAAAAATAAGCAGTATAAACAAGTCTTAGTGAAAGTTGAATGGATTGCTCTAGTTTTTTTTTTTCCTCACTAGATGTTGTTCAAGCTGTTAACTATTTGTTGGCTGTAAATGAAAAAAGGTCCTAATATTGGGAAGAAAAAGCAACAATCTCTTGGGTCACATGAATGTGGACAACAATATTCTGATAATGCCTCTATAATGACTAGTATTTAAGTATACAAAGGATTCAGAAAATACACAATATTGAATAGGATACACAATTAATAGATTTGTCAGAGAAGTGGTGTAATATTAAAAACTCAGGTTTGGTGCTATGAAGTGATGATTCTTTTATATGTAATGGCTTCATATTCCAGTCAAAATGGTGGTAAATTGTGACTGACTTCAGCACTTGCTCACTGCCGAGTAATCACTGATTATATGTTGTGGGATTTCAGTTATGTCTTCATTAGCTCTCTCAGATTTCTACTTAATGATAAAAGAACCAATTAATATTTAACTAAAGATCAGTCATTGACATGCAAATCCAAAGGATAAGCAAGCCTTTCTTCTAGTTTATAGATGATGGGTAGGATGTATTTGGGAAGCTTTGAAAGTTTAAAAGTATAAAATAATCAACAGAACCAGCATTTGTATATGTGTATGTCATAGGGACGCTTTACACTGATCTGCAGCCCAAACTGCTGCTGTCTGCACAGCAATTTGAGCTGTAGAATCGTGCAGCAGGGGAGAGTATGATATGTGTTTTATTGCATCACACAGACCGTTTTTTAATAAACTTGATTTGAAGTGTACAATGTGACACTCCATTCATGTCACTGCACTTGCACGGCAAACATATTGCTTAACCGATTAAGGACCGCCCCTTGTAAATTTACTGCAGCAGGGCGCCCCTTAAAGTGGTTGTAAACCTTTTTGTGTCACTTTTACCTATAGGTAAGCCAATAATCAGTGCGCCGATGATGTCATTCTCGCATGCGCTGTGAAGAAACGGCTCTCCGTGCCGTTTCTTCACTAGCAGGTGCTGTCACTGGCGTAGCGAGGGGGGGGTCAGGGGGGGCTGTCGCACCGGGCGCAATATTGGGGGGGGCGAAATCCCGTGCCGTTTGTGTCACATATTGAGGTTTCGTTCCGTTTGTTTCACTGTGTCACGGGCCGCCATGTTTTGCCAGCTGGCGCCCTGTGATTGGAAGAATGTGGTCATGTGCTCCGGCTGGGGCTGGCCAGTCCTTGAACGCGGGCGGCGCATGCGCGAAGGCCCGTCCGCGCTTCTGTGAGCCGCCGCCGTCTTCTCCTCCACCCTTCCTCCCTGACCGGATCCGGATCTGCGGAGAGCCTTCATCTGGAAACTCGCGATGGACAAAAAAAAGTGAGTGAGCCTGTGAAGGAGGCAAAGCAACCGCCCCAGTCAGCAGCAGGCAGTTAGGGAGAGAGGAGAGTCACGCCATGTGTTAATGCACACTGCACAGATAGTACATACACAGACCCCCTCCAGCCCCCCCCCCCCCCCAGGAATCGGATTAATGATTTACTTAGCTTCATGGTGTTATCCCTCAGGGCTTTCCTTTCAGCATGTAAGGGGTTAAATGATGAGACCTGCTAGGTATTTGGCATGTCAAAAGTGATGCATTGTATAGCAGGATTCATCATTTAACCCCTTACATGCTGAAAGCCCTGAGGGATACATCCATGAAGCTCAGTAAATTATTAATCCGATTCCTGGGGGGGGGGGGCTTGGGGGGGTCTTTTGGCATGTAATTGAGGTGTTACTCACGCACATGGAAGGTAAAAAATATTCTCATGGTCCAGTATGTTAACTCAAATAAATGTAATATAAAAATGATTGCATTTACAAGAGCGATGTTGGTATATCAGCAAAACAGCAATCACATATGCGGTCATGTAAGGAGCTGCGGCGTCTCTATTAACTTCTCTCTACTCCCTATTGTCAATCCAGGAAAATTGTGATGACGTCCACACAGCTCCTTACATGACCGCATATGTGATTGCTGTTTTGCTGATATACCAACATCGCTCTTGTAAGTGCAATCATTTTTATATTAAATTTATTTGAGTTAACATACTGCACCATGAGAATACTTTTTACCTTCCATGTCCGTAACACCTCAATTACAATTTGCTGTTTCCGGATACCACTTTATAAGATTGAGATTCTGCAATAGTTTTTCCTTTCTCACAGTTTTTTTCACTTGTTGATATTTTTTTCATCTCATATGTTTATGTTATTGGTATCTTGCCCAGATATCTCAATTTTATGTGATTAGGTTCTGCAATATTTTTCCTCCTTCACAATTTTTATGTCTTAATTTCATTCAATTGAAAATTTCTTAGACTCATATGAATTTAAGAAATTGGAAACTTTGCATTAGTTTTCCTTTTCCCCAATTTTTCACATTACACCTATTGACATTCATTTATTTATTCATTTAGCGCTGTACCCCATTTTACATATCATCATATATATTTTTTTTCTCAAACAAATGTTTTTATTGAGCATATATATATATATAAAAAAAAACAGTTTACAGTCTCCAGAGCATATTCACATTGAAAATCACATGGGAGAGTACACATAAAACAAAACTTTGTACTACATTCAAAACTCTGCATCATGGTAAAATTCCCTGGAACAAATCCCGTCTCCTCCCCCTGCGGGGCTTATAAGGTTGCTCCCAACCCGGCTGAAAAGGGTTCTAAAATAACCTGTCGTATACCAAATCTATTGGGGCAAGTCCAGGAGTGTCAAGCCACTGGGCCCATAACTTCTCATATTTGCCGCTAGTCCCCCGTCTCTGATACACCACCTTCTCCAACCTCAGAGTAACTCCCATTTGTTTAACCCATTCCTGCACTGTCGGTGGTTCAGTGTCTTTCCAGTGTCTCAGTATTAACAAGCGGGCCTGAAACAGAGCTCTACCTATAGCCTGCCTGGGTATATCCTCTGCCAGGAGACCCTCCGTAATCCCCAGGTGACACACCTTGGGCTCCAAAGGAACCTGAGCCTGGAAGGCCCTGTTAATCGTTTCCACCACCCCTGCCCAATACAGATGGAGCTTCGGGCACCGCCACAGGAGGTGAATGAGATCTCCATGGTCTCTACAGCATCTAGTACAGCAGGGGTCTACCCCCAGTCCCATCCTCGCCAGCCTGGCCGGCGTGTAATGAACCCGTAGGAGTATGTACAGCTGTGAAAGTCTCTGTGCCACGTTTAGGGAGCAAGCGGGAACCGCCTGCAAGGCCTCTTCCCACTGCTCATCCTCAAACGCTCCTACATCCTGTTCCCACCTCGCCACCGCCTTGTGAGGGGCACCTGGTAAAAAAAGGTTGAGCAGCATAGCATAGCAGCTGGATATAAAACCCTTGTAGGAGGACACATCCGATAGGTAATTAAAGACCGGTGCCACATTCATGACCCATATGTCATCCTCCCTTTGGGCTTCATATGCATGTTTGAGTTGTAGGTAGTAAAAATACATGGAAGTCGGGAGTTGAAAGTCAGCCCTGAGCTCAGCAAAAGGTCTCAGTCGTCCTGCCCTTACAATGTGTGTCATGAGGGATATGCCATGTTGTTTCCACCTTGAACCATACGGTATTTTCGCTATCTCACGGTAGTGTAAGTTGTCCCATACGGGGCTATATTTAGTGTACCCAGTCACACCCTGCATCATCCTGACCTTGTTCCAGACTTTCTGCATGAGTGCATATGTGGGAAACCGTTTGTTGGATTTCGCGTATCTCAGGGCCTCTAGTCCTTCTATCACTTCCCCCCCGGTCGTGAATCTGAGCAGTGGAACCGATGAGTCCCTCAGATTCAGCTGGAGGTCCTGTTGAGGGCCAACCACCCTTGCAATATGCTGCGCCTGGGAGGCCAAATAGTAAAGCCAGGGATTGGGCAATGCCAATCCACCGGCCTCTTTTGGACATTGCAGTTGTTCAAGTTTAACCCTGGGGGGTTTTGCTAGCCAGATTAAAGAGCGGAAAATAGAATTAATGATTCTGAACTTTTTGAGAGGGATGACCATCGGGGAATTGTGCAATATATATAGTAATTGTGGCATAAGGATCATCTTTATCAAGTTCACCCTTCCCACCGGTGACAATTTAAGTTTGCTCCACACCTTGACCCTGTCCCTACAGCGATTAAGCAAGGGGGTGAGGTTGAGTCTGACATAGTCTAGCGGGCATGCAGTAACCTGGACACCGAGGTACCGAAAAGATTCGGAGACCGTGATGTCTTGAATAGTATGTATGTGTCGGAGAGGCCGTCGATCAAGCAGCAGCAAAGAGGACTTAGTCCAATTAATGGTCAGGCCCGAATATACGCCAAACCTCCGGACCACCTCCATGGCCTCCGTCAATGACCCGGTCGTGTCCCCAAGAAGCAGCATGGTATCGTCGGCGTATAACATAATTTTCTCGTGTAGGTCCCCAAAATGGAATCCATGAATTAATGGATCCGTCCGTATCATGACCGCGAGAGGCTCAATGGCTAGGGCAAAGAGGAGGGGCGACAACGGGCACCCCTGTCTCGTGCCCCTGTGCAGGTCGAAAGTGCGCGACACCCTACCACCCTCCCTTATCGCCGCCACCGGGGATGAGTATAGGAGTTGGACCCAAGAAATGAATCCCTCTCCAAACCCAAATTTTCGCATCACCGCCCAAAGATATTCCCATTCGATGCTATCAAACGCCTTGTGTGCGTCGAGAGACAACAAAGCTCTGTCCCCCATATTATCCACCTGGGATTGCATATTGAGAAAAAGTCTCCTCAAGTTTATAGCCGTCGATTTCTGCGGCATAAACCCTGACTGGTCAGAGTGAATAATAGTGGATATGGCACCATTCAACCTGACCGCCAGGACCTTGGAGAGAATCTTTACATCATTCTGCAACAGGGAAATTGGTCTGTAGGATCCTGGGTCAAGCGGGTCCTTGTTGGGCTTTAGGATCAGGACAATGTTTGCTCTGGTCATGGACGTGGGGAGAGTGCCCACCTCCCTTGCGGCATTGAACACCTTCAAGAGATGTGGAAGCATCAGTTCCCCGTACTGTTTGTATATCTCCACAGGGAGACCATCGTCTCCAGGGGCCTTCGAATTTGGGAACAGGCTGGTCGCCATCTGTAATTCCCCCAGGGTCAGGGGTGCCTCCAACATCTCCCTATTGGAGACAGATAGTTGTGGCAATTGGACTGGGTCTAAATATTCCCTCAGCGAATCCAGGGAATACGTGCTCCTGGAGTGTTGTAGTGGTGTAGGGGTTAGTGGTCAGTGTGTAGTGTAGTGGTGTAGGGGTTAGTGGTCAGTGTGCAGTGTAGTGGTGTACGGGTTAGTGGTCAGTGTGCAGTGTAGTGGTGTACGGGTTAGTGGTCAGTGTGTAGTGTAGTGGTGTACGGGTTAGTGGTCAGTGTGTAGTGTAGTGGTATACGGGTTAGTGGTCAGTGTGTAGTGTAGTGGTGTGCGGGTTAGTGGTCAGTGTGTAGTGTAGTGGTGTACGGGTTAGTGGTCAGTGTGTAGTGTAGAGGTGTACGGGTCAGTGTGTAGTGTAGTGGTGTAGGGGTTAGTGGTCAGTGTGTAGTGTAGTGGTGTACGGGTTAGTGGTCAGTGTGTAGTGTAGTGGTGTACGGGTTAGTGGTCAGTGTGCAGTGTAGTGGTGTACGGGTTAGTGGTCAGTGTGTAGTGTAGTGGTGTACGGGTTAGTGGTCAGTGTGTAGTGTAGAGGTGTACGGGTCAGTGTGTAGTGTAGTGGTGTAGGGGTTAGTGGTCAGTGTGTAGTGTAGTGGTGTAGGGGTTAGTGGTCAGTGTGTAGTGTAGTGGTGTACGGGTTAGTGGTCAGTGTGCAGTGTAGTGGTGTACGGGTTAGTGGCCAGTGTGTAGTGTAGTGGTGTACGGGTTAGTGGTCAGTGTGCAGTGTAGTGGTGTAGGGGTTAGTGGTCAGTGTGTAGTGTAGAGGTGTACGGGTCAGGGTGTAGTGTAGTGGTGTAGGGGTTAGTGGTCAGTATGTAGTGTAGTGGTGTACAGGTTAGTGGTCAGTGTGCAGTGTAGTGGTGTACGGGTTAGTGGTCAGTGTGTAGTGTAGTGGTGTAGGGGTTAGTGGTCAGTGTGTAGTGTAGTGGTGTACGGGTTAGTGGTCAGTGTGCAGTGTAGTGGTGTACGGGTTAGTGGTCAGTGTGTAGTGTAGTGGTGTACGGGTTAGTGGTCAGTGTGTAGTGTAGTGGTATACGGGTTAGTGGTCAGTGTGTAGTGTAGTGGTGTGCGGGTTAGTGGTCAGTGTGTAGTGTAGTGGTGTACGGGTTAGTGGTCAGTGTGTAGTGTAGAGGTGTACGGGTCAGTGTGTAGTGTAGTGGTGTAGGGGTTAGTGGTCAGTGTGTAGTGTAGTGGTGTACGGGTTAGTGGTCAGTGTGTAGTGTAGTGGTATACGGGTTAGTGGTCAGTGTGTAGTGTAGTGGTGTGCGGGTTAGTGGTCAGTGTGTAGTGTAGTGGAAAGTCTGCAGGTTAGGGGGGGCGCAAATTTCTTGCCTTGCCCCGGACGCTGACAACCCACGCTACGCCACTGGGTGCTGTGACTGACGGTTCCCGCACGCATGCATGGGAGTGATGTCACGTGACTCCAGACAGTCACAGCCCCGGAAGGAAGAGGGGCGAAGATAGATGCGGCCTCCAGCGGGGACATCACAGGCTTCATTTGCAGGTAAGTACCACATAATGGGCTTACCTGCAGCAGGGGCAGACTACAATGTTGCCTTTAAATACAAACTTAAAGCGGGGGTTCACCCTAAAAAAAGTTTTTTATTTATCTACTATCCAAACGAGCATACTAGCGTCAGCTACAGTATACCTGTTTTCGTTTTTTTTGCGCTGTACTTACGGTTTAATCCGTAACTTTCGTTTCAGACTCTGGCGGGGAAATGGGCGTTCCTATGAAGAGGGGAACATGATTGATGGCCGGCTATGGCGCGTCCCACGTTCTGAAAAAAGCCGAAATAGGACGGGGACATATACGGCGCCTGCGCAGTCAGCTCCTAGTCTGTGCGCAGGCGCCGCATAGTGCCGTGAAGAGCCGAGTCCTACTCCGGCTATTTTCGGAACGTGTGACGCGCCATAGCCGGTCGTCAATCATGTTCCCCTCTTCATAGGAACGCCTTTCCCCACGGGAGTCTGAAACGAAAGTTACGGATTAAACCGTAAGTACAGCGCAAAAAAAAAAAGGCATACTGTAGCTGACGCTAGTATGCTCGTTTGGATGGTACATAGTTGTGTTTTTGGGTGAACCTCTGCTTTAAAGTGATTGTAAACCATCACCTTGTAAAACAATCTATTCAGTTTAAAATAGAAATGAAAGGCAAAACATTTGTGTATAGATATAAAAAAAACATTACAAATACCTTTTTTCCCTTTTTTTCATAAGTGATCCAATCCTTCTGTTTTCAGCTGCGTAAGAGCTGGGGGGAAGAGAAGCAGCAGCACACTGAACCCCCCAGTAAATGGCTGTGCAGGAAGGTGTGGCTGGAAAAGTCTGATCATTAGAGGATTGGAGGGGAGCAGGCTGAGTTCCCAGCATAGTTGTACACAACTAACTATGGTGTGTTCTCCCTCCTAGTGTGGTCAGTTTTTAATTGGAAAGCAGAGGGACTGGCAGGAACAACAGGGATTTCACACAAAGAAAACAATACAAAGAGAACAGGATCGTTTTTCATAAATCTATATGGTACAGCAGGAACATATCAGGAATATGAAATGTCTGTATATGCAATAAAGCATGCTTGCTGTGGATACTCGCTGTGGATCCTAAGGGGTTAATCCTCTGTGTTGTGTAAAAAGGCTGTTTGATCCTGTCTTCTCTGATTTTACGCTTCTTTCATTTTCCCCAATCCATCTCCTGATAAGCCAGAGGCTAGGGGACAAGCTGCACATGCTCAGTTTGGTGTGTATTTCTCAAATTTGTTTTTCTTGAAAGAGTGGATGTGATCAGCACATGGCCAATCAGCGCTGTCCAGTCAAAGCAGAATGAAATCTCCTCCTACAAGCTTTAACCAGACACTGACAGAAGTCACAAGACTGTTATTTACTGCTGATGAGAAAAACTATTTAGCAGTTTATATTTACTAAAACTATTGCATTTCCATGTTCTGTGTACTGTGGGAGACCAGATATATGAATACAGGGCCCTGGGTTTCGTAACTCTTTAAAAACATGTAATTATACAATCCTTCTTGATTCACAACTAAACCCCAAAAGGATTTAATAACACCCCTACCTCAAAACAAACCCAGTTAGCACATGATTGATTCTGCATGCTAAGATTTAAAAGTCTCTAAAACAATTTTTTTAATTTTATATAGATTAGGAAAAGATTAGAACATGTCAAGTTTTTATTGCTGTGTGCCCATTGGGGATTTTCACCTTTCTTATTTGTCCTAGTGACAATGTTTTAGACAAATCTAAAATCTGAATTGTTACCAGAACAGGAATACAGGGGAAACCTTCCAATAGCAAAATGTGTTCTGGTGAAAACTAACAACACATTGAAGATAGATGGATATAAAGGCCAAAACTTTATTGCGTTGATTAGTTTTGGAGCACATTATTGATCAAAAAGTGATAGTGTACATTTTTGGTAAAGGGGAGATAAATAGCGCAACCCCCAATAAAATAAATAAATGGTGAGAAAAAAACAGTACTCAACTGAGTGTGACAAACAGATATTAACTGAATCAATGTATCTGCTGCAAAGAGTTATCCAGATCTAAATAAACATAGAGTCCATTAGCTGTGATAAAAGACGCTGGATCGTTCTTCACACAATGTAGCTAAATCTTCCACACAGTAATGAAGCTTTGATATGCGGCAATAGGAAATGAAAAATCCGGGCTAGGTGGCCCCTTACCAGAAAAGATGGATCCCTGTGACAAGGGATCATAAAGGCATAAGGTAAGGAATCTTTGAACCGGAGAGATGCAGGGGAAGAAGGTCAGTCTTCACAGGTTCCAAGGAACGCTCACACTCTGCTCCACTCGTTTACAGCTCTCCCGGGGATGACATGGTCAGCAAATGCAATTAGAGGAAAAAGAGTGCTTCATAGCGCAGCAAGTTTAAAAAGTTCATAAGAACCTCTTTATTTAAAAAGTTGCAGTGGACATCAAAGTTTGGCAACCACGTTTTCATGAGTTCAACAATAAAAAAGAGGAGAATCCAATATCCATATGAGAGGTATCTCTTTGCAGTAATCAGTAAATGCCGATATGCTAAGTAGTGGCTGTGTCTGATACTGGAGCTTCCATCCGACGCGGCGTTTCACCTGATAAGGTTTCTACAGGGAAAGGAAGCAGTCTTTTCATTTCCTATTGCCACATATTGAAGCTTCATTACTGTGTGGAAGATTTAGCTACATTGTGTGAACAACGATCCAGCATCTTTTTTCACAGCTAATGGACTCTATGTTTATTTAGATCTGGATAACTCTTTGCAGCAGATACATTGATTCAGTTAATATCTGTTTGTCACACTCAGTTGAGTGCTGTTTTTTTCTCACCATTTATTTATTTTATTGGGGGTTGCGCTATTTATCTCCCCTTTACCAGTTCTGATCATTGCTGTCTATTCCAGCAGTTTTACCTATTGTAGCACCTATTCAGAATTTTTTTCTGTCCCAATACGATTTTTTTATTTTATTTTCACTTGTTTATATAGCTTAACTGAGGTTAATTAGCAGGTGTTGTCCTGCTCAGTTTGCAATTAATCCCCTGCTTATCACTTCTAGTTTGTGTTTAATGTCACATTCTTTCAGGGAAGCGCGAATTTACCACTGCTTTACATAGTGTACATTTTACCTGAAGTTTAATTTCACTAAAGCAGTGGCAGCAGGTGCTCAATTTTTTGGCTGCCCCCCCCCCCCCGACCGGCCAATCGTCCTGCACTACTTACCCCACCCAGGTTGCGTGCGGCTTTGGCAGTTTCCCCACTGCTTCTCCTCTTGGGCGGCTTCCCGGACAGCTTCCCAGCTGCTTCTCCTCGGCAGGTTTGGCGCCTTCCCAGCTGCTTCTCCACCTCGTCGGCTTCTCGGGCGGCTTTGGCAGCTTCCCCACTGCTTCTCCTACTGGCCAATCCAATCCTGATTGACCGGGTGGAGAAGCAGCAAGACAATAGCGAAAATTGTCAAGTGGGTGGGCTTAGGGCGCAGCCCACCCATTTTGAAGCCAATTAGAGCCTCAGGCTCTAATCACGTGCTTCTAAGAAAAAAAAAAAGAACAAACCATATAGAAATCCATGTGTCTGGCTCCTTGCATTGCGATTAGGGATGGGGCACATGGAGATTAGGGGTGCGGCGCCCCTGCGCCCTGTATGAGCAGCCACGACTGCTATAAAGTTAGACATATAAAGCAAAATATCTCTAAATCTGCACTGTCGGTTATTGTATTCAAGCTGTTACAGGCAGTGCTGTTTCCTACAATACCCAACTCAGTGACTGAATCTGATTGATGCAGGTCTTGTTTGGCATCCAAGTGGCCATTTCAACACAGTCTATGCAAGGTCACCATTAGGACCCCCTTCCCTTATACATCTATTGCTGAAATGTATGTAAACAGGATGTGGCTGCAAAGAGACTAGAGGCGATCAGCAGCACTGACATACAACTGTTAGCACTACTTACCTTCCACATTCCAGCACTGCTTCTGCCTCTCTGGTGCATGTGTGTGTGCACTTCCGGGTATCACTCAGAGTGTCATGGCCACATCCAATCAGAGCCTGCCCTGACCACTGGCTTATATCCTGACCTTTCATGTCCACAATCCGCCCTGACCTCTGGATTACCGCTGGTGTCCTCCAATCGGTGGCCTTTGGCGCTTAGAGCTGGGTGAACCCACAATTTGGGGTCAGCATGCATGTAAGTCCAAACCCCCCGGCAGGTGGGCCCTGGTAAATACCAGCTGGCTCTCATGCCGCGTACAGACGGTCGTTTTTTTGTGATGAAATAAAACGTTGTTTTTTGTGATGAAAAAAAACAACGTTTTTGAAACTTCATTTTAAAAAACGACGTTGCCTACACACCATCGTTTTTTCAAAATGCTCTAGCAAAGCGCGGTTACGTTCAGCACTCTTTTCCATTGAAGCTCGCTTCATAACTTGCTTCTGAGCATGCGCGGGTTTAAAAACGTAGTTTTAACCCTCCTAGCGGTATTCCTGAGTCTGACTCGGGGTGAGATTTTCATACCAAAAGCGGTAACCCAGAGTCAGACTCTGGCTCGCCTCGCTGCAGCAGCAGACAAAGTTACTTACCTTGTCCCTGGATCCAGCGATGCCACCGCGCTGTGTGAGCGAGCAGGACCGCGCTCGATTCACACAGTGTCCTCCTGTGCCGCCGATCTCCGTTCCCTGCGATGTTACGACACACGGGAGCGGAGAACGGCGCCAAATTCCCTAGTGGTCTGCCCAGTGTCCTACATGTACTTTTATATAATAAAAACTGTTCTTTCTGCCTAAAAACTGTAGATTATCCATAGCAACCAAAAGTGTCCCTTTATGTCAAAAATGGTTTTAGAGCAGCTAGAAAACAGCGATAATAAATTATAATCACTTGCAGAATTGTGCGATAGCGATTTGTGGGGAAATTCGTCATAAAAAAATAAAATTAATGGCAGAGACAATTCTGCAACTGAGCAAATTTCAGTGATTGTGAGTTGATTACATTATTGAATAATTTTTATTATAATTATATTATTACTTGTTATAATTATTTATAATTATTTATTATATTATAATTTATAATTTTGTTTTTAAAAAAATGTCATACCCGGGATGCCTACTAGTCTCTTGTTTGGTCAGATTTAAGTGAGTTATTCCTAAAAATTACAGGCCTACAGTATAAAACGCCAAATTTCCTTGCAAATAATGGTACCCGCTTTCAGCATCTTTTTTCTGAAAGAATCATACCGCCAGGGAGGTTAAACGTCGTTTTAGCTACACACTGTGATTTTTTATGACACAAAAAACAACGTTTTGAAAAACGACATAAAAAATTGAAGCATGCTCGAATTTTTTTTTTGTCTTTTATCAGAAGACATAAAACAACGTTTTCCCCACACACAGTCATTTTAAATGACGTTTTTAAAAACGACGTTTTTTTTCATCACAAAAAACGACCGTCTGTGCGCAGCATTAGTCCCCTCACCCTGGGGGATCCTGCATCTCCTGCGAGTCCTAGTTCAACTTCCATGGCTTCTCCATACCAGTGTGATCCTGATACAGTTCTAGGACATCCCTCTCCCAGTGGTCTCCAGTGTGGTTCCTAAGCCACAGTTCCAGTTTCTTGGGTCTAACCTGTTCTGTGGTGCTCTGCCCTTGAACTGACTTGTCAGCTAAAGATGGGTATACACAAATACATTATTTTCATTCAACCTGTGGCCTGAACAAAAATAATCTAACAGATTCCTCCATCTACACTATACAGCACAGATGGGAGAATTATGCCCTATTATTGGTATCAGTAAATGAAATAGTGCGTGATTTAGAGAACACTGCTTTAGTGGAAGGATTTTTTTTGTGGATTTTAAAAGATACAAAAATAAAAAATATTCATACTTTTCTGTTCTGTAGCTAGTATGCTCGTTTGGATGGTACATAGTTGTGTTTTTGGGTGAACCTCTGCTTTAAAGTGATTGTAAACCATCACCTTGTAAAACAATCTATTCAGTTTAAAATAGAAATGAAAGGCAAAACATTTGTGTATAGATATAAAAAAAACATTACAAATACCTTTTTTCCCTTTTTTTCATAAGTGATCCAATCCTTCTGTTTTCAGCTGCGTAAGAGCTGGGGGGAAGAGAAGCAGCAGCACACTGAACCCCCCAGTAAATGGCTGTGCAGGAAGGTGTGGCTGGAAAAGTCTGATCATTAGAGGATTGGAGGGGAGCAGGCTGAGTTCCCAGCATAGTTGTACACAACTAACTATGGTGTGTTCTCCCTCCTAGTGTGGTCAGTTTTTAATTGGAAAGCAGAGGGACTGGCAGGAACAACAGGGATTTCACACAAAGAAAACAATACAAAGAGAACAGGATCGTTTTTCATAAATCTATATGGTACAGCAGGAACATATCAGGAATATGAAATGTCTGTATATGCAATAAAGCATGCTTGCTGTGGATACTCGCTGTGGATCCTAAGGGGTTAATCCTCTGTGTTGTGTAAAAAGGCTGTTTGATCCTGTCTTCTCTGATTTTACGCTTCTTTCATTTTCCCCAATCCATCTCCTGATAAGCCAGAGGCTAGGGGACAAGCTGCACATGCTCAGTTTGGTGTGTATTTCTCAAATTTGTTTTTCTTGAAAGAGTGGATGTGATCAGCACATGGCCAATCAGCGCTGTCCAGTCAAAGCAGAATGAAATCTCCTCCTACAAGCTTTAACCAGACACTGACAGAAGTCACAAGACTGTTATTTACTGCTGATGAGAAAAACTATTTAGCAGTTTATATTTACTAAAACTATTGCATTTCCATGTTCTGTGTACTGTGGGAGACCAGATATATGAATACAGGGCCCTGGGTTTCGTAACTCTTTAAAAACATGTAATTATACAATCCTTCTTGATTCACAACTAAACCCCAAAAGGATTTAATAACACCCCTACCTCAAAACAAACCCAGTTAGCACATGATTGATTCTGCATGCTAAGATTTAAAAGTCTCTAAAACAATTTTTTTAATTTTATATAGATTAGGAAAAGATTAGAACATGTCAAGTTTTTATTGCTGTGTGCCCATTGGGGATTTTCACCTTTCTTATTTGTCCTAGTGACAATGTTTTAGACAAATCTAAAATCTGAATTGTTACCAGAACAGGAATACAGGGGAAACCTTCCAATAGCAAAATGTGTTCTGGTGAAAACTAACAACACATTGAAGATAGATGGATATAAAGGCCAAAACTTTATTGCGTTGATTAGTTTTGGAGCACATTATTGATCAAAAAGTGATAGTGTACATTTTTGGTAAAGGGGAGATAAATAGCGCAACCCCCAATAAAATAAATAAATGGTGAGAAAAAAACAGTACTCAACTGAGTGTGACAAACAGATATTAACTGAATCAATGTATCTGCTGCAAAGAGTTATCCAGATCTAAATAAACATAGAGTCCATTAGCTGTGATAAAAGACGCTGGATCGTTCTTCACACAATGTAGCTAAATCTTCCACACAGTAATGAAGCTTTGATATGCGGCAATAGGAAATGAAAAATCCGGGCTAGGTGGCCCCTTACCAGAAAAGATGGATCCCTGTGACAAGGGATCATAAAGGCATAAGGTAAGGAATCTTTGAACCGGAGAGATGCAGGGGAAGAAGGTCAGTCTTCACAGGTTCCAAGGAACGCTCACACTCTGCTCCACTCGTTTACAGCTCTCCCGGGGATGACATGGTCAGCAAATGCAATTAGAGGAAAAAGAGTGCTTCATAGCGCAGCAAGTTTAAAAAGTTCATAAGAACCTCTTTATTTAAAAAGTTGCAGTGGACATCAAAGTTTGGCAACCACGTTTTCATGAGTTCAACAATAAAAAAGAGGAGAATCCAATATCCATATGAGAGGTATCTCTTTGCAGTAATCAGTAAATGCCGATATGCTAAGTAGTGGCTGTGTCTGATACTGGAGCTTCCATCCGACGCGGCGTTTCACCTGATAAGGTTTCTACAGGGAAAGGAAGCAGTCTTTTCATTTCCTATTGCCACATATTGAAGCTTCATTACTGTGTGGAAGATTTAGCTACATTGTGTGAACAACGATCCAGCATCTTTTTTCACAGCTAATGGACTCTATGTTTATTTAGATCTGGATAACTCTTTGCAGCAGATACATTGATTCAGTTAATATCTGTTTGTCACACTCAGTTGAGTGCTGTTTTTTTCTCACCATTTATTTATTTTATTGGGGGTTGCGCTATTTATCTCCCCTTTACCAGTTCTGATCATTGCTGTCTATTCCAGCAGTTTTACCTATTGTAGCACCTATTCAGAATTTTTTTCTGTCCCAATACGATTTTTTTATTTTATTTTCACTTGTTTATATAGCTTAACTGAGGTTAATTAGCAGGTGTTGTCCTGCTCAGTTTGCAATTAATCCCCTGCTTATCACTTCTAGTTTGTGTTTAATGTCACATTCTTTCAGGGAAGCGCGAATTTACCACTGCTTTACATAGTGTACATTTTACCTGAAGTTTAATTTCACTAAAGCAGTGGCAGCAGGTGCTCAATTTTTTGGCTGCCCCCCCCCCCGACCGGCCAATCGTCCTGCACTACTTACCCCACCCAGGTTGCGTGCGGCTTTGGCAGTTTCCCCACTGCTTCTCCTCTTGGGCGGCTTCCCGGACAGCTTCCCAGCTGCTTCTCCTCGGCAGGTTTGGCGCCTTCCCAGCTGCTTCTCCACCTCGTCGGCTTCTCGGGCGGCTTTGGCAGCTTCCCCACTGCTTCTCCTACTGGCCAATCCAATCCTGATTGACCGGGTGGAGAAGCAGCAAGACAATAGCGAAAATTGTCAAGTGGGTGGGCTTAGGGCGCAGCCCACCCATTTTGAAGCCAATTAGAGCCTCAGGCTCTAATCACGTGCTTCTAAGAAAAAAAAAAGAACAAACCATATAGAAATCCATGTGTCTGGCTCCTTGCATTGCGATTAGGGATGGGGCACATGGAGATTAGGGGTGCGGCGCCCCTGCGCCCTGTATGAGCAGCCACGACTGCTATAAAGTTAGACATAAAAAGCAAAATATCTCTAAATCTGCACTGTCGGTTATTGTATTCAAGCTGTTACAGGCAGTGCTGTTTCCTACAATACCCAACTCAGTGACTGAATCTGATTGATGCAGGTCTTGTTTGGCATCCAAGTGGCCATTTCAACACAGTCTATGCAAGGTCACCATTAGGACCCCCTTCCCTTATACATCTATTGCTGAAATGTATGTAAACAGGATGTGGCTGCAAAGAGACTAGAGGCGATCAGCAGCACTGACATACAACTGTTAGCACTACTTACCTTCCACATTCCAGCACTGCTTCTGCCTCTCTGGTGCATGTGTGTGTGCACTTCCGGGTATCACTCAGAGTGTCATGGCCACATCCAATCAGAGCCTGCCCTGACCACTGGCTTATATCCTGACCTTTCATGTCCACAATCCGCCCTGACCTCTGGATTACCGCTGGTGTCCTCCAATCGGTGGCCTTTGGCGCTTAGAGCTGGGTGAACCCACAATTTGGGGTCAGCATGCATGTAAGTCCAAACCCCCCGGCAGGTGGGCCCTGGTAAATACCAGCTGGCTCTCATGCCGCGTACAGACGGTCGTTTTTTTGTGATGAAATAAAACGTTGTTTTTTGTGATGAAAAAAAACAACGTTTTTGAAACTTCATTTTAAAAAACGACGTTGCCTACACACCATCGTTTTTTCAAAATGCTCTAGCAAAGCGCGGTTACGTTCAGCACTCTTTTCCATTGAAGCTCGCTTCATAACTTGCTTCTGAGCATGCGCGGGTTTAAAAACGTAGTTTTAACCCTCCTAGCGGTATTCCTGAGTCTGACTCGGGGTGAGATTTTCATACCAAAAGCGGTAACCCAGAGTCAGACTCTGGCTCGCCTCGCTGCAGCAGCAGACAAAGTTACTTACCTTGTCCCTGGATCCAGCGATGCCACCGCGCTGTGTGAGCGAGCAGGACCGCGCTCGATTCACACAGTGTCCTCCTGTGCCGCCGATCTCCGTTCCCTGCGATGTTACGACACACGGGAGCGGAGAACGGCGCCAAATTCCCTAGTGGTCTGCCCAGTGTCCTACATGTACTTTTATATAATAAAAACTGTTCTTTCTGCCTAAAAACTGTAGATTATCCATAGCAACCAAAAGTGTCCCTTTATGTCAAAAATGGTTTTAGAGCAGCTAGAAAACAGCGATAATAAATTATAATCACTTGCAGAATTGTGCGATAGCGATTTGTGGGGAAATTCGTCATAAAAAAATAAAATTAATGGCAGAGACAATTCTGCAACTGAGCAAATTTCAGTGATTGTGAGTTGATTACATTATTGAATAATTTTTATTATAATTATATTATTACTTGTTATCATTATTTATAATTATTTATTATATTATAATTTATAATTTTGTTTTTAAAAAAATGTCATACCCGGGATGCCTACTAGTCTCTTGTTTGGTCAGATTTAAGTGAGTTATTCCTAAAAATTACAGGCCTACAGTATAAAACGCCAAATTTCCTTGCAAATAATGGTACCGCTTTCAGCATCTTTTTTCTGAAAGAATCATACCGCCAGGGAGGTTAAACGTCGTTTTAGCTACACACTGTGATTTTTTATGACACAAAAAACAACGTTTTGAAAAACGACATAAAAAATTGAAGCATGCTCGAATTTTTTTTTTGTCTTTTATCAGAAGACATAAAACAACGTTTTCCCCACACACAGTCATTTTAAATGACGTTTTTAAAAACGACGTTTTTTTTCATCACAAAAAACGACCGTCTGTGCGCAGCATTAGTCCCCTCACCCTGGGGGATCCTGCATCTCCTGCGAGTCCTAGTTCAACTTCCATGGCTTCTCCATACCAGTGTGATCCTGATACAGTTCTAGGACATCCCTCTCCCAGTGGTCTCCAGTGTGGTTCCTAAGCCACAGTTCCAGTTTCTTGGGTCTAACCTGTTCTGTGGTGCTCTGCCCTTGAACTGACTTGTCAGCTAAAGATGGGTATACACAAATACATTATTTTCATTCAACCTGTGGCCTGAACAAAAATAATCTAACAGATTCCTCCATCTACACTATACAGCACAGATGGGAGAATTATGCCCTATTATTGGTATCAGTAAATGAAATAGTGCGTGATTTAGAGAACACTGCTTTAGTGGAAGGATTTTTTTTGTGGATTTTAAAAGATACAAAAATAAAAAATATTCATACTTTTCTGTTCTGTAGCTAGTATGCTCGTTTGGATGGTACATAGTTGTGTTTTTGGGTGAACCTCTGCTTTAAAGTGATTGTAAACCATCACCTTGTAAAACAATCTATTCAGTTTAAAATAGAAATGAAAGGCAAAACATTTGTGTATAGATATAAAAAAAACATTACAAATACCTTTTTTCCCTTTTTTTCATAAGTGATCCAATCCTTCTGTTTTCAGCTGCGTAAGAGCTGGGGGGAAGAGAAGCAGCAGCACACTGAACCCCCCAGTAAATGGCTGTGCAGGAAGGTGTGGCTGGAAAAGTCTGATCATTAGAGGATTGGAGGGGAGCAGGCTGAGTTCCCAGCATAGTTGTACACAACTAACTATGGTGTGTTCTCCCTCCTAGTGTGGTCAGTTTTTAATTGGAAAGCAGAGGGACTGGCAGGAACAACAGGGATTTCACACAAAGAAAACAATACAAAGAGAACAGGATCGTTTTTCATAAATCTATATGGTACAGCAGGAACATATCAGGAATATGAAATGTCTGTATATGCAATAAAGCATGCTTGCTGTGGATACTCGCTGTGGATCCTAAGGGGTTAATCCTCTGTGTTGTGTAAAAAGGCTGTTTGATCCTGTCTTCTCTGATTTTACGCTTCTTTCATTTTCCCCAATCCATCTCCTGATAAGCCAGAGGCTAGGGGACAAGCTGCACATGCTCAGTTTGGTGTGTATTTCTCAAATTTGTTTTTCTTGAAAGAGTGGATGTGATCAGCACATGGCCAATCAGCGCTGTCCAGTCAAAGCAGAATGAAATCTCCTCCTACAAGCTTTAACCAGACACTGACAGAAGTCACAAGACTGTTATTTACTGCTGATGAGAAAAACTATTTAGCAGTTTATATTTACTAAAACTATTGCATTTCCATGTTCTGTGTACTGTGGGAGACCAGATATATGAATACAGGGCCCTGGGTTTCGTAACTCTTTAAAAACATGTAATTATACAATCCTTCTTGATTCACAACTAAACCCCAAAAGGATTTAATAACACCCCTACCTCAAAACAAACCCAGTTAGCACATGATTGATTCTGCATGCTAAGATTTAAAAGTCTCTAAAACAATTTTTTTAATTTTATATAGATTAGGAAAAGATTAGAACATGTCAAGTTTTTATTGCTGTGTGCCCATTGGGGATTTTCACCTTTCTTATTTGTCCTAGTGACAATGTTTTAGACAAATCTAAAATCTGAATTGTTACCAGAACAGGAATACAGGGGAAACCTTCCAATAGCAAAATGTGTTCTGGTGAAAACTAACAACACATTGAAGATAGATGGATATAAAGGCCAAAACTTTATTGCGTTGATTAGTTTTGGAGCACATTATTGATCAAAAAGTGATAGTGTACATTTTTGGTAAAGGGGAGATAAATAGCGCAACCCCCAATAAAATAAATAAATGGTGAGAAAAAAACAGTACTCAACTGAGTGTGACAAACAGATATTAACTGAATCAATGTATCTGCTGCAAAGAGTTATCCAGATCTAAATAAACATAGAGTCCATTAGCTGTGATAAAAGACGCTGGATCGTTCTTCACACAATGTAGCTAAATCTTCCACACAGTAATGAAGCTTTGATATGCGGCAATAGGAAATGAAAAATCCGGGCTAGGTGGCCCCTTACCAGAAAAGATGGATCCCTGTGACAAGGGATCATAAAGGCATAAGGTAAGGAATCTTTGAACCGGAGAGATGCAGGGGAAGAAGGTCAGTCTTCACAGGTTCCAAGGAACGCTCACACTCTGCTCCACTCGTTTACAGCTCTCCCGGGGATGACATGGTCAGCAAATGCAATTAGAGGAAAAAGAGTGCTTCATAGCGCAGCAAGTTTAAAAAGTTCATAAGAACCTCTTTATTTAAAAAGTTGCAGTGGACATCAAAGTTTGGCAACCACGTTTTCATGAGTTCAACAATAAAAAAGAGGAGAATCCAATATCCATATGAGAGGTATCTCTTTGCAGTAATCAGTAAATGCCGATATGCTAAGTAGTGGCTGTGTCTGATACTGGAGCTTCCATCCGACGCGGCGTTTCACCTGATAAGGTTTCTACAGGGAAAGGAAGCAGTCTTTTCATTTCCTATTGCCACATATTGAAGCTTCATTACTGTGTGGAAGATTTAGCTACATTGTGTGAACAACGATCCAGCATCTTTTTTCACAGCTAATGGACTCTATGTTTATTTAGATCTGGATAACTCTTTGCAGCAGATACATTGATTCAGTTAATATCTGTTTGTCACACTCAGTTGAGTGCTGTTTTTTTCTCACCATTTATTTATTTTATTGGGGGTTGCGCTATTTATCTCCCCTTTACCAGTTCTGATCATTGCTGTCTATTCCAGCAGTTTTACCTATTGTAGCACCTATTCAGAATTTTTTTCTGTCCCAATACGATTTTTTTATTTTATTTTCACTTGTTTATATAGCTTAACTGAGGTTAATTAGCAGGTGTTGTCCTGCTCAGTTTGCAATTAATCCTCTGCTTATCACTTCTAGTTTGTGTTTAATGTCACATTCTTTCAGGGAAGCGCGAATTTACCACTGCTTTACATAGTGTACATTTTACCTGAAGTTTAATTTCACTAAAGCAGTGGCAGCAGGTGCTCAATTTTTTGGCTGCCCCCCCCCCCCCCGACCGGCCAATCGTCCTGCACTACTTACCCCACCCAGGTTGCGTGCGGCTTTGGCAGTTTCCCCACTGCTTCTCCTCTTGGGCGGCTTCCCGGACAGCTTCCCAGCTGCTTCTCCTCGGCAGGTTTGGCGCCTTCCCAGCTGCTTCTCCACCTCGTCGGCTTCTCGGGCGGCTTTGGCAGCTTCCCCACTGCTTCTCCTACTGGCCAATCCAATCCTGATTGACCGGGTGGAGAAGCAGCAAGACAATAGCGAAAATTGTCAAGTGGGTGGGCTTAGGGCGCAGCCCACCCATTTTGAAGCCAATTAGAGCCTCAGGCTCTAATCACGTGCTTCTAAGAAAAAAAAAAAGAACAAACCATATAGAAATCCATGTGTCTGGCTCCTTGCATTGCGATTAGGGATGGGGCACATGGAGATTAGGGGTGCGGCGCCCCTGCGCCCTGTATGAGCAGCCACGACTGCTATAAAGTTAGACATAAAAAGCAAAATATCTCTAAATCTGCACTGTCGGTTATTGTATTCAAGCTGTTACAGGCAGTGCTGTTTCCTACAATACCCAACTCAGTGACTGAATCTGATTGATGCAGGTCTTGTTTGGCATCCAAGTGGCCATTTCAACACAGTCTATGCAAGGTCACCATTAGGACCCCCTTCCCTTATACATCTATTGCTGAAATGTATGTAAACAGGATGTGGCTGCAAAGAGACTAGAGGCGATCAGCAGCACTGACATACAACTGTTAGCACTACTTACCTTCCACATTCCAGCACTGCTTCTGCCTCTCTGGTGCATGTGTGTGTGCACTTCCGGGTATCACTCAGAGTGTCATGGCCACATCCAATCAGAGCCTGCCCTGACCACTGGCTTATATCCTGACCTTTCATGTCCACAATCCGCCCTGACCTCTGGATTACCGCTGGTGTCCTCCAATCGGTGGCCTTTGGCGCTTAGAGCTGGGTGAACCCACAATTTGGGGTCAGCATGCATGTAAGTCCAAACCCCCCGGCAGGTGGGCCCTGGTAAATACCAGCTGGCTCTCATGCCGCGTACAGACGGTCGTTTTTTTGTGATGAAATAAAACGTTGTTTTTTGTGATGAAAAAAAACAACGTTTTTGAAACTTCATTTTAAAAAACGACGTTGCCTACACACCATCGTTTTTTCAAAATGCTCTAGCAAAGCGCGGTTACGTTCAGCACTCTTTTCCATTGAAGCTCGCTTCATAACTTGCTTCTGAGCATGCGCGGGTTTAAAAACGTAGTTTTAACCCTCCTAGCGGTATTCCTGAGTCTGACTCGGGGTGAGATTTTCATACCAAAAGCGGTAACCCAGAGTCAGACTCTGGCTCGCCTCGCTGCAGCAGCAGACAAAGTTACTTACCTTGTCCCTGGATCCAGCGATGCCACCGCGCTGTGTGAGCGAGCAGGACCGCGCTCGATTCACACAGTGTCCTCCTGTGCCGCCGATCTCCGTTCCCTGCGATGTTACGACACACGGGAGCGGAGAACGGCGCCAAATTCCCTAGTGGTCTGCCCAGTGTCCTACATGTACTTTTATATAATAAAAACTGTTCTTTCTGCCTAAAAACTGTAGATTATCCATAGCAACCAAAAGTGTCCCTTTATGTCAAAAATGGTTTTAGAGCAGCTAGAAAACAGCGATAATAAATTATAATCACTTGCAGAATTGTGCGATAGCGATTTGTGGGGAAATTCGTCATAAAAAAATAAAAGTAATGGCAGCGACAATTCTGCAACTGAGCAAATTTCAGTGATTGTGAGTTGATTACATTATTGAATAATTTTTATTATAATTATATTATTACTTGTTATCATTATTTATAATTATTTATTATATTATAATTTATAATTTTGTTTTTAAAAAAATGTCATACCCGGGATGCCTACTAGTCTCTTGTTTGGTCAGATTTAAATGAGTTATTCCTAAAAATTACAGGCCTACAGTATAAAACGCCAAATTTCCTTGCAAATAATGGTACCGCTTTCAGCATCTTTTTTCTGAAAGAATCATACCGCCAGGGAGGTTAAACGTCGTTTTAGCTACACACTGTGATTTTTTATGACACAAAAAACAACGTTTTGAAAAACGACATAAAAAATTGAAGCATGCTCGAATTTTTTTTTTGTCTTTTATCAGAAGACATAAAACAACGTTTTCCCCACACACAGTCATTTTAAATGACGTTTTTAAAAACGACGTTTTTTTTTCATCACAAAAAACGACCGTCTGTGCGCAGCATTAGTCCCCTCCCCCTGGGGGATCCTGCATCTCCTGCGAGTCCTAGTTCAACTTCCATGGCTTCTCCATACCAGTGTGATCCTGATACAGTTCTAGGACATCCCTCTCCCAGTGGTCTCCAGTGTGGTTCCTAAGCCACAGTTCCAGTTTCTTGGGTCTAACCTGTTCTGTGGTGCTCTGCCCTTGAACTGACTTGTCAGCTAAAGATGGGTATACACAAATACATTATTTTCATTCAACCTGTGGCCTGAACAAAAATAATCTAACAGATTCCTCCATCTACACTATACAGCACAGATGGGAGAATTATGCCCTATTATTGGTATCAGTAAATGAAATAGTGCGTGATTTAGAGAACACTGCTTTAGTGGAAGGATTTTTTTTGTGGATTTTAAAAGATACAAAAATAAAAAATATTCATACTTTTCTGTTCTGTAGCATGTTCCTCAAATTGGTGATCTCTTGGAGAAAAAAACTTTAAGCAGAATTTTCTGCAACACAGTACTGGGTGTTTCAGATAGTAGTATGTACTGCCTCGCGCTGTAGTTCAATCTGATAGCCTCTGTGTCAGTAGTTCAATCTGATGGCCCCTATGTCAGTACTTCAATCTGATGACCCCTATGTTAGTACTTCAATCTGATGGACCCTATGTCAGTAGTTCAATCTGATGGCCCCTATGTCAGTACTTCAATCTGATGGCCCCTATGTCAATAGTTCAATCTGATGGCCCCTATGTCAGTACTTCAATCTGATGGCCCCTATGTCAGTAGTTCAATCTGATGGCCCCTATGTCAGTACTTCAATCTGATGGCCCCTATGTCAGTAGTTCAATCTGATGGACCCTATGTCAGTACTTCAATCTGAGGGACCCTATGTCAGTACTTTAATCTGATGGACCCTATGTCAGTACTTCAATCTGATGGCCTCTATGTCAGTAGTTCAATCTGATGGCCCCTATGTCAGTAGTTCAATCTGATGGCCCCTATGTCAGTAGTTCAATCTGATGGACCCTATGTCAGTACTTCAATCTGATGGACCCTATGTCAGTAGTTCAATCTGATGGCCCCTATGTCAGTAGTTCAATCTGATGGCCCCTATGTCAGTACTTCAATCTGATGGCCTCTATGTCAGTACTTCAATCTGATGGACCCTATGTCAGTACTTCAAACTGACGGCTCCTATGTCAGTAGTTCAATCTGATGGCCCCTATGTCAGTAGTTCAATATGATGGCCCCTATGTCAATAGTTCAATCTGATGGCCCCTATGTCAATACTTTAATCTGATGGCCCCTATGTCAGTACTTTAATCTGATGGCCCCTATGTCAGTACTTCAATCTGATGGCCCCTATGTCAGTTGTTCAATCTGACGGCCTCTATGTCAGTACTTCAATCTGATGGATCCTATGTCAGTAGTTCAAACTGACGGCCCCTGTGTCAGTAGTTCAATCTGATGGCCCCTATGTCAGTAGTTCAACCTGATGGCCCCTATGTCAATAGTTCAATCTGACGGCCCCTATGTCAGTAGTTCAATCTGATGGCCCCTATGTCAATAGTTCAATCTGATGGCCCCTATGTCAGTAGTTCAATCTGACGGCCCCTATGTCAGTACTTCAATCTGATGGCCCCTATGTCAGTAGTTCAATCTGATGGCCCCTATGTCAGTAGTTCAATCTGATGGCCCCTATGTCAGTACTTCAATCTGATGGCCCCTATGTCAGTAGTTCAATCTGATGACCCCTATGTCAGTACTTCAATCTGATGGCCCCTATGTCAGTAGTTCAATCTGATGACCCCTATGTCAGTAATTCAATCTGATACCCCCTATGTCAGTAGTTCAATCTGACGGCCTCTATGTCAGTAGTTCAATCTGATGGCCCCTATGTCAATAGTTCAATCTGATGGCCCCTATGTCAGTCTTCAATCTGATGGATCCTATGTCAGTAGTTCAAACTGATGGACCCTATGTCAGTAGTTCAATCTGATGGCCCCTATGTCAGTAGTTCAATCTGATGGCCCCTATGTCAATAGTTCAATCTGATGGCCCCTATGTCAGTCTTCAATCTGATGGATCCTATGTCAGTAGTTCAAACTGATGGACCCTATGTCAGTAGTTCAATCTGATGGCCCCTATGTCAGTAGTTCAATCTGATGGCCCCTATGTCAGTAGTTCAATCTGATGGCCCCTATGTCAGTAGTTTAATCTGATGGCCCCTATGTCAGTACTTCAATCTGATGGCCCCTATGTCAGTAGTTCAATCTGATGGCCCCTATGTCAGTACTTCAATCTGATGGCCCCTATGTCAGTAGTTCAATCTGATGGCCCCTATGTCAGTAGTTTAATCTGATGGCCCCTATGTCAGTACTTCAATCTGATGGCCCCTATGTCAGTAGTTCAATCTGATGGCCCCTATGTCAGTACTTCAATCTGATGGCCCCTATGTCAGTAGTTCAATCTGATGACCCCTATGTCAGTAATTCAATCTGATACCCCCTATGTCAGTAGTTCAATCTGATGGCCCCTATGTCAGTACTTCAATCTGATGGCCCCTATGTCAGTAGTTTAATCTGATGGCCCCTATGTCAGTAGTTCAATCTGATGGCCCCTATGTCAGTAGTTCAATCTGATGGCCCCTATGTCAGTACCTATTTTGCCGACGACTTTACTCTGCAAGGGAGCAAAGATCTGCAGAAATGGTGGGATCTGAAAGTAAAAACTTTTTTTTTCTAGGTATTTTTTTTTAATAGACAAAAGATTTCCTTTAAAGAAATTGTTAAAGGTGTTCATGTTGACCAAGGCTCCTCTGAGTACTATTTGCTCTGATTACAAACTTTATTAGCACTCACTCCTGTGTCTTGTCTTCCTCTTGGGACATAATAGAACAAAGTGCAGTGGACATGCTGGCTAAATTACAGACTTTAGAGAGCATTTCTTTTTTTTTCTTTAACTAACAAGTAACATTTCATCTTCAAAAGGAGGGGTTACTTCTAGTTTTAAGGGGGAATGGGAACAGAACTTTTTGACAGACTCATTATCATCATCCAATATTGTACAAGATGAACCGTTTCCATGGAGATCCCAAAGTGCTCAGACTGAGGAGCTTTTCTCTACACAGTAACCAGTAATGAAGATTCATGCTGGGTGTAAGTGCTTGTGTCTCTCTTATGATGTATGTTCACCTTCTGCCATAAATCCACAGATGTCCCACACACTATCCAGAACCCACAGGGAGCCGCTGGCGCTCAAATACCTGACTGCATACATGACTACATGCTCGGTGCAATTAATAAAAAACAATCTATTGGCGGTGGAAGAGTTCAGTACAGTGCTAGAATTTCCCTTGCCATGAAATGGACAGTAAAAATGATCCAGGATTTACAAAAAATATATTGGCAATATTTATTTGAGCTGCCATTTTTTATTTGGGGGATGAAAAAATAAAAATAGCTTACAGAGCGTAAAATACAATGACTAATTTACAGTTTTAATAGAAAAGTACTTTTTTTTTTCAAACAATAGTCATACAATATGCACCCTTCAGATTTGGGAGTACAGTTATTTTACCTGCTTTGGTGAACTTTGGTCATGATTTTGAGTAGCTCCAAGTACTATATGAAGGTTTATGAAGGTTTATACGTACAGAATATTATTAAATATACTGCTGTAGAATTTGGATATACATTCTGTTAGAAACCAGACATATGCTTAAAATTCAAAATTAATGTAGCGCTTACCCCCGAAGGAGTCGCTGGATAGAATAGGGATGGCGTGTTACCTCTGTGAGCGTCTAGGGGTAGATGATGACGAGAGCAGCAATGATGGAATTTCCAAACAGCAGGTGTCTTTCTTGTGCTTTTATTTCTGCCCAACACAGCAAACAGTAAACTTGAGGTAGATAGATCAAAGATGGGTGAGGAGGAATAGCAGATTCAGGCCTAGCAGAACGGAAGCATTCCTGCTCCCAACGACACTTCACTTTCGTCGCCACTCCAGCCAGAGTGGGTATAGTGTACCTGGACAGGCCTCTCACACCGGCCTGGCAGCCAGGGTATCACTCGGCACTATTAGGAGGAACAGGTCTCTGCCACAGACCTGGCCTCAGAACTTAGGATATGGAGACTGTTCTCCTCAGTAAACTTCTTCTTGCCTGAATCTTGCCCAGGTAGTTTCAATTAGGTTACCAACTGATAGGTGGCTAACTTCCACCCCTCAGTGTCCGGTTACCTCGATCCCCGGGTCTAGGCCCTGTTGGACCGCCAGCCTCTCATTGGCGCTCCTCATGCGGACTCCCCACCGAACAGCTATCTTGCTTGGGATCTTCTCAGAATTGGGGACCCAGACGATCACTGGGGCCCCGCCATAGCTTCAAATGCTCCGTGCCAACATGGTCCTTAAACCAGGAACAGAACTCGTTGTGGCACGCGCACCCCGGCCAGGTAGGCCGCATCGCCGGGGGCCATGATGTGTGGTCACCCTGAAGGTGGGTGCCACACCCGGAACAGAAGAACCGCGCCTAATGGCGTCTGCTCCAGAAGTACCTTCCCCCAGGATGCTCCGCAAGGGAAAACCCTTCCTGATTGGCTGCTGGCTAGAGGCACCCCAGCCTGGACTCCACTGCTGCCACCTGCCCCCCCCCCCCCCCGGGGTGGAAAAGCACCTCAGGAACACAGAATGAACCGACAGTACAGCCCAGCTGGAACAGAGACTCAATTTGTACAAATCACTTGGATGAGAGCTAATTAACTCTCTCATCCCCCTTTAAATTTAGAATAGCACCTGTACTGAAAGTACACAGGCGCTACATTAACAATTTGGAAATTTTGGGAAAGGAAAAGGCTATATTTTTAAGAATAGATTTTGAAAATAGAAAAAAAAAATACATTAAACAAACACGGACTAAAAAGTTAAAAAAATTGAAGTCTTAATTTGAACTTCCAGCATCAGAAAACTTTTGAAATTAATTTTATTTGTAATGTTTTACCATTTAACAATGCAGCAATGCAACAAAATTGTCCTTGCATATCCTTCACATTCACAATTATCTTCTCCTTCCATACCAATTATTTTCGGATCACCTGTAGAGGTTATTAACAATTAAATGTACATACAATTAGTTTCAGTCATCCCAAGCAATAATAAGCCATGTTTGCTAGACTTTTAAAAAAATTCAGGCATGTTTGCAGGGGGGGTGCTAGGTTTGTGTAGGGCACACTTGGGCACTCTGAAAAGAGTATGTGTGATTGTGCCAACAGTGAGAGTTTTGTACCTACAAAATAAAAAATAAATAAGGCTCACAGACACAAATATACTTCAGAACGTAATTTTTAAAAATAAAATGTTTCCGTTATATATGCTTTTCTGCTCACATAATATAAAGCTAACAGTTTGATTGAGCCTGGCTTAAAGAAGAGCTTCATCAAAATAGTCAATGACTACTTTGCAACGAGCTACTGTTGAAACAATTAACCCTGGTTTGAAGGAAAGAAAATCACTTGATTCCTCCATCAACACATTCAATGTTGATGGGGGGATCCCTCTTGCTGTGCTATTGTATTCTTACAGCAGGAGGTTTCACCACCATTAGCATACAATGATTACTGCTGCCGGCTGTATCCAGTTCTTGCTGAACTTGCCAAATTTTAATTTGTCTATTGCCTGCTTTAATTTCTGGTCACTAACACCTAGCAGTGTATTTATAAACAATCTGGAGACAAAGACCTTACAATAGAATGAGTATGTGTCAGGGCTGGGCTCAGCCCTTCCTTCTCAGAGCAGGCCGCTCAGCCAACTAATTGCCAGCTCCAATCTTTTCCACAGTGACTCACCTGATGATGATATCCTGTTCGTCAGTCCTGCTGGTTACTTAAGCTGTTCAGTTCAGTTCCTCTCTGCCTTCGCCTTGGTCAACACATCCAGAGACTCTCTCCTGTGTATCTGTTGAAGACTTGCTTGACTGACGTCCCTTCTGATCCTGCTTGCTCTTCCATTATGCTGATTCTCCAGTTTCCTGATTTCCTGGCCTGTTCTGAAGTACACTGATCTCTGGCTCCCTGACGTCCTGGCTTGTCTGACTATGCGTTTCGGTTACCGAACTCTGGCTATGATTTGACTACGTTGCCCTGTTAACCTTTTACTATTATTATTATTTTGATGAGGGAATCCTCCATAAACAATTAAATGCAAAAGAAAAAGGGCCAATACACAATGGATGTAGACTCTACCCGTCACCATACTCACAAAATTTTGAATTATGACTATTACATGAAACATACCACTTATACATCTCTAAATTTGTAACTCAACTTCCAATTGTTGAAATATAATCAAAATCTGTATTACATATACTGTAGATTAAAAATTATTCCACAGACAACATAAAAACATATATGGTTAAAAACAACCTGCTGCCCTAACCACCAACCTATAATATTAAGGTATAGATGCATACATAAAGTCTTCAAAAGAAACATAATAGCAACATTTCTTGAGGGGGCCACCAGAGTAAATATATATTAAAAAAGATGATGAAAAAAGTATAATGAAAAAGTAAAACTTTCCAGAGGACAAATAAAGTTGGTGGTGAAAGACCACTATAGCTGTATTGAACTGGCTCTGCTTCAAAGATGAAAATTATGAACACTTTATCAAATCATGGTGTTAAAGATTCCATAGAAGAGGTGACACAGGGGGATGGGGACACACAGCCCTCTGATGCTCAAGGATTGTTTACACTGTTCAACTCCAGTCAACTCCCTCACACTGATGAATTAATTTGTGCTTGGTGTGCAGACAGATATCTCGAGATATGTCGAGGAGGTAAAGGAACTTGTATTAATATATCTGATCCATATTTACTTTCATAAAGGCACATGTTCTTCTCCCTCACAGGGTATCTGCTCTGCTCCCACATGTGTTATTAGGATGCAAGTAAATAAACATTCAAAGCATGTGACATCCACTCATCAGCAGGATATATCCAGGATTACTCAGCACTGAAAGTTCATAGAAATCCATTAAGTCTCTATTCAAATGGATATATTTCCCCAGGACCGCTGATAGAAATCAAGGGGCCCTGTACAGCCTACCTGACGGGGCCCACTTCAGCCCCACCCCTGGCCCCTCTTTCAGCCCTGCCTCTCGCTCCTCCCCAGACTCTGCCTTGAAACAATACCATGTACTGCAGACATTGCCACCTATACCACCAATGCCACAATGTACTGCAGACAGTGCCACCCATGCCGCCAATGCCATAATGTACTGCAGACAGTGCCACTCATGCCATAATGTCCTGCATACAGTGCCACCCATGCCACCTATGCCATAATACCATTGGCAGCATGGGTGGTCTCTGCAGGCAGCACATGCGTTATGGCATTGGCAGCATGGGTGGTAATGTCTGCAGTACATTATGGCATTGGCAACATGGGTGGCACTGTCTGGTAGTCAGGCAGGCAGCACATGTGTTATGGGCCAATATGTGCTGCAGACAGTGTCACCCAGGAGTCATTACGTCTCTGATCCTGTTGCTGCTGCTGGCTGGACTGGAGAGTCAGTCAGTCTTTTCTTTTGCCACCACCGCTGTTCTTCTTTCAGGCCGAGTGGAGAACAGAGCAGAGCGCCGAGAGCAGGGGAAAAGGAATCACTCCGCAACGCCAGGTGAAGGCAATATGCAGGACGCTGGGTGCGACTTGAGCCAGCATGTGAAGCGAGCGCGGAAATATTTCCGTGCCTGAAATTGAAGAAATAGTCCCTCCCTGCCACCCGCAAGAACATTGGTACGGTGTTACCCATATTTTTTTTTAAAAACATAAAAGGTCAACAGGGGAGGGGGCGGTTTTGGGGTCTGTTCGGTTATGGCTGGAGTAATTCTTTTTGCATGCATTTTTTTTGTCCAGGTTGCCCGAGCCCCCCTTTATTACATTAGTTTTGTGCAAGTGGCACAAAAAATTACTTGTTTAGACTATTTTCTGGGCTGGTTCAAAGTTTTTCATTCATGTTTTCTTATAAATACATATCCAAGTGTTAGGTCTTATTGTCCTGGACTACCTTCTAAGGTAAATGCATGCAGCTCAATGTGCTCAAAATTGCCCTTTTTTTATGAATTACTTGCTATACCTTTTTTTATTCTTTGATAGATTTTGGTGCGGTTAATTCTCATGCAGCCTCTTTGCAGCCACTTCCTGTCCACGTGCACTTCAGTGATGACTGGATGACATTTCTAAGTGCAGTCTTCCTGGTGTCAACAGTGACCACGCTTTCCCAATGTGTGTTAAAATAGCTACTTGTTGTGTGACAGGGTGACAGCAGAGGACCACAACTGAGGGACAGGAACCAAGCATTGACAGCTCCTTAGCAGGAAGTGTGCAAACAAAAAAACTTAGTGACGAGTAGCAGGAATTATTATTTTTTTTTATTTTTTTATCAGGAATTTTTTTAATGAAAGCTGAAAATGTTAATATATTTATAATGACGGTTTTATATTACTTTATCGTGTGAGATTTAGGTTTACGTTTAGAATACGTTTACATAGAAGTAGTTGCTTGCTCAACATCTGGCATTTTTTATCACACTGTTGTTATAGTTTACACGCTTGTGGCATGTGCTTTTGATAAAACATATTTGAGATGCTTATGTGTAGCATACTTTTGTGTCTCACTGGAGGTGGACGACTCTATGTTCCTCTCTCAATAGCACCTATAATAGCTCCTAACAGACGGACAACTTTCTATATTTTCACCTGCTTATCTGTGATATATTGAACTGTTTATTATTATTACTTTGTGATTGTATTATATACTGTACAATAAAATCATTAAAGTAGAATTATACTCTATTTTTTATAATTAACTGTGGGCCAATGGTTGTTTACACCATAATGCAGTATGGACCACATATTAGCACATTATGACAGACCTACCTGTGAAACGATGCCCTCTAGTGCTGAGCTGTTCACATGCGCTTCCATCATCGACCAGTCTTCCTTCCAAGTTTGCTCTCTCTGGGCACTTGAATGACTGGGCCGCAATGACATCACACCTGTGCACATGTGCACATCAGACACTGCATGGTGCTTCCTGCAATCTCGGCACAAGCAGTGTGCTGTGAATGCACAGTGAACTGAGCATGTGCGAGTGATGCCATTGGACAGAGCAGACATCCATATCTTCTTAACGGTGTGGCTTTAGAATTTTTAGGAGGTACTTAAAAGTAATGCATATTATATCGGGGCTCAAGTCCTGCGGGAACGCGTGGGATTGGAGTTCCTGCACTTTTTTCACAGCAGGAACTCAGTTCCCTTTGCAGGACTAGAGCAGCCGAGAGCAGCCGAGCCGTCCGAGCCAATCCTTCACTAAGAGGCGATGCCCAGCTCGAGTCACTGTCAGGGGCAGGCGAACCTTAGTAATCATTTATCGTCTGCAATGGAGGATATTCATCTGGGTTCCCACCTGGAGCGGCTACTCCGTTTTCCCTAATCATTTATGTTACTGGCCGCTTCCTGTAAATGGATTCATCAGGTAGTGTGTGGGTATTCCGTCACTTCCTCGATGCCGCAATGTCTCCTGGGAGCTTTTGTCATTGTTCCCAGGAGACATTGCTTCTTTCTAAATCCCGCGATAACTCGCGGAAGACCTCCGCAATGTCTCCTGGGAACAATGACAAAAGCTCCCAGGAGACATTGCGGCATTGAGGAAGTGACGGAATATACCTGAATATACTCCCTGATGAATCCATATACAGGAAGCGGCCAGTAACATAAAGCATTACTAAGGTACAGTGGATCGGAAAAAAAATAAAAAACATGTGGTTTAGTAATTATGCATATGAGCGTATAATTTTTTTTTTGGTGGGGGAGTGGATCTTGGGTGGGAGTTCCCACACTTTTTTCCCCAGGACTTGACCCCTGTATTATATGCAATAGAAAGAAAACATAACTGTTTACTTGTGCAAAATTTAACAAAGTGAAATATTAAAGCTGCAAACACATAGAAGAAAGTATCACTCCCATCAAACTTATATACAAAATAGTGTTGCGCTGTAAATAAAGAAAAAAAAGTTATACAGTGAATTATAACACTATAAATATGTTAAATATAAATAAGGTTGTAAACATCATAAAATCCACAAAAAGTCCAATTTAAATCAGTGTATCCGTTTTAAGGGGCTTATTTCGATGAAATTCAACACCAACACCCAGCAGCCACCGACACCCAAACTATGATAAGGTAACTGCTTATCAAAACTACATGACTCTTTCTCAAGAGAAGTCATGTAATGCATATAGAGACAATGTCAGTGTAAGATCAAGTGGACCAAGGCAGGCCCACCCCCAACCCACGCACCCCTAATGGGAACTTGCTGAACGGGGGAGGGAATAGTATTACCCCAGTTTCTGCATCACCGCAGGTTCCGCATTGGCCCACAGAGTCACTAAAATCCCATATCCTATATCTAGTGATGTAGAACCTATTTCTGGGGGCGAAGAAAGGTTGTCATGGGAGGATACAGCCTGAGAAGGTCGTGGGCTAGACCTTTTGTTCACTCGTTAGACCATGTCTGCTAAAAAGGTGAGCACTTACTATGAGATTATGGTCCTATTACTCCATGTCCATGTGTGGGGAGGGGACAGTAGGAGAAATGTGTAGCTAGACGCTAGAATAGGAGGGTATGGCGGGCAATCCAATCAGGGAAAGGCAGGGGAAGTATATGGTACACGTCCTGTCAGAAATACCAAGAGAAAAAGTGACTAATAACTCCTGAAATTTGGAGGAATCTCTGAAGTGTATCCAACAGGCCCAAGTAGTCCGATATTTAGTTGAGTTGTCTTAAGCCTGATGGATTAAGTCCTCCATCTCAGCAATTTTATTAATACAGTTAAGCAAATCAAATATTTTAGGGGGATTGGTGTTTCTCCAATATAATGGTACACATTGTTTAGCGGCATTGATGAGATGGAGCACAAGAGATTTTTTGTAAGTAGATTGCGGTAATGAAGTGTGATGTAATAAATATTGAGCTGGTGTGAAGTCTAAAGTGTATGTCGTAATTTGGGCAATTGTGTTGTGTACTTTTTCCCAGAATGGTTTTATGAGTTCACAGTCCCACCAGATGTGTAGTAAAGAGCCCAGAGTAGTATTACATCTCCAACATAGCAGTGAAACAGTCGGACGGAATACGTGTATCCGTTCGGGAGTACGGTACCATCTTGAGTACAGTTTGTAACTGTTTTCCTGTGCAGAAATGTTAATAGAACCTTTATGGATATGTGTAAAGATATTATCCCAGTCCATGTTTAGAAGGTCTAGCTTGAGTTCACCAACCCTGGTTGACTGTGTTGGATTTATGAACAATTTCACTGAAAATAAGTGAGTTCCACGACGAGATCAGGTGCCTTTGAGGATTCGTGCTGGTGCATAGTGCCTCAAAAGGAGCTTGATCTCTACACCATTGTGTGATAGGTCTGTTGCTATTTAGAAAATGTCGGATTTGTAAAAACCTGTAAAAAGGAATGTTACCGTCAGGGAATTGGGATGACAGGGCATCGAAAAAGATGATGGAGTCGTTTTAAAAGAAGTGATGTGCTCTAAGTGTTTGTCTAGGGTCTGTGAGACACGCTTCCCAACAATCTTATATCTCCAGGAGGGCAACTGCTGAATCGACCAGTCACAACTCCACATGTAAATAGAACAACGAAGCACCTCTCCATAGTTGAGTAAATAACTAAAACGTATTTATTAAAATAGCGTGTACAGAAGCACATATACAAACAAATCACAATGCCGACAGGGATCTTTGGTTCCGGGTACGTGGTGACGTCAGCACAAGGTTCCGTCCAACGCATTTCATCACCAAAAAGGACTTTTCCAATGGCCGTGATGGCGTGCCACATCACCACATATAAATACACAAGCTGAGCATCCAAAGCATTGCTTATATTGCTAGCCCAGACCTCTGTGCTAATTTGAAAAAAGCCTTACATAATTACATAACATTCAAGCCTCAATCTGGATGTCTTTATTTCAGTCTCTATTGCAATGACGAACACTTACCTGTCAGCTCACAATCTTCTATTGAATGTACACTAAGCTGCACATATGCAGCTCATTGTGAATTCCCGGCTTCACTCAAACACCTGTGTGCATGAGCCGGATGACGTCATTCCACCACCGACCAATCAAGAGGCTAAAAACCTGTCACTCGCAAATAGCCAGGAGAAGATGACAGCGGTCACTGCACTGGAATGATAAGGTGAGCATTTCTTTCAATTTAGTTCTTCTTTAAAATGTTTAATATCTGTCGTCACACAATACATTAACGGGTCTACAGGATATCAGGGTTAGCCAAGTTTGTATAGTTTTTTTTTCTTAACATTGACATTGTATTTAATTTTTGTTTCCAATGTTTTTATTAAATTTCCAAGTAGAAATACAATAATAGGACAGGTATAGTCTGTCCATGCAGTATAATTCAAGTTACAGGTACGAGTCAATGAGAATACAACAGTATAACCAGCGTATGAGAGTTAGTATTTAATTTTTAATAAAAGTCTTTATTAGTTATAAAAATATGTCACATAAAAAATTCCAACCTAATTGTGTAACAGGCTGATATTATGTTGGAGTAAAGCTTTCTGTTCTCTGGGCAATGGAACATTGGAAAAGAATGATTAGGAGGAGGAATCAGTAAAGGGACCCTCTAGGAGTTGGACAATTTATATCCAGTGCCACATCCTATAACAGAAAATGCACAAAAAAATATAGATGAACAATTTTTTTACAAACACAGACATATACATTAAATTATATTGTAATACGCTATGTAGATTTTCTCATCAACCCTACTATAACCAGGTAATGGGTGGCTCGCTGTGACTTTGATGCAGATGAGTTTCACGGGTCGCTGCCAGCTTCTTCAGGAAGAAACCTACAGCCAAGTTCTAAAATGGAAATATATAATTATCACATGTAGTCCTGTGACTATTGTATTAAGTATATATCACCTCGATTGAGTACTCTACACACTTCAAATTGTATAGGCAAAAAACATAAACAAGATCAAACATTATAATCATCCTACGGCCAGCTTTTGTCAGCTTCCTTGATAGTTGGAATAGTCCATATGGGCTTTTTCACAGACCATGAAAGGCCAATTTTTTCCAGTATTTGTGATTTAAATAGATGGATATCTAAAATAGAATAATTGCATATTGATCATTTTTTAGGATTGTGTGGGGTATTGGACAAAATATTCTAACGTTAGTGTGAGGCCCTTTAAATTACAAACTACACCCTTACTCCCCAAATTGAGAATCCCTAGTCATTAGCCTCCCAACACCCTGAGCAGACCAAATCTACAGTATATATCTAGTGGAGAGGAAGCTTACAAAGGACAGATTCCTCACCACTAGATATATGCTCAGGGTGTTGGGAGGCTCATTACTAGGGATTCTCATTTTTGGGGAGTAAGGGTATAGTTTGGAATTTAAAGGACCCCACACTAACATTAGAATATTCTCTCCTATCTCACCCTAGTATGTAATTTCTTTCTGTCTGTAGACCATAATACCCCACGCATTCCTAAAAAGTATCATTATGCAATTATTATATTTTAGATATCCATCTATTTAAATTACAAATACTGGCAAAACTTGACCTTTGATGGTCTGTGAAAAAGCCCATATGGACTACTTCATCTATCAAGGAAGTTGGCAACAGCTGGTCGTAGGATGATTATTAAGTTTGATCTTGTTTATGTTTTTGCCTATACAATTTCAGGTATGTAGAGTACTCAATCGAGGTGACATATGCTTTATACATGTAGCGCCCCCCCTACTTTCAGTACGGGGGCTACACTAAAATTATTGGGGAATGGGAGGCTTAATCACTCTCATTCACGAATTATGGAAATTTAGGCTGCTGCCAATTCCAGAATCTGTCCTGTAGGTCAGTCTGCGCGCCAGGGGTGCGTTGACACACCTGGGCGGCAGTTGGCACTAGAGGGGTTCTGGGGGATCCACCTCCTTTCAGCAGCCAATCAGGGGGGTTTTTCCCACGTTGGGCATGCTGGGAGGGGGGATATATCTGTGGCGGCCGCTTTTGGCAGGTTGTTCTTGCGGGGCCCGAGTTCCAGGTGCGGTACCCACCTTCACGGTTCGCGCATCCATGGGCCCCACCACCGAGTCCTGCCATGCCGAGGTTGTGCATCATGCACCTTAATTAGAGAGGGACCCCAGCGGCTTTCTGGGTCCCAAACTGTTGCTGAAAGGATCCCAAGCTAGAAGCTGTGTGGTGGGAATTGGCTTGGGAGAACCTAGAACCAGAGGTTGTCCGGAAGGCCTAGACGAACCACCGGGGATCCAGTCACTGCACCGTATGACAGGTATGCTCAGGCTGTCAGTGGGTGACATTGATTGAACTAACTGGAAGGATCTACTCAAACTGACTTTTCTAAATCCTAAATTGTCCAGCCTGTGGCAGAGGCCCTGAAGCAGGCCTGTGGCAGAGGCCTGTATCCTCCCAGTGATTTTTTGCAAGTGACGCTCCGGTTGCCAGGCCGGAGATAACTGCCTGCCCGGGGGCACTTTACCCACCCTGATTGGGTGGCGACGAATTGATCTGCATCATTGCTGAGAGCAGGCTTGCTCTCTCCTAACATCCAAAGGCCTGATACTAAAGTTCCTCAAGGCTCATCAGCCTTTTTTTTCTGTCGTGTGCCCTGTTGATGTTGGCCAGTTTGGGCCTCGGAATAAAGCTTTGAAACTGAATTTGTGTCTGGACACACTCACAGAAGTCACCCCTAAACCAAGTCAAAAAGGTAACCTAGAAAGCCGATCCTGAATCAAACAGCGGCTCCTGCGGGGGTAGCGCTACATACAATAGTCACAGGACTACATATGATAATTATATATTTCCCATTTGAGAGCTTGGCTGTAGTTTTCTTCCTGAAGAAGCGGGCAGCGACCTGTGAAACGCATCTGCTTCAAAGTCACAGCGAGCTACCCATCACCTGGTTATAGTAGGGTTGATGAGGAAATCCAAAAATGGCGGATTACAACATAATTCAATGTATATGTCTGTGTTTGTAAAAATTGTGCATCTATATGCTTTGTTTACATAATTTTAAATTTTGTACAAATACATTTTTGACATTTTATTCAAGTGGTACCATTAAATCGTGTTTCAATTTTTTTTTTTTGTGTGTGTAATGGAAGTTTGTTTGGACAGTTCTGATGGTCAGTTTACACCACAAAAAAAGCACTCCTGATGCATTTCCAGATATTTATGTTTTCTTTTTTACCGTATTTTTTTTGTTCTGTTTTTTTTTTTTTAAATGCATTTTACCTAATTCCAGTACAGTCTAATGCAGGAAAAACGTAGCATATTCTACTTTTTATTCTGGAACTGGAATGCCCTGGAACTGACCACAATGGTGTAAGCTATACAATTGGAAACCATATAACCTACTATCCATGCGTTTTTGATGCAGTAAAAAGGGCACTGGACTGCATGTGGTGTGAACTGGCCCTGAAGGTGTAAGCTATTCATCTCTGCTGAAAATGGCAGTTTGGCTGAGATGCACCGAACTTGATTTATAAATCCCCCAAGGTTCTGATTGCTCCTTAAAATGATCCCCTTTAATGCTAGATTTTTTTCCGCTAACGAATATGTAATTTATTTCCTGAAAAAAAGGTCACATTGTACAAATAAGTTGGCAGAAAGAGTTAACCGTGAAGCATGGCTAGGATCCCCAGATTCCCATAAACATTTTATCACTCGTCATTTGAACAGGGGCAGGAGGTGGATGGGAAATGTACATCTCAAACCTCCTCGATGAGGCCTGTTTACATATAGATCAGCTCATTACTCTGTCGTATTTTGACATTCCTGTGTAAACTCCTTCTGTCTGATAGACGGCTGCCTGCATTGTTTTTTGAGTATGTTTTTTTTTTCCACCCGTATATTTATATTGGGTCTATTTTTGCATATTCCATGTGGGATTCTGTTGATTTACATTTTTAACAGCCAAAGCCACAAATAGAAAACAGTACCAGATTTATCCAACTTCACTTCCAATTTTTCAACAATGTGCTCCATACATTAGTCACACAGATGTCTGGAATATATGTGCATTGTGAGGAGACGAGACGGATTCCTGTGAATAGAGAAAGGTTATATCTGCATACAGAGTTACACAGCAAACTGCTTGTCAGGAGACATTCAGAAAGTGAGGGCTTTCTTTAAGGCATATTTACAATAGGTATTATGATCCTAATCCCCGAGACCAACAATGGGAGTCAATTAGCCTACTGCAGTGAATGTCCTGCCACCTGCCACTCTGTCCCCATACACTGTGAGAGATGTTGGCACTTGGAGATCTCTGCTCTACCCCTTGCTGTGCGTATGCCCAAGGCTGGAGTGCAGAGAGTAGCTTAGGCCTGTGTTTGACAGCGTTAAGTGACATGCGGCCACAGCGGAGTCATTAAAAGCTTGAGAGAGATGAAAGTGCTGCGGGAGGGAAGGAGAACAGAGCACTTATTGTGAAATGTTTATTGCAGGTGTTCCTGTGATGTGAAATAACCCACTCGCTACCAAGGGGGACCCTTTTGGCTGGAAAAAAAACGACGCAGGGAACGTATGAAATGTGTTAGTACATGCCAATCAAGCATGAACATTTTGCATATGAACAGGCACATGGGACTCCAACTACCTGTCCTGTGGCTCTAGTTTTCATACTGGCAATCATTATATAGACCTGGTTGCTAACTAAATGCCCAGGGGATGCTGGTATTATTACTATGTTAGTCTTCAATTTGAGCTTGTCAAAAGCTGGGGACCATGGTTCCAGCATTACCTTATTGCTGAGCCTTTGGTACCCCCCCTTCCAGCTTCTGCCCCCCATACACACCTGAACATTAAAAGGCTATAAAGCATAAAATATTGCAGCATCTGCATTTTTTTAACCACTTAAGGCCTACTTATTGTTTACAAGTTAAAATCTTTTTTTTGCTCTAAAATTACTTTAGAACCCCCAAACATTATACATATTTTTTTCAGACACCCTAGAGAATAAAATGGCAGTCGTTGCAACACTGTATGTCGCACCGTATTTGCGCAGCGGTCTTACAAGAGCAATATTTGGGGGAAAAATACATAAATAACAGTAAATATAGCCCAATTATTTTCTATATTGTGAAAGATAATGTTATGTTTAGTAAATTGATACCCAACATGTCATGCTTCAAAATTGCGCCCGCTCGTGCAATGGCGACAAACTTTGACCCATAAAAATCTCCATAGGCGATGTTTAAAAATGTCTACAGGTTACCAGTTTTGAGTTACAGAGAAGTTCTTGGACTAAAATTATTGCTCTCGCTCTAATGATCGCGAGGATACCTCACATGTGTAGTTTGAACATCATTTTCATATGCGGATGCGACTTACGTATGCATTCGCTTCTGCTCGTGAGCTTGGCGGGAGGGGGGGCTTACATTTTTTTTATTATTATTTATTTTACTTTTTATTTTTATACTGTTCTTTTAAAAAAAATAATTGGGTCACTTTTAATCCTACTCCAAGGGATGTAAACTTCCTTGTAATAAAAAAAAAAGCATGACAGAACCTCTTTAAAGTGAGATCAGGGGTCAAAAAGACCTCAGATCGCTTCCATCATCCAATGGTATGGAGCCGAGTGGATGCCATCTTTCCCTCACTCCACTCCATGCCTCACACGAGAAAGGACCCGATCGTCTCCGCCGCTACTGACGGCTCCGGTAAGCGGCGGAGGCCACCGGGGAGCAGAAGCCGATAAAAGTGATCTCGCTGTGAATCCGTTGCAGAGACCACTTTTATCTGAAAGTGGACCGCACGCTGTTTATAAAGATAGCGGGGTTATGACAGCTATCTCCTGCCACAACCCCGGTATTCAACCGTATAATGACGGTGGGAAGTCCGTAAGTATCTTTTTTTTTCCTGAGGCCTTCTTCATCTTGACACATAAGTGCATCCATGGGAAGGCTCCGCAATATCTTTGCGACAAGATAGAACCTCACAATTCGAATCGCGTTTTGCGATCCACCGACCAAAATCTGGTCAGGGTACCAAAAACCAAATACAAGTCCAAAGGAGAAAGAAGGTTTGCTTTTCAGGGTCCTAGACTATGGAACGCTTTACCAACCAGCATTCGGTTGGAGGAAAACCACCTGACTTTCAGAAGACAGATCAAAACTCTGCTCTTTTGATGTCATGAGACACGAACAACTAGCGCCCAGAAGCGATTCAGTTCGAATGCGCCGCACTTTATACGTTTTTCATTCATTCATTCATTCATCTTCCTCACCTGGTGGGCAGTTCTGAATTCCGTAAAGAACATCACTCATATACTGAGCACTGTCCTTTGCAGAATTCTTTTGTGAACCCAGTGTGGCTTATAATACTCCATATTACCACTGCACACGTTCCTGGATAAAGCTGTAGAAGATTTGGGTGCTGCAGCAACCACCAGCTAGAAACTGGATCAGAAAGCCACAATGAGGATATTTGAAACCACGGATCGACAAGTAGCATCCAAACGATTTTTTATCGAGGCATGCTCACATCACAGAACAGGTAGTGCAATGTTTCAGACTTATTTATTTATTTATTTATTTAAAATGCTTATTGAGAGCGCAGTCATTACCAGCAGGCCTCGATGCGCTCAGACATGTGCAATTCATTTCGGTCTGAATATAAATACGGACACATTTTTGTTTATTCAGAGATTCAAATAAAATAGTAACAAATTTTGTTGAAATTAATTTAATTTCAAATATTCCTTTTCCAACGAATTCCACATTTTTGGAGTGATTTAAATTCGCATAGGTTTAAAAATGATCGATTGATTCAAATTCTGTGTGAATTCTGGTTGTTAAGGAGCAGGCCGGGAAGCCGACCGCTGTGTCTTTAACAATCGGCATTCTTTTGTTTACATTTCAGCTCTCAGGGGGGAAGCCCTCTGACAGCTGATGAGTCATCGATTGTTAAGGACGTGGCACCCAACTTCCTGCCCCACTCCTTAACTGTTTGCTGACCAGCTGCCATCATTAAACGGCGGCAGGTTGGCATGGCTGCATTAATTGACGTAGATGTGTGGCGGCCTCTTTAAGAGCTATAGGGGGCGTGCGCCCACGGTGCAGAGTCGATGCGCATGGCCGGGGCTGCGATGTCCGTCGGCAACTGGCGATCGCTCCTCAGAGAGCCAGAATGGGGATCTGTCAATGTAAACAGACAGATCCCCGTTCTGTCGGAAGTAGAGAGAGATTTGCTGTTCCCAAGTAATCAGGAACAGCGATCTCACTCTACTCCCAGTCTGATCACTCCCCCATACAGTTAGAAACACCTCCCTAGGGATCACTTAACCCCTTGATCGCCCCCTAGTGTTAACCCCTTCCCTGCCAGTGACATTTATACAGTAATCAGTGGCTATTTTTAACTATGATCGCTGTATAAATGTCAATAGTCAAAAAAAAGTGACAAAAGTGTCCAATATGCCTTCCCCATCGTCACAGTCCAGCTAAAAATCACTGATTACTGCCATTACTAGTAAAAAAAAAAAGAATAATAAAAATGTCATACATATATCCCCTATTTTGTGGATGCTATACATTTTGCAGAAACCAATAAATATAAGCTTATTGGGATTTGTTTTACCAAAAACATGTAGAAGAATACATATTGGCCTAAACTGATGAAGAAATTATTTTAAAATTTATTATAGCAAAAAGTAAAAAATATTGTTTTTTTTTCAAAATTGTTGCTCTTTTTTTGTTTATAGCGCAAAAAATAAAAAACACAAAGGTGATCAAATATCACCAAAAGAAAGCTCTATTTGTGGGAAAAAAAGGACATACATTTATTTGTGTACAACGTCGCATGGCTGCACAATTGTCAGTTACAGTAAAGCGACGCAGGGCCCTAAAATGGTCTGGTCATTAAGGGGGCAAATCCTTCTGGGGCTGAAGTGGTTAACAACCAGCTAATCTTCACACAGAATTTAAATTGATCGATCATTTTCCGACCAATCTGAATTGGAATCTTTCCGAAAAATTGGAATTCATTAGAAAATACATCATCAAAATTAAATTTTATGAAACTAAATGAATTCTGAAACAAATCAACAAAATAAATTAGTAACATAACAAATCTTTCCGAAACTAAACACATGTTTCCGTTCTGCACATGTCTAGTGTGGTTTGTTGATGTGCCACCAGGAAGTGTGTCCATGACTTTTTAGGCTCATAGTAAGTGGGTAAACTGGCACGGGGCATAGCTAGTACTGAATCACAGAGCAGACAGCTTCAGAGATAGGGTGAGTAGTACAGCAAAAGTTGGCTATAAAATTTTAGCATACGCATGGCAATTTTTTCTTTTTAAGTGGAACTTTACTCACCTTCACTCCAGAACTGTGGTGTCCTGGAGTCCCCTGCCTACCACTGGCATTTATGTGCCAGTCTTCTTCAGTATACAAATTTTGGCCATTTTTGTTGGCGGGGCCCAGATGATGTCACTCCTGCACATTCACTGGAGTTCATTGCTCTCAGCATTGCCGAAACGTGCGCAGCTCAGTGTACAGTGTGTACAGGCAGGTAAAGAAACTTTAGAGCAAAAGAGACATAGAGTGGGAGATTTACTAAAACTGGTGCAGAGAGAATCTGGTGCAGCTGTACATAGTAACCAATCAGCTTTTAGGTTTTATTGTCAAAGCTTAATTGAACAAGCTGAAGCTAGAAGCTGATTGGTTACTATGCACCTCTGCCCCAGATTCTGTGTGCACCAGTTTTAGAAAATCTCACCCAGTATGTCTCTTTTGCAATAAAAGTCCTGCCTCATATGGGCATGGCCTGGAGCGTGATGGAGAAGTACACATCTGAGGAGAGCTCCGTTTGCAACTTATCCATTATTAGCTATCCTAGCTATTATCCTGCTGTCTACCTACTACTTTGCACCCCAGAGGACATCTAAAACCACCCACTCGAAAGGCTTCTGAGGCTTGCTCAATACTTAAGAAATTCCGGGCACAAGGAGAAGGAGGCAGAGGGGGGAGATGGTGGCGCATCGGCATCCGACTTGGAACCTCCGGTTGCAGAAACAGCAAGAGTGCTGGACACGATCTCCATGTTTCAGGCAACCTTCACTACTAAGATCGAGGAGGTTAAGGTGGACATCTCCCTCCTACACCAGGACTTCCACAAGCAGAGTGATGGAGGCTGAAACCCACAACTGGAGGATGGAAGATCAGCTACAACATTCCTCTGAGCAGATGCAGCCGCAACTCCAGTAGAAACAAGATGATATGAAAAATCCTGCCTCATCGCAATTTTTTTTAAAAGTTACATACCAAATTGGAGTTTGGCTTTAAAGCAGCATTCCACCCAAAAGTAGAACTTCTGCTTTAAGGCCTCCACCCCTGCTCCTGTTTGTGAAACTGAGCTTTTGGGGAGGAGAGGGGTGGGAGCAGGTACCTGATTTTGACAGGTAACTGCTCCCACTTCCTTCCGGTTGCCTTACACGATCTGAAATGGACTTTCTCCCTCTCAAAGTCTTCTAGGACACATGACAGGTCTTAAAAGACTTCAGGACCAGTCACAGAGTGCACATGAGCAGTGGGCACCCGGCTGTGAAGCCGCAAGCTGTCACATCCGGGTGCTCATGGTAGAGATGCTGGCACTACTGAGTGAGTGCACCGCTGGATCGTGGGACAGGTGAGTGGCTGTTTATTAAAAGTCAGCAGCTACACTTTTTGTAGCTGCTGACTTTTAATAAACAACAATATGACTAGAACTCCGATTTATGCATAGGGTCCATATGTTCTGGTTAAGATTTGTGTTTTTTTTTATTAATTTTTTTCCTGAATTTGATCTGTAAGTATGATCTTACTTCAGTGGAGTAGTCACAGTTCAGAGTCTTTGGTTGACCTGCTTTGAGTTGCATTTTTTGGGATGAAGTAGGTCCTATTGAGCTTTTTTTGAGGTTCCTGTACAGAATATTTCCCAGGGGGTAGGGAAAACAGCGCAAGGAGCCAACCAGTTGTTCTGCAGTAGAATTAACTTGATGATTGGTGGAGAAAGCAAGGTGACCAGAGAGATGAACTCTCCTCTTAGACCCCGTACACACGAGAGGATTATCCGCTGGAAACGGTCCTCCGGACCGTTCCCGCGGATAAATCCTCTGGCGGATTTTGATCTGATGGTTGTACTAACCATCAGATCGAAATCCGCGTGGAATCCATCCGCGGTGACGTGTGCGACGCTGGAAGGTAAAGACTTCCACGCATGCGTCGAATCATTACGATGCATGCGAGGGAGGGGATCGGAAGGATTGATCCGGTGAGTCTGTACAGACCACCGGATCAATCCGCTGGACAGGATTCCAGCGGATAGATTTCTTAGCATGCTAAGAAATTTTTATCCTCTGGAAATCCATCGGCCCGAAAAATATCCGCGGATAAATATCCGCTGGGCCGTACACACCACAGGATCTATCCGCTGGAACTGATCTGCGGATAAATCCCAGCGGATAGATCCTCTCGTGTGTACGGGGCCTTACTGTCCAGTCACAGGCTGATACAGAATACCTACTGTATACTGTAAGTGTTACTGAACTTCAGAAAAGAAAAAGCAGGTCTAATGTCCTGCCAGCCAGGACTGTACTGTGTGACATAGCTGTAATGAATGAAATGGATGGACAGAAACACAAATCCTTAGGTAAAACAGTTCCCTTTTAGGTATTTAATTTGTGTATTTTTATCTGTGTGCCTGGAATTCAGCTTTATAGAGTAAGAGCTGTTGAGTAAACAGATCAGATTTTTTCCCAAGTGGCTTGTATTGTCTTCCTGAGATACGTGAGTGTGGAGTTTAATTCCCAACAGAATTCTAAATGTTTTCTTGTGTTTAGGTCAGTTTCCTCCAGAAGCACCAAGTTGTATTCACCTTCCAAAACATAGAGGTGAATGAACTGGTTTATGTTTAGCTGGCCATGTATATTGTATGTGTGTCTATTGTAGGGACATTCCACTGTAAATGATTCTGTGGCAAGGACAGATATAAATGACTCTGCAAATGTTTAACAAGTATTAATAATATTATAATAAATTGGAGTAATAGGAAACACAAGATTAACCTGGATCCTAAATGAGGACATATTTTATAATAACCTAGTGTATGATGATTGTGTCCATCTGGATAGCAATTCACATCCACTCCTGGGCATTTATCCTATGGATCTTTTACCTTCAGACTTGATATGGAAACGCGTATATTTCTTGTAATGGCCAGGTTCATATTCTCACCTCTGTTTTTTTTAACTCCTTTTCTTTGAAATCTACATCTCTATTCATACTTTGTATTAATACTTTGTTACATCCTTTGATATATGAAAAGGTTTCTACCTTTTCTCTGTTCTTCTCTGAGTTTCTATTATTGCCATTTATTCCTCTTAGGCAAAATATTTGATGTAGACCAACCATAAAGCTTTTTTGATCATAACATATATATATATATATATATATATATATATATATATATATATATATATATATATATATAAGAATCACATTTTATCCGCTTGGAATATATATATATATATATATATATATATATATATATATATATATATGTATATATATATTCCAAGCGGATAACATGTGATTCTTTCTTATTTGAGAATTTCTAAGCTTTAGTTGCTAGCATTGTATTGAACTTACGGAGACAACTAAAATATGTTTCCGATTGCAGAAAAAAATATAAGAAAGGACATTCCGATAGGGATAGGGATTTCCTAATTAGATTTTTGTAAAATATTGATAAAAAAGTATTTTCCAGTAACCTATGTGTTATGAATAAGGAAAATCATTGTTCAAGAAAACTTTAATTGCTTAGACATTATTTGACAAATTTTAATTTGCATAACGATCATTTGACACTGAAAATGATAAATGCAAGCATAATGAATGAGGATCTATATTTCACAATGTCTTGGATGTTTATTCATAGTAGGGTTTTAATATATTTTGCCTAAAGCGTATTACCCCTGTGATTCATTATACTATCCTAGAAATCCCAATCTTTATGATGTTTATTAGTGCACCTAACAGTGAAATGGGTTAATCAATTTTAAAGACCTTTTTCCAACCTTTTTTTTAGTGTACAATAGGTGCACTATTTCTCAAAGTGAAGGTATAATAAAGCAGATCTTTCACTAAAAATTCAAGATTTGCCTATTAACTGAGGGTCCCCAATGCTAAAAACTCCCCACTAGAAAAAAAAACTCTGGGTAAAAAATGTAATTAATATACTTGTAGGGTAGGGGCACAAAGGTTTTTCTGGGCTTCTAGTGTGTCCCTGTGTCTCTAAGGAGCAATAGGTTGTCTCCAGGCATACCTGCCCTTAATTTATCCATGCTATATATGCTTCAATATGGAGGTTCTGAAAGAGTTAGGATCGCACTTGATTAGGCAGTGTGGCTTCCACATATATTTGCAAAAGTGTGCAATTAAAACCTCTATTTTTAATACAAGTTGTTAGATGGTGCACTTTTGTTTTACTTTTTGCAGACTAGCTGGTAATTATGCTCACAAAGGTGCTCGGTGTAGTTCCCCAAATTGGCCACTTCATGTTGCCATAGTTAGGTCCAGGAGCCTTTGTAGAGAGAGTTGGAGTGAGGTGGGTAACTTGTAACCATAGGTAGTAGGGTGCCAATCCTGGCCCTGCAGTGTAGAACATTTTGGGAAAAAGAGCTTCGTATAAATAGTCTGGTGGGAGTTTGCCAATTGTGGCTGTAATTGGAAGTGCAAAGACAAGACCAGTGCAGAGATATATAGCTAGATTCAGAAAGATTTACGCCGGCGTATCAGTAGATACGCCGACGTAACTCTGAATCTGCGCCGTCGTAAGTTTAAGTGTATTCTCAAACTGAGATACACTTAAACCTAGCTAAGATAAGACAGCCTGCGCCGTCGTATCTTAGGTTGCAATATTTAGGCTGGCCGCTAGGGGGCACTTCCGCTGAGTTCGGCGTAGAATATGTAAATGCCTAGATACACCGATTCACGAACGTACGTGCGCCTGTCGCAGTAAAGATACGCCGTTTACGTAAGGCGTTTTCCGGCATAAAGTTATTCCATCAAATAGCTGGCCTAGTCAATGTTAAGTATGGCCGTCGTTCCCGCGTCGAAATTTGAAAATTTTACGTTGTTTGCATAAGTCGTCCAGGAATAGGGCTGGACGTAATTTACGTTCACGTCGAAACCAATACGTCCTTGCGGCGTACTTTGGAGCAATGCACACTGGGATATGTACACGGACGGCACATGCGCCGTTCGTAAAAAAACATCAATCACGTCGGGTCACCCCCCATTAACATAAAACATGCCCCCTCATCCTCATTTGAATTAGGCACGCTTACGCCGGCCCCATTTACGCTACACCGTAAGTTAGGAGGCAAGTACTTTGTGAATACAGTACTTGCCTCTCTGACTTAAGGCGGCGTAGCGTAAATACGATATGCTACGCCGCCTTAAAGATGCGCGCCCCTACGTGAATCTGGCTAATAATCTTTGAAGCTCTAGCTTCTGGGAGCTTCCCTTTAGGGGGAACAGGGAAGGCGAGGTATATGATTATTGGGACTACTCACATCCTCTTTGCATGGAATGCAGGACTTTTGCAGGCAAAAATGCAACGGTATGTCTGCTCCTTGATTCAGCTTCCATCTCTCACCATAGGGGTTACCAAAAAGATGATAATATGTAAATAAGGGCATTTCAGTAAACTCCTAAATGGCTTCTGGCTTCTCCTAACCTCGAGATGGGTACCTCCAGATGCAATGTGTGACAAGAACTTAAAAAAAAATACATAAAAAAAAAATGTGATGCAGTGTAACAACGCTGATGTAATAGAATGTTCACAAAGTGAAGCAAATACCTAGGGGCCTCTGTAAGTTATGCTTTGAATATTTACTATTGTCATAGAAAAATCAATAACGCACGTACATAATTAATAATCAGCGATTCATAAAAATATTAATGTCGCACGTAACTAATTAAAGTAAGCTATGAAAACCTTTTTGTCTATATAAAAATTAAAACAAAGAATAGCGCTGCGGAAAAGAGAAAAGTATTACATTTATTGATACAGAGAAGAAACTTGTATTACTCCAATATATACAATCATAACATAACAGATAACACCTTTAAAACGAAGATAATATCCAAGGCACACAATTATACAAACAGTAAAAAAAGTTACAGAGATTAATCTTAGGCCCTATCTTAAAATAGGGGGGGGAGAGAGAGATGAGAGAGAACGGAGAGAGGAAGAAGGAGAGAGAGAGAGGGAGAAAGGGGAGAGAGAGAGAGAGAGGGGGGGGAGAAGGGGAGAAAGGGGCAGAGAGAATACTTCACCAGGGTTCCCAAGTCAGATCATGATCCAGTCTGCCTCTTAGTCAAGCTAGCACTGATTTTTTATACCCTCTAAGAATTAAGAAAAAAACCCCTCTGCTGTGATTGGTCGAATATGTGTCCTTTTCAAGATGGCAATTAAAGACTCCCGACCCACCCAGTATCGCCATGTCCGTCCTGTCCTATTGTGGCTTGTAATTAGACAAAGGGTGAAAGGAATCTCTTTTAATATACACACCCACACCTGGTATTATTATCTGATTAACACAGTCCTAAATTTGGTCCTAAAACAGGAGATGACCGGAAATTCTTGTAATTCAAATGAGGAGATACTTCTTATCAGACAATATATTGTGCTGTAAATAAAAATGGTATGCAGCTATTCTTGGACAGAGTAGTCATACCAGTATGCTAAGGGCCCCTGCAGTTTCTGGCCTCCCTTCAGAACAATAGGACAATGTGACTAATTGAATTAAAACCTGACACCGGTAACTGGTTCTCAAGACAGCAAATGCATGTACAGTAGTGGCTCTGTCTTATACATTAATATTTTTCCCAATGGTTCCCCTGGTACAAATATGAAATTCAACATTTCTATAACAGTACCCCCTCAAGTTCATTATTGAACTTATATCCTCCTTCAATGATCCGGTACCCACACACAACGGCCCGGAAGCCCCGACCCTTCCCCCCACCACCACTGCGGCTTTCTTGAACTCGTCGTAACTCATCAAGGTAGACTTGAGACAGTCCTGGTGCCTTTGAGACTTCCGATCCGAACCCTGAGTGTCTGTACGGCAATGTTTCATCGCCCCTCTGCATTGGAGGAGTGGAATTCCAACATTGATGGCGGGATCCTTATATATTTAGTCCTGTATCTTGGAAAGATGGTGTTCTGATTGTCACCATTGGATCGGACCGCGAGGCAGCACTTTTCCAGCATGGTGAAGAAGGGTTTCGGAGTGTCTTATTCATGGCACGTTTGTCTTCTAAAAGAAAAATGACTTGGTTGTCGTTGTTTCTTCAGGTGGTGGTTGGGTGGGCCTCCAGACAGTCATGTATGAATACAAAAGGAGAAAGGAGAACGTCAGTGTACAGTTATTGGAGGAATGTCAGACAGGAGCCGTGGGGTGGCCTTTATAACTATAAAGCCGTAGATAGAATTACTTTAAGACATGAAAACCTGGATGTCCAGGGATACAATATGGCACTGGCGGGCAGGAATGCTCACGTGCCTTAAAAACAAAATATGACTGAAGTTCTAGTTACATTATCCTGAGAAGATGTATGATGGAAGCCAAAAAATAAAAACTTAGAGAGCATAAAATTAAAGGAGGAAAGGAAGAGAGGTGAGTAATGAAAAAGAATATGGAGAATAGAAAAAAAACAAAAAAATAAACTACAGATTTAATGCTGCTCCAACCAAGCTCTCCAGTTTAGATTCCACTTTCGATTGTTAAAGAGCATTGAATCGGTATTCAAAAAACGTAATAAAAAATAAAAAATAGAACATTGTTCCGTTCAAAAAAACGACTCCTCTCTCCTACTAGTAATCGGTGGTATTTTTGCTGGTCAGGTACACAGATAATAACGAGAGAGAGATGATTTAAATTTGTAGACTTTGGGTAAACCTGACCGCACGTTATTATTACAAATTGAAGAGGCTTATTCCTAGATCAACAGGAAAAAAAATATAGTTCTAGGGTCCTCTCTTACAAAAAAACAAGAACAAAACACAAAAAAATAAACAAAAAAAAAAAAAATAGACTCTTCTGCCCTATTGGTGATCAACAGGTGATCATGATCATGGTCACTTAATAATGTACAAGTCGGGTTAAAAACAAAAATGAAAAATATTAAAAAGGAGCGACTAAACAATGGTTGCCAAGAAACTTTTTAGAATTTAGTCAAACCCGGCTGTACTTCTTACTAAAAAATTTTAGAGGCTCTTCCCCAAACCAAAGAAAAATAATAAAAAATAATATATAGTTCTCCAACAAGAGGGCAATTAAAAACGATGCATTATTTACTATTTTCCTCTTCCAGGTCTATGCACTACTCCCCCCTTCAGGTGGAAAAAGTTCAAAACTTTTGGAACCTTTCTCACCTGAATGAAATAAGAGGAAAAAAAAATAACTAAAGAAAAATAATAATGAAAAACTTTAAAAAATTAAAAGTAAAAAAATTATAACCATAACCCTTCAGGGAGAAAAATGAGAGAAAAAATATAAAAATTAAAACGGACAACAAAAAACTGATAAAAATGAGAAATGAGAAAAAAATGTATTCAAAATTACTAAAAATTTATATAAAACCGAGAAAGAAAAAAAGTGAAGAAGAAAAAACTTTTACAAAAAATTAAAAAAAAAAAAAAAAAAAAAAAAAAAAAAAAAATGTATAAAAATTAAAAGTAAAAAATTGTAATGGATAAAAAATGAGTACAAAAATAAAAATAAAAAATAGAAATAAAAATTACTAAAAATTATTACACGAACATGATAAAAATTTAAACTAGGAGTATAAAAAAACGGTACATTTGTACTGGTCTGGATTGGAACTGGCTTCTTCAGAAATTTGTTTCTGAGTTAGTGGCTTTTCCTTGAGAGAAGATACCTCGTTGAGGTGCACATTCTCATAGTTTTGGCGTTCATTCTCCTGATAGTAATGCACATCATTACTTGCATCAGGGAGAGCAGTAGAACTACACAGATTAGGACAACGACAGGGTGGAGCAAAATGTTTAGGAACGCTGACGCGTTAGGACTATACCCAAATATACTTTCCCACCAGGAAATCTTAGCGTCTTCCTCTAAAGCGTGGGATACTTGGATCAACTTATTTTGATCATGGGTGAGTCGTATAGTGGCTTGTTTCTCAGCATCTTTCAGCACATTTAATATTTCATCCTGTTGTCCAAAATCTACCAGCCAAGCCTTTAACTCAGCCCCAAATCCCAGAGGAAGTTTCTGTAGATGTATGGGGGTGTCAGGTTTGATATCAAGCCTTTTCTCTGGGGTAATAGAACACAAAATAAAAGTTTAGTAATAAACATTCAATTTTTTCTTAACCTGGAAACAAAAAAACAATGGTTATATATCTGTAACAAGACATTATCATATAAAACACAAATATACATTACATTATATTACATAAACCGTGCACTTTCTTTTAAAATACCAAAAATTGTTGAGCTCAACGTTTCATTAATATGTATTACTATAATACATATTAATGCCATATGGATTTTTGTTCTATGGTATACCAATAATTCCCTCCTAAAAATGTATTCACCATGGTTAAAAATGAGCAGTTTTAAAACAAACACATTTTTTATAAGTTTCCCTTTTGTCTTGCAAGACAATCCTACTTACCTATTCTGAGTACATTGGAAAACTTCAAAAAGAAACTTCTATGGAAACAAAGATTACCGTTAATACAAAAAAAATACACACACATATATATATATATATATATATATATATATATACATACACATAAGGCATCTTACTTTCGCTTTACCATTCACTTGGCTCACTCAATTTGCATGACAATACAGCTGTTTCACACACCCTCACAAAATAGAAGGGGGGGTCATTCGGGCTGTCAGCGCTGAGTCAGCAGCTGAGAACACACGTCACACACTCTCACAATCCATTTATCTAGGTCAAATATGACCTCAAGACCTTACATGTTCTATATCCTACTTACCCATAAACTCTGTTCATCATCACTTCTCTGGGGATGTGGATTCCCTATTAAAAATACTCACCTCATCAGTTCTGATATCCTACCATCCCTGCCCTCCAAGCATCTTTTTTCATTTGTTCGTATCATCTTCCCGTGGTGACTGCACCACCGGGCTTCCCAAGCGCTTGGCTTGAAAGTACCCTTTTTCGAATATTGCTTTCCTGTCCACTGATCCCAATCTTTTATATATTTCACAACCCAAGGTCCATATTCATCTATCATTTCTTCCTTCGGAGTCACGTGGTAAGGCTCCCCCCGGTTCGACATCCGTTTTGAAGCGATTTGATTTCCCATCCTTTTTGCGGACGAAGGACCTTGAGCTGATCCCGCAAACCCTTAAAGGTCGCTTTTTCCCAAAGTTAGCTACGCTTTGACCCCTGATTGAGTGGACCGGTACTGCCCCTCTGCTGATCTTTTTTCACTACTTGTCAGAACAATGACTGACTATAGTCCTTCAAAAAATTAGCCCGGGGATTTTCCCAACTAAATTAGTTGTCCTCCCGTGAACTTTTCTGCAACATTCTAAAAGAAATGCTTACTTATTAGATCGTTATGATTGCTTGCAGTGCAAGAGGCACCTAATTGCACTAATTTAACTGACGCTTACCTAATAATGATTTTTAGCAGTTACAATATAGTCAGTGTTTACAGATCTTATTACACCGCTTACCATCCCCAGTTATTTGATTAAACAGAGGAATAGATTCACATACATCCAGATAATTCAGTGTGATTTTAGTCTCCGTTTCCACTGATGTGATTTGCCATGCGACTTTGGACCCAAAGTCGCATTACAACTCGCAGCCCATTGATTTCAATAGCACCCATTCCACTCTATGTGGCTCAATGCTGCAGCGACCGATAAAGGTACCTGCACCATTTTGATGCGACTTCTGGATCAAAAAAAAACGCATTCAAAGCCACATCACAGTCGCACTAAAGCTGCATTTCCAAATCGCACCTTGAATCAGGCCACATTGGAGTTGCACCAGTGGAAACGCAGCCCAAAAGCATAGGTGCTGACAACAACTGAAAATTAACATTTGTGAGATGGATAGGGAAGCTTTGCTCAACAAGAAAAAGCTTCATTAAGCACCTACTATGGATCTGGCCTTTATCACAGTATACAGCAACCAATACCAACAATTGGAAAAGATCTTCAAAAAGTATTGGCCCATTTTCAGAGAGCACAGAACTTTAGTAGCGGTATTGCCATCACGACCCAGACTCACCCACCGCAGAGCACCAACACCACTAACACACCCCGTCCACAATGCACTCGATCCCCCCAGGGAAGCGAACACCTGTCCAGAATCTGAAGGACTCCACGGATGCCAGAGATGTCCACCGTGCAAAACAAATAAACCCCAGCCTCTGAGAAAAAAAACAACATTCAAGGCCCCTGTACATAATAGAGAGGTTTAATAACCACTACACCCACACCTTATTGAATATTAATCATTATAGCGGCGCCATCGCCCCACTGTTTATTTACCAAAGCATAGGTGTGTTTCACTCACAAAGATTGGCCTAATCTCATTCAAAGGGTCAGCTGCATAGACGCACACAGGCCCAGATTCACAGTCAGCGGGGTAAATTTGTGCGGGTGTAACTTATCCGCTCTACGCTACGCCTCTGCAACCCAGACGGGCAAGCGCTGTATTCTCAAAGCACTAGCTCTGTAAGTTGCGGCGGCGTAGCGCAAATCAGCCGGCGCAAGCCCGCCTAATTCAAATTTGGATCAGGGGGCGTGTTTTTTTTTTTTAAATCTACTGTGACTCGACGTGATAGACGTTTTTGCCGAACGGCGCATGCGCCGTCCGTGGAATTTCCCAGTGTACATTGCTCCAAAGTATGCTGCAAGGACGTCATTGATTTTGACGTGAACGTAGATGACGTCCAGCCCCATTCACGGATGACTTACGCAAACTACGTAACTTTTTCAAATTTCGACGCGGGAACGACAGCCATACTTATGCTTCATATACCAGGGGCAACTATACACCGGGAAAAGCCTAACGTAACTTTACTGCGTCGGCCGGGCGTACTTTCGGGAATTCGCGTATCTAGCTAATTTGCATACTCAACGCGGAATTCGACGGAAGCGCCACCTAGTGGTCAGGAAAAAAAATAAAAATAATAATATGCAGTTACGATCCGACGGTGTAAGAGACCTGCGCCTGTCGGATCTTATGGATATCTATGCGTGAGCGATTCTAAGAATCAGGCGTATAGATACGACGGCTCGGATTAGGACCCACGGCTGCGCACCTGGCGTTGCGCCGTTTTAAGTCCTTTCTGAACCTGGGCCACTGTCTCCAAGATTCCAAACAGAAATCCCTGCTACAATTTCATTCTATATATATATCTACATTATTCAAAATCAGTCTCATAAACACTTTCGCATAGACAAAAAGAAAAGGTTAAGTTCTGAAGAGTAAGTTTGTTAGGTATTCAGACAGGTTAAAACAAAATAGACCTAAACCAGTTCTGTCTACCATACAATAAATCATATCTATCCAAACTTTAAACCCTCCTCACACAGGGCACCATCTTGTCATAGAAAAATCAATAACGCACGTACATAATTAATAATCAGCGATTCATAAAAATATTAATGTCGCACATAACTAATTAAAGTAAGCTATGAAAACCTTTTTGTCTATATAAAAATTAAAACAAAGAATAGCGCTGCGGAAAAGAGAAAAGTATTACATTTATTGATACAGAGAAGAAACTTGTATTACTCCAATATATACAATCATAACATAACCGATAACACCTTTAAAACGAAGATAATATCCAAGGCACACAATTATACAAACAGTAAAAAAAGTTACAGAGATTAATCTTAGGCCCTATCTTAAAATAGGGGGGGGGAGAGAGAGATGAGAGAGAACGGAGAGAGGAAGAAGGAGAGAGAGAGAGGGAGAAAGGGGAGAGAGAGAGAGAGAGGGGGGGGAGAAGGGGAGAAAGGGGCAGAGAGAATACTTCACCAGGGTTCCCAAGTCAGATCATGATCCAGTCTGCCTCTTAGTCAAGCTAGCACTGATTTTTTATACCCTCTAAGAATTAAGAAAAAAACCCCTCTGCTGTGATTGGTCGAATATGTGTCCTTTTCAAGATGGCAATTAAAGACTCCCGACCCACCCAGTATCGCCATGTCCGTCCTGTCCTATTGTGGCTTGTAATTAGACAAAGGGTGAAAGGAATCTCTTTTAATATACACACCCACACCTGGTATTATTATCTGATTAACACAGTCCTAAATTTGGTCCTAAAACAGGAGATGACCGGAAATTCTTGTAATTCAAATGAGGAGATACTTCTTATCAGACAATATATTGTGCTGTAAATAAAAATGGTATGCAGCTATTCTTGGACAGAGTAGTCATACCAGTATGCTAAGGGCCCCTGCAGTTTCTGGCCTCCCTTCAGAACAATAGGACAATGTGACTAATTGAATTAAAACCTGACACCGGTAACTGGTTCTCAAGACAGCAAATGCATGTACAGTAGTGGCTCTGTCTTATACATTAATATTTTTCCCAATGGTTCCCCTGGTACAAATATGAAATTCAACATTTCTATAACACTATTTATAATAACAGGCACAGGAAAATGCTCATATAGGATATTCAGTGGTGTGGAGCGGTATGGATAATGCTAAATGTCATTGTTATTAGATGTCATTTATTACAAGTGCAAAAAGCTTAGTTATTACTGTTGTACAATACCAATAAATCAAGAGTTTGATTTCATTATATTATGGAAAAATGACACACGTAGGATCTGACTGGCTGTAAATAATAAAACTTCCAATTTCATTGCGCTCGTTTTTTTGACAGAACCCAATTGTGCACATTTGCTACTATCTAAGCTTCTCATACAGCTTATTTATTATTATTATTATACAGGATTTATACAGCACCAACAGTTTGCGCATCGATTTACAACGTTAGGGCAGACAGTACAGTTACAATACAATTCAATACAGGAGGAATCAGAGGGCCCATACTCATTAGAGCTTACAATCTAAGATGCATAATATAAAATGTGCAGTCTTAACATTATATTCTATACATTAAAATTTTTCTTTAAAAAAAAGTGTCAACAGTTTAGCTGTTTACAAGCCGCTTTAGTATGATTTGCAAATTTCTGAGATGACATAGAGCAGTTAAAAACTTTTGAACTCCCCAAGCTACACTTGATTTATTAAGATCTCGCAGCACTGGAACCCACCCAAAGAGCAAGAATTTGGCCCAAAAATGTTATTGACAAACTGGCAGCAATTCATCAGCTGAGAGTGCCTTGCAATGAGGGTATTAATGCGTGGAGATAGCCGCTAACAAGGTGTTAGACCTCAGTGGACAGCAACCAAGTAGAAATGGAAAAAAAAAAAGGATTAGGAAATGTATTGTCCATGTAAAAAGCAATTCCTTTTACCAATGGCCAAGCATGCATTTTCTTTTATCTTAATCCTATCCCCGACAAATAGTCCGGGGCCAGGAATGCTTGAAAAGGGTTAGAAATTGCAATATAAAAAAAATGTAATGCAATAATAAATTATAGCAATCCATGTTTGTATTGTTGTTTCTATAAATGTAATTAAAGTAGCATAGGAGGAGAAGGTTATTAAATCGTCATGCAGTTACGCAAGAATGAAATAGCCCAGTGGTGCTAATGCTCAATTTCAGAACAAATACTTCTTTATTGTTAAATTGATTTAAAAATGGTCCCAATGATTCTTTTTTGTCCATCAGCATTAAAGCTGGCTATACACCTTGCAATCTGATGCCGCGTTCACACGATCGGTCAAACTGATGAGAACGGTCTGATGGACCGTTTTCATCGGACCAAACCGATTGTGTGTGGGCCCCATCGGTTAAATATCCATTTTAAATTTTAAATTTAACCTTGTTAAAAATCCACGCATGCTCAGAATCAAGTCGACGCATGCTTGGAAGCATTGAACTTCGTTTTTTTCAGCACGCCGTTGTGTTTTACGTCACCACGTTCTGACACAGTCAGCTTCATCGGTTAACCGATGAAAACGGTCCATCAGACCGTTTTCATCGGATGAACCGATCGTGTGTACAGGGCTTAACTGTACAATCTTGTATAGTGGCTTTGTGCATTTGTGTGTTCTTCACTTATATGGCCAGAGCAAAAAATATAAAATAGAAAAATATTTTTCTTTTAGTCAGTGTTTTCATACACGAATTAAGAGGGGCACTCAAGTGACCTGCCGGCTCTCACCCCCCACTGACGTCAGCCATAAGGGAGGAGGAGAGAGCCGCCAGGTCCCGTGAGCGTCCCACGGTGCTGTAAATAAGGTATTTTGCCAAGTCATTTTAAAAAAACACAGCTACTGCACATTAGATCTACATGTAAGGAAGGGAATTACATCATTTTTTTACCTAGTAATTTTAACCACATCAATACTGGGCTCTTTCGCCCCCTTCCTTCCCAGACCAATTTTCAGCTTTCAGCGCACTCGCACTTTCCATGACAATTGCGCGGTTATGCTACACTGTACCCAAATGAATTTTTTATCACTTTGTTTGCACAAATAGAGCTTTCTTTTGGTGGTGTTTATTCATGACTCTGTTTTTTATTTTTTGTGATATAAGCGAAAAAAGAGCAGAAATTTGGAAAAAAATATATATTTTCTTCTTTCTATTTTAAAAGAAATCCAATAAAATCTAGTTGTGTCATAAATTTAAGCCAAAATGTATTCTGCTACATGTTTTTGGTAAAAAAAATCCTGTTAAGTGTATAATAATTGGTTTGTGTGATCACGGACATATGTACGCAAATGATCATGTACAGATGTGCGCAGGAGATCACGGACAAATGTGTGCAAATGATCATTGGGACATGTGATTTTACTGTTACATATGTGGGGACCAGGTGTTTTTACTATGTGGGGACATGTGTGTATGGGGACGTGTGTGGGGACATGTGTTTTTACTGTGTGGGGACATGTGTGTATGGGGACATGTGTTTTGGGGGACATGTGTGTTTACTGTGTGTATTTTACATTGTGTGTGACACTAGGCTGGTGATCAGTGAGTAAAAAGCTGTAAAAAACAGTTCATACTCACTGATCACCAGCTGGGCTGCAGCGAACCCTCTCCTCTCCTCACTGACAACTTCTGTGTGAGGAGAGAAGAGCGATCGCCTAGCAACCGGCTCTGTGTATACATCACATGATGTCTGTGATTGAACACGGCCGTCATGTGGTCAGGAGGGCCAATCAGAGAGCCCTCCTGCTGATCTGAGATGCGCCGTGTCCGGGTGACACGAGTGCATCGAGAATGCGCGCAATCAGCCTCCTTCTGAGGGACGTTCCTGAACGTCCACTCAGAAGGAGAGAGCGTCCGTCTGGCCGTATATGTACAGTGGCTGGGTGGGAAGTAGTTACACAGCTGACGGTCGGAGGGGCGGGGAGGAGATGGCTAACACAGACACACAGAGCTGACAGAGGTGGGGAGACGAGAGCAGCAGATGATGGAGGCATGTAAACTGACCATGGCAATCAGGGCTCAGCTGCCATGATTACTGTGGTCAGCACACAGAGGGGGACACAGGAACTGGCAGGATCAGACAGGTTTTTTACAACTTATGCCGCGTACACACGATCGGACATTCCGACAACAAAACCGTGGACTTTTTTCCTACGGATTGTTCGCTCAAACTTGTCTTGCATACACACGGTCACACAAATGTTGTTGGAAATTCCGAGTGACACGAATGCGGTCACGTAAAACACTACGATGAGCCGAGAAAAATTTAGTTTCCGAGCATGCGTCGAATTGATTCTGAGCATGCATAGGATTTTTGTGCGTTGGAATGGCATACAGACAATCGGAATTTCCGACAAGGACTTTTGTTGGCGAAAAAATTGAGAATAAGCTCTCAAACATTTGTTATCAGAAATTCTGACAGCAAATGTCTGATGGAGCCTACACACGGTCGGAATATCCGACCAAAAGCTCACATCGAACATTTGTTGTCGGAAATTCCAGACCGTGTTTACGCGGCATTAGAGAGGGACAAATGACAGAGCACAAACACCGAACCCACCAGTAAAATGTTTTTTTTTTTTAAGGGTTACAACCACTTAAACGGCAATATTACATCTTTATTTAATATTTTTTCCCCATTTTTTCTATGTTTATTTTTCATGTAGATTGTATGCACTAGGCTTACACAAGTGGTACCTTCTCATGGTATAATATTAGTATATGATATAACTTTATTGTATGCACAGTTTCACTTTTGAAATTTAAAGGGACAGCACGCCCACTTTTTTACGTCTAGTATCTAGATTGTGTAGTGGATGCAGCAGACCTTATTTAAATTGTTATTCTCTAGCGCAAGGAATAGATTTGGGTTTCTGGATCTGTGACATCCTAGGGTCCTCTTCTTCTTGTGTTGCTGGTGAGTGATGTCAGCGCTGCTCTCTGCAGAATTATACTGTAAGCCCAGGTCGATGTGATGCTGCACTCCTTTAGACAGGAGAAGGCATCTTTGACAGTTTCCATCACACCTATGAAAATCATGCCTGTGGCTGTCGCAGTCTTGCATTGCCTCATGAAATTAGTAGTTTCACCAGCACTGGTCTGCCCTAGGTGGTGTGTTCAAGACAGCCTGTGCTCACAAGAAATAGGTTGTTTGCCACTGATTGCCATACATCCTGGAAGAGGACCAGAGGCCAGTGACTGAGCAGTGAGTATGCAAGGCACAGCACTGGCGACAAGGGGAGTATTGCAGCGAGTATTGCTCCATTTTTATTCTTGAAAATGTGAGTGTTAGCAAGCTGGGAGCATGTGGGTTCGATGCCTCTTCATGGCCGGAGGCAATATTACCTCATTGGGCCTCTCATAGAGAAGGATAAGGTTTTTTCACTTACTTGTGACTCCTGTTGCAGTACTGATCATAGTCATTTTGAGAGGGATGGCATAGAGCACCATCCCTCTCCACCAGCTCTTTACAATTAACACTTTAACATCATCAGCCAGTAGGCTAGGAGGGAAGCTGATGTACACATTGCAAGCCCAGTTCCAGGCCGGGTTCCACAGTAAGCCCTAAGATAGGAAGGTCAAACCACAGCTACCAGTCCACCTCTATTATGGAACCTCCGTCTCCTGTCCACCAACGACTCCACTTCTGAGCTGGCTGCTCCTTCCCATTACTTTACTCGCTTCGCCACCCAAAGTACCTGAAGTTTTGCACTTGTTCCCCAAAGAAAATTCACTGTGGATTCTCACTTGTCTTCACAAGAACCAGGCTAGACATTGTTACTTAACTTGTAACTCCTTTACTTGTTATAAGCCATCCTTTATAGACAATTCTCAATAAATTTCAGCAGAACAGATCATAACATGATGCAACATCCGTAGCGCAGAACATTAAACATCCTCCTTAAAAAAAAAAAAGTATCCTCCTTTCTCAATTGCTGTAGTGTTCAAACCTGTTCAGTTCAATGGTGACCCCATAATGTAAATTAGAAATAATCCAGTCTCCAGGCCCATACCAGGGCCTTGCTGAGGGGTAACTCCACCTTTCAATTGCATTTCCTAATGTGTGGCGTCTAATTCCTCACTTCCGAAGACCACCAGGCCCAACCTCCTCCTGTATATATCACTTCCCTTAAGACAGGAAGTGACTCATACAGGAGGCGGCACACTCCAGCAAGACTCCATTAACTCTTCAGGGAATGAAAATGTATATTAACACCCGTCTTCACTGACAACAAAATAAAAACAAACATATTGGTGATCTATGCCAATTGCAAGGGTTTTAATACACTTTGCAGCAGATTCATACTTTTTTTTGCTTTGAAGCAATACCTGTTTTACCGTGTCCTATGCAACTGACTGCAATGGAGGGTCTGGCACATTTAGGTCACCTGGCACATTTATGTTTTTATTCTTTATTAGAAAATTATTCATGTATAAAACAAGCCTAGGTCGCCTGGTGTTCTGATGAGAAAAGCTGCAGTGTCTACATCACTTTAGAAGCATTTAACCCTTGGGGGGGGGGGCATCTCACCAAAACTGAAATTTCTGTTGCAGGAAGTGCCTAACATTTGACATATTGCATACTTTCTACGTTTTTGAGATGGGAACACCTATTAGAGGACGTATGTAGGCATAGGACACACCCCTGCCATGCCCCTTAAAGGAAAATTCTACAAAACAGAATTAGTTAAACCCACAAGTACTTTACCAGTACTATTCCTACATACTGGCTTTTGGAATTTACAAATGCAGCAATTTAGAAATTGGATGAAAGGTTTACCGCTGGGAAACACTTTTTGAAAGTTAAAAAGTGCATTTTATACACTATATAGATGAGACCAAAATGAGGGCCAAATGAGAGGGAAAGAGGGACTTGTTTCCAAGATAGGGCACAGTCCCTCGAAATCAGGGACAGTTGGGAGCTATGCATATTGTAGTGCAGACTTCTAGGAAAATTAGTGAGAAAATCAAAGCACAGGCAGGAAATGACATTCTATATACTAAAGGTGTACAGAATGCCTCCAGGTAGACATATTGCATGGAATATTACAGAAAATGACATCAGCTGCAGACTGAAAAAGTAAGGTAATTTTTAATAACATTAAAATACAGTAAGGAATGTGTTTCAGTTGTATAAGCTATAGTATTTTTTTAAAATTTTATTTGCTATTTTACTTACTATGAAAATAGAGTTATCCTTTAAGACTTGTCTTTGTCTGAAACAAATCCATGACCGCTCGTTACTTCAGCCTAATAATAACATTAATGTTAGAATCTACAAATACTGTAGCTCGCTAAAAGCTGCGTATCTGCTCTTTCCTACAAAGTTTGTTTAAGACAAAATAAGATTGATTGGGTCTGTCTATATTTTGGATAACTATTTCTTTGTGTACTGATTTGCTGATTAAACTTAACAGTGTGAAACTAATGAGTAAATATTTAGCATGCTGACATACTTAGGACAAGGGTATATTATAAACACTGACCTGCTGAGTAATATCAAACCTTATTCCTTTTATGGATACAAATTATATATCTGTGTTCAGTTGCTAAGGATAAAAGTTTAATGTGCCTGTGTCTGTTTTGGTGCTGCTTTTAAGCTTTACCTTAACTGAACTAAAGCATGTACAACTTTCCCGATTCTGTATTTTGTATTAGGTTATTTGGGCCTGAAGCTGTTTTGTATGTCAGCTGCTAAATATCACATAAACCCTTCAAATACTTCATGGATTGTATAGGACAAGTAATGGTACAATGTATATCTACAGCATCAAACAGATTAAAGTCGTTCTAAAGATTTTTTACCCTAATGCATTCTCTATATTAAGGTAAAAAACTTTTCAGGTGCAGCTCCCCCCCACCGCCCCACCGAATGCTCATCTGAGCCTGACCTCGGTCCAGCACTGAGCACGAAAGCAGCGGCGCTGTCTTTCCCTCCTCACTGGACTCAGAGCAGTGGGAGCCATTGGCTCCTGCTGCTGTCAATAAAGTTCAGTAATGAGGAGTTAGGAGCGCTGGTGGGGGACCCGAGAATAGGAGGAGCGGGGTTGCTCTGTGCAAAACCACTGCACAGGGCAGCTAAGTAAGACATGTTTGTTATGAACCTTTAACTGCTACCGAAAGGACCTGTAGGTAATTTTGATTTCCAGGTTTGGGGCGCACATGCTGTGATTGGACACAGTGGGAGCCAACCAGCAGGTCTGGAGGACACAATGTTCGCAAGCACCCAACGATCATTCCCGAGGCAGACAGAACGGCGGTATGCCTATGTAAACCAAGGCAGATCGTTGTTTTGTCAGAGGGGAAGATGGAGATCTTGGGCCAGATCCACGTAGCGCAGGGCATTCTTCCGTCTGGCGTAGCGTATCTCTAATACACTACGCCCCCGTAACTTACAGCGTATCTTCGGTATCCTGAAAGAATTTGCGCCGTAAGTTACGGCGGCGTAGTGTAACTTTGGCGGCGTAAGGGCGCGCAATTCAAATGGATGTGATGGGGGCGTGTTTTATGTTAATACGTCTTGACCCAACGTAAATGAAGTTTTTTTTAAACGGCGCATGCGCCGTCCGTGGGGGTGTGCCAGTGCGCATGCTCGAAATTAACCCACAACAAGCCAATGCTTACGACGTAAACGTCATTCTACGCAAAGCCGTATTCGCGAACGACTTACGCAAACGATGTAAAAAATTCAAATTCGACGTGGGAACGACGGCCATTCTTAACATTGAGTACGCCTCATATAGCAGGGGTAACTATACGCCAAAAAAAGCCTTACGGAAACGACGTAAAAAAAATGCACCTGGACGTACGTTCGTGGATCGCCGTATCTAGCTAATTTGCATACTCGATGCGGAAATCGACGGAAACGCCACCTAGCGGCCAGCGTAAATATGCACCTTAGATCCGACTGCGTACTAAGACGTACGCCAGTCGGATCTAGCACAGCTTCAGGCGTATCTTGTTTTGTGGATACAAAACAAAGCTACGCCGGAGCAAATTAGAAGTTACGCGGCGTATCAATAGATACGCCAGCGTAACTCGTTTGTGGATCTGGCCCTATGTGTTTCTGCTAAGCGGGAACATGGATCTCAGTCTTTCTTCGGTCAAATACATTTATTGAGAACTCCCAGGGAACACATTTAACCCTTTGATCGCTCCTGATGTTAACCCCTTCCCTACCAGTGTCATTAGTATAGTGAAAGTGCATTTTTTTTAGTCCTGATCAATGTATTAGTGTCACTGGTCACGAAAACGTGTCACTTAGGCCCCATACAGACGACCGAACATGTCTGCTGAAACTGGTCCGCGGACAGGATTCCACCGTACATTTGCCCGCCGGGCCTTTTTCGAGCGGGCAAATATTTCTAAACATGGTTAGAAACATGCCCGCTGGAATCCTGTCCGTCGGACATGTTCAGTCATCTGTACAGACCTACCGTACATGTCCGAGCGGCCGCCATCCCTTGCATGCGTCGAATGACTTCGACGCATGCTTGGAAGCATTTAACTGCCAGGGCCGCGCACGTCGCCGCGTCATCGTCGCGGCGACGGCGCGGCCTCGTCGCCGCGTATAGAGTACGCGCGGATTTCTGTATGATGGTGAGTACAGCCATCATACAGAAATCTCCGGGCAGACATGTACTCTGAAAACGGTCCGGCGGACCGTTTTCATCGTACATGTTTGCTCGTCTGTACGGGGCCTTAGTGTCAGATTTATCCACCACATTGTAGTAGTCCCACTAAAAATTGCTGATCGCCGCCATTACTAGTAAAAATAAATAAAACATTCCATAAATATATCCTATAGTTTGTAGACGCTATAACTTTTGTGGAAACCAATCAATATACTCTTATTGGGATTTTTTTTTTTTTTTTACCAAAAACATGTAGCAGAATAGATATTGGCCTAAATTGATGAAGAAATTTGTTTGTTTTATATTTTTTATTGGATATGTTTTATAGCAAGAGTAAAAAAATATCTTTTTTTTTTCAACATTTTATTTTTTTGTTTAAAGCGCAAAAAAAAAAAAAAAAAATGGCAGTGGTGATCAAATACCATCAAAAGAAAGCCCCTATTTATGGGAAAATAAGGACATCAATTTTATTTGGGTACAGCATCGCTCAGTTGTTAGTTAAAATAGCGCAGTGCCATATTAAAAAAAATGGCCTGGTCATGAAGGGAGGTAAACCTTCTGGAGCTGAAGTGTTTAATATCACTGTAAATGTTACAGCAGTACAATCAAAGATCAGCTCAGATTGGCTGCTATAGCATGTTCTTTGCATTACTGTATGAATAGTTTAGACAAACTAATCATTCTGTAACATAACTTGTAACGTAAGATGTTGTTAGCTGCATTCATGCTTTTTTGTGCGTTCCCACATGTCACATTTTTAACCATTTACCACTTTAACCATTTACCACCTCACAACGATATACATCGCCAGAATGGTACGGGCAGGCAGAGTAACATATATATATGTTACCACCCCCTGTGCGGTCGGCTTCGTTCCAGGAGCGATTCGTCCTGAGGGTGAGGCCACTGATTCATGGCCTGCCCCTCGCGATCGCTTCTGACAAATGAGCTGCCTCCTCTGCCTGTGAAAGTGTAAACACAGACAGAGGAAGTGATGACAGCTATCCTAATGCTTCCTTTTTGTTTGGGAGCTAGGGAGAGGGGATGTCTAACAGTGAGTTGCACAACACTACACTAACACCAGTACACATTTCACCCCCCCCAACCCCCCAGTTAACCCCTGCATCCCCTGTCACAGTGACACCTTTTGCAGTTTTCATTTTTTTTGCTGATCACTGCATTTGGTGTCATTTGTGACTGGTATAAGTGTTAGGGCAATTAGTGGTAGGCCCCGTTAGGTCTAGGGTACCCTAACCCCCTCTAATAAAGGTTAAAGAAAACTAGGATTGGGACTTTAAATGAGGCATATGAAAAACATACGCCTCCATCCCTGTTGGTTAAAAGAATGGGGAGGTTTTGGGACTTTGAATGGTTTAACCCCTTGATTGCCCCCCAGTTAACCCTTTCACCCCCTGTCGCCAGTGTCACTAATATAATCTATTTTCTGATCACAGTATGGGTGTCATGGGTGACGCTAGTTAGCCAGTTAGTTATTTAGGTTCACCGTCGGGTTTTTATAGCGTCAGGTACCCGCATATACTACCTAATAAAGGTTTTAACCCCCTGATTGCCCCCTAGTTAACCCTTTCACCCCCTGTCACCAGTAATCACTGTATAAGTGTCATGGGTAATGCTAGATAGCCAGTTAGTTATTTAGGCTCACCGTCAGGTTTTTATAGCTTCAGGTATCCCCATATATTACCTAATTAAGGTTTTAACCCCCTGATTGCCCCCTAGTTAACCCTCTTACCCCCTATCACCAGTGATCACCATATAAGTGACTAACTGCTGGTTAGTTAGTTTTTTTTATAGCGTCAGGGAACCCGTCGTTTATTACCCAATAACGGTTTAACCTGATCGCCCAGCGGGTGATATAAGTTAGGTTTTAGGGTCAGTTAGGGTCTGCGTCGCCCCAGGCAGCTTTAGATTAGTGCCATTAGTGCTAACACCCACGCACACACTATAAACCTCCCATAGTAGTATAGTATCTAAATGGATCAATACGCATTGTTAGCAGGATCAGCCCAGATACCTGCGAGCACCTGCGTTTTGTCCCTCCGCCCAGCCCAGCCCACCCAAGTGCAGTATCGGTCAATCACTGTCACTTACAACACACTAAACACATAACTGCAGTGTTCGCAGAGTCTGGCCTGGCCTGGCCTGCGATCGCTAACAGTTTCTTTTGGTAGCGTTTAATACAGTTGCTGACAGTCTAGGAGCTTTTTTTTCCTGTGAGTCTCACTAGAGTACCAGTAAATTTAGAGACCAAAATGGCAAATCGAAGGTACACTAGTGGAGAGGCCTACACGTTTCTGAGCATGACAGATTCAGGCTCAGAATACGGTCCTGTAGACAGGAGCGGCTTCCTGACACATGGCTCTGACGACAGAGTTGTGGTCCCTGCCAAGGTCAGGCATACCCGACCCCATTCTTCTTTTGCTGTTGTTGAGGCGCAAGAACCGCAGGGCTCTCCTATGGAGCAGAGAGACAGTACTAGTGCCGCTCATCCTTCTGGTGAACCGCCCTAGTACAACCTGGTCGTAGTGAAACCAGCACTGCAGTATCACATGGTGACGTGGCGAGTCCCATAAGTGCAGTTCAAGCTGGTGAGGTGGCTAGACATCTAGTGTCCCGTTGCCACCAAGAAGACAAAGAGAGGCCGGTCATGCCCATAGTGTTTTGCCAATCCTAATTGGGAACCCGCCATTTCTGCTGCACCCGTAATTGCCCCATTCACTGGCCAACCAGTGAACAGTGAAACAGTGAAAAAATATTCATGTGGAAACAGTTGATTTTACGTCACTTGATTTTTTTTTTACTGTTTTTTTCACGGAAGATCTCTATAGATCTATTGTGGACCAAAGCAATTTGTATGCTGGTCAATTCATCACCACTAATCCCCAGTTGTCCTCCCTTGCCAGAGATTGGAAACCAATTACCGTTTCTGAATTTAAGACCTTTCTGGGCCTATCCCTCCTTCTGGGCATAACTAAAAAGAGTGAGTTGCAGTCATATTGGTCCACTGACCCAATTTACCATATGCCCCTGTTCTTTGCCTTCATGGTGCCATAGAAAAATCAATAACGCACGTACATAATTAATAATCAGCGATTCATAAAAATATTAATATCGCACGTGACTAATTAAAGTAAGCTATGAAAACCTTTTTGTCTATATAAAAATTAAAGCAAAGAATAGCGCTGCGGAAAAGGGAAAAGTATTACATTTATTGATACAGAGAAGAAACTTGTATTACTCTAATATTTACAACTAAAACCTCACACAATTATACAAACAATAAGATTGCAGTAAAGGATTCAACAGTATGGTTAAGACAAGTAGTAGTTATAACATGTAAGATACAAACAATAAGATGGCTAAATCAGTATCTCAAGACAATTCATAGGAAAGGAAAAGTTACAGAGATTAAGCTAAGGGGGAGAGAGAGAGAGAGAGAGACAGAGAGACAGAGAGACAGAGAGGCAGAGAGACAGAGAGAGACAGAGAGACAGAGAGACAGAGAGACAGAGAGGCAGAGAGAGACAGAGAGGCAGAGAGAGACAGAGAGACAGAGAGGCAGAGAGAGACAGAGAGACAGAGAGGCAGAGAGAGACAGAGAGACAGAGAGAGAGAGAAAATATATTTACAGAGTACTTCACCAAGGTTCCCAAGTCAGATCATGATCCAGTCTGCCTCTGCTCAAACTAGGACTTGTCTCTATATACCCTTCCGATGTAACTTTTCCCGCTCTAAGAATGCCCCTCAAATGTACCTTTTTCCCGCTCTAAGAATGCCCCTCAAATGTACCTTTTTCCCGCTCTAAAACTGCCCCTCAAATGTACCTTTTGCCGCTCTAAGAATGCCCCTCAAATTTAACTTTTCCCGCTCTAAGCTTATCAGATCCCCATCCCGTTGAGATAACCTCCCTATGTTATTATAGGTTTATAATTCTTTTGTTAGTTGAACTCTAACAACGAGTCACTCTGTTGATTAAGAAAAACAGGACAGTTGACCAACGACATCTCAGTCTCATTAATAAGAAAAGCCTTATAAAAGAATGACATATACATCTTCATATATATGGTTTTGAAAAGTCTCTACCACAGTTCCCCCTGAAGTTCATTCTTGAACTTATGTCCTCCTTCAATGATCCGGTACCCACCCACAACGGCCCAGACGCCCCGACCCTTCCCCCACCACCACTGCGGCCTTTTCCTTTCTTGAACTCGCCGTAACTCATCAAGGTAGATTTGAGACGGTCCTGGTGCCTTTGAGACTTCCGATCCGAACCCTGAGTGTCTGTACTGCAATGTTTCATCGCCCCTCTGCATTGGAGGAGTGGAATTCCAACATTGATGGCGGGATCCTTATATTTAGTCCTGTATCTTGGAAAGGTGGTGTTCTGATTGTCCCCATTGGATCGGACCGCGAGACAGCACTTTTTCAGCATGATGAAGAAGGGTTTCGGAGTGTCTTATTCATGGCACGTTTGTCTTCAAAAAAGATGACTTGGTTGTCGTTGTTTCTTCAGGTGGTGGTTGGGTGGGCCTCCAGACAGTCATGTATGAATACAAAAGGAGAACGTCAGTGTACAGTTATTGGAGGAATGTCGGACAGGAGCCGTGGGGTGGCCTTTATGACTATAAAACCGTAGGTAGACTAGGGGAGGTAGAATTACTTTAAGACATGAAAACCTGGATGTCCAGGGATACTTCAAATGGGTGTACAATATTGCGCTGGCGGGTAGGCATGCTCACGCGCCTTAATATGACTAAAGTTCTAGTTACATTATCCTGAGAAGATGTATGATAGAAGCCAAAAAATAAAAACTTAGAGAGCATAATATTAAAGGAGGAAAGGAAGAGAGGTGAGTAATGAAAAAGAATATGGAGAATAGAAAAAAAAACACAAAAAAAAATAAAAACTACAGATTTAATGCTGCTCCAACCAAGCTCTCCAGTTTAGATTCCACTTTCGATTGTTAAAAGAGCATTGAATCGGTATTTCAAAAAAAACTTAATACCTAGTTGCCCTGTCAATTTTAGCTGACGGCGAGAAAAAAAAAAAAAAAAAAGAATAAAAAATAAAAATAGTAAAAATAGAACATTGTTCCTTTAAAAAAAACGACTCCTCTCTCCTACTAGTAATTGGTGGTATTTTTGCTGGTCAGGTATACAGATAATAACGAGAGAGAGATGATTTAAATTTGTAGAATTTGGGTAAACCTGACCACACGTTATTATTACAAATTGAAGAGGCTTATTCCTAGATCAACAGGTTCTAGGGTCCTCTCTTAAAAAAAAACAAGAACAAAACAAAAAAAAATAGACTCTTCTGCCCTATTGGTGATCAACAGGTGAACATGATCATGGTCACTTAACAACGTACGAGTCGAATGCATTATTTATTTTTTTCCTTCCAGGTCTATGCACTACTCCCCCCTTCAGGTGGACAAAGTTCAAAGCTTTTGGAACTTTTCTCACCTGAATGGAATGAGAGAGAAAAAAAATAATAATAATGAAAAAAACTATAACCATAACATTTCAGGGAGAAAAATGAGAGAAAAAAATAAAAAAGAATAAAAAATAAAACTGACAAAAAAAAAAAATGAGAAAAATTGATTAAAAATTCCTAAAAATTTTTTTTAATAAAACCGAGAGAATAACTTTTACAAAAATTAAAAAAATGTATAAAAATGAAAAGTAAAAAAATTGTAATGGATAAAAAAAAAAAAATGAGAAGGAAAAAAAAAAAAAAAATTACATGAACATGATAAAAATTTAAACTAGGAGTATTAAAAAAAAACGGTACGTTTGTACTGGTCTGGATTTGGACAGGCTTCTTCGGAAATTTGTTTCTGAGTTAGTGGCTTTTCCTTGAGAGAAGATACCTCGTTGAGGTGCACATTCTCATAGTTTTGGCGTTCATTCTCCTGATAGTAATGCACATCATTACTTGCATCAGGGAAAGCAATAAAGCTACACAGATTAGGACAACAACAGGGTGGAGCAAAATGTCTAGGAAAGCTGACGCGTTAGGACTATACCCAAATATACTTTCCCACCAGGAAATCTTAGCGTCTTCCTCTAAAACGTGGGATACTTGGATCAACTTATTTTGATCATGGGTGAGTCGTATAGTTGCTTGTTTCTCAGCATCTCTCAGCACATTTAATATTTCATCCTGTTGTCCAAAATCTACCAGCCAAGCCTTTAACTCAGCCCCAAATCCCAGAGGAAGTTTCTGTAGATGTATGGGGGTGTCAGGTTTGATATCAAGCTTTTTCTCTGGGGTAACAGGGGTAGGTCCTTGTGTCCCGGCTATATCTATTCCCAGGACCGGGGAAGATGTACAGTAGACTCCCTGAGGTAATGTACCCCGTTGAGTATAGTTCAACCCATAGGCAGAATATAGAGCATCATTGGAAATTTGATACCAGCACCAATACCCTTGCCCCAAGTATTTTACATAAGGTTGGGACAATTCCTCGGCATCCAGGAGACACGACCCTTCCTTGTGCCAGCATTGTTGTCTCATGATCCTATCCTGTTTCCCTTGACATAATACCACCCCTTCCTTCCTCCAGCACCCATCAGTATCCATCATTTGAGGTTGTTCAGACTCATAAACCATCAGATCATGTTGGACTCGGGGGTGTAACACAGTAGTGCCCGATAGGATAGTACCCAAATTAACTTTGGTATAAGCACGATGTTCAATCCCGGCGACCGGAATCAGGGATGAGACTGTGCAAATCAGGTTTTGACAGCCATGGAATTGAGTCATCCACCAATCCATATGACTCATAGCACACTTGGATACTACCCTACCTACTGCGCCAACCTACCTAGCTCGTTTCTGAGTACCTCTAAATCCCTTGTGTTTAGGCTACTCAGGACAACACCTCCTGTTCCTAAGGCAGTATCTATTAGGTCTCTTTTTGCTCTAATGGGGGAATATTCCCCCCCCCCCCCATATGTCCAGCCAGGTGCTACTCTTTCCACACCTAGGTGTCCAAAAAAAAAAAAAAAATGTTTTATCCAGGAAGCCTACCCCACCTCCACCTAAAATGTTCTCTCAGCCAGCTCCATGTCCGATAATTCCCAGTAGTTATTATATTTGTTCCACCCCCTCCCCTTAGCTTATAAATCCCTTGAGCCGGGCCTTTTTATTCACACCTTGCACAAACTGTTGGCACCATTTAAATCCTGTTGCCCAAAGTTTAACTACCTATCTTCTAATTCCTCCCCGAATCCCAACGGAAGTTTCAGTAAGTGTAAAGGGGATGTCAGGTTTGCTATAAAACCTTTCTTCAGGGCAACTCGGGGTGTAACCCGGGGTTCCGTCTATATCCATCCCAAGGACAAGAGAATAGGTACAATAGACTCCCCAAGGTGGTGTACCCTGCTGAGTACAATTCAACCTAATTCTGACAACAGTGCATCACTAGACCAGCACCCATACCCCAGCATTCGGTATTGAGTACAACAGCACATATACCATTGAAACAATGACAAAACCCACAAAAACTCCCTCCCTGTGACTTGATTTCAGTGACCATGCCCCACTACCACCTGGTAGGTCCAAGGAACACCCTAGTTCCATGACTAACACCCCATCGGTATCCTCTAGGACAAAGAAACAAAACTCGCCTATGTCCTAAATTATACATAGGTGTTTCCTCCCCCGTAATGATCTCCCCATCCAGAACCCACAGTGAAATACCTTCCCAACATTCCTCCTTCACCACCGTGTATTGACCTAAAGATTTCCTCTTATTCTGAAATCCTGAAAAACACAGTTATCGATTCTGAGGGATAAAACACAAAATAAAAGTTTAGTAATAATAATAAACATTGCAGCTGAGAACACACGTCACACACTCTCAGTTAGACTTGTGTCAGGGAAAGAGAGGGGGGGGTGGTTGCTCTGAACTATAGAACACCATTCCCAAGTTTTAAACCTTAACCAACACAAAACAAATCCTCATGCCATCACCCATACCCTCACAATCCATTTATCTAGGTCAAATATGACCTCAAGACCTTACATGTTCTATATCCTACTTACCCATAAACTCTGTTCATCATCACTTCTCTGGGGATGTGGATTCCCTATTAAAAATACTCACCTCATCAGTTCTGATATCCTACCATCCCTGCCCTCCAAGCATCTTTTTTCATTTGTTCGTATCATCTTCCCGTGGTGACTGCACCACAGGGCTTCCCAAGCGCTTGGCTTGAAAGTACCCTTTTTCGAATATTGCTTTCCTGTCCACTGATCCCAATCTTTTATATATTTCACAACCCAAGGTCCATATTCATCTATCATTTCTTCCTTCGGAGTCCAGTGGTAAGGCTCCCCACGGTTCGACATCCGTTTTGAAGCGATTTGATTTCCCATCCTTTTTGCGGACGAAGGACCTTGAGCTGATCCCGCAAACCCTTAAAGGTCGCTTTTTCCCAAAGTTAGCTACGCTTTGAGCCCTGATTGAGTGGACCGGTACTGCCCCTCTGCTGATCTTTTTTCACTACTTGTCAGAACAATGACTGACTATAGTCCTTCAAAAAATTAGCCCGGGGATTTTCCCAACTAAATTAGTTGTCCTCCCGTGAACTTTTCTGCAACATTCTAAAAGAAATGCTTACTTATTAGATCGTTATGATTGCTTGCAGTGCAAGAGGCACCTAATTGCACTAATTTAACTGACGCTTACCTAATAATGATTTTTAGCAGTTACAATATAGTCAGTGTTTACAGATCTTATTACACCGCTTACCATCCCCAGTTATTTGTTTACACAGAGGAATAGATTCACATACATCCAGATACTTCAGTGTGATTTTAGTCTCTGTTTCCACTGATGTGATTTGCCATGCGACTTTGGACCCAAAGTCGCATTACAACTCGCAGCCCATTGATTTCAATAGCACCCATTCCAATCTATGTGGCTCAATGCTGCAGCGACCGATAAAGGTACCTGCACCATTTTGATGCGACTTCTGGAAAAAAAAACGCATTCAAAGCCACACCACAGTCGCACTAAAGCTGCATTTCCAAATCGCACCTTGAATCAGGCCACATTGGAGTTGCACCAGTGGAAACGCAGCCCAAAAGCATAGGTGCTGACAACAACTGAAAATTAACATTTGTGAGATGGATAGGGAAGCTTTGCTCAACAAGAAAAAGCTTCATTAAGCACCTACTATGGATCTGGCGTTTATCACAGTATACAGCAACCAATACCAACAATTGGAAAAGATCTTCAAAAAGTATTGGCCCATTTTCAGAGAGCACAGAACTTTAGTAGCGGTATTGCCATCACGACCCACTGCAGAGCACCAACACCACTAACACACCCCGTCCACAATGCACTCGATCCCCCCAGGGAAGCGAACACCTGTCCAGAACCTGAAGGACTCCATGGATGCCAGAGATGCCCACCGTGCAAAACAAATAAACCCCAGCCTCTGAGAAAAACAACATTCAAGTCCCCTGTACATAATAGAGAATTCCAGATAGAATAACGTATTACTTGTAATAGCACCCATGTGACCTACGTCATAGAGTGCCGCTGCTGACTCCAGTATGTGGGCCGTACTACCAGACCCTTACGTGTAAGAACACGTGAGCCCATCCAAAACATACGTAATGGATTCCCAAAACATAGTCTCTCTAGACATTTTGAGGAAAAACCTCATAAGGATCCATCTTGCCTCACGTTCTATGGGGTTGACATTATTAAAGACCACTGGCGGGGGGCAACAAAAAGATCCAGGTCTCACAAAATGAGACCCGTTGGATACACAGGTTGGGGTCTCTAGTTCCTAGAGGCCTCAACCTGGATATTCATTTGAACTGCTTTATTTCTAATTTTAAATGTTTTTTTTTTTATCACAAGTCACTTCTCTTTGCTGGCCTGCACAGGGTCCTGACTTTATTCATTCATCTATTTCTCCTATTAACGTGGAGGTTTCTTGGACACCAACTATTGGTGTAGGTTCACCAACTGAGTCACATAGGTTTAATAACCACTACACCCACACCTTATTGAATATTAATCATTATAGCGGCGCCATCGCCCCACTGTTTATTTACAAAAGCATCGGTGTGTTTCACTCACAAAGATTTGCCTAATCTCATTCAAAGGGTCAACTGCATAGACGCACACAGGCCCAGATTCACAGTCAGCGGGGTAAATTTGTGCGGGTGTAACGTATCCGCTCTACGCTACGCCTCTGCAACCCAGACGGGCAAGCGCTGTATTCTCAAAGCACTAGCTCCGTAAGTTGCGGCGGTGTAGCGCAAATCAGCCGGCGCAAGCCCGCCTAATTCAAATTTGGATCAGGGGGCGTGTTTTTTGTAAATCTACTGTGACTCGACGTGATAGACGTTTTTGCCGAACGGCGCATGCGCCGTCCGTGGAATTTCCCAGTGTACATTGCTCCAAAGTATGCCGCAAGGACGTCATTGATTTTGACGTGAACGTAGATGACGTCCAGCCCCATTCACGGACGACTTACGCAAACTACGTAACTTTTTCAAGTTTCGACGCAGGAACGACAGCCATACTTATGCTTCCTATACCAGGGGCAACTATACGCCGGGAAAAGCCTAACGTAACTTTACTGCGTCGGCCGGGCGCACTTTCGGGAATTCGCGTATCTAGCTAATTTGCATACTCAACGCGGAATTCGACGGAAGCGCCACCTAGTGGTCAGGAAAAAAAAAAAAAAAAAAATAATAATATGCAGTTACGATCCGACGGTGTAAGAGACCTGCGCCTGTCGGATCTTATGGATATCTATGCGTGAGCGATTCTAAGAATCAGGCGCATAGATACGACGGCTCGGATTAGGACCCACGGCTGCGCACCTGGCGTTGCGCCGTTTTAAGTCCTTTCTGAACCTGGGCCACTGTCTCCAAGATTCCAAACAGAAATCCCTGCTACAATTTCATTCTATATATATATCTACATTATTCAAAATCAGTCTCATAAACACATTCGCATAGACAAAAAAGAAAAGGTTAAGTTCTGAAAAGTTAACTCTCCTTTCACACAGGGCACCATTTTGCCATAGAAAAATCAATAACGCACGTACATAATTAATAATCAGCGATTCATAAAAATATTAATATCGCACGTGACTAATTAAAGTAAGCTATGAAAACCTTTTTGTCTATATAAAAATTAAAGCAAAGAATAGCGCTGCGGAAAAGGGAAAAGTATTACATTTATTGATACAGAGAAGAAACTTGTATTACTCTAATATTTACAACTAAAACCTCACACAATTATACAAACAATAAGATTGCAGTAAAGGATTCAACAGTATGGTTAAGACAAGTAGTAGTTATAACATGTAAGATACAAACAATAAGATGGCTAAATCAGTATCTCAAGACAATTCATAGGAAAGGAAAAGTTACAGAGATTAAGCTAAGGGGGAGAGAGAGAGAGAGAGAGAGAGACAGAGAGACAGAGAGACAGAGAGGCAGAGAGACAGAGAGAGACAGAGAGACAGAGAGACAGAGAGACAGAGAGGCAGAGAGAGACAGAGAGGCAGAGAGAGACAGAGAGACAGAGAGGCAGAGAGAGACAGAGAGACAGAGAGGCAGAGAGAGACAGAGAGACAGAGAGAGAGAGAAAATATATTTACAGAGTACTTCACCAAGGTTCCCAAGTCAGATCATGATCCAGTCTGCCTCTGCTCAAACTAGGACTTGTCTCTATATACCCTTCCGATGTAACTTTTCCCGCTCTAAGAATGCCCCTCAAATGTACCTTTTTCCCGCTCTAAGAATGCCCCTCAAATGTACCTTTTTCCCGCTCTAAAACTGCCCCTCAAATGTACCTTTTGCCGCTCTAAGAATGCCCCTTAAATTTAACTTTTCCCGCTCTAAGCTAATCAGATCCCCATCCCGTTGAGATAACCTCCCTATGTTATTATAGGTTTATAATTCTTTTGTTAGTTGAACTCTAACAACGAGTCACTCTGTTGATTAAGAAAAACAGGACAGTTGACCAACGACATCTCAGTCTCATTAATAAGAAAAGCCTTATAAAAGAATGACATATACATCTTCATATATATGGTTTTGAAAAGTCTCTACCACAATGGCCAGGGCACGATACGAGCAGATCTTGCGGTTCATGCACTTCAGCGACAATGAACTCTCTCGTCCCCGGAGAGTCCCTTGATACGATCGGCTGTACAAATTTCAGCCCCACGTAAACCACTTCAACAACATTTTGCAGCCTTGTTTACTCCCGATCAAGTTGTCTACATTGATGAGTCCCTGATTAAATTTTCTGGCCACTTGTCTTTCAAACAGTATATTCCCAGCAAGTGTGCCAGATATGGGGTCAAGATGTATAAGCTCTGTGACAGGGCAACAGGCTATACATATAGTTTTATGGTTTACGAGGGAAGATATACAGTGCCTTGCGAAAGTATTTGGCCCCCTTGAACTTTGCGACCTTTTGCCACATTTCAGGCTTCAAACATAAAGATATAAAACTGTAATTTTTTTTTGAAGAATCAACAACAAGTGGGACACAATCATGAAGTGGAATGAAATTTATTGGATATTTCAAACTTTTTTAACAAATAAAAAACAGAAAAATTGGGCGTGCAAAATTATTCAGCCCCTTTACTTTCAGTGCAGCAAACTCTCTCCAGAAGTTCAGTGAGGATCTCTGAATGATCCAATGTTGACCTAAATGACTAATGATGATAAATAGAATCCACCTGTGTGTAATCAAGTCTCCGTATAAATGCACCTGCACTGTGATAGTCTCAGAGGTCCGTTTAAAGCGCAGAGAGCATCATGAAGAACAAGGAACACACCAGGCAGGTCCGAAATACTGTTGTGGAGAAGTTTAAAGCTGGATTTGGATACAAAAAGATTTCCCAAGCTTTAAACATCCCAAGGAGCACTGTGCAAGCGATAATATTGAAATGGGAGTATCAGACCACTGCAAATCTACAAAGACCTGGCCGTCCCTCTAAACTTTCAGCTCATACAAGAAAAAGACTGATCAGAGATGCAGCCAAGAGGCCCATGATCACTCTGGATGAACTGCAGAGATCTACAGCTGAGGTGGGAGACTCTGTCCATAGGACAACAATCAGTCGTATACTGCACAGATCTGGCCTTTATGGAAGAGTCGCAAGAAGAAAGACATTTCTTAAAGATATCCATAAAAAGTGTTGTTTAAGAAAACAAGAAGAAAAGTGCCTCTGAGTATTCTGTTTTTAATATTATAACTTGTAATATATCCAGCACTTACATCATAATAATCATGGTGAAGTCCGGGGAGCTGATATAGTCCTTGCTGACAATCAGTTGATCCAGAGTCGAGAGATGCGTTCATCTAAACCAAGCTTCTGCAGCCGCTCGGAGCCGGGGAGAGCCGACTGTGTCCGCGATGATGAATAGCAGCTGGCGTGTGACGTCAGCTGGACGAAAGCCGAAGGGGAACCAAAGAAGATGTAGTGTCTGTAGCAAGCGCGGATATAGGCGTGATACCTGCTATTATTGTCCATGCTGTCCTAACAATCCTGGTCTTTGCATTGGTGAATGTTTTGAACGCTACCATACACTAGTGGAGTATTAGCGTAGGGTACAGCATTGCACAGAATAAGACAAATTTTCACAGGTTCTCCCAAGGTGCCATCGCATTTTGAGAGACCCGAACCTGGAACTGAACCGTTACAGTTACAGTTACAAATTAAAGTATAATTTTTTTATAAAAAAAGTAAAAAAAAAACACAAAAAAATATAAAAAATAAATAAATAAAAAATAATTGTCATTTTATTGTTCTCTCTTTCTCTATTCTCTCTCTATTGTTCTTCTCTTGTTTTACTGTATTCTATGCTTAACTGCAATGTTTTATTGTTATTATGTTTTATCATGTTTGCTTTTCAGGTATGTAATTTTTTTTATACTTTACTGTTTACTGTGTCTTATTGTTAACCATTTTTTTGTATTCAGGTATGCCATTCAGCTGCAGCACTGATTTATCTATCTTGACCGCAACCACGTTTGGTCCCACCATACGTAAATCAGCGACTCCAGCGCCGTAGGAGGTGATTTCACCACCACAGTTAAAAACAAAATGGTGCGTGTATGCCCATCATTAGAAGTGGGTGGATGAAGGGAGGTATTCTAATGGTGGGCATACCCACCGATTAATCTCTTTTTTTCGTTCAGCCCACAGGCTGCGTGAAAAAAAAGATTACAATATATGCCCAACAAGGACCAGCAACGTACTGGTATGTTGCTGGACTTTGAGTGGTTATACCAGAATGATGCCTGCGGGTTTAGGTATCATCTTGGTATCATTCTATTTAGCCAGCAGTCAGCTTTCATGTAAAAGCAATCCTAGCAGCTAATTATCTTCTAGACTGCTTTCACAAGCAGTGGGAGGAAACATCCCCCCTCCCACCGTCTTCCATGATTTTCTCTGACTCTCCTGTCCCAACAGGGAACCTGAGAATGCAGCCGGTGGTTCTGCCAGCTCACCATAGAGCTGATTAGCGACCAGAATGGCTCCAATCATCTCTATGGCCTAAGAAACCGGAAGCTACAAGCATTTCATGATTTTTCCGGATATAAACAGCGCCATTGGGAAATTGGGAAAGCATTTTATCACACCGATCTTGATGTGGTCAGATGCTTTGAGGGCAGAGGAGAGATCTAGGGTTTAATAGACGCCACTTTTTTCAAAAAAGAGTATCTGTCACTACCTATTGCTATCATAGGGGATAATTACATTCCCTGAGATTAAATGAAAGGAACAGTTTAAAAAAATAAAATAAATAAATAAATAATAATAATAATAATAATAATAATAATAATAAAAAAAGCACCCCTTTGCCCCCCCCTGCTCCGACGCAAAGGTGAATGCATGCGTTGGTCTGGAGTCATATGTAAACAGCAATTGCACCATGCATGTGAGGTATCACCGCAAAGGTCAGATGGAGGGCAGTAATTTTAGCAGTAGACCCCCTCTGTAAATCTAAAGTGGTTACCTGTAAAGGCTTTTAAAAATGTATGTAGTTTGTCGCCGCTGCACGTTTGCGCGCAATTTTAAAGCATGTCGTGTTTGGTATCCATGCACTCGGCCTAAGATCATCAAACATTTGGGCAATATTGTGTGTGAAAAAAATGCAACAACCACCATTTTAGTCTGTAGGGCTTGGGGATTCAAAGTAATTTTTTTGCAAAAGGGGCTTTGTCTTCATGTGGTTAGAAGAATGGGTGATGTATGATATAAGCTTCTAAATGTTGTACATAAAATGCCAGGGCAGTTCAAACCCCCCCCCTAAATAACCCCATTTTGGAAAGTAGACAGCCCAAGCTATTTGCTGAGAGGCATGTCAAGTCCATGGAATATTTTATATTTTGACCCAAGTTGCAGGAAAAAGACACATTTTTTTTGCACAAAGTTGTCACTAAATTAAATATTGCTCAAATATGCCATGGGCATATGTCGAATTACACCCCAAAATACATTCTGCTGCTTCTCCTGAGTACGGAGATACCACATGTGTGGGACTTTTTGTGTGAGACTTGTGGGAAAATATTTCGTGGACTCAACATCCCTCTCAGCAAATAGTTTGGGTGTCTACTTTCCAAAATGGGGTCATTTGGGGGGGGGGGGGGTTGTACTGCCCTGCCATTTTAGCACCTCAAGAAATGAGATAGGCAGTCATAAACTAAAAGCTACATAAATTCCAGAAAATGTACCCTAGTTTGTAGATGTTATAACTTATGTGCAAACCAATAAATTTACGATTATTGTTTTTTTTTTTACCAAAGGCATGTGGCTGAATACATGTTGGCCTAAATGTATGACTAAAATTGAGTTTATTAGATTTTTTGAAAAAATATATTTTTAATTTTTTTTCGGTCTTTTTCCGTTTATATCGCAAAAAATAATCACAGAGGCAATCATATACCATCAAAAGAACGCTCTATTTGTGGGGGAAAAAGGACGCAAATTTTGTTTGGGTACAAAAGTGCAATTTCCAGTTAAATCAGCGCAGTGCCAAATTGTAAAAAGTGGTCTGGTCATTCAGCAGCCTAATCCTCCGGGACTGATGTGGTTAATTAATTGCTCTATGCTTGTGAAACACGCAAAAGAGTGCTGGCATGATTTTTAACATTGGCATAGCACCAAAACACATTGCACGGTACCATGCATTTTAACAGGCTCAAACGTATGTGCAGTTGTTAGATGCGTGGAAGTGTAAATAAACTTAATGGCACCCATGCTCGTCTGCAAAAGGCAGCCCATTTTTGTGCGAAACTGGAAAACGCGCAATTTCACATCCGTTACTGCACTGCACCTGGTATGAACAACCTAAAATGTACCCTGTGAGGCAGAGCTCAGTGGTCTGTAAGTTGCATCCCCCCTCCTAGAACACCTCCCCAAATCTCCCCTCCTAGAACACCTCCCCAAATTCCCCCTCCTAGCACAACCCCCCCACCCAAATAACCCTACAAGCACCCTTGTGTACAGAGGAACTAACAGAGGCTCTCTCAGATCAGGCTGTTGCCTCTAGCACCCCTGAAAACTCCTCATGGCACCTCAGGATTCTGCGGTCCTCAGTTGAGAAACACTGCTCTATAGAGAAGAATAGAGGGTCCAACCAGATGTGCCTGAAACATTGACAGGCGGACCCAATCAGAACACTTGTGTGAAAGGTGCCTTACTGATTTGGAATCAAAATTTGTACTTCTATATTGATTCTTTAGGATATTTACATTTATTGCAGCTTATCGGTGGATAAGTGAAAAAAAAAAAAAAAATTGGTCAGAAATTCAGATCTATTCTGTGCTCTGTGCATGCAGTTTCATCATTAGTGGTGAGCTCAGGTGTGCCTGGACACAAGTATGAACCTGCCTGAGATATCCTGCAGAGAAGCTGGAAAAGCTGACGGCAGTAAAGGCACCCCCCCTCTTTAACAGCTTCCTGGCGGGATAGCTCAAGATGATTCAGACTTGTGTCTGGACAAGCCTGAGCTAATCCTCATCCATCATGGACTACAGAACAATTACTCTAAAGCCTTGTACACAAGATCGGATTTTCCAAAGGGAATTGTGTGAAGACAGGCTGTTGTCAGGAAAATCCGACCGCTTGTATGCTCCATCGGACAATTGTCGGATTTTCCATGGCATGCTTTAAAATTGTCCGCCAGCAATTGTGTGTTGTCGGATTTTCTGATCGTGTGTACACAAGTCCATTGGACAAAACTCCAAAGTTCAGAAGCAATGCTCACCATAACACAGCATTAGCAGAAGTTGCCCAAAGGGTGGCGCTAAAGAGCTGAAAAACCATGTAGTTTCGTGTTTGTTAGGTGAAAATTATTTGCCGTTTGTATGAAAGACAAGTTCACGGCCAACGCCCTTTGGACAAAAGTCCTATGCTTTGTTCGCAGAAAATCCAATCATGTGTATGAGGCTTTACTCTTTCTATGTTGTGGAGATGAGTAGAAGAGAGGGATTTGATAGTTTAACAACCGACATCTGGGCAGGTCTGACAAATTTCCTTGCTATTTCAGTTCAGTAGAAATTTGTTGTCTGCCTGCAGGACGAAATAAGGAGTTGAGTATATTTCTGGCAGTTTAAAAAATATTTTTTACTGAACTTCCATTGGTTAAAGGGATAAATCATGGTGAATTGTGCATGCATGCATTAGATATAGTTTATATGTTTTTATTATTTTGCTCTGACATACACTTTAACCTTTCTCTGTTGAAATCTTACAGCAACAGATAGCAACCACACAGGGCAAATTAACTAGGTGCAAATGTTTCTTTATATCATCTCTGTATGAGCTACTACCAACTTCTGATGAATTGATATCCACCCAAATATTCTATAACCAAGATGGAAGACTTGATTGTTCATTAACCTCCATAGCGGTATGATTCTTTCTGGTTTTAGGTGCAGAAAGCGGTACAATTATTTGCAAGGAAATTTGGTGATTTGTACTGTAGGCCTGTAATTCTTAGAAATAACTCACTTAAATCTGTCCAAACAAGAGTCTAGTAGGCAACCCGGGTATGATTTTTTTTTTAAAAACAAAATTATAAATTATAATATAATAAATAATTATAAATAATTATAACAAATAATAATATAATTATAATAAAAATGATTCAATAATGTAATCAACTCAAAATCACTGAAATTTGCTCAGTTGCGGAATTGTCGCTGTCATTACTTTTATTTTTTTATGACGAATTTCCCCACAGATCGCTATCGCTCAATTCTGCAAGTGATTATAATTTATTATCGCTGTTTTCTAGCTGATCTAAAACCACTTTTGACATAAAGGGACACTTTTGGTTGCTATGGACATTCTACAGTTTGCAGGCAGAAAGAACAGTTTTTATTATATAAAAGTACATGTAGGACACTGGGCAGACCACTAGGGACAAGGGGGGTGTGTATTTTTTTACATACAGTACTGTAATCTATAAGATTACAATATACTGTATGTATAGTGTTTGTTTACCTTTTTGAATTTGGCGCCGTTCTCCGCCCCCGTGCGTCGTAACGTTGCAGGGAACGGAGATCGGCGGCACACAGGGGGCACTGTGTGAATCGAGCGAGCACCCGCTCGCTCACACAGCGCGGTGGCATCGCTGGATCCAGGGACAAGGTAAGTAAACCCTGCCTATGGATGCTGCGAGGCGAGCCCGAGTCTGACTCTGGGTTACCGATCCTAGCAAAAAAATGTAACCCCGAGTCAGACTCGGGAATACCGCCAGGGGGGTTAAATAATAATAATTGTTTTTAGCTGCTTCGTCAAATCATCATGTCTCTCTATGTCGAATATTTTCTCTCTATGTCAAATAATCTTGGGCTGAGGCCGGTCGGACAAAACCGTTGAGAATGGACCGAGGTTCAGTTTCATCGGTCCAAACCGACCGGGTGTATAGCCCATCGGTCTGTTGTCCTTCGGTCCAACATTTTAAAACATGCTTCGATTAAAACAAAATCGAACCGATGGCCCGCTGCCCGATCGGTCCAAACCGATGGTTAGTACAGAAAGCATCGGTTTAAAACCCGCGCATGCTCAGAATTAAGTCGACGCATGCTTGGAAGCATTGAACTTCGTTTTATTCAGCACGTTGTTGTGTTTGACGTCACCGCGTTCTGACCCGATCGGTTTTTGGAAAGATGGTGTGTACGCACATCAGACCATCAGGCCACTTCAGCGGTGAACCGATGGAAATGGCCCGTCGGACCATTCTCATCGATTTGGAACGACCGTGTGTACACGGCCTAATAGAGTTAGGTTAGACACATTCAACCACAGGTTCGATAGACACAGATCGCTATTTTCACCATCATGTTGAATCTTCTATTTATATACAACTGTCACAACGATACGATAATATAATGGATACGAAAATAAAGCATTTTTTTGTTTTGGATCTTTCGGATTTTGGATTTTATTGTTTGTTAACCACATCAGCAAGTGTAAAGGGCTATTGAATGATCGCTCTCCATTATTGTTTATCACCAATCCTGTTAGATGCAACCATCTCTGCGGATGGCCAGATCTGATGCAACGTGGGATGCATGATTTTTCTCCATCTTTAGCCAAACAATTCCATAATCTGTACAGCATTTTGCCTTGTTTTCAAACATTTAAGCCCTGTACACATGACCGAGTATCTGATGGAATCTAATGCCATGGATTTTTTCGTCGGATATCCGATGAAGCCGACTTTCATCAGTCTTGCCTACACACCATCGGTCAAAAATCCAACTGTGTCCAACGCGGTGACGTAAAACACTACGACGTGCTGAGAAAAATTAAGTTCAATGCTTCCGAGCATGCGACAACTTGATTCTGAGCATGCGTGGACTTTTGACCGATGGACTTTCAGAAAGACAATCGTTTTTTTCTATCAATTTTTTATCCATAGGAAAAAATATAAAACATGTTCTATTTTTTTTCACCGATGGAAAACAAACCAATGGGGCCCACACACGATTGGTTTGTCCGATGAAAACAGTCCATCAGTCTGTTTTCATCAGACAAACCGATCGTGTGTACAGGGCTTTAGGGCCAGATACTGAGAAGAAAATCTAATGCCGCGTACACACGATCATTTTTCGTCATGAAAAAAACTTTGGGCCAGATTCACGTACCCTGGCACATATTTCCGTCGGGCGTAGCGTATCTCTGATACACTACGCCGCCGTAACTTACAGCTTTTTTTTGTATCCTCAAAGAATTTGCGCCGTAAGTTACGGCGGCGTAGTGTAACTTTGGCGGCGTAAGGACGCGCAATTCAAATGGATGTGATGGGGGCGTGTTTTATGTAAATACGTCTTGACCCAACGTAAATGACGTTTTTTTAACTGCTCATGCGCCGTCCGTGTGGGTATCCCAGTGCTCATGCTCGAAATTAACCCGCAACAAGCCAATGCTTATGACGTGAACGTCATTCTACGCAAAGCCGTATTCGCGAACGACTTACGCAAACGATGTAAAAAATTCAAAATTTGACGCGAGAACCACGGCCATACTTAACATTGAGTATGCCTCATATAGCAGGGGTAACTATACGCCGAAAAAAGCCTTACGGAAACGACGTAAAAAATGCGCCGGCCGGACGTACATTTGTGGATTCGCGTATCTAGCTAATTTGCATACTCGACGTGGAAATCGACGGAAAAAACACCACCTAGCGGCCAGCGTAAAAATGCACCTTAGATCCAACGGCGTACTAAGATGTACGCCAGTCAGATCTAGCACAGCTTCAGGCGTATCTTGTTTTGTGGATACAAAACAAAGATACGCCGGAGCAAAATAGAAGTTACGCGGCGTATCAATAGATACGCCAGCGTAACTTTTTTGAGGATCTGGCCCTTTGTTTTTAAAAAATGTCATTTAAAATGATCGTGTGTGGGCTTCACATCATTTTTCGGGGTTCTGAAAAACGACAAAAAAAAAATTCAAACATGCTGCATTTTTTAACGACGTTTTAAACTATGTCGTTTTTCGGGTTGTAAAAAATGATCGTGTGTGGGCTTTAACGAGGTGAAAAACCTGCGCATGCTCAGAAGCAAGTTATGAGACGGGAGCGCTCGTTCTGGTAAAACTACCGTTCATAATGGAGTAAGCACATTCATCACGCTGTAACAGACAGAAAAGCGCAAATCGTCTTTTACTAACAGGAAATCAGCTAAAGCAGCCCAAAGGGTGGCGTCATCCGAATGGAAAAACAGAATGTTGTGAAAACTTCGTTTTTTCTACATTCTGAAAAACGTTTTTTTTTTTCATGCCGAAAAATGATTGTGTGTACGCGGCATAAGTGCTCCGTTGTTTAATGTTTGTTGGCAATTTAGATAACTCCCCAAATACTCACTTTCATTGGCTAGTATCCAGAAAGCAAGAAGTGAACATGCTGATAGCAATCCAGGGTGACAGATCCCAAGGTGACAACTATGGTTTGGAACGACCGTGTGTACACGGCCTAATAGAGTTAGGTTAGACACATTCAACCACAGGTTCGATAGACACAGATCGCTATTTTCACCATCATGTTGAATCTTCTATTTATATACAACTGTCACAACGATACGATAATATAATGGATACGAAAATAAAGCATTTTTTTGTTTTGGATCTTTCGGATTTTGGATTTTATTGTTTGTTAACCACATCAGCAAGTGTAAAGGGCTATTGAATGATCGCTCTCCATTATTGTTTATCACCAATCCTGTTAGATGCAACCATCTCTGCGGATGGCCAGATCTGATGCAACGTGGGATGCATGATTTTTCTCCATCTTTAGCCAAACAATTCCATAATCTGTACAGCATTTTGCCTTGTTTTCAAACATTTAAGCCCTGTACACATGACCGAGTATCTGATGGAATCTAATGCCATGGATTTTTTCGTCGGATATCCGATGAAGCCGACTTTCATCAGTCTTGCCTACACACCATCGGTCAAAAATCCAACTGTGTCCAACGCGGTGACGTAAAACACTACGACGTGCTGAGAAAAATTAAGTTCAATGCTTCCGAGCATGCGACAACTTGATTCTGAGCATGCGTGGACTTTTGACCGATGGACTTTCAGAAAGACAATCGTTTTTTTCTATCAATTTTTTATCCATAGGAAAAAATATAAAACATGTTCTATTTTTTTTCACCGATGGAAAACAAACCAATGGGGCCCACACACGATTGGTTTGTCCGATGAAAACAGTCCATCAGTCTGTTTTCATCAGACAAACCGATCGTGTGTACAGGGCTTTAGGGCCAGATACTGAGAAGAAAATCTAATGCCGCGTACACACGATCATTTTTCGTCATGAAAAAAACTTTGGGCCAGATTCACGTACCCTGGCACATATTTCCGTCGGGCGTAGCGTATCTCTGATACACTACGCCGCCGTAACTTACAGCTTTTTTTTGTATCCTCAAAGAATTTGCGCCGTAAGTTACGGCGGCGTAGTGTAACTTTGGCGGCGTAAGGACGCGCAATTCAAATGGATGTGATGGGGGCGTGTTTTATGTAAATACGTCTTGACCCAACGTAAATGACGTTTTTTTAACTGCTCATGCGCCGTCCGTGTGGGTATCCCAGTGCTCATGCTCGAAATTAACCCGCAACAAGCCAATGCTTATGACGTGAACGTCATTCTACGCAAAGCCGTATTCGCGAACGACTTACGCAAACGATGTAAAAAATTCAAAATTTGACGCGAGAACCACGGCCATACTTAACATTGAGTATGCCTCATATAGCAGGGGTAACTATACGCCGAAAAAAGCCTTACGGAAACGACGTAAAAAATGCGCCGGCCGGACGTACATTTGTGGATTCGCGTATCTAGCTAATTTGCATACTCGACGTGGAAATCGACGGAAAAAACACCACCTAGCGGCCAGCGTAAAAATGCACCTTAGATCCAACGGCGTACTAAGATGTACGCCAGTCAGATCTAGCACAGCTTCAGGCGTATCTTGTTTTGTGGATACAAAACAAAGATACGCCGGAGCAAAATAGAAGTTACGCGGCGTATCAATAGATACGCCAGCGTAACTTTTTTGAGGATCTGGCCCTTTGTTTTTAAAAAATGTCATTTAAAATGATCGTGTGTGGGCTTCACATCATTTTTCGGGGTTCTGAAAAACGACAAAAAAAAAATTCAAACATGCTGCATTTTTTAACGACGTTTTAAACTATGTCGTTTTTCGGGTTGTAAAAAATGATCGTGTGTGGGCTTTAACGAGGTGAAAAACCTGCGCATGCTCAGAAGCAAGTTATGAGACGGGAGCGCTCGTTCTGGTAAAACTACCGTTCATAATGGAGTAAGCACATTCATCACGCTGTAACAGACAGAAAAGCGCAAATCGTCTTTTACTAACAGGAAATCAGCTAAAGCAGCCCAAAGGGTGGCGTCATCCGAATGGAAAAACAGAATGTTGTGAAAACTTCGTTTTTTCTACATTCTGAAAAACGTTTTTTTTTTTTCATGCCGAAAAATGATTGTGTGTACGCGGCATAAGTGCTCCGTTGTTTAATGTTTGTTGGCAATTTAGATAACTCCCCAAATACTCACTTTCATTGGCTAGTATCCAGAAAGCAAGAAGTGAACATGCTGATAGCAATCCAGGGTGACAGATCCCAAGGTGACAACTATGGTTTGAGAAATCAGTAGGCTAATCACTGTGAAAGCCTGCAACACATTTTTCTAGATTTCAACAGACTTTTTCAACCAAATACAAATTCCTTATTGTACATGAATTAATAGGCATGGCACTTACACAGGTTTATGTATTAAAACCTTCTAGACCAGTAAACACCAGGGGACAACACATACAGTATCATTGTGATTTGATATATTTTTGTCTTTTTCTGGGTTAGAGAAAATTGGCATTATTAGATTCTTTCTGCAGTAAGATGCCTTTCTTACTGTATCATGTGTCATATGAGGTATGCAAATACAAAAATATGTATTATATTTGTCAAAAGAACCCTTTTTTGAATGTTGTTATGGCAGACAAATTTTCAGCACCTTGGCTAGCTCCTTTGATGTAAATGCAAGGTACCTTGTAGGTTACAGGAAAAGCTACAGATCCTTTTTATAGCAGTCTGTGGTTTGCATCATCTAGGCATATTTATAAGCTTAGAAATGTCACTGCAGTGTAGAAATGGGCCATACAGAATATTGAGAGTCCCCATATCCTCCTTTACTCGTGATTTAACTTATATGTATATGAAGCTGGCATTTTCTATGTACATGAAGCTGAAAACAATATTCTGAGATATTGAAATGTAAAGTATCAAATAAATGATCCAAGGTGATAAAAGACATGTCACCTGGTTCTTGCATATAAACTGCCCATTCTGATTCGTTTGTGTCTGAGTTGGCTGTGTGAACAATAGGTCTCCACAACACAGATCCCTTTCCCTTACTCTGGCTTGGGCAACACTATTGTCAAATGTAACCTTAAATAAAGATGTATTCCTCATGCCGCGTACACGCGACCGTTTTTCGGCTTCTAAAAAATGACGTTTTTTTTATGTCATTAAAAATGATCGTGTGTGGGCTCCAGAGCATTTTTTACAATGTAAAAAATGGCCATTAAAAATTTCGAACATGCTCTATTTTTTCACAACGTTTTTAACGTAGTTTTTAAGGTTGTAAAAAATGGTCGTGTGTGGGCTTTAACGACGTGAAAAACCCACGCATGCTCAAAGGCAAGTTATGAGAAGGGAGCGCTCGTTCTGGTAAAACTACTGTTCGTAATGGAGTAAGTACATTCATCATGCAGTAACAGACTCGCAAATTGTCTTTTACTATCACAAAATCAGCTAAAGCAGCCCAAAGGGTGGCGCCACTTGCATGGAACTTCCCCTTTATAGTGCCGTCGTACGTGTTGTACGTCACCGCGCTTTGCTAGAGCATTTTTTTTTCACGATCGTGTGTAGGCAAGGCCGGTTTAATGATCGGGTTGAAAAAAATTTCGTTTTTTCTAGACCCTTAAAATCGTAATTTTTTAGAACCGGAAAAAACAGTTGTATGTACGTGGCATTAGAGAGGGATTCAATTTGTTGCCATTTTCTGACCATCCACAGGGTGCTATAGAGCAACCCATAAACTAGTTTACACATTTATTCAAAGGACAGGAAGGAGAGAGGAGAGCAGGGACAATACTACTAGTGACAGCTTATTGGAAGAATGCAATCAGGATGGGTTTTCTAACTCCCTCTGACAATATCAAGCTGGGGGCAACCACAGAATGTATTATTTTCTGATCTGTCCATAAAATAGTTAGGGCAACCATAATTATTAACCCTTTTCATTAAAGGTACAGTATTATTCTTAGTACCAATTAAAATGTAACCACTCAAGAATTCATCTTATACTGGTCTGAATTCAACAGTGTGGTCCATCGTTGGTTGTTTTGGTTACTGCACCTAAGAATGAGTACATAAGCATAAAAACACCTAATTGAATAGGAACAGTTGGGAGTCCACTTATTGTGAAGAGGAAGTTATCTTTTAAATTTTTATTTGTGTCCTGTAATCAAGAATAAAGAATGGCAGAATCTGGTAAAATGGTTGTGCGAGATATTGGGGATTTTAAACATGACTTCAGCCAGGCTATAGACCTAGTTCCCCTCAGCTACTCCAAGCTTTTAGAGAATTAATAAACAAGAATGTGTGGACATACAAATGGTATAGTTTGTTATATATGAACAAGCAAAAGAAAGTCTGGGCTGTCTTGCTAAGTGAGCTTGTTATGGCTATGCATTGAGATTGTCTTCTAGAAAGTCACAGGTTTAGTTGGAAATAGTGAGGAGTATGCTACATGACAATGAGCTTCTTTGCATAGATGGTAAACATGGTATTTTTTTTTTTCAATTTTAAATAATTTTTATTGTTTTCACATAGATAGAAAAAGCACCTTACTTTCCTTGCTATTCAGGGTCAGAAGTGTAGATTTACCATAAATGCTGTATGCAGGTCAACATTTGCAAAAACCTTTACATGTACAGTATGCAGCATTAAATATGTCCATATGCAGGACTGTGGAAGCAGATTTATTTTTCTTTTTACATCAGCATGAGACTTTAGTGTAACATACAGCTTTGTTAGGATCTGTGAAACATATGAATTACGGATCTGAATGCAGTGTGTTTCTCCCTAAAAACAGGGAAAATGTTGTTATTTTGCTATTTGGTATCATAATGTGTACCACACTGAGCATGGACCAGAGAAACAAATGAAAATGTTGCCTAAGGAAATCAGAAAGAAAATGTTAGACTAGTTTGTCAAAGGTTTAGGCTATAATATCTTCTCCAAGCAGCTTGATGCACCTGTGACTACAGTTGCAAATATTATTAATATGTTTAAGGTCCATGGGAGTGTGGCTACACAAAGAAAATTGACTCCAGTTTGATAGTGTGAATGGTAGACAAAGGGCCAAAAAATACTTCCAAACAGATACAAGCTGAACTCCAAGGACAAGGAATATCAGTGTCTGATTGCACTGATTGGTACTTTTTCAGCAACAGTGAGCTCGAAGGAAAAAGACTCAGGAAGACTCCACTTTTAAAGGAAAAGCATAAAAAATCCAGATTGTAATTTACAAGAACGTGTATTGAAAAAACACAATTTTTCTGGAAGAACGTCCTTTTGACAGATGACAAAAAACTAGAGCTTTTTGGTAAGTCACATCAACTCACAGACAAATCAAGATTTCAAAGAAAAGAAAAGGTTTAGTTATGTTATGTGGCTGCTTTGCTACATCTGGCACTGGGTGCCTTGGATCCGTGCAGAATGGGCTAGGCAGTCAAGGCTTGTGCTTGCAATCTCACTGGAAAAATAACTTTAGAGGTCTAGTTCACTGCTAGTCTATTCACATTGTTGTCAATTAATCCCTGAACTGCCAAAAAGTGTTGGCTGCTTTTGGATTGTCCCTCTGACTTTTATTGGAATAAAGTTGTATCTAGACTTTGTAGCAGTGACGTGGCTCTTCAATTTCCATTTTTGTTACATTACATTACAAGCCAAGGAGACACGCAGATCTTCTGAGGCCTCGTACACACGACCGAGTTTCTCTGCAAAAACCAACAAGAAACTTGCTGGGAGATATTTTTTTGCAGAGGAAACCGGTCGCGTGTACATTTTCGTCGAGGAAACTGTTGAGAAACTCGACAAGCCAAAAATAAAGCATGTTCTCTATTTCCTTGACGGGAATGGAGAAAATTGGCTTGTCAAGTTTCTTGACGGCTTCACAAGGAACTCGACGAGCAAAACGATGTGTTTCGCCCGTCGAGTTTCTCGGTCGTGTGTACGAGGCCTGAGGTGTAGAAGCTGCCTGCCTGAGAAGCAGATCGTTTACTTCAATATGAATAGTTTAAGATAGCAATACTAGTGAGATAACCTACAGGTCAAACTGTTGGATCTGTGCATGACACAATGAAATCTCAAGATTTATAAAGATCATATTAGCGCGCATGAAAAATGCAATACAGCTTCAAGCTTATCAAGAAATTCTGCCCGGTGTCAAAAAATTCTGTCTCAGTTTTGGGTCATGGGTCCTCAAACAGGATAATGACCCAAAACACACATCTTAAAGCACCCAAGAATAGTTAAGAACAATATATTAGACTATTCTAAAGTGGCCTTCTATGAGACCTAGTCTGAATATTATTGCCTTTCTACAGAAAGGGTGGAAATATACAGTCTGGAGAAGACACACTTTGATCCTGAAACAGCTGAAGAAGAGTGCCCCATACTGTCCATTGGTAGGTGCAGAAGTCTTATTGGGAACTACATAATCCCTTGTTTTCAGCAATTGCCTCTAACGGTTGAGCATATTAGGTTATGGATCCCATCATTTCTGCCCATGCCATTTTTATTTGTTTTATTTATTTATTTATAATATTCTGTTAAAGCAGAACTAAAGGGGTTAATGCGCACCTTTCCAATGGTCCCTTGCCGGCACCTTCTCCTGTGTGTCAGTCTTCGGCCATCTTAGTTGGCTGAATACAAAAACAAAAATAAATCTGCGCTATCCAAATACTTAGCAGCCACAAACAATCCAGTGAAACAAGAAAGCAGTGAAAAAACAAAAAACAATTTTGTGGCGCTAAAAATAATAATAATGATAATGATATGGTACTAATAGTCTGTGTTAACACCAATTGACAGTGTAATCAAATGAAAAAGTCCATATATAATAAAATATAAAATATATTATTATATATAATAAATCAATGACAGTAGATTGTTAAAAATAAACTGTTGATGGATGAGTAATCAAGTGAATGATTTGTGAAAATGACCACCACCAGAAGCGGAGGCTTACCAGAGGTATTGAACCCAAATAAGCATACGCTTAAAGGGTCAATACAAGCTGAATGTTAGTTGGCTGGGATGAGATGACGTCACTCCTGCTAATGCACAGCAGGTCATTATTCTGGCACACAGAGACCAGCCTGGCATTGTAAGCTGAGCTACACATGTGCAGCTCAGTTTACAGCATCAGAGAAGACAGTGAGCTGGCAGGTAAGGGCATTTTATTACAGAAGAGACATTGCATGTGTCGTCTGCAATAAAAGCCTGTCTGTTCACTGTTACAGAGGAACTTCAGTTCCTCTTTAAATTAAACATTAAAAGCAAAATCAAAATTAAAAACAAAAATGGAATAAAAAATGATAGCTGCAAATTTCTTCAGTATTTCAAAGAATATCGCAGCTTCTTCTTTTTTTTTTTTTTTTCATGTAAGGGTTTCAACATATTTGTCCATGTCTCTATATTTAGATGAAGTACAAAATGGAGTCAGCCATGGCAACCAACTTAAATGTCTCTTTCACTGATTTAAGCAGACTGAAATCATACTGGCTTCCATGAGCTGCTACTGTACATTTAGTGTCTATATCGCTTTTTGAACTATTTTATTAAGGAAGTCTGTATATTTGCCTACTTGCAAGAAACTAAAGGAAGTTTCTTTTTAAACAATAATTTTTGTGAAAGTGTGTAATTTAATACTTAGGCAGAGCTAATTATTTCAGTTTAACACCTGCTATTTTCTAGAAAATCTTGGATGAAATAAAGGGCTGCTAATATATCAAATTCTGCTAATCGATGGAAGAAAATCTAGATGAGTTAAACTGACACTGTAATATCACATTTCTTCAGCTAATGGATTTAGGAGGGATATGTCCTCTTCACGTATTCTTTAGCTCTGCTGATTGACAAATTCTCCTGTCCGCACCAACATAAGATACATTTCCAGATGCTGAGTGAATAATTTTTACAATGTTTTTTTCTTGTTGTCCATAATCCAGCCCTAAATGGCAGTTTGTTAAAGCATCAATCATACGGCAACTTTCCTTTCTATACAGGTAAAAATACTGTATTGGAATAAAATGCCAATGCCATAAATATATATATATATACATATATTTTTTTTTTAAGTATTGTGAAAACTGAAGTTTACAGGACATTCTCATTGTAATTTATTAAAATAGCCATTTATACGCTGGAACATTTGTTTACTACATAAAAAAAAAAAAAAACTTGTAGGCGAAATCCAAAAATTGTAAGCCTAAATCTAAAATCACATATGTGATGTAACCTGCCAACAGATTAAATATAGTAGTTTAAATACTTAAGTACAGCATCATCATATGACAGGTGTGGCGGTGATCAGGGATACTGACTGGTGAAAGTATGTCAAATAAAATAATACGTTTTATAAAATTTTGTAAACTTTTTTCTTTTTTAAAATTATTTTTTTTACAATTTTTTTTACATTCTATCATCAGATCAGGGATTTTATTTACCCTATTATTGCTTATAAAAGTGATGATCACTGTTATAAGCAATAGTTTTAGGTGTCGTAAATGGCATTCATTCATGTCAGCTTGATTACTATTGTGATCTGTGATTGGCTACAGATAATCACTTGGTACAGGGTGCTATGATTGGCCTAGCTGTGGGCCATTCACAGCATTACAATACTAAACAAAATCGCACTGCAAGGAGCATGCCAGTATGCATGATCACTGTGACGTATCAGTACATCACGAGGCCTGCAGCTGCCACCAGCTCACAGTACATTTGTTGTAAGCAGGTTGGCAAGTGGTTAAATTACATGTACATCCACCCTATCTACAGGGTGACAATGTTGCTGTGTGATTTCACTACAGAAGAATAATGTTGTTACCTTTTAAAGTAAGTGCCGCTTCACACCAGAATGCACACATTTTCTGGACTGTGTTAAAAACAGAATCAGAACTATAGGCATGGTTCCTGATCATGTGATCACCATGGTCTTATGATTTGCTTCTTGTAATTATAATTTCTTTTGCCTAGCTTTAATATTAATTAATAAAAAAAAAATATGTAAAAATTACAGTGAGATTGTGTTATTGGGAGTAGCAGGGTGTCTGCCTTATGTTCACAGCTATGTTTTAGCTGTATGGACCCCCTACACACCCTTTTCCCTACAGATGGTTTCAGGTTTTGTGAAGAGTCTTCCACAAATGTCCAGAAATGAGCAACACATGGACACAAGCTCACACATTGCAAATTTTGACGCTTAGTGCTTCCTCCTTTAGGACTCAGCTTCATATAGCATGCTGTATGGGTAAGTCCATACAGCCAATGTGTGTCCATTCATGCAGCGTAGCGCTAGTACAAACAGCAATTCACTCTGTACGAGTGCGCATGTGATAAAGCCCTTAACCCTGCAGCTCCAAGCAATGGACTACTAGTGCCCTTATGGTACATGCAGATCTTCAAGGTGGCATTAAAAGGTCAATTACTGTATTTATTGGTGTATAACACTCAATTTTTTACCCTGAAAATAGAGGGTAAACTGTGCCTGCGTGTTATACGCAGGGGGCTGTGGAATTTATTTTTCCTGAAAATTCACTCTTAAAGTTAGGTCGCGTGTTATCCGCCTGTGCGTGTTATACGCCGATAAATACGGTAATTATGAACCTGTGCACAGAGCTTCAATCACTATGGACAATAGACAACATAATGTTTTCTGCTGCTATTTTAAAGCACATATTTTCTTAAAATAGAAGCAATTCCTCATACAGTATTGCCTATTTTCTCTACATTTACATACGAAAAACTATTGCAGGTGATGTTAAATTGGATGAAAAATGCCCAGAACTGCTTATCTTTTTACAATTTAATGGGTCACTTCCTGTCCTTTAAATGCTACATGGAAATAATAATGTAAGCACCATTTTTCTAATTATGTTTGCTCCAAAGGCAGCTAATTTTGTAGTATGGCTGCATGCAAAGAAATATTGACACATTGTAATGCGTATTTGCCTTCACTCCAATTGTAGACATGATATATACATATCATTCTAACAAGAGAAGAAGAGATAGTCTTCTGAGGTGGAAACGATGTAGAAATTGAATTACAGGTTAGATCACTGTGATCATAAGCTAAAAAACATTGCTAATTTTGTATTGTATAAGTAAAAAGCTTATTATTCAGAAAACATGAAGTATAATGAAATACTCCCATAAAAATGTCTATTCTAATATAGATTGGTCAATAGTAGAGATGAGGTTTGCATTGGCGGCTACCATGGGCTCCAGACAAACTCTGCATGTTCAAAGTTCATAGGTCTAGTGTAATATTGTGGGAACTCACCAGCCCAAATTCTTTGTAACAATAATGCACAGCCACGCTGTTAAAATTAGGCCAGCTGGCATAAAAGGAACAATAAGGGGGGGGGTAGGATAAGCCAGCCCCCTCACTATAAAAAGGTGAGGTCACAGCAGCCATTATGGCAATGTGCTTTATTTGTGATTAGCAATGAGAATCAGGTTTTAGGGAAGCATGGGATTGAGGTGATCCCCAAATGTTCTTAGTTTGCAGAATTGGTGAACTAATATGGCCATTCGCCGTCATAGCCTCATATACCTTACTGTATGTTATTTGGAATACATAGCTTAATCTTTGGTAACTTAGGTGTTAATGGTGTACCTTCTCCCTGCATGAGTCACTTCCAATAGAGAAGGGATATATGCAGGTGGAGGTGGGGCCTACTGGTCTTTTGGGTAATGGAAGTGAGACCATACACGTGGAGATGTGGTAGTTGCACCAGGAGTGGGGTTACCCTGATAAGGGATGATGGACTGAACCTTTAATAACCACTTATTGGGAACAAATGCACACCAAAGCCACAGCACTTGAGGCAAGCAGGGTAGACAATGCTATATGTCTTTGAGATTTTGCACTGTTCTGTGATTAACAACCAAGGAACTGTGGGCCAGATCCACAGCCCGGCAGCGCAACGTAACTTTTTAGATTTAAGTTACACTGCCGCAAATTTCCTAAGTTAGGTACCGATCCACAAAACACTTACCTGGAAATTTGCGGCGGTGTAACTCAAATCCGTCCGGCGCAAGGCAGGCCAATTCAAAGGGGGCAAGTCCCATTTAAATTAGGCGCGCTCCCGCGCCGGACGTACTGCGCATGCTCCCGACGCTTTTTTCCCGAAGTGCATTGCGCGACGTGACGTCATTTTTTGAACGGCGCATAGCGTATTTCCGTATACCCGTACGGCTTACGCAAACGATGTAAAATTAAAAAATTAGACGCGGGAAGGACGGCCATACTTTACACAGCAGAACGCCTGCTGTGTAAAAGTAGGGCTGCCTCACAAAAGTGTAACTAAGCGACGGGAAACTAACATAGCGGCGACGTAGCGAACGCGAAAAAGCTTTGAGGATCAACGTAACTCCTCATTTGCATACCCGACGCTGGATTACGACGCAAACTCCCCCCAGCGGCGGCCGCGGTACTGCATCCTAAGATCCGGCAGTGTAAAACAATTACACCTGCCGGATCTTAGGAATATCTATGCGTAACTGATTCTGTGAATCAGTCGCATAGATAGAAACAGGGATACGACGGCGTATCAGTAGATACGCCGGCGTATCCCTTTTGTGGATCTGGCCCTGTATGTACAACTGAATTACTTCAGTAAAAGAAGTTCTGATTTTCTTGATGAAGAGAGACAAAGGAAGTGTCAACTCTGAGGAGTATAAAGTAGAAACAAGAAGAAAGAGCAGCTAGCTCAGATGAGGGAACAATGCACATGGTGCCCCCTACCAAGCAGACAGGCCCCTATAAGAGGGCCTGATGCAAAATGGAACTCTCTTAGGGATTTGGTCTTGAACCATGGTGTGTGAGGCCAAGCAGACAATGTGTGGTGGATCCCCTTTTAGCTTTTGGGGTGAACATGGCACGTTATAAATCATGAGAATTGAGGAGAGCTGGTGGATAGAATCAGTGCTAAAAGACATTATTCATCTGTATGTGGGGGCCAGTAAAGTAGTTTGGTCTCCGACCATGAAGAGGCACTGAACCCAAAAAATTAACAGTACAATACAATCAGCCTGCAGTTCCCCTATGCTAACAAACTACCAATTATGCACTTCCTGGTTTTTAAACTTAGGTTAAGAGGCATAGAATGGCCAAAAGTTGAATATCTGTTATGTGCCAGCCCCATCCCTATAAAAGGCAGCCATTTGTCAGTGTGTGTTAGTAGACAGTGAGAGCGAACAGTTTGTTTTCAGGGAAAGATAGTTGCTACCATGCTGTGCTCTACAGCGATGCTATATAGTGCTATACAGTGATCTATTGTGTTATGTTATGTGAATTGCACTGTGGTGGGCTATATATTATTGTGTCCTAGCCTTGCAAAAGAATTTCTCATTTCATGCGTTCTGAATGAGGAAGAGAGCATAGTGATCATATACAGAGGGGACATCAGGCAGGAAGCAGCAAGAGGCAGTGAAGTTCCTGCAGCTGCAGCTTACATGCTTCAGCAGTGAGAAGGGTGGGGATCAGGGCTCAAGTCCTGCGGGAACGCGTGGGAACGGAGTTCCTGCACTTTTTTTACAGCAGGAACGCAGTTCCCTTTGCAGGACTAGAGCAGCCGAGAGCATCCGAGAGCAGCGGAGCCGCCCGAGACAATCCTTCACTAAGCGACGATGCCCAGCTCGAGTCACTGTCAAGGGCAGGTGAACCTTAGTAATCCTTTGTTACTGGCCGCTTCCTGTATATGGATTCATCAGGTAGTGTGCGGGTATTCCGTCACTTCCTCGATGCCGCAATGTCTCCTGGGAGCTTTTGTCATTGTTCCCAGGAGACATTGCGGAGGTCTGCCGCGAGTTATTGCGGGATTTAGAAAGAACTTGCTTCTAGTAATTAAAACATGCGGTTTAGTAATTATGCATATGAGTGTATCATTTTTTTTCTTTTGGTGGGGGAGTGGATCCTGGGTGGGAGTTCCCACACTTTTTTCCCCAGGACTTGACCCCTGGTGGGGATGATGAGGTGGCAGATTGTTAATGGGTGCCAGAGACTGGGGTGAAGTACAGTGAGGGAGACGCAGGACAGCAGTGAGGGAGGGTTTCATCTAGGGGCAGGGGCAGCTTGCAGAGAACTGGAGGGAGCAGCCATCATATTCCACTGCACTGTCCAACAGGTACAGGTAACTGCTATTCCAAGAGATGTTGCTGGGGACAACACTGTGGGGATTGGAGACTTATGACAAGGTTCAGGCCTATGTATGGCCTTAATCAGTTGGCTCCACGCTGACAATATTCCCTGTTTGATGTGGCATAACATAAGCTTCTGAAACTACTTGTGGGACTCCCCACCCGTCCCCCCACATTGCTAGATGCTGAAGCGAATGTATCTGGGGAATCTTGTGGAGATGTGGGGTTGAGGGGAAGGTGATATGTGTGTAGAACAGGGATAGCCTTCTGTAAAAATTATGGTGGCTGGGTACCTGCCACCTTGGTGTAGGACAGTCCATAAACTAAACGAAGAGAACCTACTCCATGAGCTGGAATGACAGCAGCTAAATACTGTAGTTTTGCCAAACTGGCAGATTTTTTCCCTCACTTTAGCAGGTGGGGAGAAGACACCTGACTGGTCAAGAATGTTGATGGAGATGGCAGTGTGGATGTTGGAGACCTATGACAATGTTCAAGACTGACTATAATTATAATGGAATTATTTCTGCCATTTTGTTGCAAGGCAAAGGCATGTGAAACCTAAACTAATCTTTGGGCAGAAATTAGTAGAATAAATCTGCAATGACCTATATTAGGTTGGATGTGGGCAACACCTACTTATCTCCATAAAACAGCATTAGTATCTTTTTGACATAATACATTATTTAACACATGCTATTTGCAGTTTATCCCTGAGAAAAGGGCTACATTTCTTTTCTTAAATATTCAGCTACAACATTTTGTAAGGGAGTGGAAACATTGTAAATGACAGAACAGTCGAAATCATTTTAATATCCTGAACTAGTCAAGGGCTGCAAAGGAAGTGTAGGAGGACCACAGAGCCCCAACACAGAAGTTTAGTGTGACCGCTGCCTTGGTTATCAGATTTTACAGGTCCATTGTTAGTTCACTACACAATCACACAATCCTTTGCTCTATCTTAGATAGAGATGGTAATAGACATGGCAGTGTGCATTAGATAAATTAGGGTATTGATAGGTCCATAATTTACATAATTTATTTTTATATTCTCTTGGTTTGGATTGGATGCTTTCTTTTTTTCATTGGATAAATAGGAAATGTTGCATTAATCATTTATATTTCCATATATATAGCTATATAGATATATAAAGAAATACATTATGGCCCGGATTCAGAAAGGACTTACGACGACGTATCTCCAGATACGCCGTCATAAGTCCAAATGTGCGCCGTCGTATCTATACGCTTATTCTGGAAACCAGATACGCCTGAATTTTGGCAAGATACGACAGACGTAAGTCTCCTACGCCGTGGTATCTTGGGTGCATATTTACGTTGGCCGCTAGGGGCGCTTCCGTAGATTTACGCGTCAAATATGTAAATGAGCTAGATACGCCGATTCACGAATGTACTTGCGCCCGTCGCAGTAAGATACGCCGTTTACGTAAGGCGTACGTCCGGCGTAAGTTTACCCCTCATAAAGCAGGGGTAAGTAATGTTAAGGTATGGGCGCGGGAACAGCGTTGTATTTTACGTTGTTTACGTAAGTTGTACGTGAATGGGGCTGGGCGTAGGTTACGTTCACGTCACAGGCATTGAGCTGGCGTATATTAGGGAGTAAATTTAATGTGATTCTGAGCATGCGTGCGCATGCGCCGTTCGTTCGGCCATGCATTTACATGGGGTCACGGTTAATTTTAATACAGCACGTCCACGGCCTTGCTACTTTGAATTAGGCGGGCTTACGCCGGCCATTTTACGTTACGCCGGCGTAAGAAAGGGAGCAAGTGCTTTGTGAATACAATACGAGCCACTCTATGTTACGTCGGCGTAGTGCATATCAGATACACTACGCCGCTCTAAAGATACACCAATCTCTCTGAATCCGGGCCTATGTATATATAGATATAGATAGACAGGTGTATGGCTCTCCAAATCATCATGGACTGTGTAAAATTTAGCATTTTGGCTGGGGGGGCGTGACTGGATGCTAAGGTGAGAGGCCACAGCAGCCCGGACCTCACACCCGCTCCCACACTGGATACCGTGTAATGAGGTGTGTAGGGGAGAAGAGGAGGCACTCAGTGGTGGAAAGGCTGGCAGGCTGGTCTGTAGGTGGCATGAGCCTTGCTTCTTTGGTGCGTACAGGCGGCGCGCTCTACCGTGGTGTGTTCCAGCGGCATGCTCCTCAGCTGGAGGAAAGGAGACAATGTACACCCAGGATAGAGCTGTGATAGGGGCCCGAGTACATTGGGTGCATCTTCCGCTATGATTAGGAGGCAGGGAGCAGAGAAGACAGCCACGCAGGATGGCGCTGGCACACAAACACAAGGCATGCCAAAAGACAAAGGGAATCAGGCTGCTGCTAAGCTGGAGTGGCTTGCCCACACACCAAGCCAGACACCCACGAAGGGTGGGCAGGCTGGGGGGGCATAACAATCTCGCTCCCAGACCGGCCCCTCTGTGGGGAGAAAGAGCCAGGTCCCAAAATCAGCATCCCAGGAGAGCGAGCATGCAGCAAGTAAAATGATAGAGGGAGAAATATTGGTGCCAACTCCAGGGGTAGAGGAAGAGCCATCTTTGAGAGATATCCTTCACGCAATCAACAACTGTAATGCCACGTACTTACGATCGGACATTCCAACAACAAAACCGTGGATTTTTTGCTGACTGAATATTGGCTCAAACTTGTGTTGCATACACACCTCACACAAATGTTGGCGGAAATTCCGAACGTCAAGAACGCAGTCACGTACAACACTACGACAAGCAGAGAAAAATGAAGTTCAATGATTCCGAGCATGCGTCGCTTGTTTCCGAGCATGCGTAGGATTTTTGGGCATCGGAATTGCATACAATCGGAATTTCCTACAAGAACTTTTGTTGTTAGAAAACAGCTCGCAAACATTTGTTGTCGGAAATTCCGACAGCAAATGTCCGATGGAGCATACACATGGTCGGAATATCCAACCAAAAGCTCACATCGAACATTTGTTGTCGGAAATTCTGATCGTGTGTACGCGGCATAAGTCCTCATTATCTGAAATATCTGACCAACTTAAATGCATAAAAGAAGATTAGTCACTATTAAGGCATGATGTGCGAGGTATGTGAGCGGACTTCCGCTTTAGAGGGGAGACTCAGCTTGATAGAAGACATGAACCCAATGAAACTAGACATAAAATGAACGAGGGAACAACTGAATAAGTGTATATATAAAATGGATGACATGGAAAATATATTGCGCACATTTTTTTTAAGGGTTCTCGGTCTCCCTGAGCTAAGTGAAGGTATCAACCCTATAGAATGTATGGAGGACTGGTTAAAATGAATTCTTGGCAAATAATCTCTGTCAAATTTCTTTGCAATTGAGCGAGCACAGAGTCTCTTTTAGGGCACTGCCACTGGGAGGCTAGCCGAGGCCCCTTCTTATTAAGCTCTTATATTATAAGGACAAAGGGCCAGATTCAGGTACATTTACGTTGCTCCTTAGCAGCGTAACGTATCTGATTTATGTTACACCGCCGCAGGTTTACAGTGTAAGTGCCTGATTCACAAAGCTCTTACCTGTAAACTTGAGGCGGTGTAACGTAAATCGCTCGGCGCAAGCCCGCCTAATTCAAATGGGGCGGGCACCATTTAAATTAGGCGCGTTCCCGCGCCGAACGTACTGCGCATGCTCCGTCGCGAAAATTACCCGACGTTCATTGCGCTAAATGACGTCGCACGGACGTCATTTGTTTAGACGTTAACGTAAGTGGCATCCAGCGCCATTCACGGACGACTTATGCAAACAACGTGATTTTTTAAATTTCAACGCGGGAACGACAGCCATACTTAACATTGCTTAGAACACCTAGGAGGTAGCCCTAATTTTACGACGCGTATCTCGACGGAAACAACGTAAATTTAGATCGATGGGCATCGCGGACGTTCGTGAATCGTGAATCACTGTAACTAGTCATTTGCATATTCTACGCCGACCGCAATGGCCCCGCCACTAGTGGCCGGCCTAGAATTGCATCCTAAGATTCGACGGTGTAAGTCAATTACACCTGTCGGATCTTAGAGCTATCAATGCGTAACTGATTCTATGAATCAGCCGCATAGTTAGGACGGGCGGATCACAGAGATACGACGGCGTATCAGGAGATACGCCGTCGTATCTCTTTTGTGAATCTGGCCCACAGTTACTATTCTTCAAAAGCAAGAGAGATGAAAAACATATTATCCAATAGGGCTAGGATCTCTATATACCTAGACTTTTCCCCGTAGCTACAGAAACAAAGGGCCAGGTTTATAGAAAGTAAAGGCATGTTGCAACAGCTAAAAATCAGCTATGCAATGCTATATCCGGCACAATTGCGGATAACAGCTCTGGGGGAAACTACATTTTTTAACACACCTGCAGAAGTGACACTGTGGTTGAATGCCAATGAAGGGAGACTACAGAAGGGGAAGGAAATATGACAAGAACGAAGATTCAACAGATCTATGTAACTGGAAGGAGAGAAGGGAGGGGAATGGAAAGAGACTTTTTTTTTGGGGGGGGGGGGGTGTCTCCTTTTGTAAATTAATTTTTCTTTAGGACATTTATACACAAGTGATATTTGGGAGTGTGGGGGGGGGGGCATAAAGGGTTAAAGGGATCAACAAGAGTGTATTTTTTGTGGAACATGTATTGTTTTCATTGCACTTGGCACTTGGCTTTCTGGGTCCGCTCCGTGTGTCCGCCAAAGCTCAGCGGGGATCCCCGCTGAGCTGTCGGCAGATAGGGCGGTCCCCGCACACAGTGCAGAGACCGCCCTGTCTCTGCTCCGCTCTCCCCTATGGGGGATCGGATGCAGACGGACCGCCTGTCCGTCTGCATCCGATCCGTTCTACCGAACGGAAGAAAAATAGGGTTTCTTCCGTTCGGAAAAGCGGATCCCGACTGACGCAGACGCTAGCGGATGCTCCATCCGCTAACGGACACGATCCCATAGGGATTCATTACAAGTCCGTTAACGGACTTGTAATGAGCGGACGAACGGTCCGCTAGTGTGAAAGGACCCTTATACAAGAGAAATGGATCACAAAAGAATTTACACATATTACCTTGGCGAGAAGACACGGCCACTTTAGAAGTCCTCGGTATGGGCCCAAAGAGGGGCAGGGAGAGGAAGAGGCGATTTGGATGGGGAAGGGGGGAAGAGATTTGATTGTGTATTCTGATGAATGAGAGCATGAAGCGGGGTGAAGGAGTGATAGGAAGTTATACCAATTTGGATGTTACGCAGGAAGGGGAAGATCCACAAAGTTATGATTTTTTGATATTGTATATGAACACAATAAATAAGGAAATTTACTTTAGGTTAGTAATATGAGGAATAAGGTTAGGATTATGTGTAAAGGGGAAGCAGAATAGGAAAGGAAAATGATAGGTACTAGACAAAGGAGAGAAAATTCCTGAAGCAAACTAGAAGGCTAAATATATGTTCTTGGCATGTTCGGGGGATGAAGGATCCATCTAAAAGACTAGCAATTTTTTCTATGGCCGATGCGTGTAAGGGCAGGAGACACATCTAGAGAAAGATACAATTTGCACCTTGTAGTGCAGGAACTACCAGGTACAATACCACTCCATTCACACCTCCTACTTGAGGGGGTGAGTATTTTGGTAGATTTAGGGGTGGTTTTCTTCTGCAGGCAGAGTAAGATAGATGCGAATGGACAATGTGTTTTTCTTTTCTGCTCAATATTGGATACGGTGTGCATATTGGCTAATGTTTACACCCCCCGCCATTTGGTATGGACATTTTGAATGAATTAATGAAGTTTATCATGGACAAACCAGAAGTACCTGTTATAGTGGCAGGAGATTTTAATAAGGCCATGGATAAAAATCTGGATAGGTTTCCATCTGGAGTTCCGCTTGGCAGTATATCTAGCAGCCCTCTCCTCCAATTTTGTAGGGGACACAGGGCTGGTGGATGTCTGGCAGAAGTGGAATCCAGAGGCAAGACAGTACTCCTGTTACTCCAAGACACACTCCACACTATCCAGAATTGACCTTGTGTTATGTAATGAAGAGGCTTTGAATATGATGGAGGGGGTAAATAAAAATGGGGAGTAGTTACAGTAGGAGTGATTGGAAAATAAACCCCTTTTAGCTTGAACTGATGTAGGATTCAGGAAAAATAGCAGCCAGCCTGGAGGAGTTTGTAAAAGTAAATGCGGAGTCAACCCCACTGGGAGTGATCTGGGATACCCTAAAGGCATTTCTTTGGGGTGTGCTGATACAGAAAATGTCATATATCAAGAAACAAACAAAGGCAAAAGAGATCATTGCAGTGGAGAGAGTGAGAGTAGCGGAAGCACAGTACATTGAGGATCCAACACTAGAAAGGTATAGGGAGTGGTCAGAGAAACAGGAAGAATATAAGAAACAGGTCTTGATGAAAGCAGAAAATAAGAGGCTATTTAAAAAAAACATCTTTTTGGGGAAGGAGAGTGAGTGGGACAAATTCTGGCCCTAATAGTTAAGGCAAATGCACCCTCACCTATTATACCGGCCATTTCGGTAGCGGGAGGTAGAATTACCAGGTCTGTCTTGAAAATAGTGAACACATTTAAAAACTATTATGAAAACCTATACAGTAAATCACATATAAATGTAGAAAGCGAGATGTGGGATTTTTTTTAAAAGGTTGAGGATTTCGTCACTCTCAAAAGAGGATAGAGAGGGACTGGAGGCCCCAATAACAATAGAAGAGCTATAAAGTGCAACAGCAACTATGGCAAACCAGAAAGCCCCGGGACCAGATGGCCTGCCAAGAGAAATATATATTTTTTTTAAAAGGTTTTTATTAGCCATAAACACATTCACAGGAAATGACAGCGTATTTAAAGTACAAGGATATCAGAACACATTCTTAGAACGAGGAGGATAAGACATTTCTCATACATCATTTCCATATACAACAAAATGACAGGGGACAATCCTAACATGGACTCTCCTAAAATGCATACAGCTTTTCTTTTTTTTTTAACTTGTAGCTACTACTGAACCTCGCGCTCCTGTCTGATAAGCATTAATCAGTACCTTAGTCCATACCATGTAATAGCGACATAGAGCAGCGTAGCCACCAGAGAACAAAAAACAGATTAAGGAAATTACAGCAAAAAAAAAAAAAAAGAAAAACCCTGAGAACCCAAGCAAAAAAAAACACTTGTGTGCCGTGTGCTGCCATCCCTCCAATCCCCACAGTTCTCCCAAGTACACAATGAATGTTACATAGATAGTTCAGTCAAAACCAACAGTCCCTTACGTCTCTCCAGGATTGGTGTCCATGGAGTCAACCCATCTACCCCATACGCCACAGAATTTTTTCCTACTTCCTCTTGCTTCATAGGTCATTTTATACATCGTGACATTAGTGTTGATCAACCCCTTCCAGGCAGATAGAGTGAGATAGTCCCTCTTCACCCACTTCAGGACAATCGGCTTTCTGACATAGTAAAAGAGCAGCCTCAAAAACATACGCATATTATTACTCATTACATCATCTTCTATGATGCCTAAAAGGCTCAAAAGTGGACTACATATATTTGGGAGATCAAAAGTATCCGCAATAAACTGTGTAACCTGCGACCATAATGGACGAATCCTGTCACATTCCCACACCATATGAATAAAGGTGCCTTCTGCCACCAGACACTTATGACATACAGGGTCATCTCTTCTGCCCATCCTATATAATCTGTGTGGTGTGTAATACATTTGGTGCAGGTACCTCAGTTGTATTAGTTTGTCCCTAGCGGAGATCACTGTAGGGAGATAAGACAAAAGAACCTCCTCCCATTGGGATTCAGTCAATTCAGGGACTACAGCAGTCCACCTAAGTCTCGCCAAGAAAAATATTTAAGCGGTATGGAGGCATATTGCTTTCAAAACATCTGGAAGTACTCAATTGGGCTGCCAGGGAGGCTAAATTACCCCATCCATGACAGAAGCAACAATTATTATATTGCCTCCAAGGCACGGGGGAAAAATCAACTTGAGATAGCATCTTATAGGCCAATATTCCTCTTGTGTTCAGACGTAATTTTTTTTAGCAAAGGCGCTAGCGGCAAGTTTAAATAGAATAATTTAAAAACGTATACACCCCAATCAAAGCGGATTTATACCGGAGAGAGCCGCAAGTATGAATACAAGTGCTAACTTGTCACTGGACACGGTTAAGGCCTTTGACAGCCTTGAATGGCACTACCTCTGGCAAGTACTAGCGGAATTTCAATTTGGCCCCAATTTTGTTAACTGGATTAGAATATTATATGAGGCACCTAGGGCGAAATTGAGTTGAAATGGAGAGTTCTCCGAGTGGTTCCAGTTGGCGAGGCTGACGAGACAGAGATGCCCACTATCGTCCCTGCTCTTCGCCCTCGCAATAGAGCCACTGGCCATTGCTTTAAGATCTTCCCTCGAATGTACAGGGATTTAGGAGGGCAATGGGAGAAGAGAAGGTCGCCCTATACGCGGATGATGTGTTGCTGTTTTTGGGGGATACGCAGACCATGTACATCTTTTATGTGCTAGCTGCTAGGTATATATTGATCTGAGCAACTTCTATTTATTGTTCAACTGAACCTAGCATACTCACTGCGGGGCAAGAATGCCAATTATATATTGATATATTCCAAAAACTGCATAGCTACAGTAAGCAGTTAATAAGAAAAAAAAAATGAAAGTACATTTTTAATAATTATTGGCTGAGTATTGAAATCATTATGCGTTGGAAGCTTGTTGTATGCAGCAGAACACCTTTACTTTCATTGAGAAATACATTACATGCCTTTTGTCATTGAACAGGAAGAGAACATAAACAAGGGCATATAACATAATAAGGATGGTACTTCCTCTGATTACCTTACCATAGATAACACACTATTATACTACAGCGCCACCTGCTGGTTAGAATGCATATATACAGTATAGTTCACAGTACTTTACATTACATGCTGTTGCTCTTTCAACAATAATTCCACCTTAGGGAATTGCAAAAAGCTACCAAAGTAGTGCCCCTCCTCCCCCGAACCGGAAGGGTTAAATGCTGCCTAAATCCATGGGATGAGTAAATGGTTTAATACCTTACACCTTATTCTGACAGGCTTTTGTAGCTCCTAAAGTTCTCTGGGCCGTGTCTGCATGATTAAAGTGGAAGTTCAGGCTAAACCAAATCTAAACAGAAAATCGAAAATTCCGCGCTATCAATAGTAAGCAGCTCACACTACCAATGGACAATGGTGGAACACAAAACAAACATAAAAAGTGTAGCGCATAAAATTAATTGATCCCCCAATGAAAGGATGAATAAACAGTGCATCAAACAAATGGTGAAAAAAATATGATGACAATATATCAACCAAAAAAGTGATGTATATGTATAGACACTGGATGGTGTATATATAAAATCTAAACAAATATATGTGAAAAAAAAGTCCAATGTGATGAAAATTGGTGATAATAGTCCCTATGCCTCGGAATGAAGTGCAGTAAAGAGACCCACCACCGATCATTGAAAGGAAGGCTTACCAGAGATACTGTACCCTAATGGACATATGCCCAGAGGGTCAGTAAAGCAGGGTATAAACCACTCTCAGGCCAGGATCATCGGCTGCAATTCTCACTGAGACGTTTTGCACGTCAATCAGAGAGGAACCCAGGGATCAAATCAGGAAAAAGGTCGCTTCCAGGGGTACCCAATGTGGGCCAAAATGTAAACCACCCCAGACGATGCACTATTTGATGCGAAACGTGGCGGGACACTCCACTGCTGTCACTTTGTACATTTGAAAGCGCTGATCACCTTTTATAATGTAAGTGTTTTTACCTACATTAAACATTGGTACCTTTCAGTATTACGCTATGTGCCTTTCTCTTCTTCTCCTACATCTCTACATATTGGTTTAAATTTTGGCCCACATTGGGTACCCCTGGAAGAGACCTTTTTCCTGATTCAATCCCTGGGTTCCTCTCTGATTGACGTGCGAGACGTCTCAGTGAGAATTGCAGCCGATGATCCAGGCCTGAGATTGGTTTATACCCTGCTTTACTGACCCTCTGGGCATATGTCCATTAGGGTACAGTATCTCTGGTAAGCCTTCCTTTCAATGATCGGTGGTGGATTTCTTTACTGCACTTCATTCTGAGGCATTGGAACTATTATCACCAATTTTCATCACATTGGACTTTTTTTTCACATATATGTATTTAGATTTTATATATACACCATCCAGTGTCTATACATATACATTACTTTTTTGGTTGATAAATTGTCATCATAATTTTTTCACCATTTGTTTGATGCACTGTTTATTCATCCTTTCATTGGGAAACCTAATCTAAAACCTGCTCCCATCCCTAGTCTTATACTAACTAGCCTGTAGATGAGAAGATGTCCATACTTACCTATTCTAAGAGCACTCTAGCCTGGTCAGGTGATCAGCTGCCAGCTTCAGGAAAGGAGAGCGCAGTGACAGCGGTTGCTATGCCTGGGCGGTAATGTCACCCATAGGCTTACTGTGGGGCATGTGTTGTCAGCTGTCCATCCTCTCCCCTAAAGCCAGCATTGGGAGGCAATCACATGACCAGACCGCCCTTAGAATAGGTAAGTATAGACATCTTTTCTCTACAGGCCAGTTAGTATAGGGCTTTAGAGCCCATTCACACCTTGACGTTTTGTCGCCTGTAGCGTGACGCGCACAAACGCCAGAGGGACCAAAATACATGTAAGGCTATGGGCATGGTTCACATCTGAACGCCGATGCGCCTGACGCGCATCGCATGTAGTCAATAAAAGTTCCGGACCCTTTTTCGTCGCGCATATCGCGCGATATGCGCGTATTTGAGCGTTTCCATTTCCCATAGAAAGTAATGGAAACGCTCGATTCAAGCGACTTGCGCGACAACGGGCGTTTGCTACGGGCGTTTTGTCAATAGAACTTGTCGCCCATGCAGAAGATTAAAAAAATCTACCAACATAGCAACAAGTGATGAAAAGATGATAGTTTTTCCTATTGGCTAAAAAAAACCCGTCAAAGTACAAAAACGTCGGACAACGCTGTATGCAAACGCGCATATTAGCATGAATACGCGCGACAAAACGCCGGAGAAAAACGCCGGAAAACGCCGCTATTGCCTACGCCTAGGTGTGAATGCAGCCTAAGAGGAGGGTGGGAGCAGGTTTAGGATTAGGTTTAGCTCAGACTTCCAAGTCATCACATGAAATTCAGGGTCAATAGCCCTGTATTGTATGTGAGAAAGGCGAGGGACCTACCACAAGCCAGAGCAGAGGAGAGCGCTGGAACCTGCTGGAGCAAGGAGTAAAATGTTATACCGCATGTCCTGTAGTGTTAACTACTCTTGCAGTGCCCACCCCACCACCACCACACACACACACACTGCAAATGTAGTGGTTTTTACTTTAATGGGAGCATGTATATTGCTTTTTTTCTCTTTTTTTATAACTTTTATTCTTTTTCACACTTCTGGGTGTATTATATTGGGTTGTGGGATTATTATACTGAGATTGGGGTCTGGGGTATCACAAACTAATATTTGCATTCTTAAAATGAATGCAGTATCAGTAACACTCCAGGCTCATGTCATAGAACATTGCTATGCTTTTGTAATAAATATGGATGCCGTGTCACTGATACATAAAAAAAACAATAATATACATGCATACATCAGTGGCAATAGGATTTCATCTCGGTCGGCTCCTCTAGTGAAAAATAAAGTCTTCTCCCTAGTACAACCTGCATGTACAGACTGTTGTGTCATATTTATGGCTCTGCTTTATATATTTTGTTTGCAGAGGCTTAGCTTTGGAACAGATGCTGGGTTTTAAAATGAAGATTATAATGAGATTGTAAGCTATGTTCAGACAAGGATTCCAAGTCTAGATATGAGATGAGTAAAAAGACGGCAGCAATTCTGCTGCATGCAAAAATTCCACATTAAGATCTACAATACACTTGTAAGAAGAAGACTCTGGCACTAGATCAATATAAACTATGTGCAGGATATTGCAAGAAGATCCTATCGTCAGAGTCATATACCTTATATCCTGTATCCATCTAGTGTTAACCCTTTATTCCTGACTACTTTACAGCTTGTGATACAGAAGAAAAAATGTAGGCAACTTGGGATTTGTAGAGTGCGGAATTGCCAAATTACAATCTTTTAACACTTCATGTGTTGAGCTATCTTGCGTGCTGTGATTCTGTATTATCAGCAAGTGCAAGCATGCAAATTATTATATTATTATTATACAGGATTTATATAGCGCCAACAGTTTGCACAGCGCTTAACAAAATTAAGGCAGACATTAAAACTACATTACAAATTACATTTGGTACAAGAGGAATCAGAGGGCCCTGCTCACTAGAGCTTACAATCTAGGAAGGAAGGTCAATTGATACACAAGGTAATAGCTGTGGGGGATGAGCTGATGGAGGAAGTAAAACAGTGTATTAGTTAGAAGCAGCATAAGCTCTTTAAAGAGAAGGGTTTTCAGGGATCGTCTAAATATGGATCGATTAGGGGGCAGTCGGACAGATTGGGATAGGGAGTTCCAAAGGATGGGAGAAGTTCTGGAGAAATCCTGTAAGCGAGCATGGGAGGATGCGACAAAGGAGCTAAAGAGCAAGAGGTCTTGGGAGGACCGAAGAGAGCAGCTTGGTTGGTATTTTGAGAATAGTTTAGTGCAGTGTATACAGTATATACAATACATAGATTAATGCATTGCATGAATCTATGTATTGCTGCTGCTGCCGACTATTCAGGAGGCTGGCCCCCTGGCAAGCACCGGCCATCTGAATAACGGCAGCTGGTTGGCTGTGGAAGTGTCTATCAGAGCCAGCAGCTCTGATAGGCTTTCTGATTACAGCCCATCAGCTTCCAGATGCTTATCCAAGGGACGCACGGGGGTGCGTTCCTTGGATAAGACTGACAGGTGTCTCAGCCAATCAGATTCACCGGTTCTGGTTACCGGTAACCTGATTGGCTGAAGCATCATCAAGGGCGGGAGAAGACAACGAGGGACGGTAAAAGCAGGATGGCTGACCCCAGAAAGGTAAGTGCCAGGCGGGGGGGGGGGGGGGGGGGTCATTTTACAGGGCACAGTGGCAGCATTTTACAGGGAACAGTGGCGAAAATTGATGCGCACAGTGGCGACAATTGCTGGGCACAGTGGCTACAATTGCTGGGCACAGTGGCGAAAATTGATGGGCACAGTGGCTACAATTGCTGTGCACAGTAGCAACAATTGCTGGTCACAGTGGCGACAATTGATGGCACAGTGGTGACAATTGATGGGCACAGTGGCGACAATTGCTGGGCACAGTGGTGACAATTGATGGCACAGTGGTGACAATTGCTGGGTACAGTGGCTACAATTGCTGGGCACAATGGCAAAAAATTGATGGGCACAGTGGCTACAATGGCTGGGCACAGTGGCGAAAATTAATGGGCACAGTGGCTAAAATTGCTGGGCACAGTGACGACAATTGCTGGGCACAGTGGCGACAATTGATGGCACAGTGGTGACAATTGATGGCACAGTGGCGACAATTGCTGGGCACAGTGGCGATAATTGATGGGCACAGTGGTGACAATTGATGGCACAGTGGTGACAATTGATGGCACAGTGGGGACAATTGATGGCACAGTGGCTGCGTTTGATGGCATGGCATAGTGGTGACAATTGCTGGGCACCGTGGTGACAATTGATGGCACAGTGGTAACAATGGATGGCACAGTGGTAACAATTGATGGCACAGTGGCTGCGTTTGATAGCATGGCACAGTGGATGCGTTTGATGGCACAGTGGCTGTGTTTGGCATGGCACAGTGGTGACAATTGAATGCACAGTGGCGGCAATTGATGGCACAGTGGTGACAATGTGCACAGTGGCGACAATTGATGGCACAGTGACTGCGTTTGATGGCATGGCACAGTGGTGACAATTGATGGCACAGTGGCTGCATTTGATGGGCACAGTGGCTGCATTTGATGGGCACAGTGGCTACCTTTGATGGGCACAGTGGTTGCAATTGATGGGCACAGTAGCTGCGTTTGATGGGCACAGTAGCTGTGTTTGATGGGCACAGTGAGGCTGCAATTGTTTTTTTTTTTGTTTGTTTGTGCCCCCCCAAAAAATGTGAGCACGAGCCATCACTGGAGGACACTGAACGGTTGGTGAGATGGATGAGTCTTGCAGCAGCATTCATTATGGACTGAAGAGGGGGATAGTGTATGTCAAGGTAATCCAATGAGGAGTGAGTTGCAGTAGTCGAGGCGAGAGATAACCAGATCTGACTTCTAACTAAAAAAAGGTGATTGTGTATATAAAGACGGAAGAGTAAAAAATTCAGCTTGTGTGCTTTGATTTATTTTTCCAATCTAAAAGAAAAATTACAGAATGGGTGTCATAAAGTTGCAAAAACACTAAACTTTTCTACAGATATTATAGTTAAATCCCTTTAAATTAGTTCTTATTTGCTCATCTTGCAACTTACTGGCTATTGACAAAGGGGATGGGTTTTAGGTATACCCATGCTTTGTATGTCACAGGGTCCGGAAGTGAGGGAAAATTTTCTAATAGGGTCAGAGACCGAAATAAAAAACTAGGTTTGCATTTCTGTGCGATTCAGTGCAGTGCGATTTTCAGCCTTTACATTTGAATGGCTTTAAATCACACTGGATTATGCCAAAAGTAGTCCATTGCACTACGTTTAAAAACACACTACAACTGGATTGCATGATCCTGCAGTACCATCCAATCCAGTGCAGGCAAATGCACTGAGTTTGTGATCTGTGTTTGGGCTGTCATCAAGAATACACTGACAGTTGCAGAAAATTGCACAACCAGTACATTTTGAATGCGGTAAACTTCAAAGCTGACCTTTAGGCAGATATAAAATATGGTAATTAATGTAGCTCCGTGTTTATGGATAAATCATAAATGCATTTTTTTTTAAATGCCACTAGTTTAAGTATCTGAATTTGACGGCAGGACTGAGACTGGAAAAGGGAGGGGCTGGAGGAAAAAAAGCCTGGTACACACTATAGGCCTTTTTCCATTCAACCCTCTAGGTTAAAAGAAAAAAACTGACAGCTCTGGTCGGAGCCGCTGTATTCACTTTGCGAAGTAAGTATAGCGATCTCCCCCGCTGAGCTATTGTTTTCTGAAAGGGGACGCCCCCCCCGCCAGAACACTCCGATCAGCGCTCTCCGCCACTGGCGGAGAGAACTGATTGGGAGTCGGTCTGCTGCTGGTTTCCCAGCATGCTCTTCTGGCAGACTGACATACACACGGGCCGAATGTCAGACAGTTTTTTTTTCGAACTGGCAAATGTCTCCTGACATTCGGCCTGTGTGTACTATGGGCTACTATGCATCGAATAGTAGCCCATTATATGACACTTACCTGCCCACGATGTCCCCGTCTTCCTCATGAGTAGCGAGCGGCCATTCTTCACCCCTCTTCCTTCCGGGGCCGCGAACTCTGGCTCTGTGAGTGGCCGGAGTCAGGTGACATCATGCGCGCGGGAGCCTCCACTCACGGCATGACCCAAGTTAGAAACGGCACAGCGTGCCCCTTCTAACTCTGGCACATGCACAGAACAAATCGATGTGTGGTGATTTGCAAATATCTTCTAGACCGTGCAGGTCTGGGAGATATTTCAAGCACCTACAGGTAAGCCTTAACCACTTAAGGTCCAGACTATTATGCAGCTAAAGGACCTTGCCCCTTTTTGCGATTCGGCACCGCGTCGATTTAACTGATGATTGCGCGGTCGTGCGACGTGGCTCCCAAACAAAATTGGCGTCCTTTTTTCCCCACAAATAGAGCTTTCTTTTGGTGGTATTTGATCACCTCTGCGGTTTTTATTTTTTGCGCTATAAACAAAAATAGAGTGACATTTTTGAAAAAAAAACAATATTTTTTACTTTTTGCTATAATAAATATCCCCAAAAAAGAAATATTTTTAAAAAATTTTCCCTCAGTTTAGGCAATACGTATTTTTCTACCTATTTTTGATAAAAAAAATCGCAATAAGCGTTTAACGATTGGTTTGCGCAAAATGTGTAGCGTTTATAAAATAGGGCATAGTTTTATGGCATTTTTATTAATATTTTTTTTTTACTAGTAATGGCGGCGATCAGTGATTTTTTTTGTGACTGCGACATTATGGCGGACACATCGAACAATTTTGACACATTTTTGGGGCCATTGTCATTTTCACAGCAAAAAGTGCTATAAAAATGCATTGATTACTGTGAAAATGACAATTGCAGTTTGGGAGTTAACCACTAGGGAGCGCTGTAGGGGTTATGTGTGACCTCATATGTGTTTATAACTGTAGGGGGGTGGGGCTGGACTTGTGACGTCATTGATCGTCTTTCCCTATATCAGGGAACAAACAATCAGTGACACTGCCACTGTGAAGAACGGGAAGGTGTGTTTACACACACCTCTCCCCGTTCTTCCACTCCTGTGACCGGTCGCGGGACACCGGCAGCGATTGGGTCCACGGGTCCTGCGGTCACGGAGCTTCGGACCGGGTCGCGGGCACGCGCCCGTGACGCGAGCGCGACACACGACTGGGCACTTAAAGGGGACGTACCTGTACGTGCCTGTGCCCAGCCGTGCCATTCTGCCGATGTATATCGGCGTTAGGCGTTCCTTAAGTGGTTAATCTAGGCTTACCTGTAGGTTAAAGTGGTTGTAAAGGGGTTACAACCACATTAAATCAGGTGTGCTGCATACAATGAGCTAACAAGGAACAAGCTAATAGGAGGAGAGAGAGCAACATGAGTTTAGACACAAAGTATAGTTGATATACCCCAGTTTGCCCCAACCTCTGTCAGTGTCACCTGACCAGCTTGGTCTGTATGTAAATGTGGAGGAAAATCCAAACAAAGGCATGCAAAAAAAATATATGTACACTAAATGCTATCATCACATGTATTAGTCACATACAATTATCAGAATACAATACTTTTGTGACAGTGGTCTACCAATATGAATGTAACCCTTATGTATACTGTCAATGCAATGCGTTTTTTACTAGCCTGGCAATAAATACAATCTTGGCAAAAATACTGTCTCATTAAGAATGTAACATGATGAATGCTTTGAAGCATATGTGCCAAATTGTTGATGCTGAAAACTCAAAATCAAATGATGTACTATAAGACAACAGCCAGTTCCTCTAAGACAAGTATCTCAGGTTCAGATAGTTAAACATTCAGCAGCAATTAACTTGCCTTAGGCAATATTCATTATTGTGTGCATTTTTCCAACGGTAGAGAAAAGCTATTTTAATATAATAGGACTTAAGTTTCCATGACCTCTTCATAGCCTTGTATTGATTGCGCTCTCTCTCAAGGATGTGGGAGTATAAAAGATGACGTTTCACCTCTATTATCATAGGGTGTGGGTTTATAAGATCTTATACAGTATAATATGGTATGAAGCATTTACAGCACCGTGGCAAGAAGAATATGTGTTAGATTCATGTTTTATTACTATAGATAACCTGTATTAGCATAACTGTTATTGATTTAGTAAACTCCCCTATCAACAGCCAGTTTAAAGCAGTCTCTCAGTAACTGTCATTTTTAATAGGTCACCATATCACTTCATAAATGTGCCAGTAGTGATTTTAATGTTAAAACAATGCTGGAATTTTATATCTGCAACACTGAGTGCACCAGGTGTTAAAGGGGTTGTAAACCCTTGTGTCTTTTCACCTTGATGCATCCTAGACAACAGCGCTCTACCTCTCTGCCCGTTGTCTAGGCTCTTGATTGGATAGATTGATAGCAGCACAGCCATTGGCTACAGCTGTTGTCAATCAAATTCAATGATGCAAGCCCCCGGGGGCAGGGCCAAGTCCGGTATTCTGTGTCTGTGGATGCAAAAGCCAGATTGGGAGCATGACCGCAAGGTACCCCCCCTGGGAGAGTGTTTCTCCTAAGGGGTTTACTGATGCGGGAGGATCTGATAGCGCCACCGGGGGACCCAAGAAGAATTGGATTGGAGCCACAAAACGAACTGCACAGTGGAGGTAAGTATGACATGTTTGTTAATTTTTTTTCAGTCGAGGCACCTTTTAAAATTATAGACAATCCCAAGGCACCCTTTAAAGTTATGGACAGTCTCTAAAATGTAAAAAACTATTCTAATAGCTTTAGATAATGAAGCAACATCCACAGGTAGGACACCCAACATTAGAGGTGATTTATTATTCCAAAGCAAATACATTTTGCACACTGGTACTGACCAGTATTTCTATGTTTCACTTCTGTCTTAATTTCAGCTAATGTCACCCCAGTGCTGAGGGAGAGGGGCACAGAAGGATCAAACAAGAATGCTGTGGAGGCATCCTTCTTATTTACTGATATTATTGGTTGTTGGGATGCCAGTGTCTAGAAAGGCTTTGTGTAACTAAAAGGCAGGCTTGATCCACCTGTTGGCTTGAATACAATTTTTGTTAACAATTTTTGGGCATTTTGCCAAGGAAGTAACCTCAAGGCAACCAGGTTGAAAAGGGCTGCTCTAGAGCAAAACTAAAGTTACTTGCAGCACAACTTCTGAAATGTGTCTTCTACTGTATTCAAGTGGTGGATTACTATAACTAAGAGTACAATCTTTACCGGTTGCTGTAAAGTCTAACTTGAAGTTTGCTTTAGGTCCATTTGTCCCCCTTGCTGCTGCAATGAATTTTTTTTAGTCCACCCCCTGATACGTACCTCTACCCTGGAGCCGGGTCACCCAAAGAGTACCAAACACTGCTGCCTCACTGACACTCTTGGCTTTCACTCTTGACTGAAGGTAGGTTCTATGTCAGGCAGATGCACAGATTTGCAGCTTCTGTACAAAATCACCATGGCTTATGTACTGTAGATCAACTAGCATACAAAAAAAAATGTAGAACATACCATTCTGTTACCAATCTGTTGCCTTTTTAGATTTTTCTACCTTTTTTGTATTAGATTGTTGTTGGCATGTGGGCTAGGTACAGCGTGTGTGGTGGGCATTAACAGTGTATTGCAGTACAGTTCTGTAAGAGCAACAGGCCCAGTGGAGGCACACCCAACCAGAGCCACTTACAACTGAGACGTTGGTGAACACTTCAGATGCAGAAAGGAAGATGTCAACAGAGAAGCCGAATGCGGCCTGGCAGGTCCACACCCAAGAGGGAAGGCTTCCTGGAAGGTAGATGTAGTCCCTGCACTGACCCTACTCCTCTGTAACCTTTCCCTATAATGAATGCATAGATGAATAATCTATGCATTGTTGACAGTTAAGCCCTGTACACATTTGCCCGTACAAAAAATACCGGCTGACATTCTACATGTGTGTATGGCCGACTTCTGTCAGACGTGCATGCTGGTTAACCAACAGCCGACTGACTCCTGATTAGCACTCTCAGCCAATGGCAGAGAAGGCTGATCAGAGTGTTTTGGTGGGGGGCCTTCCCCCTGTTAGATGACAACAGCTTAGCAAGGGAGATCGCTGGACTAACCTTGCATTGTTAGTACCGTGGTTCCCAACAGGAGCTTTCAAGTTTTTTTTTTGTGCAATGTTGCATGAAAAAAACTGTAGTGTACCAGGATTAATACAGTATTATAGGAATCGATCAAAGGATTCAAAACAATAACATATGTTGGTCCAAAATCTTTTTTGGTATGCTGAAAACTCTCTTGCAAGTGAAAGTTAGTTGCTCCCTTTTCTATAAGAAATTGGAGTGAGCTTCTTATTTTGCACATGCTAAAAAAAGGATTTGAAGTTAAAGTTGGCTCAATCTGGTATGATTTGTAGATTAGGTATTCCTTGTACACACAATCGGAATTTCCGATGGAAAAAGTTAGACAGAGTTTTTTCATTGGATATTCCGATGAATTCCGTCGGAGTTTAGATGTAGAACATGTTCTATTTTACTCTGATGGAATTCCGTCTGAATTCTGTTGTGATTTGGCTGGGCAAAAGCCTGATCGTGTGTACGGGGCAGTAGAAGATTCACCAAGGAATGTGTGAAGTATTCCCTGCTTTATTCCCTGCAACATTTGTAGCTCAGCTCAGGTACAGAAACATTCCACCATTTTGTTTGGCACAAGCATCTATTTTAACTTAATATCCCATAAAAAAGCAATATGCTAATAGGTGAATGCTTAGAATTGTATTCTCATCGAGAAGTCTCTAAATAATTAAGTGTTTGCTAAACATATCTTGATTTGTGATAGCGTGGCGTTGCATGAATAAGTGCTTTCTTATTTCTGCAACACTTTGATAGGCTGCTAAATGCCAGCACAGCTAACCCTGGTAATGTATATTCAATGTCACTCTGTACTTTTATGTAAAAGAGCTGAATCCACTCCACATATCCATCCTTAATGGGTGATGTTTCAGGCAAATGGTTTCTAAATTGCGGTAATGCATTGCTAAGACTTAATATTCATGCCTTATCATCTTTGCCAAATCAAAATAATGTTTTCCTTTGAGAGATTTTGTACATTTGAAAGTAGTATTTTCAGCTTGAAAATGTTCCCAAAACCTGGATAAAAACTAGAGATTTTAATTCATGTGTGTCCCAGTCTGTGATTTGGGGCCTGTCACAGATAAAGCCAGGCTTCTGTGGAATGCCGAGGGAATACTTAAAGGTGTGCTTGATTTAGTATAAAAATCATTACCAGTAAATATATGACAGTAAGTTAAGTGCACTTTTCATTATGTCTTTTTATTGTTAGCGGCAGAAGTACAAGTAACAATGGTTCAACTGAGGCTTCAGCAAGTGTATATATTTGTGACAATAGAATATATAGATATAGTTAGGTTAACTAGTGGGTTAAAGTGGTTGTATGCCTTCAAAAACATTACAATTTTGCTTTTAAATGTCCTTATTTCTTCTGAGAAATGCTCACTTCCTGTTCTTCTGTCTGTAACTCCACAAGGCTTTCTCCCTGGTGTGGAGTGTTGTGCTCGGCCCCTCCATTGGACTGCAGGAGAAATTTTACCTTTACAACACCTTTAACAGAACAAACTGAAGTTAGAAGCTGATTGGCTACCATGCACAGCTGCACCAGATTTTGTGTGCACAAGTTTTAGTAAATCCCCCCCCCCCCAGTTTGTTGTTCAGTAAGGTAATACAAGGTGCAGTGAAAATACAGCAAACCATATCTTCCAAAAATGTTTTGGTTTACATGTAGACAGACAGTATTGTTAATAGGTTTTACGGCATTCTGCACAGTCCTGCATTTTACAATGCTTCATGGAGTTGGCCTCTATAAGGTTCAGCAGGTATTGTGGAGTGAATTTGTTATTTAACTAACATATTCACACTGTTGCCAGAGCAAAGTCTGGGCCATTAAGGTTAAATAACAATCCATTGAGGCACATATCCTATTCTAACATCACCCGGATCAGACGTACACAGAGTCAACAGGATCGAAAATAAGTCTCTCACAGGTGTGTGTAATTAAAATATAATCCCCGGTGGCATAGACTTTAACAAGCTTCTGCCCTGCCATCAAGCCCGAAGCTATTAGCCATATTAAATATTGAATTGCTATAGAATTACTGTGTATGAAATTGGTGCATTCAGTACCGGGACAATTACAAAGCCAGAACCTTGCATATAGATTAAAGTGAATCTACTGTAAAATGATCTATATTGAAACCTCTTTTGTCTAACAAGGTGAAAAGGTTTTTATCTATCTATCTTTCTATCTATCTATCTATCTATCTATCTATCTATCTATCTATCTATCTATCTATCTATCTATCTATCTATCTATCTATCTATCTAATCTATCTAATCTATCTATCCAGAGACTGAATTTTCTCCCCTGCTTCTTATAGCACCTGAATTATGACATGCAGCAAGAGCTAAACTAGAGTCCTAAAGGCTGGTGACCTTTATTTTATGGCCGGGGTCATGATCAACATTCAATATTGTTGGCCATGGCTTAATATGTTTAAGAATACATTACTTGTTTTTGCCAGGAATGGTTGTTAAACAGGTTGTATAGAAAAAAAAATGCTTAACTGCTTAACCTCCCTGGCGGTATGATTCTGTCTGGAATTACGTACCAAAAGCGGTACATTTATTTTGCAAGGGAATTGGCGTTTTATACTGTAGGCCTGTAATTTTTAGAAATAACTCACTTAAATCTGACCAAGCAAGAGTCTTGTAGGCATCCCGGGTATGATTTTTTTTTTTAAAACAAAATTATAAATTATAATATAATAAATAATTATAAATAATTATAACAAATAATAATTTAATTATAATAAAAATTATTCAATAATGTAATCAACTCAAAATCACTGAAATTTGCAGTTGCAGAATTGTCGCTGTCATTATTTAATTTTTTTTATGACGAATTTCCCCGCAAATCGCTATCGTACATTTCTGCAAGTGATTATAATTTATTATCGCTGTTTTCTAGCTGATCTAAAACCATTTTTGACATAAAGGGACACTTTTGGACAATCTACAGTTTTTAGGCAGAAATGACATTTTTTATTATATAAAAGTACATGCAGGGCACTGGGCAGACCACTAGGGACAAGGGGGGTGTGTATTTTTTACATACAGTACTGTAATCTATAAGATTACAGTATACTGTATGTAAAGTGTTTGTTTACTTTTTTGAATTTGGCGCCGTTCTCCGCCCCCGTGCGTCGTAACGTCGCAGGGAACGGAGATCGGCGGCACACGGGGACTGTGAATCGAGCGAGGAGGTCCCGCTCGCTCACACAGCGGGTGGCATCGCTGGATCCAGGGACAAGGTGAGTAAACCAAGCCTGTGGATCCAGCGAAAGGTAAGCCCGTCCAGCCCGAGCGTGACTCGGGTTTACCGATCCTAACATGTAAAACCAACCCCGAGTCACGCTCGGGTTTACCGTCAGGGGGGTTAAGAGCAATACTATATATTTTTCTCAGTTGATGTGTTTCAGGGCTCCCCTTATCTTGATCCAGTGTACCCACTTCCTGCCATCCTTTATATACAGTAAAGCTAGTCGAAGACAGGTGATTGAGTGGATTCTGTATGCCTAATTTGATTAACAAACATGTTTCCTCCAAAATTGTACAACTCCATCACCTAAGGCCCCTTTCTACGACTTGTCCCACCATTTGTGATGGCAAAGTAGCATGACAGGGCGTTTCCTATGATTTCCAATGACAACCATTCATATTAGCACGACTTCAAGTCATTCCAACTTCAAAGTAGTCCCTGCACTACATTGGTCTGATTTTGATGCCACTTACACAGGCATTCCCTGAAATTGCGGCCGCGAATCGCATCAAAATTGCGGCCACAAAATTGCTGTAAAATCGTGTGAAAGGGGCCTAAATGTCAATATTGGTGCATTAAGTAAACACCACCATAACCTAATGCCAGAAGAATAATAACCATTTGCCAGTAAACTCTAACCCATCCAATCAACTTGCCCAGGGTGTCTATTGTTATGTATCCCCCAATACACGTGGTCTGGGGTTTCTACTGACATTTGTCCTCCAAGATCATTGCTAGAGTATATACTAACTTTTGTCACCCAAGACAGGTTGACTGGGGTGTGTCTGGGCATTTATCACTCAGGACAGGTTGACTTGGGTGTCTATCGACATTTGTCCTCAAGAGCATATGGCTTCAGTAATCTACTGATATTTGAAGATGCCCTTAGTCATTGTGATTAGAGGTAACAGATCAATTAGTGATCACTTGTAAACTTTATTAAGCTGACACTTTAAAGTAAAACTGTTCTTCACTCTCATGCAGGGCAAAGGAAGATGTTCACCTATTTGCCTGCTTCCTTCTTCCTACCTACTACTTATATTCACAGCCAGGTAAAAGTGTCTGGGACTGTTGACTGACCGTTCACCCACAATGTATTGTGGAAGGAAGGGGACATGCTTCCTCATATGCAGAAGTACTGGGTATTTAACATTATTTTAGGGGGTTTGGGGGACTAAAAGAAAAAGGGGGAAAAGCAACCTGTGTATTGTCAATGCAGGGCAAAATAATGGGTCAGCAAATAAAGCACAGGTTCACTTTGAAGATCAGTTAGCTGTAGTTAATATAGTCTGTAAATGTTACATTGCATTGTGTTGTTGGAGCTTGCTGCATGAAGTTTTCTTCAAACGATTTATCACCACAATACTGCCTCTTCTATTTCTCTGGCTAGTCAGAATCCACATCTCCAGAGATCCTTAGAAGTCTGTGGTAAGGTGCTTCAGTTTTTAGAGAAAAGAAGCATATGAACCAGACCATGATGGCCTCATTAATAATCTGCAATCACTACATGAAGTCAAAAAATCCATGGCACATCATAGGCAAGGTAATAGAGACTCTATGCGACCAAAACTAGTATCTGTCTGTTGAGTGTTGGGAAAATCAGCCAATAATTTATGAAAGCTTTGACTGATATTTCTGCAGATTTTTTCTTGTTACTTTCCAGGCTTTTCTTGCTTTAGGATTTTCACCAATGTAAATTAGAATACTGCTGAATAACACAGAAAAGTAGGCCATACCAATTATCTGTGCCAGACAAGGCAAATGTATATTCCATATTCACTCCTGATGTTAAACTGTCACTCAGGTTAAAAGTTGCATGTTTTTAACAAGTTTTTTGCCTGTAATCTGCCCCAAAAAAGCTTGTGTTCTTTTTTGAGCTCAAGGTGTTTTTCAGGCCTTTTACTTTAGGTGGCAAAACACTCAGATGTGAACAGGTGCCATTGAAATGAATAGGATTTTGTTTGTTGGGCGTTTTTCAGGTGTTTTACAAGCATTTTATGAGCTGAAAATGCTCAGGTGTGAGGCCTTAGTGTCACCCAGTGATATACTTGTCCATGATTTTAAACAAAATGATTTAATGATCAGCTTACTGGCACTCTAACCACATGGTCAGGTCTTATGGCAGTCTCCATATGTATCCTATCCCAGATAGCAAGCAATTGTGCTGAAGTTTGAAAATGACTTGCTAAGCTATTGCTAGACGTGCCAGGCTTCACAAGTTTGTTGCACAATTGCAGCAAGTCCTCATTGCATGACTCCAGATCAACTTTCGTTGCAAACATTCTGCAAGTCTGCAGCAAGTTCTGGTTGAGTTATGTTGTGCAATAGTCATCCCACCACAGGGGTCACTGTGACTGAATTTTCATGCTGTAGGCTTGTTGCTCTTGCTGTAGACTCACCACTGCAACTTTGCTCTTGCTAGAGACTTGCCACGCAAATTTGCTACAAATTGGAAAAGTGTCAACTAGAACTTCTGCTTCAAGAGCTCTGCATGTGTACAACTTGCCAGTGAAAATGTTCAGCAAGGAAACAGACTGACGGTTCAACACTGCCACAAATGTGTAGCACATTATCCTTGTTATCTGGGATGTATATATCTTTGGACAAAGCAAACTTGTATTACGTATGTCCTCCATTGTGGACGTGATCATTAGTTAACAGGTGTCATGTACCAGGCTGGAGGCTGAGGTGGCAAGAGGGCTCCCCTTGCGGCTGAGTGCAGAGTACCCCTGGAGTTGAAGACAGAGGATGCTATGCCCAGAGAAGCACGGGTTGCCTGCCGGTGAAGAGGTCTGATGGTTCCAGAAGCAGACACCCAGAAGCAGAGAAGGTGGTCACAGCCAATGATTCCCTGGAGGTACTGGTGGATCTTAACAGGTGGAAAGGCAGAGACAACGTCAGAAGCCAGGCCGGGGGTCAAACACAGGAAGGCAGTCAGAAGCAGAGGCAGGAGGTGTAGTTGTGATCAATCCGGGGTCAAACACAGGAAGTCAATCTGGAACAGGCAAGAGCAGGTCCGTAAAACAAGCCAGGTTCAGAGCCAAGAGAGAAGCCAGAGCAGGTCAGGGTAAGCCGGGTCGGTAACAGGTAATTAAACAGGAGCAAGAAACACAGGAACACAGGATACAGAGCTGACGATAATCCAGCGATTTATGAGACAAATTGGAGTCCTTATATAGGCCAGCAAAACACTGGTAATCAGCACGTTTTGCATACGCACGTTAGCCATTGCTAACATGCGTTCGCCGTTGCGTGCCGATTGCTAATGCGCATGCACGGATTATTGCTGCCATAATGGATATTGGCATGTCTGCCAGTTCTACTCTGTTTTCTTCCCTGACAACAGGTATATGTCCTGGGTTCTGTTAGTCCTTGTAAGTTTATGTGTTTGTCCTTAAATGTTCAATGATTAAAATTTAAGTCTGTGACCTGTCTTTGGGTTCCTGTTATTCAGCTGTTTTACACTTATACCTATGCCTGTGATTTGACTTTTGCCTGAATTCTATCTATGCTGCTCAGTTCCTAGCTTTTAATAATATCTGCCACAGCCTCTGCCAGTTTACAGGCTACTCTCTTGCCTGATAATTTGGTGCTTCAATTTAGGTGCTTGTCAACTCACTAGCTATTACCAGATGGGTAAAACTGAGGGTTGCAATTTGGAAGTATGACAAAGTGAAATCCATCCATCTTTGCAAAGGAGACAAGATACACCTTAGACCCAAGGATTACACTAGATTACTCTTGCCTAATACATCTGTATCACCAAGACGGCACTTCAGAAGTTAAGCAGGAGTCATACTATTAAGGCATTCAAGAATAAGCACAATGGTATAGATCAGCTGCAAACCACCTTAAGGACTTTTGCAGCTTCTCCCCTGCCTAATCAGTGGGTCTTGCTCCTGCGGATAATTATGTCTGGCATCATCTTTGTTATGGATCCCTCAATCTCCATGTTACAACAGACAACAGTTACAAACAGACTTCTGTTTAGCTTTTTTTTAATTAGCGTCAGGTGTAGTTATAGCTACAGATATGAAATGTTCCTTTTGAATAAGCTATGTTGTCTTCTAAAGTTTCTCTAATATCTGGAGAGGCTTTAGCCTAGGCTTAACTAATATGGAATAGAAACAAACCCTGCATCTTTAATTTTTCTAACTTCCTGGCAAAGTGGACCTCTTTGTGGCACTTTTCAGCAATTACGCCAAAACCCTCTATCTATAAGACAGAATGTGCTGCATTTTCACGTTTTCGATTTAAGAGAGCTATACTAGTACAAACTTCCTTTTGGATAGCCCTCTCTGAGTATATTAATATTTGATCATTTAACTAAAGATGGACAAGATGCTCTAATTTCCCTGGATCATTTATGCCGCGTACACACGGTCCGATGGACCGTTTTAATCGGACGAACCGATCGTGTGTGGGCCCCATCGGTTGTTTTTCTATCGGTGAAAAAACTAATGCCGCGTACACACGATCGGTTCGTCTGATGAAAACGATTCGATGGACCACTTTCATCAGACGAACCGATCGTGTGTGGGCCCCATCGGTGAAAAAACTTAGAACCTGTTTTAAAATTATCTGATGGTTAAAAAACCGATCGTCTGTGGTCCATAGGTTAAAAATCCACGCATGCTCAGAATCAAGTCGACACATGCTCGGAAGCGTTGAACTTCATTTTTCTCAGCACGTCATAGTGTTTTACGTCACCGCGTTCTGACACAAACGGATCTTTAACTGATGGTGTGTAGGCAAGACTGATGAAAGTCAGCTTCATCGGATATCTGATGAAAAAAATCCATCGGTCCGTTTTCATCGGATGAACCGATCGTGTGTACGTGGCATTAGTTTACTTGTGTATGAAGGCGGATAATTAATTTAATTTAATCTAAACTAAGAAAGCTTAAGAACATCGACACCTTTGGTATATGTATTTCCTATACTTCTACCCCTAATACCAATTACTGAAAAGCCTACAAAAGTAGATAATGTGATCTTGTTGAAGAAGTGTACAATCATTGCCATACCTAGACATGGAGGGAAACTCCAGTGGCAAGGAAATGAGGGGGGGGGGGGGTCCATGGCTTTGCCTCCACCTCTCCAACAAAAACAACAACTTTGAAGGTCATGTTTCTTTAAAAAAAAAAAGGCTTTTGGACTGAGATACTGTCAATTCACATTCCTGTGCTGTCAGAAGCTTTCTTATTATTTTAGTAGTGAAAAACAATTATCCCAAACACACCCTACAAGACTTCTGTGCTACTGTTTAAACAACTTGTTTGGGTGCATGATTCAAGATAGCTGGGAACCAAGCAGTCTGTAAGTCACTGTACACTTTTCTCTGGTTCATATTGTTGTTGACCAATTATTAGAGAATGGTAAAGAATTTTGTGGCTTGCACAACTAGCACATGCAACAAGATCAATATGAAGATGACCAATATCTTCCATTAACAGTTCCTGACGATCCAAGGTTACATATTGCTATTGATTTAATTACAAATCTCTCAGAATTCAGTCACTGCATGGTAATTCAGAGGTAGGCTGTTTTAATTGTTAATTTTGTTCCACTGAAGGGGTGTATTTGTTTTCATCAAAATAAAATATATGTGGTTGTCTTGATGGCATCCAATTCAAAGCCACATGTGGTGTCAACAAAATACCTGAACTGTTATCGTGAATGAGGTTTATGGTAATCAATAAATTGTACAAGAACCTGCACCACATTCTTCCACTGCTACCAAATCGGGTTTGCTGGCTTCACAGTTGAACCCAGTTCTAAAGGAGCACTTACCGGGTCACCATAACTCTGCAGATGCCCCTAATTCCGAGTTTTGTGATGCAAGTGATATAAGTAGCACATGTCTATTAGGCTGCTTTTTAGTGAAAATTAAAAACTTACTGTCAGAGACTAGGAATTGCTGGAGGAGCAGATTTTACATTATTTTCTTTTAATTAACCTAACATATGAACCTTTATAAACTTTAGTGTAACCCCTAAATGTAATAATTGACCTCAACCTACCTCCTTAACCACATTCCTAAACCAAAACTCATCCCCTAAACCTAACTTTGTACCTGAACCTAATCTTTCAAAACTTTATTCGTAATCTCTGGTATCTCTTGACCTAACCAGTAAACTTCATTTAAAGGAAACATGTCATAAGTGGAGCATCGAGATTGCCATTGCTGATCTTTCTTTCTAAATATTTTACCAGCATTACACTGTTGCTTAATTATTAATATTTTTTTTACAAAGATAAGGACATTCTCCTACTTTCCTTAACTGTGTGCTTTTTCCCAATAGTGACTGGGGTATTTCAACTCAAATATGTGCAGAACAGGCCAACTAGGGTAACCGATGTATTTGCTCACATAACATTGGACATTGGACTCCCAATCCTAGTATTAGAAGAAGAAAAATAATAGTATCACAATGAAAGTAATACTGGATTTAGCATTTCAAAACTTTATGTGCATAAATAAAGGAAACAGAAAAAGTTTCAGCATAAAATGAAAACTGTATCAATGCTATAAAAGGCAAACAATTGCTGTTCACAAATTGAACACATTACTTTGAGGCCCTGTACACACGATAGAACATGTCCGATGAAAACGGTCCGCTGGGAGATTTTGGTCTGATGGCTGTATACATCATCAAAGCGAAATCCCCGCGGACAGACAGCGCGGTGACGTGGCGGTGACGTTGACGTCGCCACTTCACCAAACCAGGAAGTAAAATACTTCCACGCATGCGTCAAATCCATTAGACGCATGTGGGAGATTTCTGTCCGCTGGTTAGGTGAACTAACCAGCGGACATGTCGGGCGGACGGGTTTCCAGCAGATAAGTTTTAAAGCATGCTTTAAAACTTTTGTCTGCTGGAAACCTGTCTGCTAGGCTGTACACACGGTCGGATCTGTCCGCTGAAACTGGTCTGCGGACCAGTTTCAGCAGACATGTTCGATCGTGTGTACAGGGCCTAAGACTGCTCATCATTTTGTCAGCACTATGTGCATCATTTGCTATATTTACTAAAGGCAAACATTCTTGCTGATAATGCAAAGAATTTGTCATACAAATAAATACATTTTTAATAGGATCCGATGAAAAAATGTCTAAACTAATTCTTTGTTCAAAATTTTTAAATGTAGAATAAAGGCAAAACAAAAAGAAAATGACATTTCCTTTTATTATACTCTATTGGTATTCCAGTTTAAAAGAGGAATATATATTTTGAATGAACTTACACAATAATTGCAGTTACTAGAACAAAATTATAAAATATGTCAGAAACTAACCTAAAGTAGGTTGGGATACTTTTATAAAAGTATATGGTCGAGGATATCGTCATATAAGTATTTCCATCAGTTTTCTTCACAAACTTTTAATGTTTTTTAAATAATAATTATCGGTCTGTGTCCTCATATACTGAGTAATACATTTTTTTTCTTGTAACTTCTATTTGCTGAACTAGCATTTGCACAAGCTAGGACCTAATATGCTTATCATTAAAGGGGTGTTAAATGTCCATATTTAGCCCATTAGTTTTGCTATCACTGATTTGCTAGCAGGGCGCATAATCTTTTTAACACCTTCAGCACCAGGGCATGTCTAATCTCCAGAGGGGTTAAGTGCATGTTGTTTGTATTTATGAAGCAGTCCTGGAGAACATGCTGATGACAAGCATTTAAAAGCTCTGTCTTTGTGTATCTAGAGGATTATGGGGAGAGGAGCCTTAAATGGAAATGCCAGGCACAGAACGGCACGGATAACTATGAACCCACAGTGAGCACAAACAGCTATTAGAGATAAGAGGAAAGCAGTGTGAATAGCAAAACATCAGGTGTGGAGAGAGATAGGGCCGAGTTATAGGTATTTAACTAATGAGCGGAAAAAGCAAACACGGGAAAATTAATAGTGTTCAATAAAAACAGCTTTCAGGCAAACCTTATCTCCTTAATAAAGATTCTGGACACAAGCCTTATTGTGGGCTCCCTTGATTTTCCCTTTATTTCTTCTTATCTTATGTTCTTGGTAGGCTTCATGCCTGTCTGCAACATACATTTCTCAGAATGCTTTACATCTGAAAGAGCAACATAACTTTAAACCCTTTAAAAAAAAAAAAATCTTATAAAGCTCACTCTTTCCATCTGGACAGGGATACCAGCTGGGCTAATCTGAAATATGAATTTTTCCTCTTGGTTGTTTTTCGTTTCCATAATATCCTCTTTTTCAGTTACTGAACCCATGCATTGGTTATGATTTCAGAGGGCAGAAAGCACAAACTTTTTGTAAACTGGGATTGCCACATACAGATTTGTATAATCGAAAGCTTGTTTAGTAATTACAAATTTCACAGTCACTGCTTGATGTTTTTAAGATTTGGTGTAATGGTTAATGGGTTTAGCTGAAAACTAAAATGATAGTGGAGCAGTATGTTAAAAAAAAAGTCAAGGAACCACACTATATACATAGTTTACTAGAGATGCCTCTAAACAAACTGGAGAAGTACCATGCATTCATTTTGTAAATTAAGGTCAAAGATGTAGCTATCCACTTCCTATTTCAAAAGATGAAGCCTAGGAGTAGTGGCGGTGCGTCCATAAAAGGCACAGGAGCGCCGCCCCCTTTATCCTGTCAGCCCTCTATCACCAAAGATAGATTCATGCTTTACATGAATCTATCTATGGTCACAGCTTCCGCCCTCTATTTAGGTGCCTGGCCCCTTGTCGGGTGCCGGGCATCTGAATTACAGAGGTGGGGGTGCTTTTGGAAGCGCCTGATTAGAGCCGTGGGCTCTGATAGGCATCATGATTAGAGCCATGGGCTCTAATAGGCTTCCAAAATGGTAAACAGCGGGTGCAATGCTGTGCGTTCGCTGTTTACTTAGTGTTGTGTTAGGGAAGCGAATAAATCGCTTTCCTAACACTGACACGCCTCTAATCCAATCAGGTGCTCGGGTCTGGTTACCTGTCACTGTTACCTGAAGCTGTGATTGGACGCCTATCAGGCATCCGATCATAGCAGAGGACGGGAAGAGGACGGGAGAAGACATTGGGGGCTCGGAGCGTAAAGGACATCGCTGTGACGCGAGACAGGTAAGTGCCCGGTGGGGGATGCACACTGGGGCAGCAATTGATGGGGCACAATAGCGGCAATTGATGGGGCACAGTAACGGCAATTGATGGGCACACTGGCAGCAATTGAGGGGGCACAGTAGCGGCAATTGATGGGGCACAGTAGCGGCAATTGATGGGCACACTGGCAGCAATTGATGGGGCACAGTGGCAGCAATTGATGGAGCACAGTGGCAGCAATTGATGGGGCACAGTAGCGCCAATTGATGGGCACAGTGGCAGCAATTGATGGGCACACTGACAGCAATTGATGGGGCACAGTAGCGGCAATTGATGGGCACAGTGGCAGCAATTGATGGGCACACTGCCAGCAATTGATGGGTACAGTAGCTGCGTTTGATGGCACAGTGGCTGCTTTTGATGGGCACAGTGGCTGCGTGTGATGGGCACAGTAGCTGCGTTTGATGGGCACAGTGGCTGCAATTGATGTTTTTTTTTTAGTTTGTTTGCGCCCCCCAAAAAAACACTACCTAGGAGTAAGGATTGTTGAGACTGTAGTTGAGAACATGTGCTATAGTCATATCACACTAGAAAAGATCTGCTGTCAATTGGCTTCTATAAGCGGAAGAAGATGCAGTGAGATATTTCTGGAAGGTTCTGGCCCCAGAAATGGTGCAAAAAGTGTTATTTTATAACAGTGCTCACATTTCAGCCCATAGGAATCAGTTGCCCAATTTAAAAACAAGATTTAGTGCCTGATATATAGAGTAGAGGGTGGCTGCAGAGAAATACTGTAACAGATAAGGCAAAATGATTTGAGGTTAAGATTTATACAAATAAAGACAAATTCCTGGATTTCCAATATTAATTTTGCCTGATATCACTAATCTATAAATGTAACCCTAACACTAACCTCTAAACCTAATCCATAAGGACCCATTACATCTTTGCTTTTCATGGCATTTCACTGCACCATTACAATTGCGGACATTGCACTTGCATGCGCCATGAGCTGTGGTGTCCTGCATTAAAAACATTTTTTTGATGTCACAATGTAGAGAATAAGATTTCCTATCATCTGTGCCCAGTCTTGCCACACATAGTTAATCCAGCTCTGAGCAATCCTCTTTTATTGTTCAGTGAAAATTAACAGACTTCCAAATAAAACCCTGTCTAAATTAAAAGTCCGAAAGCCTCTCTCCTTGCTTTGAGTGACAGGTTATTTACATATCTAGTTTGGACATATTTATCATATGTTATGTATATTATAATATGAGGTGATCCACCGTATAAAAAGTGAGAAATCCACCCCTCCCCTACATAACACATCCTGGTAATATACAATGACCTGTGGATCACCTCATATTATGATAAACATAACATAACATATAATAAACATGTCCAGGCTAGATATGTAAATAACCTGTCACTCAAAGCAGGGAGAGAGGCTTTCGGACTTTTAATTTAGACAGGGTTTTATCTGGAAGTCTGTTAATTTTCACTGAACAATAAAAGAGGATTGCTCAGAGCTGGATTAACTCTGTGTGGCGAGACTGGGCACAGATAATAGGAAATCTTATTCTCTACATTGTGACATAAAACAAATGTGTGGGTTTACATCCACTTTAAGTTGTGCTGCCAACCCATTAAAATTAGTAGGCTGTCTTAATGCTGTGTTTTTAATTCATGATAAAGCACTGCATTATACCTCAATGCATTATCAACAAATATTTCAGCTGTGGATGTTTGTTTTAACTTTTACTTTGTCTTAAGTTTGAGAATAAGATGCACTTTAATTAAGCTTGTGTACAATTTTTGATTACTGTGCTGGAAGTATAACTTGTTTTCCATGTCCACGGCAATCGAACAGATACATTTATTTCTGCATTGAAATAGAATAGAAAGTTTCAAAGGTCAAAAATAAATGACATATGGTAAATTCACTAAAGCATTACATATGGGGTATTATCATTGTCATTGTTATCTGCTAAAGCCCCGCTGTCAGGATACAACAGCACAGCAAGTAGGGCTCCTTTATCCACCTTGAATGTGTGCATGGACGATTCTATGACAAAACAAAAAAACAAAAAAAATCATCTCTGACCAGCTTAAGACTGTAAGCAAGGATTCACATCAGTAAAAGGAGACCAGTGTGGGCTTATAAATGTATGCATATCTCTGCCCATACGTCTGTGCATAGGATAAATGGCAGATGTATATCAGTGAGTGTGCACATTAGCTAGTTTGTGTGCCAAAATTAATGTGCACACTCAACATTTGTGTTGTCACCCAGTGGCCTATTTAGAAGTTGAAGTACTTGACATGATATACTGATTCTACCTTACCAAATATGACCCAGCTTCTTTCCTGACTTGACTCAGGGTTAGGGCCTCTTTGTTGTGGCCTTGGCTTGACCTTGTCTTCTGGACTTTACTTACCACCTTCTGCTTTGTACTTTTTTTTTTGCCCGCCCCTTACTAACCTTTACTTGCTTCCTGGACTTTGTATTTGCCTCCTGATTTAGTACTATGCTGCCTTGCTCTTCCTAAACTTCGACACATGCTTCAACTCAGCTTATGTCTCCTGATCTGTTCCTATGCCTGGTGCTTGCTCCATGATGCTCGACTCCCTGCTCATCTAGCTGCAACAAAGATCTGGTATGGCCTACATCTCCAGCACTTGTGCCACTCAGTGCCCTCACACTGTTTGTCATTACCTTCAGGAGTGTTGGGCAGGAGCTACAAGAGGAGCCCCCTGCCAGATACATGATAAAGACAATTGGTGTATATAAGATCTGTACCTTAAAGTGGATGTAAACCTTCACATATGCCCAGTGAAGTGAACAGCCTCAGATTACAGATAGGGATGAAACAAATCTCCATTCATAAGTTTTACATGTTTATCTGCTGTCTTCAGCTTGCAATTTTTTTTAGAACTTACATCGTGTTAGGATTTTTACTTCCTCACTCTGCAGTAGAAGTGGTGTTTGGGCTTACACTGTTTAACAGCTGATTGGAGGAAAGGCACACACCCCCACTTCACATAGGCAGAGGAACGAAGATACTTAAAGAGCTGTGCTGTGACAAGACAAGCTCTCTGCTAATCTATTTATAGCACCCACCCCAACACAAATCTCAGGCTGCTTGTATCCCCTGTGTCAGAGAACTTGTCAGAAGTTGCCATGCTGATAACAGAAGAACGAAACAGCAGAAAGACATGGAAAGGGCTTTGGAGAGAGATAAGTAAACGCTACAGATACTGTATATGTGCCTAGGTCAAATTACATGAATCGGGTTTACATCTACTTTAAAAGTCACACAATTGCTTTCTTGTTTTGGATAGCATATACAGGGGATATAGGGCATATTTGATTTGGGTTCAGATATGCTTTCAGGGATCGTCCATGTGCAGAGCCTGCGTTTTTCTGCACTTGAAAAAAACGGTCTCTTTAAAGACATACAGAAAACAATTGCCATCCCCGCTGGGAGAAGACAGTGGTAATTGCTAGCAGCTATACCCGCTGCTAACGATAATCACAAGTAAAATCCAGCAGGCTAGTTGTATCCAGGTTGATCGATCATCACCCTGGTACATTATATTAGCCTGCCCATACATGGTTCGAATCTCAGCCGGTTCCTGTTGAACCAGCTGAGATTTCTATAGCCAGCCTTTATCTATCCATGCATGAAAATGAATGACATGAGGCATTCCAATAAAGTAAAGGAAAACAAAGAAAAGTTACGTGTTAAACAGTGCCTTGAGTGGTAATAAAGCAAAGCATTGCCCCCACTTCTCATAAAGTATGGACACAAGCCCGCACAAGAAAGCAACTAAGTGGCCACCAAGCGGCAGTTGAGTGGAGATGGATTAGAACACCTATAATTTTTTTTCTTATTGTTGTTTATACCCATGTTAGAGAGATTCATCCTCTTTATTTGTCCTGTTTAGCATTAACATCAAAACTAAAAGAAAATCCCACATTTTCAGTTGACATCAGAACACTAATAAAGCGGAAATCTTCCAATTGGGACAATTGGGAGTTCTGGTGCCCCTGGTAACACCCAAGGATTCGCCACTTCGTGTTTTGGCAGTGGACAGGAAGTGAGGGGAAATCTCCTTATTGGGGCACAGATGGCTAAAAAAAAAAAAAAAACTGAAACAGGTAATAACCCTTTCATAATGAAAATGAGAAATTTTGCCTTTTTTTTAATCCAATTTATTTTTATTTATTTTCTTATTTCATACATAATTATGCCTATTCGGCATCCATTGCATTTCAATAGACATACATTATTCTGCATTTTTACATTCCTATAAGATTACAATGTACGTCTCTATATTTTTATATCCCACCCCCAATCCTTCTGCTCTCTACATAGAGAATCTATCCATTACAAGTTTTGGTGGTGCGACACTTGCATCTCTCAACCAGGAATACCAAATCTCCTCAAATTTACCCTCTGCTTTCCTTCGTTTGTAAGCCAGGTGTTCTCCACCCAACACGGAGTTAACATATGCAAACCATTGCTTCCCTGTGGGGACCTCCCGGGGCCATCCAGTAACGTGCTATGAGTTTTCTTGCCAAATACAGCAGTCTTGTTATCATATAGTACTTTCCTTTTGTAAACTCTCCAGGGTCAATGGCCCCTAACAAATATACTAGGGGATCCAATGGAACTGGTACCTGTGCTACTCTAGTAATACACTGTGATACTTCCTCCCAGTACCTGTGAAGCTTTGGGCATCTCCAAATCAGGAGAAATTTTGCCTTTAGTTACACCCTAATGCAGCATTAAACCCAAAAGCAAACATTTATTATTTTCCAGCTTACCAGTTCTTGGATGTAATGGCTGGATTTGTTTTATATTTTAGGTTTACTTTCCTTTTTTTCATCTGGTGATCCAGTTAGTCTGCTGTTTTCCACAGAACAAGCTTTTCTGCAAATATACCAGTTAAGTAGGGGTGTCAAACTGACGGCCCTCCAGTTGTTGCGGAACTACAAGTTCCATCATGCTTCTGCCTGTGGGAGTCATGTTTGTAACTGTCAGCCTTGCAATGCCCCATGGGATTTGTAGTTCTGTTAGTGTATTGAGACAAACCATTTAACAGAGGTAGAAAAGCCTAAAAAAAAGAAAGAAAATGTAGCCAGCACATACAGCCACATCTAGCCTAATAGGCTAAATAAAGAGCAAAATGCTTTGAAACGCATCTCTAACCCAGCGCACTCCCAGCGGTGCCAGGCATCCTCTTCCCTCTACCCGTTTGTTCGGGAGCCTTCCTTTTTTACATGTGCTGCCCATTGGGAGTTTGTTTGTTTAAAGTGGAATTTCTCCATCCAACCGGTGACGTGGTGTCCGTATACCATCCATGCAAAACAGCTGGACAAGGTTGAGGTATTACCCCACATATGCTTGTTTGACTCATTACAAACCAGTATATAGTCTACACTTTCTGGTAAGCATGCCCATTTTACTCCTTGGTGGTGGATTGCAGAAACCCAGTGACAATTATTTTTCTATTGTGCCTTCACATGGGTATATTCATCTCAAAGATTTCCTTGTCAAAAGATCTTTATTGTGTAGTTGACATTTGTACAAGCATGTTATCAAACAAAATCGACCTTAGGCGAAAAGAAAGTCCTGCTTTTACAAGTGAATTAACTAATAAAGAGTGGTGTCTTTACTTAGCTCATTACATTTCTCTAGCATCAATGGCTTAACTATTAACTAAACAGGGATCAAGAGGGAACAAACAGTACAGTTTATAGTCCAAAAACGTTCTGGTTATTGTTAGCAATTGTTGCTAGTCTTTGTGGTTCGGTTCTATGCGTCACATGGAACTTCCATCTTGACCAAAGCCTCAGGTCGATCAAAGAGGTATGGCTTATTATTTAGGTACTTAGTGCTATGAGAAAGACTACACAATAAGGTGAAACACATTCGAAAGTAATGTAAGTAACAGAAAACAAATAAGTAAATAAAATAAAAGGGAGAAGGAGAACTGAAAGGGGGAGGAAGGAGAGGGAAGGGTGGGGTCAGGGAGTCTGCAGGACTAGATCGGGGACATTTCAGTAGAGCAGAAGTTTCTGACAGGATACCTGTGTAGTGGCTGGGCTACCATGGCATCAAAACATCACCATTAAACGTTTTTTTCGTGACATATTCCAACCAGGGCTTCCATGTATCCTCAAACCTGGCGATCGTGTCCATCTCTATCGCAGTTATCTTGGCGTATATCATAGCTGTGTTCATTCTGTTGATAGTTTCGTTTAGATTCACATTTGGGGACTTCCAAGCTTTCGCAATGGTTTGTTTTGCTGCTGTTAAAAGCTGCCTTGTCAAAGTGAATCGAGCATGTGAAATACCGTCTGGCTTAAAATTGAGCAGGGCAATTTTGGGGTCCATGGGGATTGTTTTATTCGTGAGGACTTTGATTAATTTGAAAATTTCCAGCCAAAACTCGTGCACTTTTGGACACGACCACCAGGTATGGAAGTAAGTTCCTTTGTCTGAGCATTCTCTAAAGCATAAATCAGAATATGTCTGCGAGAATTTTGCCACCCTGGTCGGGACTAAGTACCATCTGGAGAGTACTTTGTAGTTTGTTTCTGCTGCTATTATATTAGTGGATACCGTTTTGGTATTGTTCCATATTTGATCCCATTCCGTTTGTGCCAGTTCAATGCCTAAATCATCTTCCCATTTACTCATGTAAGACAACTTCCCTGACCTCGGGTGCGTGAGTAGCTGGGAGTATAAGATAGAAATTACTTTTCTGGCATGAGGATTACCGTTACAAATAGTTTCAAAGGCGGATAATTGGTTTGACACTATTGTCGTGTCGGCTGAGGGTTGAAAGAAGTTTTTTATCTGGAGGTATCGAAAAATTTCCTTCGGGGGTATGCCATGAGTTTTGTTTAAGGTTGGGAAAGGGGTCACTACTGTTGAGTCGAAGAATTGATATTTTCGTATGCAGCCTCGATCCGTCCATTCCTTAAAGGAGTTAGGATAGACCCAGGCTGGGTAAAAAGCAGGGTTTTTAATAAAAGACAGCAGGGGGGCTGAAGGAGACATCAAGCGGTGTTTATTTTTAATTTTGTCCCACAGGGAGAGTGAATGTTTCATGATGGGATTAGTTATGTGCTTTCTTTGTTTAGGGGTGATCCACAATAGGTTCGAAATTGAAATTGGGTCGCATTCCATCGCCTCGATAGACACCCATAATGGTGCCTCTTGCTTAGCATGGTATTTGACTATTGTGGCCATTTGTGCTGCTCGGTAATAATTTACGAAGCTAGGATATCCTAGCCCTCCCGCTGACTTTGGCTGATGTAATATTTGTGGTTTGATCCTTGGCCTGGAGGTACCCCATACGAAGGATGAAACTCTCCTTTGTATTATCCTGAAGTAGTGGGCCGGTATGGATATAGGGAGCACTCTATAAAAGTATAGGAGCTTGGGTAGTAAGGTCATTTTCACAGCCGCGATTCTTCCAAACCAGGAAAGAGGGAGTAGGGCCCAGGATTTTAATAAAGTCGTCAAATGTTTCAGGAGGACTGGATAGTTATGCGCATAGAGATCTGAAATGTCTGCAGTCAAATGTATTCCCAGGTATGAAATGCTTCTAGTTGGCCACTCAAAAGGGAGGCCCACTTTTGCTGCCAACAGTTCCGTACTAGAAAGAGAAATGTTCAATGCCGAGCATTTCCTGGGGTTTATTGCCAAGCCTGATATGGACGCAAATTGGTGTAAGATTGGGAGTAAGTTTGGACCCGTTACTTGTGGAGAGGAGAGGAACAACAGTATATCGTCAGCATAGAGGCAAAGTTTGTGAGTAACGCCGCCCAACTCGATACCGAGTACTTTAGGATCCACTCTAATCTTTTGGGCTAAGGGTTCTATCAGGAGGGCGAATAATAATGGGGAAAGTGGGCAGCCTTGTCTGGTTCCCCTCTGTATATTAAAGGTTTCAGATTTGTAGCCCGCATATTTCACGTACGCTCTAGGGTTCTGGTATAATTGCAGGACCCAATTTGTAAAGTTGGGGCCAAAGCCCCATTTCTTCAGCGTAAATTCCATATATGACCATGAGACTGAGTCGAAGGCCTGCCTGACGTCTAGGGAAAGAAAGCAGGCTGGAATTTTCCTCTTTTTAGCTATATTTGCCAATAAGCATGCCCTTCTGATATTGTCCCCTGCCTGCCTATTGGGCATGAAGCCCACTTGGTCACGGTGTATTAGGGTTCCTATGATTTTGTTCAATCTATTGGCTAAGATCTTACCTAGTAATTTTACGTCTGTGTTTAACATGGATATAGGGCGGTAATTGTCGCAGCAGGTGGAATCGGAGTGCGGTTTGGGAATCATGCAGATAGTGGCCGTGAGAGACTCTTGTCTAAAGGACCTCCGATTTAGTAGATCATTAAAGGCTTCCACCATCATGGGAGAAAGTAGGTCTTTGTATGATCTATAATAACGGGCAGTGAACCCGTCCGGACCCGGTCTTTTATTTAATTTTAGTTCAGCGACAGCCTGTAGGACGTCTTCTTGCGTGATCGGTTCATCCATTAGAGCACTTTGAGACGTGTTTAGTTGTGGCAAATGTAAATCAGAAAAGAAGTCTTCCGTGTCCTGTTTGCTAAATGTGTTAGTTTCTGCGTACAGTTTTTTAAGGTGAGAGCTGAATTTTTGTACTATTTTGACTGGGTTACTAGAGATTATACCGTTTGCCGTTTTAAGTTGGATAGGCTTATATGCTTTGTTAATGGAGTTGAGCGACTTCGCAAGAAGAGTTCCTGATTTATTTGCGTTTTTGTAAAAAAAGTGCTTGGTCCGGAGTATCGCCCTGTCCGCCGAGTCCGAGAGGAATAGGTCATATTCTGTACGAGCTTTATCTAGTCGGGCTTTTGCTTTAGGTGAGTGATCGAATTGGAAGGCCTCAAAGGCCAAATCGTGTTCTTTTTCTAATTTATAGGAAAGTTGCTTTCGTTCTCTTTTAAAAGTCCCAGCGTGCTTCTGTATTTTCCCTCTTAGCACTGGCTTGTGGGCTTCCCAAAGAGTTAACGGGGAGACGTCAGGGGTCTTATTTAATGTTATATATTCACTTAACTCTTGCTCAACTATAGTCCTGTACATGGGGTGTTTGAGAATTTTGTCTGGTAGATACCATGTTGGGTCCTGTTTTTTGGGGATTATGGAGGCTAATGTAGTGATAACCGCATTATGATCCGACCATGGAATAGGCACGATGTCGGAATCCAACACCTCCGGCAGCATGCCTATCGTCAGGAGTATGTGGTCTATGCGGCTGGACGACTTATGGGGGCTCGAATAGTACGTGTACTTGCGTTTAGTGGGGTTCGTTTCCCTCCAGGAGTCCACTAAATTATATTTAGCCAGCAAGGTGGATAGGGTTCTTTTGACTTGTTTCGCGGGGGAGAATGGTGTTTTATCCAAAAAAGGGAGAAGGACATGATTAGTGTCCCCACAAATAATAAGGGATCCGAATTTATGCGAGTTTATCACTTGCAGCAGATGCGACATGAATGGCAAGGGATTTAAATTTGGGGCATAATACGATACAATTGTTACCGCCTTATCCAAGATGTGGCCAGTCAGGATGTTGTAACGACCTTCAGGGTCTATGATTTCAGACTTAATTGTGAATGGCATTGATCTATGAAAGGCTATGAGGGTGCCCCTTTTTTGGAACTAGCTGATGCGGTAAAGACCTGTGGATAGGAGGCATGAAAGAATTTAGGGGTCGTACTGGGAGTGAAGTGCGTCTCCTGTAAACATATGATATGTGCTTTCTTAGCTTGGAAGTGTCTAAACGCCTTAACCCGTTTCTGTGGTATGTTGAGGCCCTGTACATTTAAGGTTAATACATTCAAAGGAGCCATGATAGCCAAACCATCTCAATGTTCTTACCTTGGTGTCCTGTACATCGATCTCCCGATCTAATCCATGCAGACTGAGGATAAGGGGGGGGGGAGGGGGGGAGACCTAAAAACGAAAATTTCCAAAGAAAAAGACAGCACATTAAAATAAAATAAACATATGTGCATCAATACGTAGAACAAACGTGTAAGTCTGGTCCGTGAGCGGGGGGGAGGTGCCCGGTCAGGGAGAATTGGGCCCACGTCAGACCCTCGCAAATAACTGCGGGGGTCAGAGGGGAGCCGTGTGTGGCGCATGTGGGTTCCGATCGAGGGAGACCCGCGTCCTAAAAATTTCCGGTAAGCATCCCTAATGGAAACCGTGAGTGCAACGTTATAGGAGATTCCGTGGAAAAGTAGGGGCTACTAGTCTATCTATGGAGGGTAATTTGCAAGTCAAGGTGATAAGGTGATAAAGGGGAGCATCAAGAAGTGTCTGTGTTTGAATAAAGGGTACTGGAGGAATCCTACATCCGAAACATTATGGTTGGGGCGATGGACTGATGCTATCGAACATACGGCCTATTGTGAAGAATGGCCTAAGTGCCGGCATTCCCATTTACTGTTGGTATGCAAAGTGTTGTGAAAAAAGGATGATGGAGAATTGCTTTAGGTACATCTAGGGTACCAGGGTGGCTTGGCCACCCAGTAGGTGGGGTAGTGTGCCAATCACGCGGCAAAGGGATTAGGAGTTGCTGAGTGAATATGAGGCAAGATATATAGCCCCTGAGCCTGGAAAGTCTGGGGAGATTGATAATAAAGAGAAAAGGGAAAGCACTAACTCAATTAAAAATGATAATAAGGAGCTTCTGCTCTAATAAATTTGCTAACTTAGAAACTCATGAACTTCTACTTAAACTTGTAAACTCATTGAGTCATACAACCAAGGTTTGGGTGAAAGACTAGAAGTCTAAAGGTAGGTAAGACTGACTTGCTTGCAGATCTCAGTCCATCGTGTCTTCTTGCTCCTGTGCTTGTTCCACAAATCTGCCTCTCTTATGTAATTGCTGGATGCCATTGTTGTGGTTCTGAAGCGGCGAGTTGTCCCGTGGCGAAGTGGAAGCTGATCTTCTGCGGGCTGCAGTTGCCGACGGAGGTCTGTCAATTATTTTGAAGTCCAGCAGGGCCTGTTGAAGCTGAGCTGGTGTTCTACACACAATTTTTGTGCCTTGACAGGTGAATCGCAGGGAGAAAGGGAAGCCCCATTGATATTTTATTTGGCGTTGCTGCAATTCGTATAGGAGGGGTCTCATTTCTCTCCTTTTGTTGATTGTCATTTGCGAAATGTCTGCAAAGATTTGATATTCATTCCCCTGAAAAGTTAGCTTGCTCTTCTCTCTGGTGGTCTGCAGAATCAGCTCCTTTGTTCGATAGAAATGAAATTTAGCTATGATGTCCCTAGGGGGACCATCAGCCTTCCTGGACGTTAGTGCTCGGTGAACTCTGTCCATTTCCAGCCTGTCAGCTGGTATCCCAGGTAATATTTCCTGACACAGTGCCAACATTGTACCATTTAGGTCAATGATAGATTCCGGTAGTCCCCTGAACCTCAAATTTAATCTCCTGGCTCTGTTTTCGAATTCCTCCAATCTATTTTGCAATATCAAGTTTTCCTCTTTTAAGGTGTCAATTTCAGATACACAGTCCTGAGTGTAAGCTTCTAAATCATCCATTTTAGTCTCAAGTACTTCTGTGCGGCCCCCAAGCTCCCTAATTTCTTTAGTCAGGCTATTTGTTATCTGATCTGAAGTGGTCTGGAGCGCCTTGTGCAGCATCTTTTCAAATTGCCTCAGGAGACTTGTGGGTACCGCTGTGCTGTGACATATTGCTGTGGGGTTTGTCACATTGTCATCCTCCTCACTATCTGAGACAGTAGTATTGAGAGAAGCCATTTGTTTTGCGCTTTTAATGCTGGCCTTTTTCTGCTTCACTGAGGTGAATCCCTCAGAGGGGGCTGGTGCCTTTCTCTCTGAGGTGATTTTGAGATGCTGAGGAGACTGGGGATGCTGCGCGCTGCTGCTGTGAAGAAATTTCCCCTTTCCTCTCGTTCCTTTCAGCACCATAGCATATAAAAATGTTCTCTCACCCTTCCTGAAGCTTTGCCCAGTATTCTGGGTGGTTATGCCCACGGTGTTCCCCCGTTATTTGCGGGTCAATCTCTGTCACGGAGCGGAGCTCTAGCTCAGCATTGCCTACCCGCTAGGCTCCGCCCACCAGCCTCTCATCTCAAAGATTTCAATTTCTTGGTGAACTATCTTTTATTGAACTTTTATTTTGAAGCCATTGAATGTTCATGCATTTATTATTTTTGTGTCATTGATCACAGCATGGAATTCACCATTTTATTTTGCTGTTGGACTTTATGTTTTGTCATTTGTGTGCAAATTAATAGTTTTATAACTTTATTGTCACACTTGATTTAATACTTATTGCATGGTATTATTTCTTCACTTTTCATACCATAGCGCTGCACTATCATTTACACGATTTGTCTAGTGAGTGCCAGCTGCTTTCTATTATCTCAGAGCGCAGTTTTCTATTATTTTAAACTTCTGAATAGCAGGGCCAAACAACACAACTGGCCTGGATTATCAAGTAAAGAATGCAGGATCTTCCTCAGCAAGGTGAAAGGACAATGGTGTTTGTATATAGTGTCTCTGTGAATGGAGGGCCTTATCCTTTAGCCCTGTGGCACTACAAGTGTCAGCAAGATGACTAACATTAATTATGTCTGTATACAGTGTCCATTTAACTCTGTGTTCAGTGTCCTTGTTTCCTGCAAATGGGCGAAAGCCCTCTCACCCTATCATGTGGCCAAGGCCCAAATTAATGTCCTGGAACAGGCAGGCTCTTCTAGGGACACGACTGGTCACCTCACACTGGAATGATTCACCACGTTGGGGCAGGTGCATCTGGATATGCACATGGGATCCCCCTCTCTCAGTCTGGATCCCAACTGGCTGTGGATGCTTGAAATCATGTGCTGGACTGACCTGGGAGGCAGCACCTCTCCCCTAGGTCTAATTTCTTCCTCCTCCTCATGGAGTCTGAGAAATCTCCTCAGACCAGCCAGGAGGAGTCCATAATTCCTTTGCCCCAGAGCAGGCTGGCTCTTGTAGTTATGTTTCCATAGAAAGCTTTGAGGCCATTTTAGATGGGGACTACATATCCCATAAGTCTTTGCAGCTGCTGCTTGTTAAAGTCCTTCTATTTAGCTCCTGCAATTGCTCCTGTCATTGGCTCTCCTTCTCCTGCCAATAGGGGCACAGGGGAGGATGCAGAGTTAGTAGCCCTGTGTGTCTATGTGAGGAGAAAAAAGGGAGGGGGGAATATCCCCCTCAGAAACTGACAGGACCTTTTCTTCCTCACAGAAGAATCTTGGCCAGCTTGGCCAGGCAGCGAGATATGCAGGGCACCCACTACACAAGAGTGAAGCCATGTTTACTCTACTTTTACATTGCTACTCAGAAATTAGACTAAATTCGTGATGTTTTACACAAAGATAAATATGCTTACACTTAAGCCATGTGACTGTAATTTTCAAATATATTTGGACTCAGATAAGAATGATTGTCACTTTTTCTAAAAATAAGGATATTTAGCCAGGAGTGTTAGCTTTGTGAATTGAGACTATTGTGTTTTACCATTTACCAAACCAATGCAAGATTATAATTCTGCTTACATCAATAGTCTCGATGAGAATATTTTATTAAGTGAGAAGAAAATCATCTCAGCCCATTGAATGTGTGTTCACTTTGAATATCCAATTATTTGCAGGGGAATAAAAAAAAAAAATAGTAACTTCCCTTGCATGTGGATGAATGATTGAAGTCAAGAGAACTTGCCAAGAAATCATTCTTCTCTTTTAGTAAATCATCCCTTTTATGTGGCTAACAGAGTTTGTCTCAACAGCTGTTCAGCACAGATGGTAATTACATTCCCTGGCTGACAGACAACCACTAGAGGGAGAACCAAGAAATAAGTATATGAAATGTTATTATGAAAATATGGAACAGCAAGCATGCAAAAATAGTTAAAAAACGCAAATAATTTAAATACAGTTTCTTTCAAAGACTCAGTTAACACAACAGAGGTCAAAGCTCAATTTGAAAGGTATACTTCTGAGACTTGGTGTACAACATAATAGTAAATTCACTAAAATGTATGGATTTAGCTAGGTATAAGTGAACACACCAGCTTGACCTAGGATTCGCAGAATGTTCTCTCACAAGGTTAAAATATTTTGTGATCTATATTCAGACAAATTTCTCATCAATTAACTCATAAAGGGGTCATTGGAACAATAAAGTGCTGCTGACTGCCGTTCCCTATCCTATAGGGATCCTTCCTGCCACTCCAAATTAACTAACCAGCTCCCCATTTGTATTAAGATGGCATAGTACTTTCATTAGGAGCAATTTGACATAACATTTTAGCTAGATAAGTATTTCATGTTATGCCGCGTACACACGATCGGTTCGTCTGATGAAAACGGTCTGATGGACCGTTTTCATCAGACGAACCGATCGTGTGTGGGCTCCATCGTTTTTTTTATCCATTGGTGAAAAAACTAGGAACTTGTTTTAAAATTATCTGATGGTTAAAAAACTGATAGAAAAAAAAAACGATCGTCTGTGAGCACGTCCATCGGTTAAAAATCCACGCATGCTCAGAATCAAGTCGATGCATGCTCGGAAGCATTGAACTACATTTTTCTCAGCACGTCGTTGTGTTTTACATCACCACATTCGGACACAATCGTTTTTTTAACTGATGGTGTGTAGGCAAGACTGATGAAAGTCAGCTTCATCGGATATTTGATGAAAAAATCCATCCAGACCGTTTTCATCAGTTGAACCGATCGTGTGTACAGGGCATTAGTCTAAATGTGAGCAGTTATGCAGGGCTGTATTTGGCAGATCACCAATTGAGTAAATAGGGTAGAATTCGCACACACACACACACACACACACACACATATATAAATATATATATATATATATATATATATATATATATATATATATATATATATATATATATATATATTTTAATGAAAACTATTTTTATTTAATATCTTATATAAGAAACGCAATATATAAAATAGTAAGGATCCAAATGTATTTTGATTAGATTTAGGAAATCTCTTGTAGCAAACAAAATGATATATAAGCTGCAGAAGACAGACATAACACCCTAGGCAGACAACAGATGTCAGTGCACTCCATCAAAGAGTCTTCCCTAATAACATATAATGAGATACATATGAAAACTGCCATTTTGTGTGTGGTCCTTTTTTCTTGTATGTCACAGAGTAATATAGCTGCTGACTTGTATACAGAAGACTAAAGTTTTAAATTACAAAAATTTTAATTTGGATAAAGCTAGACAAAGTGATAGTAAAGAGGAAAAACATGTACAAGAAAAAAGGAAATTAAAAGGAAAAAAAAAGATGAAAATGATTTCATGCTTTTCTTTCTTTGTGTAGGCTGAATGAAGCAGAAGGAGAAAGGAAGGTGTAATGTTGTTCATATGTTATAACAAGCCAGAAGGTTAATAATAAAATGAGTAAGAGGACAGAACTGTAAGGAATTTTAGTGGATTTGCTTTATATCCATTTTGTAAAGTGCTGCACAAACTATTGGTTCTATATAAGACCACTTTCACATTACCGTTCTGATCAGGTCTTCTTGTCAGTTTTTCATGTGGACCTGATGAAATGGTCTATTCACCCCTGTGGACTGGCAGGTTTAAAGGACCTTGTGTCCGTTTACACTCACCTACCTCTAATCAGAGCATTTTTTCTCAGAAAATAAGTGCAGGAACTCAACCACGACCCCGTTCAGATATCACAAATAGTAGAAGGGTCTTAAAGGGGTATTAAATACCAGGATTGCATTACATACAGAGTACAGAGTTCAGGGGGGTTACACACAGAGTGCAGAGCTGTCACTTGTAAACACAGAAACCAGACTTCTGTGTTTACAAGTGATTGTGGTGAGCAGATACCAAAGGGTCTGAGCCAGAGGTGGTGGAACTGAGTTCCCCCAAGATCCCCCTGAAAAAAAGCCCTGCCTCTAATCCAATCCAGTCCAAAAGGGGATCCGTCTTCCTCCATCTAGGTGGATCAGGATCGGAGGGAAGTCGGGTGAAAATGAACAGTGGAGGCCTTTTACATCCAGCGGCCCAGAGAGCAGAGCCAACTCTGTCCATGTCCATGTCTCTAAAGAAACTGAGTGGACGAGTACCTGTCATTAGCCACTTTGCTCTGGTCAGCAAGGGAGACCACCCCATGTGAAAGGGGCCTACATCCTGAATAATAAGAATAGTAATAATATAGATTACTTTTTTAAAGTGGCACATGGGTCAATTTACTGTCTGAGCTATAGGCAATAAATAGATGTGGTCTTTGGCACCATGAGTGGAAAGCTGCCACCCCAATATTGTAAACAGAGAAGGAGAAACATGTCAACAGGACTTTTGATGAGGCCAATCACTTAAAAAATGAGTACTACACGTGATTATAAATCAATTTTATAGTAGCAAAATTCATAGTAACAATTTTACAGACATGATAAAATACACATTAAAAAGACAATTCATTGAGCTGATCCATGATGGATAATTATTGTAAACACTATAATTTCATAAAATATATATAGGTGTTAGTATACATAATATTTTTGGAGAAACATGAGATTATGATGGATGGAAATACAAGATTATAAATTGCATAATGATCCAAACATTTATGGACATCCTGTACCCTACGTGTTTCCTGGATATGGATATTTCTTCATGTTTACATACACAGATGTATCTGTGTCTTCATCAGTTGATTCTGTGACTTTGGTCATCATGTCCAAATCAGTGTCTTCATCAGTCAAAATACGCTTCAGGGAGGATTCTGTTACTATGGTCATCATGTCGGAAACAGTGACTTCATCAGTTGAAAAACGCTTCAGGGAGGATTTCTGGCCTTGTTCCAGTTTCTTTGCAGCTCCCCACATGCTCTGAATGTTCATGGAAATAGAACCATTCATCTGTGACATTTCTTCTCTGATACTTTTATAGTACATAAAGAGAAGACTGGTGAGGATGACCACAATAAGGAGAACCATTATTAGGAGGACCCAAGGATCAGTATCACCAGTGCTTTGTACTCCTGGCAGCTGGAATCACTCTGGGGTTTTCTGTATTCTTCATCCTTTGTACTTCAAAATCACTCATATTGGCTTACGAGCTATAGGTAATATGCACATATTTAGCACCAAACACAAGTAAAAACAGTATTTGTCTACCCCAATTTCTATGCATACATACATAAAAAGGAGCCTATAGCACTTGAGTCAGCAAAATATACACTACCCCCTTACTCCATTATTATGGGCACATACTCCTGTCAACTGTCAGATGCATGCACACCCTAGTTTACAACTATGTAACAGAATTAGTTCATATTCAAACTTTACTGTAGTCAAAATTACAAATATGTATTTATTTATTTAGGATGATTATAATGGTTATCAAAAACTCAAAGCCAACATTTTACATTTCTGTTGCCATTTAGGGTTTATGCTGCCTCTAGTAAAGAAAAAAACATTGAATTTTAACTAATGTACGTAAAAAAAACACTTATTACAAACATGTGGAGTTAATAGAAGAGTAGAAGATAGACATCTAGTTACAATAATGCAATTAAAACAGAATTCTTACATGTACTACCCCAAAGCAAAATAACTCATTTCAATAATTGCATTTTAAACAGGAATGATGTATCTTTTTTTAATGAACAGCTGCAGGATCTCTGATTTGCACATATCCAGCAGAGGGATAATTGATAAACTCTGTGATAAGGTGAATTGCAAAGCCATAAAAATCCAAAAATCCAATTTTAAACTTTGCTGGAAAAGTTACACTTCTAAATGCCTAGCTTGGCTCATTGACCTAAGAAATGTAATCTTCAGATTAAAGCACTTTTATAATATTCTTACAAATGATAAAAATGATTAGTACAACATTTGTCACTTAATTGAATACTGTATACATTATTTGATTGAATATTTTTCATTTTAAAATGTACTTTACCAGTAATATCTTGTATATGTTTCCAGAAAACCCTTTCACGCATCTACATCTAAATTACATGTGGAATTGTGTGCCTTTGTTTGCATCACTAATACATTTTATGTGCTTTTAATCTTTCACCCTAAGGCTGAGCCATAGTTTTAAGCAAGCGCATCTTTCAAAAGAGTGAACATGCAATTAAATGTTCATATACTGCCTTTACATGCATTTTAAAGAAGGTAGGAGTACGTAAAATGTAGAAATATCCTCCTGTTTTCGAAACATACTGTATGTTTGGAAATGGATTTTGTGTATCTAAAACACACCACAGTAAAAATATAAAAAACAAATAAGAAAAAGCATTCAAAAATGCATGTTATTTGTGAATAACTACAAGCAACTGCTGTACTGTCTCTTTAGACTGCCCATAAAGCTGTGAAACACTAGTGACATAGGTACTGTACATCCTGTGTCAAATATTTATTTGTACCATAAAGATTTTTTCTTGTTATTTTATTTTTTTATTTTCTGTTATTGAAACATATAAACATGTAAGAATGAAGCCTCGTACACATGACCGAGAAACTCGACGGGCGAAACACATCGTTTTGCTCGTCGAGTTCCTTGTGAAGCCGTGGAGGATCTCGGCGAGCCGAAATTTCCCATTGAACAATGAGGAAATAGAGAACATGTTCTCTATTTCCTCGCCGAGATCCTCGTCGGCTTCCTCGGCCAAAAGTGTACACCCGCCCGGGTTTCTCGGCAGAATTCAGCTCCGACCGAGTTTCTGGCTGAATTCTGCCGAGAAGCTCGGTCGTGTGTACGGGGCCTAACAGTTAGGACCAAAAATTGTATGACCAAGTTTAAAATTGGTACAAGCAATGTGGTATAAATTTGGTCCACACAAAGCTATAAAACTATTCAAGTAACGCACAAATTTATTAAACCTAATTATTGGTCACCACCACCACCTATTGTGGGGTAACCCTTCCCTATCTCAATTTAGATCTTTGCCTGACCCTCAAGTGTGGCTAAGATTTGGAATTAAAACATTGAAAGATACAATGTATTATGCCTGCTTGTGCACTAGTGTAATTTCAGGACTCATCTTTAGATGCACTTCCACTACCTCCAATTGACACGTGCTGGTTGGGTTCAGTTTCCACAACCTCCTGTGCTTAAAACAGCCCCAACTGAAAGTCTTTTCTCTCGGGACTCTCTTCTGAAGCCCATCTACTTCCTATAACTAACTCTTCTCTGTGTAGATTCTCACAAGTTTGAGAGATTGTGGGGACAGCGGAGAGATGATATATTTTGACATTGGGAAGACTTTATTTCATCTAGAGATAAATTGATCCAGACTTAAGTGAGCCATAGATGGTTCGGATCTTGGCTGGTTCAGAAGTGTGGCCAAGGTTCGATCCATATATCGTCAGGTTGTTGATTGTACCCAAGTCGATCCATTGATCAACTTGGGTACAACCAGCATGTTAGATTTTTATCATGCAATTATTGCCAACGGCTATAGCCGCTAGCAGTAGTCACTGGCCCAGATTCACGTAGGAGATACGACGGCGTATCTCCAGATACGCCGTCGTATCTCTGAGTCTGAGGTGTCGTATCTTGGCGCCTGATTCAAAGAATCAGATACGCCATAATTTTGCTAAGATACGACCAGCGTAAGTCACCTACGCCGTCGTATCTTAACTGCATATTTATGCTGGCCGATAGGGGCGTGTACTCTGATTTACGCCTAGAATATGTAAATCAGCTAGATACGCCAATTCACGAACGTACGCCCGGCCGTCGCATTACAGATACGCCATTTACGTTAGGCTTTTTCCGGCGTAAAGTTACCCCTGCTATATGAGGCGTAGCCAATGTTAAGTATGGACGTCGGGCCAGCGTCGAATTTTCCGTCGATTACGTCGTTTGCGTAAGTCATTCGCGAATAGGGCTGTGCGTCATTTACGTTCATGTCGAAAGCATTGGCTTTTTGCGGGTTAATTTGGAGCATGCGCACTGGGATACTTTCACGGACGGCGCATGCGCCGTTCGTAAAAAGCGTCATTTACGTGGGGTCACAATACATTACCATAAAACACGCCCACATGTTCCATATTTGAATTAGGCGGACTTACGCCGGCCTATTTACGCTACGCCGCCGCAACTTTGCTTTGAGAATACTGCACTTGCCTGGGGGCGTAGCGTAAATAGGATACGTTACGCCCGCTCAGAGATACACGCTCCCTACGAGAATCTGGCCCACTGTGTTCTCCCAGCAGGGACGGCTTCTTGTGCAGGAGAACACAATAGCTCAGCAGGAGGGATTCCCATATCAACACTGACTGTGTTGATGGGGGAATCATGCGATTTTCTTTCCTGCAACCCAAGAAAGTAAGGGTAAGTGTGTGGATGTGGTTTTGACACTTTTTTCCTGTCTTTAAATTCCCCCTTTGTGTTGACTATAGTCACCCCTGAGGGTCAGTTCAGAGCGGCTTAGGTGATCTGCCTCCCATTCCCCCCCCTTCTTTCTGCCCCTCCCCCTTTTTTTCTTTCTCCTTTTCCTTTGTTTTTATCCCTTCAAATTTTCAACAGCTGCGTGGTTGGATTATATTTTTATTTTTGTTGTTTGATAAATATTTGTTGTGTGACATCAATAACGTGATGTATATATATATTTTGTAATGACTGATTTATTGTGTCATTTGTCAGCTGTGAGATTTTAAAGCATGAATAACTAAGTGGATCTCGAGGAAGCTTTTTCAAGCGAAATGTATTGATCCACCTATCATATTCTCTGAGTGCTTAGATACATATTCCTTATGCCAGATTGCAGCTGAGGATACATGTTTTTTAGGTGGTGGTGATTTTATTGTTAAAATAAAAATCTACTTTTATGGATTATGTTTGTTTTCAATTTTTGTTGTGGCACAATGAAATCCAATTCTACCCACTATCCCACTTTGGGAGATACATGGGAAGTTTCTATATTTACTACATTAATTGGTAGATTTGTTTATAACATTTGGGGGCAGATCCACGTAGCGCGGCGCTTCTTTACTTCCGGCGTAGTGTATCTCAGATACACTACGCCACCGTAACTTACAGCGTATTTCCCGTATCCACAAAGAATTTGCGCCGTAAGTTATGGTGGCGTAGTGTTACTGTGTCGGCGTAAGGGCGCGCAATTCAAATGGATGAGATGGGGGCGTGTTTTATGTTAATACGTCTTGACCCGACGTAAATTACGTTTTTTCTGAACGGCGCATGCGCCGTCCGTGGGGGTATCCCAGTGCGCATGCTCCAAATTAACCCGCAAAAAGCCAATGCTTTCGACGTGAATGTCATTCTACGCAAAGCCCTATTCGCAAACGTTTTACGCAAATGACGTACACAACGGAAAATTCGACGCTGGCCCGATGTCCAAACTTAACATTGGCTACGCCTCATATAGCAGGGGTAACGTTACGCCGAAAAAAGCCTTACGGAAACGACGTAAAAAAAAATGCGCCGGACGGACGTACGTTTGTGAATTCGCGTATCTAGCTAATTTGCATACTCAACGCGGAAATCGACCACCTAGCGGCCAGCGTAAATATGCACCTTAGATCCGACGGCGTACTGAGACGTACGCCAGTCGGATCTAGCCCAACTTCAGGCGTATCTTGTTTTGTGGATACAAAACAAAGATACGCCGGAGCAACCTAGCAGTTACACGGCGTATCAATAGATACACCAGCGTAACTGCTTCGTGGATCTGGCCCCTAGTATTTAACTATTAAACATATGTAAAATGTGTTTTTAACTTTTTTGTACATAAAAAAATCTAATGTGTGGTTGTATACACACGATGTATATATATATACATGAAGGTGCATCTCAAAATATTTGAATATCAGAAAATATCAAAAATTAATTCATTTATTTCAGTAATTTAACTCATATATTATATAGATTCATTACACACAGAATTATATATTTTAAGCATTTCTTTATTTTAATGTTGATGATTATGACTTACAGCTGGTCAAAACACAAAATTCTGAATTTCAGAAATATAGAACATTGTGAAAAAGTTCAATTAGGCTTTGGCAATAAAACATGGAAGCCGATTGGTTTCTATGCAGAACTGCACCAGATTTTGCACTCTCCAGTTTTAGTAAATCACCCCATGGTGTCAAACTCTAATCAGCTAATTAATTCAAAACACATGGAAAGGTTTCCTGAGCCTTTAAATCAGTGGTTTTAAACCTCAGTCCTCAAGTACCACCAACAGACCATGTTTTCAGGTTGTCCTTTACTTTGCACAGCTGCTTTAAATCTATATCAAAGACATGGTATTGATAAGAGCTATTTTATCTAAAGGAAGTTCCCAAAACATAGCCTGTTGGGGGTACTTGAGGACTGAGGTTGAGAACCACTGCTTTAAATGGTCTCTCAGTCTGGTTCAGTAGGTTTCACAATAATGGGAAAGACTGCTAACTTGACAGTTGTCTAGAAGACAGTCATTAACACCCTCCACAGGGAGGGTATGTCACAAAAGGTCATTGATAAAGAAGCTGGCTGTTCACAGAGTGCTGTATCCAAGCATATTAATGGAGCGTTGAGTGGAAGGAAAAAGTGTGGTAGAAAAATGTGCACAAGCAACAGGGATAACTGCAGCTTTGAGAGGATTGTGAAGCAAAGGCCATTCAAGAATTTGGGCGAGATTCACAAGGAGTAGACTACAGCTGGGGTCAGTGCTTCAAGGGCCACCACACACAGATGTATCCAGGGCATGGGCTACAACTGTCGCATTCCTTGTGTCAAGCCACTTCTGAACCAGAGATAATGTCAGAAGCAGCTTACCTGGGCAAAGGAGAAAAAGGACTGGACTGTTGCTCAGTGGTCCAAAGTTCTCTTCGGATAAAAGTACATTTTTGCATTTTATTTGGAAATCATGGTCCCAGAGTCTGGAGGAAGAGTGGAGAGGTCTGGTTTGAAGTTTTCACAGACAGTGATGATTTGGGGAGCAAAGTCATCTGCTGGTATTGCTTGGTCCACTGCGTTTTATCAAGTCCAAAGTCAGCGCAGCCCTCTACCAGGAAATTCTAGAGCACTTCATGCTTCCCTCTGCTGACCAGCTTAATGGAGATGCTGATCTCATTTTCCAGCAGGACTTGCACCTGCCAACACTGCCAAAAGTACCAATACCTGGTTTAATTATTATGGCCAACACTGCCAAAAGTACCAATACCTGGTTTAATTATTATGGTATCACTGTGCTTGATTGGTCCGCAAACACGCCTAACCTAAACCCCATAGAGAATCTGTGGGGTATTGTCAAGAGGAATTAAAGAGGAAGCAATATCTAGCAAGTAGACATTGATGGTCAGACTTTCAGGCCAGGGAAGTATGTTTTTAAAAAAAATATATTTAATAGCATATAAATTAACAGACAATAATACAATATAATATTACAAAAGTTTTTTTACAGGAAATTGATCACTGTACGTTCCTCAGAAGTCGCCAACGCACGTTTCGCCGTGGGGCTTCTTCAGGACGAAGACGAGGAATATATGTTTAGCAGTGAAACAGAAATTTATATGTCCAATGGTCCTTCAACGGATACATCCATGAGGCATATAAGGCACAGGTAGAAAAAATCATCATAGTCAGCAAAAAGCTTGAATAAAAGTTCTCATAAGCCAGGGATCTTGGAATGGCCAATAAAGGTCACCGCAATGGTCCGTAGGTTAGGAAACTAAACGCCACAGAAGGATTGTATAGCTCAGGTAGACTATCTTGTATGGTCCTGGGCTTACTGGGACAACAGGTGGCAGCAGGTTGGCAAAGCACATGGAACCCTATTAGGGGAGGCCCTTAATTAGCAGCGCCGCCAGTAGACAACAATGTTGAGGTCTATATGGGAGCCAACAAGCTGGATATAAAATCGCGTCTGTGTCCCAGGGTGTACACGAGGTAACACCGTACCTCGTGTACACCCTGAGACACAGACGTGATTGTTGTCTACTGGCGGCACTGCTAATTAAGGGCCTCCCCTAATAGGGTTCCATGTGCTTTGCCAACCTGCTGCCACCTGCTGTCCCAGTAAGCCCAGGACCATACAAGATAGTCTACCTGAGCTATACAATCCTTCTGTGGCGTTTGGTTTCCTAACCTACGGACCATTGCGGTGACCTTTATTGGCCATTCCAAGATCCCTGGATTATGAGAACTTTTATTCAAGCTTTTTGCTGACTCTGATGATTTTTTCTACCTGTGCCTTATATGCCTCATGGATGTATCCGTTGAAGGACCATTGGACATATAAATTTCTGTTTCACTGCTAAACATATATTCCTTGTCTTCGTCCTGAAGAAGCCCCACGGCGAAACGTGCGTTGGCGACTTCTGAGGAAAGCACAGTGATCAATTTCCTGTAAAAAACTTTTGTAATATTATATTGTATTATTGTCTGTTAATTTATATGCTATTAAATATATTTTTTTTAAAAACATACTTCCCTGGCCTGAAAGTCTGACCATCAATGTCTACTTGCTAGATATTGCTTCCTCTTTAATACTATTACAGATGTGGCCCATGTGAGTGCTATCCTTATGCCCCCATTTTTCTTACCCTCCCTTTTCTTTTTCTGTTTTTGATCCCTCTCTTCTCTTCTCCCCCCCCTTTTTCTTTTTTCCTCCCCTCTTTTTCTTATCCCTTCCCTCTTTTCTTTTCCCTTCTTTTTTGAATCAATTGTCAAGAGGAAGATGAGAGACACTAGACCCAACAATGCAGAAAAGCTAAAGACCACTATCAAAGCAACTGGGCTTCCATAACACCTCAGCAGTGCCACAGACGGATCACCTCCATGCCACGCCGCATTGATGCAGTAATTCATGCAAAAGGAGCCCCGACCAAATATTGAGTGCATTCTATACTGCACAAGGACAGAGGGCCAGATTCACAAAAGAGATACGACGGCGTATAACCTGATACGCCGTCGTATCTCTGTTTCTATCTATGCGACTGATTCATAAAATCAGTTACGCATAGATATCCCTAAGATCCGACAGGTGTAATTGTTTTACACTGTTGGATCTTAGGATGCAGTACCGCGGCCGCCGCTGGGGGGAGTTTGCGTCGTAAACCAGCGTCGAGTATGCAAATTAGGAGTTACGGCGATCCACAACGGATTTTCGCGTTCGCTACGTCGCCACTAGTCTAGTTTCCCGTCGCAAAGTTAGTCGTCGTTTTTGGTGCCCTAACTTTAGTCAGCAAACGTATTGCTGTCTAAAGTATGGCCGTCGTTCCCGCGTCGAAATTTAAAAATGAACGTCGTTTGCGTAAGCCGTCCGGGAATACGGAATTACGCTATGCGCGTCGCCGTTCAAAAAAATTACGTCACTGCGCGCAAAGCACGACGGGAATTTGCGAAACGGAGCATGCGCAGTAGGTCCGGCGCGGGAGCGCGCCTAATTTAAATGGCACACGCCCATTTGAATTGCCCCGACGTCTTTACGATACACCGCCGCAAGTTTCCAGGTAAGTGCTTTGTGGATCGGGCACTAAAACTGGAAACTTACGGCGGTGTATCGTAAACGGGTTACGTTACACCGGCGCTCTTGTACGTGAATCTGGCCCATACTTTTTAGTAAGCCAACATTTCTGTATTAAAAATAATTTTTTTTATTGGTCTTATGTAATATTCTAATTTTCTGAGATACTGAATTTGGGGTTTTAACTAGCTGTAAGCCATAATCATCAAAATTAAAAGAAAGAAATGCTTAAAATATATCACTCTGTGTGTAATGAATCCATATAATATATGAGTTTCACTTTTTTAGTTGAATTTATTATGGAAATAAATAAAAATGTTGATGATATTCAAATTTTTAGAGATGTACTTGTGTATATATATTCCAGCTTGGGGGAAATAAAATGAAGTGTCAGCAGCTACAAATACTTACCTGTCCAGGGAGCCTGTGATGTGGGCATTAGTGTTGAGCAGAATATGCCATATTCGATTTCGCGATATATCTCGAATATATATTCGAATATTCGAGATATATTCGCTAAATTCGAATATTCGTGATATTTTATCGAAATTAATTGATTGCGATTTTTCGCTATTGCGAATGCGAAAATAATTGCGATTTTTTAATAACTGCGGTAGGAGCGCTCTGATTGGCTTAGAATATTCGTGATATTTTATCGAAATATCGCAACATGCGAATGCGATATTAATTGCGGAATTTCGAGATATGCTGGAGGAGCGCTCTGATTGGCTCAGAATATTCGTGATATTTTATCGAAATATCGCAACATGCGATTGCGATATTTATTGCGGAATTTCGAGATATGCTGGAGGAGCGCTCTGATTGGCTCAGAATATTCGTGATATTTTATCGAAATATCGCAACATGCGAATGCGATATTTATTGCGGAATTTCGAGATATGCTTGAGGAGTTCTCTGATTGGCTCAGAATATTCGTGATATTTTATCGAAATATCGCAACATGCGAATGCGATATTTATTGCGCAATTTCGAGATATGCTGGAGGAGCGCTCTGATTGGCTCAGAATATTCCTGATATTTTATCGAAATATCGCAACATGCGAATGCGAAATTGATTGCAGATATTTCGAAAACTGCTGTAGCAGCACTCTGAAATCGAATATGTATGATATTTTAACCGAAATACATATTGCGATTGCGATTTTTCGATCGCGCATGCGCAATTGCGCGAACAACACGCGACCATTTCCTGGAGCCTTGCCAGTTTCCAACTTATGATCGCAGCGCAATCACACAGCAACATGGTTGGAAGCAATTTCACTAAGTCTGAGGAAAAGTTGCTGATTTGTGTAAGTATTTTGACCACTGTTATTTCATCATCTTCAACTGCATTTAAGTCTAGTTTAAAAGTTAGTATATATGATCAGATATTAGTATTTAACCAAAAATGTGTCTCCTGCTTTTACAAAACTACAAGTCCCAGCCCAGCCCAGCATTTTAGTCTAGTTTAAAAGTTAGTATATATGATCATATATTAGTATTTCACAAAAAATGTGTCTCCTGCTTTTACAAAACTACAAGTCCCAGCATGCCTGGACAGCTGCAGACACCCTGGTTGGCAAATGTGTATTTAGGCACTTTTCCTTGTTATTTAGCATAATGAATTTAAAAATTTTTTGGACATAGGACGTATGCGAACGTCCTGACTTCAGTGTCCTCAAGGCCCAAGGACGTTCGAATACATATTGCCCTTTAGATGTTGCAGAACTACAACTTCCAGCATGCCTGGGAATGCTGGCACTTCTAGTATTGTAAGTTCTGCAGGCCCCCATTTTTCAGGCCTTTATGCACGGGTCTCTAAACTGTGGCACCCTAGATGCAGCAAAAGTAAAATTCTTAGCATGCACTGACAGACCGTGGCTGATGGGAGTAGTAGTTTTGCAACAGCTGGAGGTGGACTGGTCTTGAAACCCAGAGTTAGGTAACAAACCCGTAGTGTTTTGCAACCATTCTGCCTCCAGCTGGTTATTTTCTGTTGAAAAGCCTGTGGCGTGCAAAACACAACCCAAAAACTCCACCCGGTGCAAGGAAAAATTTGCACACACCTAAAGAGTGACATCACAAAAAACTGCGACGGTTGCATACGTCAGTGGTCCTCCGAAAAGGTCCCGTCTCTGACCCCCCGGGGCGTTAGGCTCCTAGGCTCCTGACAGGGAAAAGAGTTACTGTGGTCCATACAGCCGAAGCCATATGGACCCATCTCGGTCCAAGCAGCGCAATCAACACGCGAACAACACGCGACCATTTCCTGGAGCCTTGCCAGTTTCCAACTTATGATCGCAGCGCAATCACACAGCAACATGGTTGGAAGCAATTTCACTAAGTCTGAGGAAAAGTTGCTGATTTGTGTAAGTATTTTGACCACTGTTATTTCATCATCTTCAACTGCATTTAAGTCTAGTTTAAAAGTTAGTATATATGATCAGATATTAGTATTTAACCAAAAATGTGTCTCCTGCTTTTACAAAACTACAAGTCCCAGCCCAGCCCAGCATTTTAGTCTAGTTTAAAAGTTAGTATATATGATCATATATTAGTATTTCACAAAAAATGTGTCTCCTGCTTTTACAAAACTACAAGTCCCAGCATGCCTGGACAGCTGCAGACACCCTGGTTGGCAAATGTGTATTTAGGCACTTTTCCTTGTTATTTAGCATAATGAATTTAACATTTTTTTGGACATAGGACGTATGCGAACGTCCTGACTTCAGTGTCCTCAAGGCCCAAGGACGTTCGAATACATATTGCCCTTTAGATGTTGCAGAACTACAACTTCCAGCATGCCTGGGAATGCTGGCACTTCTAGTATTGTAAGTTCTGCAGGCCCCCGTTTTTCAGGCCTTTATGCACGGGTCTCTAAACTGTGGCACCCTAGATGCAGCAAAAGTAAAATTCTTAGCATGCACTGACAGACCGTGGCTGATGGGAGTAGTAGTTTTGCAACAGCTGGAGGTGGACTGGTCTTGAAACCCAGAGTTAGGTAACAAACCCGTAGTGTTTTGCAACCATCCTGCCTCCAGCTGTTTTTTTCCTGTTGAAAAGCCTGTGGCGTGCAAAACACAACCCAAAAACTCCACCCGGATGCAGTGAAAAATGTGCACACACCTAAAGAGTGACATCACAAAAAACTGCGACGGGTACATACGTCAGTGGCCCTCCGAAAAGGTCCCGTCTCTGACCCCCGGGGCGTTAGGCTCCTGACAGGGAAAAGAGTTAGCAACGCATATCTCCCCTATACGTGTATCCTGTGTTGTTAATAATATATTCATAATTATGCAAATGATAATGGCTGCTATATTTATGCAAAAAAGGTGGCGACCGAAATGGCAGGATATAAAATCTTTCATGTTACCCCTGTCATTGATTAATAAGGCGAGAATGCTTCCAATTGTTGAATAGCATACATTTACGTCATATATCCATAAGGCTGTCAACAGAAGTATTACAATATACTTTGTTCTTCATCTTGCAGAAGTTCCTGGAAACAGGATACGATAAGCTGCGGAGGCAGCCAGAGAAAAGGGCTGTGGTCAGCGCCCTAATCGCTGACTTTGGCGGCCAACACGACCACAATGCAATTGTCAAGAAGTGGTCTGACCTGAAGAGGCGCCAAATGGATCAGGTCAGACGTCTTCGGGCTAAATATCATCCAGGTAAGTTATTGTTGACAGTTATGTTTTTTTTTTAAAAAGTGTATTTTGTGCGTGAACTCGAAAGAGAGAGGAGCCGGCCTGCAGGAGTTGGGAGGCCTCCCCCAGAGGCAATCTGCCACCTTTCTCCATGCCCCGGTTGGCAATGGCGGGTGTGAGGGGGTCCTCCCAACCCAACCTCGCATAGCACACCCACCAGGGGCGGGGCTGAGACCACCAAACTCAATTCACAGGTAGCCGAGAGCGGGATCCGAACCCCTAGCTGCAGAGGTGAATCACTTGTCAGTGCAGTGGCAATCGCGTGGAGCCACCGCAGCTCCTTTGGTGACAGTTATGTAAGGTCATATGTAATTCATGTAAGGTCAGATGTTGTTAACCAAGATGCCATGTTGTGCTAACATATATCACCACCAGCCAAGGTATTCATAGTACTGTTGAAAAAAGACATGGGACAGCAGACAGGAACACAGAAGTTATGTGGGAACATAATTTTCCCATTGCTTTGCATGGGACTTTAAAGAAAAACCCCGACCATGGCAAGTGGGGGTGGGTAAGGTTTAAACCACCTATCCTATGTTTGTGGCTGACATATAAGTAACCTGTGTGCCAAGTTTCATATAAATATCTTTAGCCGTTTGTACGTGATGCTGGAACATACATACATACATACATACATACATACATACATACATTTATGCACAAACACACACGTTGAGTTTTATATATATAGATTACCACTAAATTCCTGTGTTAGGCGTGGGGTTGTTATAGTAATCCCGTGTGCTCCATCAGGCCCTTTTTTTAACATGAGATGGTCTGAACAAAACAAAGTAGACAAAAACAGCTCATTTTAACATGGTTGCATCCCAGCTCACGCTCAGTCCCCTGTAGTGCCCACAAGACCCTTTAATATAACATTGTCCCATTCGTTAACTGTCTATATAAATCAATTTGTATTCATATACAATACAGCAGAGTACACAGAATTTGCATACGTCATTAGAAAACATTTTTATAATATATGAACATTGTGTTATTATAGGAGCTCCAATGCCAGTTGTCCGCGCCAAGCGCAGAAGGCGCCAGGCCGATGAGGAGGAGGAGGAGGATGCGGCAGAGGAGGATGCGGCAGAGGAGGAGATGCATGAGGAGGAGCAGCCAGGGCCCTCCCACTCCCCAACCCCAGCTCCTGTTGAGGAGCAAGCTGAGGAGCTTCCCCCCCCCACCACCCCAACTTCTCAAGCAGAAGAGCAGGAGGAAGAGAGCCTCATTCAGGAAGGTAAATATGTGCACAATGATTAATAACATTTCAACAACAAAATGTAGATATAAAAATGGACAACATATAAAGCGCACCTGTCAGATTGTAGAACCATAATATGGTATTGATGCTAGAAGTATACAGGTAGTGCATAATTATTAGGCAAGTTGTATTTTTTGAGCATTCATTTTATTATTGAACAACAACCATGTTCTCAATGAACCCCAAAAACTCATTAATATCAAAGCTGAATTTTTTTGGAAGTAGTTTTTAGTTTGTTTTTAGTGTTAGTTATTTTCGGGGGATATCTGTGTGTGCAGGTGACTACTATTACTGTGCAGAATTATTAGGCAACTTAACCCAAAAATAAATAGATAGCCATTTCAATGATTTATTTTTAACAGTGAAACCAATATAACATCTCAACATTCACAAATACACATTTCTGACATTTAAAAACAAAACAAAAACAAATCAGTGACCAATATAGCCACCTTTCTTTGCAAGGACACTCAAAAGCCTGACATCCATGGATTCTGTCAGTGTTTTGATCTGTTCACCATCAACATTGCGTGCAGCAGCAACCACAGCCTCCCAGACACTGTTCAGAGAGGTGTACTGTTTTCCCTCCTTGTAAATCCCACATTTGATGATGGACCACAGGTTCTCAATGGGGTTCAGATCAGGTGAACAAGGAGACCATGTCATTACTTTTTTTTATTTAATACCCTTTCTTGCCAGCCACGCTGTGGAGTACTTTGACACGTGTGATGGAGCATTGTCCTGCATGAAAATCATGTTTTTCTTGAAGGATGGTGACTTTTTCCTGTACCACTGCTTGAAGAAGGTCTCTTCCATAATCTGGCAGTAGGACTGGGAGTTGAGCTTGACTCCATCCTCAATCCGAAAAGGCCCCACAAGCTCATCTTTGATGATACCAGCCCAAACCAGTACTCCACCACCACCTTGCTGGCGTCTGAGTTGGACTGGAGCTCCCTGCCCTTTACCAATCCAGCCACGGGCTCTTCCATCTGGCCCATCAAGACTCACTCTCATTTCAGCAGTCCATAAAACCTTAGAAAAATCTTTCTTGAGATATTTATTGGCACAGTCTTGACGTTGCAGCTTGTGTGTCTTGTTCAGTGGTCATCGTCTTTCAGCCTTTCTTACCTTGGCCATGTCTCTGGGTATTGCACACCTTGTGCTTTTGGGCACCCCAGTGATGTTGCAGCTCTGAAATATGGCCAATCTTGTGGCAAGTGGCATCTTGGCAGCTGCACGCTTAACTTTTCTCAGTTCATGGGCAGTTATTTTGCACCTTTGTTTTTCCACACGCTTCTTTTGTTTGATGATCACGCTTCAGAAGCTTTGCAACTTTAAGAGTGCTGCATCCCTCTGCTAGATATCTCTCTATTTTGGACTTTTCAGAGTCTGTCAAATCCTTCTTTTGGTCAATTTTGCCAAAGAAAAGGAAATTGACTAATAATTATGCACACCTGATATAGAGTGTTGATGTCATTAGACCACACACCTTCTCATTACAGAGATGTACATTACCTAATATGCCTAATCTGTAGTAGGCTTTCGAGCCTATACAGCTTGGAGTAAGACAACATGCATAAAGAGGATGATGTGGTCCAAATACTCATTTGCCTAATAATTCTGCACTCCCGGGATGTGTTAGACACATAACAAGTGTATACACATGATAATGATTGATTAATAAGCAAAAAAAAATATTTATTTATTTGGTAACGTTATTTGAAATCCAAATGTTTTTTTATTATATCCTAAAAGCATCAAGAGATATGAGGAGGCAAAATATACTCATCGAAAAGACGCACCAGAAGATCCTTCAGAACCAGCGAAAGATTAGCTACCTCACCCAACAAAATGCTATGCTAGAGCAGCAGCTATCGGGTCAGATTGCGGAAATGCACCGCATTCAGAAACGGATTGAGAGCTATATTTAAATTTATTTTTGTATTAAAAAAACTTATTTTTTGGAAATGTTTCATTTCTTTTTGAGATAGAGTTGTAGGTTTTTCAACACATCTAACTTCACATCAAACAAATCAACATCAACACATTTAACTTCATAATAAGCAAAAACATTTTATACTATTATTTTATTTAACATTAACCTAGGACAAACTAAAGCACACGACACAGACACGACAAACACAAAATAAACTGTTGAAAAATGAACATAACAAAAGCAACAATATATATATATATATACAAAGAGAGAGAGAGGGAGAGCAAGAAAGAGAGAGAATGCAGATGAGCTCTTGCAGTCAGCCCAATGGTTGCAGTATAAATGCCGCAAAACAGGGTTTAACATAAGGTTCATTGTTATAGTTACACTTGCTGTTTAGATCCGGTCTGGTAGTCCGGTCTGGTAGCTTGTAGCGGAGGCTGTTGGTGGATCCGCTGTGCCAGAAAGGTCATGAAGCTTTACTCAGCATGGAGGCAGCAGCAGGAGTATTAAAATATAATATAACTAGACAATGCATTTCCTGAGGAAAATGCGAGTGGGAATGCTGAATAGCTTAATTGGTGAGCCCCTTGCCAAAGACATTCACCATAACCACTACACTATCTTTAGGACACACAGCTTCTTTCTCTATCTGCAAAGTATAGAGTATGCTGACTTCCTGGTCGCCCCTCCCCCCTCAATAGGTTTCCCCTCCCCCCCAGGTCAGTGAGGAGGAATATTGCACTGAGGTCAGGAAAGTTATTTATGGAAAGAAATAACATTACAAACGCTTTTAATTCACAGATCTAATACATGATTTAAGCCTCCAAACAAAGCTTAATAAATCCTCAAACGTACATGCAATTGATACAACGACTACACCGTTTGAAATACACGGCCCTTGTAAACGCATCGATATGAAATTTATGTAGATAAACTTAAAAATGTGGCCATGGCTGCGATTTAGAAAAGAGCGTCTTTGTGAGTTCTGCAGCAACATTTTTTAGATAATTTCACATGAGAGTCTATGAGACATAATTTCTGGCTGTTGCTCCAATAATTAAAACTAAAATACGTATCGCAGAATTGGTCACATTGCCATAAACCAGACAAGCATAGCTACGTTTTGATATAAAAATTGTGTATGAAAAGTAGATCTTGTGGGCGTGAGACCAATTTGTTTCCCCTTTTTGTAAAGATATTTTTAATTACAAAGATCTCCAATGTTAAGGTCACATGACAGACTCTAAATCCCCTCCATAGGATTACATTATAACCTATTGCATTTTTGTGAAAAATTCGCAAAACGTAAATTGCGTTTTCACCAAAAAATTGTAAACGATAACGATCTGAAAAGTCATAGCCGGATAGCTAAATATTTTGTGACCGCTTTAAAGTTTTTTCAGTGTCTGTAAGTGAAAGTATGAAGTAGCTGAAACTTTTGGCATGGCATGTGAATTCAAAGGGGAAAAGGATGTTCTCATTGACTTCAATGTTTAAAAAAAGGGTCTAAAAGATTAAAATTTATAAAAGTGTAAAAAGTAGAAAAAAACTTGAAGAAGTCCCATCATTAGCTGAACGAGACGAACATTTTTACAGTTGAATGGTCTCAATAGCTGAAAGTATGCCGAAGTTACGCAGAACCAAAAAACGTAAGGAATAATAAGATTACTAAATTTACGGATATCAATACTGGAAATGTTTATTAAAGCCTTCACACTAATTAAGATTAATACATTTACGGGTATCCATACTAGGAATGCTTATTAAAGCATTCCCACTAAGTATCACACAGGCATGATTTACAAGCAGTAGTGGTAATAGTAATACATAGCATAAAAACACTTGGGGAATACTTTACAGCATCAGTAGTGGTCATAGTAGTCAATAGTGTACCAAAAAATTGGGACACAGGTGTCTTGACTGAGCTGTAATAGTAGTAGTAGACATTGACAATACAGTGTCAAATCACTCGGGCAAGAGGTGCCATGATGAACAGCAGTCTTAATAAGAGTATATAGGGTGTGAAATAACTGCTGACATAGGTGTCTTGACTGGGCAGCAGAAGCAGCAGTAGTAGTATTAACAGTAGTAGTTGATACAGAGTCATATCACATGGGCAGGAGGTGCCATCATGAACAGCAGTAGGAATAGGAGTATATAGAGTGTCAAATAACTGCTGACATAGGTGTCTTGACTGGGCAGCAGCAGCAGAAGCAGCAGTAGTATTAACAGTAGTAGTTGATACAGAGTCATATCACATGGGCAGGAGGTGCCATGATGAACAGCAGTAGGAATAAGAGTATATAGAGTGTTAAACAACTGCTGACATAGGTGTATTGACTGGGCGGCAGCAGCAGCAGAAGCAGCAGTAGTATTAACAGTAGTAGTTGATACAGAGTCATATCACATGGGCAGGAGGTGCCATCATGAACAGCAGTAGGAATAGGAGTATATAGAGTGTCAAATAACTGCTGACATAGGTGTCTTGACTGGGCAGCAGCAGCAGAAGCAGCAGTAGTATTAACAGTAGTAGTTGATACAGAGTCATATCACATGGGCAGGAGGTGCCATGATGAACAGCAGTAGGAATAGGAGTATATAGAGTGTCAAATAACTGCTGACATAGGTGTCTTGACTGGGCAGCAGCAGCAGCAGAAGCAGCAGCAGTAGTATTAACAGTAGTAGTTGATACAGAGTCATATCACATGGGCAGGAGTTGCCATGAAGTACAGCAGTCTTAATAAGAGTATATAGAGTGTTAAACAACTGCTGACATAGGTGTATTGACTGGGCGGCAGCAGCAGCAGAAGCAGCAGTAGTAGTATTAACAGTAGTAGTTGATACAGAGTCATATCACATGGGCAGGAGGTGCCATCATGAACAGCAGTAGGAATAGGAGTATATAGAGTGTCAAATAACTGCTGACATAGGTGTCTTGACTGGGCAGCAGCAGCAGCAGAAGCAGCAGTAGTATTAACAGTAGTAGTTTATACAGAGTCATATCACATGGGCAGGAGGTGCCATGATGAACAGCAGTAGGAATAGGAGTATATAGAGTGTCAAATAACTGCTGACATAGGTGTCTTGACTGGGCAGCAGCAGCAGCAGAAGCAGCAGCAGTAGTATTAACAGTAGTAGTTGATACAGAGTCATATCACATGGGCAGGAGGTGCCATGATGAACAGCAGTAGGAATAAGAGTATATAGAGTGTTAAACAACTGCTGACATAGGTGTATTGACTGGGCGGCAGCAGCAGCAGAAGCAGCAGTAGTAGTATTAACAGTAGTAGTTGATACAGAGTCATATCACATGGGCAGGAGGTGCCATCATGAACAGCAGTAGGAATAGGAGTATATAGAGTGTCAAATAACTGCTGACATAGGTGTCTTGACTGGGCAGCAGCAGCAGAAGCAGCAGTAGTATTAACAGTAGTAGTTGATACAGAGTCATATCACATGGGCAGGAGGTGCCATGATGAACAGCAGTAGGAATAGGAGTATATAGAGTGTCAAATAACTCCTGACATAGGTGTCTTGACTGGGCAGCAGCAGCAGCAGAAGCAGCAGCAGTAGTATTAACAGTAGTAGTTGATACAGAGTCATATCACATGGGCAGGAGTTGCCATGAAGTACAGCAGTCTTAATAAGAGTATATAGAGTGTTAAACAACTGCTGATATAGGTGTATTGACTGGGCGGCAGCAGCAGCAGAAGCAGCAGTAGTAGTATTAACAGTAGTAGTTGATACAGAGTCATATCACATGGGCAGGAGGTGCCATCATGAACAGCAGTAGGAATAGGAGTATATAGAGTGTCAAATAACTGCTGACATAGGTGTCTTGACTGGGCAGCAGCAGCAGAAGCAGCAGTAGTATTAACAGTAGTAGTTGATACAGAGTCATATCACATGGGCAGGAGGTGCCATGATGAACAGCAGTAGGAATAAGAGTATATAGAGTGTTAAACAACTGCTGACATAGGTGTATTGACTGGGCGGCAGCAGCAGCTGAAGCAGCAGTAGTAGTATTAACAGTAGTAGTTGATACAGAGTCATATCACATGGGCAGGAGTTGCCATGATGTACAGCAGTCTTAATAAGAGTATATAGGGTGTGAAATAACTTCTGACATAATTGTCTTGACTGATCCAAAGGAGTCATGGGAGAAAATCATGTGGTCAGATGAGACTATAATATAATTTTTTGATCATAATTTCACTAACCGTGTTCGGAGGAAGAATAATGATGAGTACCATGCCAAGAACGCCATCCCTAATGTGAAGCATGGGGGTGGTAGCATCATGCTTTGGTGGTGTTTTTCTGCACATGGGACAGGGTGACTGCACTGTATTAAGGAGAGGATGACCGGGGCCATGTATTGCAAGATTTTGGGCAACAACCTCCTTCCCTGAGTTAGAGCTTTGAAGATGGGTCGAGGCTGGGTCTTCCAACATGAGAATGACCCAAAGCACACAGCCAGGATAACCAAGGATTGGCTCTGTAAGGAGCATATCAAGGTTCTGGCGTGGCATAGCCAGTCTCCAGACCTAAACCCAATAGAGAATCTTTGGAGGGAGCTCAAACTCCGTGTTTCTCAGCGATAGCCCAGAAACATGACTGATGTAGAGAAGATCTGTGTGGAGGAGTGGGCCAAAATCCCTCCTCCAGTGTGTGCAAAGCTGGTGTAAAACTACAAGAAATGTTTGACCGCTGTAATTGCAAAGAAAGCCTACTGTACCAAATATTAACATTGATTTTCTCTGATGTTGAAATAGTTATATTCAGCACTGTAAATACATCAGGTCCGGGGCTTCATCAGGGAATGCATGGCAAGGGACCCTTCAGCGCCCTGAACCGACGACGGGTGCCAGAAAGTCACCGCCGATCCAGGACTCATTCATCTTTATGAATGTGAGTCTGTCCACGGAGTCTGTGGACAGACGGGTCCTCTTGTCCGTGACCACCCCACCTGCCGCGCTGAATGTCCGCTCAGATAGTACGCTGGAGGGGGGGCAAGACAATAACTCCAGCGCATACTGAGCGAGCTCGCGGCAGGTGTCCAATCTGGCAACCCAGTACTCCATGGGGTCGTCGGTGCTCATACTGTCAGAAGCACCGACGGACGCCATGTAGTCTGCCACCATGTGGGCCAGCCGCTGGTGGTGACTGCTGCTGCTGCTGCTGGTGGTGGTACTGGGTCGCTCGGTTTGGAAGAACATCCTCATCTCTTCCATTAGGTCCCCTGCTCGGCTGCAGCTGGGTGCAGCCACCTGCTGGGTGAGATGAGGGGGGACAACTGGAGGCCGGGGAGTTGCCTGCTCCAACCGTCTGACAATGGCTGCCTGCAGTTCCTCCATCCGGTGCTGCCTCCGGCTGGCTGGGATGAACTGCTCCAGTTTCCCCTTGCACCTGGGATCCAAAAGGGTGGCCATCCAGAAATCATCCCTCGTCTTGATGGTCTTAACCCGGGGGTCCCTCCTGAGGCATCTCAGCATGTGGGCAGCCATGGGGAAGAGCACAGCCCGCTGTGACTCCTCAATGCTGGCCAGGTGAATGAGGTGCGACTCTTCATCCCTGAGGCGCTGCTGGTCAAACTCAGACATGCCCAACCCCCGGACTATCGGTGCCCCCAACACCGGCTCTCCCTCCTGACCAGGCCCTGACTCCGGGACGACACCAGCAACCACCTCCTCCTCCTCTTCATCATCATCCTCCTCCTCCTCCTCCTCCTCCTGGTCCTGGCCCTGGTCTCGGTGGAGCATTGCTGACTCCTCCTGCTCCACCAAGGCACTCTCCCCAGCCTCGAGCAGGCGATCTAGTGTCCTCTCCAGCATGAACAGTATTGGCAGCACGCTATTGAGGCCAATTTGCTCACTGCTGACAATCTTGGTCGCCTGCTCGAAGGAGGACAACACTTGGCAGACCTGGTTTATCTGCCCCCACTGCGCACAGGCGATGAAAGGGAGTTGTGGTGAAGCCCTCTCAGTGCCTAGTTCCATCAGGTACTCCCTCACCGCCCTTTGCTGCTCCCACAACCTCTTCAGCATGTGGAGGGTGGAGTTCCACCGCGTCACACTGTCCACAATCAGCCTGTGAAGGGGCAGATTGTACTTCCGCTGCAATTTGGACAGGGACGCGGTAGCGGTTGGGGAGCGCCTGAAGTGGCTGGCAATCCTACGCGCCTTTGCCACAATGTCACTCAACCCTGGATAAGTGCGCAGGAACTTCTGCACCACCAGGTTGAGGACATGTGCCAGACAGGGCACGTGCGTCAGACTGCCAGCATGGAGGGCGGCGAGTAGGTTGCTGCCGTTATCGCAGACAACCATACCTGGCTGGAGCCTTCGGGGTGTCAGCCACTTCTGGACCTGAGCTTGAAGTGCTTTCAGCACTTCTTCTGCAGTGTGTCTCCGGTCCCCTAAACTAACAAGCTGGAGCACGGCCTGACAGCGCACGTGCCCCACACTTGAATAGCTACGGGGGCGCTTGCTGGGAGGCTCAGCAGCTGCGGAGACAGTGGCTTGAGGGAGACCAGCAGTTCTCCCCTGGACACCCCGGGGCGGCACCACAAGATCGGTTGCCGACGATCCCTCACCGACGCCTCGGAGGGAAACCCAATGGGCCGTGAAGCTGATGTAGCGTCCCTGCCCATGCCTGCTGGTCCAGCCATCCATTGTCAGATGAACCCTGTCGCTGACAGCGTGATCCAGCGACAGGGTTACATTCTGCACAATGTGCTGGTGTAGGGCAGGGACACCAGTCCTGGCAAAGAAATGGCTGCTGGGGACACGCCATTGGGGTTGGGCCTGCTCCAACATCTGCCTGAAGGGGTTGCTGTCAACTATGTTGAAGGGCAGCAGATGTTGGGCAATAACCCTTGCCAGGAGCCCATTGAGGGAACGCACACGTCGGTCTCCAGGGGGGAAGGGAGTGGTGCGGTCAAAGGCGTCTGAAATCGACGCCTGGCGCCGGACGGCAGTGCGGGACACAGACGTGGAGGGTGCTGTGGAAGTAGAGGTCTGGCTGCCGGTACCAGTACCTCTACTAGAGGGAGCGGGGGGGCATGACCTGCTGGAAACAGATGAAGATGTGGCAGGGGCTGCTGTACCCTGCTCACTTGTGGTGGTGGCGCTGCTACCACCACCACGCTTCATCTCGTCATACAACGCCCAGTGGTTTATCCTCAGGTGCTGGTTCAGGGCTGTGGTACCCACCCGAGCCAAACACTTCCCTCTCTTCACCCTCACTTTACAAATCCGGCAGATGGCCACGGTAGGGTTGTCTGCCACCAGGGTAAAGAAATTCCAGACAGGTGACTTCAGCACCGCCCTCCTGTCAGATGGGGTGACGCTTACTTGCACCTGCTGGGATTCGGTGCGCACAGGTGGAGCTGCCTGCTGCTGCTGCTGCTGCTGCTGCTCCTCCTCCTGACACCTCCTGCTGCCATCACCAGTGGAGACCCTGACGATGGTCTCCCTGGTGGTGACCTGGCGCACCGTTTCACCAGGGTGCCTACCTTCCCCGTCGTCACTGACGTAGTGAGCCGACGCGTCAGATGGCAACCATGATGGGTCACCCTCTTCGCCCCCAGAGATGTCAGACCAAGGGCTGAGATGTGTTGGTCTGAGGGAACCACGTGACATGGAGCCTCTAGCCTGGCTCCGCTGTCCCCTCACCCACGCCTGGGTCTGACTAGGTGCTGCTGTTTCCTGCACCAAAACAGCAGCACCAGTTTGAAGGGATGTCTCTGGGATACTGCCAGCAGGTATCCCATCCTCCTCATCCATCCCTTCAAAAAGGTCCTGACCATCAGGACAGAGCTGGAGGTCTGCCTGATGCATGGCCTCCCCCAAGAGATCCCTATCACTGTCGCTGTCGAACAGTAAGATGCTGGACTCTTGGGGGCTGGGGGGGGGGGTAGTACAGGCAACGGTGTAATGGTGGTACTACTGTGAGTCGGGACCGACGACTCAGTGGCACTGCTGTGCCCCATGTAGTCCACCACTACTTGAGCCTGAGATGGCAATATCGGGCGGCTGCCCGATGGGAAGAACTCCCGGATCAGGCGTACTCCCCTTGCACCCGATCCTCTACCACTAGTAGGGGCACGAGAGGTACCCCGTGCTGGCAGCGATCCAGCACTGGGAGTAACTCCCCTACCCCTGCTGCCACGGCCACGGATGCCGCTCATTATTGCTGATATGTGTGTGGGGGGGGTAAACTTTATTGGGGGGGGAAAATGTGAACAAAATGTGTTTTTGTGTTTTTTTTACAAGACAGGCACGCAGACAAAGACGTACACAGACAGCTACTAAACTATAAGAAAAGTAGTACACCAGACAAGGACTACAAAATTAAAGAAAAAAAAAAAGCACTAAACAAACACTAACTTTTTTTTTTTTTTTTTTTTTTAAACACAAAACACAGACACTAAACACACACTAAGCTAAGCTAGATGAAATAAATGTACACTAACAGTGTGTACACTTACTACACAAAATTTAACTAAACTGAACACAAAACTTAGCTTTTATAAAAGCTCTTTAGGGAAAACTAAACAAAATTTGAACTGAGATGCCTATCAAATATCACTGAACAGCCAACTTGCAAGATCTAACAGTAACACAAGATGAACAAAACTTAGCTTTTAGAAAAGCTCTTTTATAAAGCTCAGCAAAATGTGTTCTGAAATCTCTTGCAAATATAACTGAACAGGGAGGATTGCAGGATCAAACAGTAACACAAATGAAAAAAACAGCACAAAACAGCACAAAACGTAGCTTTGAAAAAAGCTCTTGGGTCTATTGCTTTGAAAAAAGCAGTTGATATACTGGAAAAGATCCACTGGAATCACTAAATAGCAATGCTGGTGATGATCTAAATCAATCAAGAACAAAGACACAGGAAACCAGGAACACAGAAACAGCCTCCACACTCTATAGCCAGCTTCTGAATCTGCAATGAAATGGTGCTGGGAGTGAGCTTATATAATGTCCATGCAGGCAGGTTCCTATTGGTTGCTAACCTGTGACGAGTGTGGAAGGAGAACTCTGATTGGCTCTGATGCAAAAGGGCGGAGCAAATAATCGCGCAATATTCCTATTGCCGAATATTCGCATTGCGAATATTCGGCAATATAAAATGATCGCTTCAGCTACTCGGCCCAATGGCTCTAATCATACCAGCAATGCTTTCAGACGTCTATGGAGATCACTAGGATGTGATCTGTTTTAAAAATGAAACTGTAAAAATCGCTCTGATGCGGAAGATCGGGGCGAGGAAAATAATCGCGCGATATTGCGTTTGCCGAATAATCGCATTGCGATCTTTCTGGAAAATTCAATGAACGCTTCAGCTACTCGGCCCAGGGTCTCTAATGATACCAGCAATGCTTTTAGACGTCGATGGAGATATCTAGGATGTGATCTGATTAAAAAAAAAAATTGTAAAAAATCGAATATTCGGAATTGCGAATATTCACCGCGAATTTCGAAATATAGCGCGATTTCTCGAATATGCTATATTCGAGTCGAATATTCGCAATGCGAATATTCGTGAGCAACACTAGTGGGCATCCCAAGCAAATCTGTCCATTGGCTCCGAGTGCAGGCATCGGCATCTTCACTAAGGGAAACAGGAAGTGAAGCCTTGCGGCTTCACAGTCTGTTTCCTACTTTCTGAATGGTCCCACTATCTTCTGGGACCTGTGTGTTTCCCACAAGGCAGCGTGGGAGGGAGGAGGGGTTTCCGTAGATCGCCGCACAATGATTTTGGCAATCTTACCCGGAAGTGGGGGTGGATATCTGATTTTGAAGCAAACAAGCAGAGTTTCCCCTTTTGGGTGGAGCTCTGCTTTAACAAGGATTCAATTAATATTCTGGCCAATAGAATGCATTAATGCCAAACATGCAAACATGCATAAACGCTCATTGATGTGCATTAACACGCATGCAAAACGTGCTAAAAAGTGGCCTTGGGTGGGTTTCTTCAGCTGTGGACACCTTTGCTCTGTGGGAGGAAAGAAAAAGGTCCTGTGCATGAGGCCTTTGAAGGAAAGACAAAGTATTCAGATTGGAATTTAGGATCATTGCAACTACTGAATACATAATTGTCTACAATCTGTCTGTAGTTTAAAAACAAGCTGTAGTTAAGGAAATATGCAGTGTAACAACAATATGTGGGTAGAATTTGTCATTCTCTTCAGTGATAATCTGGTTTAAACCAGTGATACAACAAATCCAATAACTATGGCCCGGATTCAGAAAGGACTTACGCCGACGTATCTTCTGATACGCCGCGTAAGTCCACGGATGCGCCGTCGTATCTATGCGCCTTATTCAGCAAGCAAGATACGCCTAAATTTTGGCTTCATACGACCGATGTAAGTCTCCTACGCCGTCGTATCTTGGGCGCATATTTACGCTGGACGCAAGGGGCACTTCCATTGATTACGCGTTGAATATGTAAATTACCTAGATACACCGATTCACGAACGTACTTACGCCCGTCGCAGTAGCCTACGCCGTTAAGGCGTACGTCCGGTGTAGTTATTCCACCTAAAGCAGGGGTAAGTCATGTTAGGGTATGGACGTCGGAACAGCCTTCGTGTTTTACGTCGTTTACGTAGGTCGTATGTGAATAGGGCTGGGCGTAGGTTACGTTCACGTCATAGGCATTGAGCCGTCGTATCTTAGGGAGTATATGCAACGTGATTGTGAGCATGCGCACGCATGCGCCGTTCGTTCGGCCCTTCATTTACATGGGGTCACGCTTCATTATAATATATCACGCCCACTACCTTGCTACTTTGAATTAGGCGGGCTTACGCCGGCCAATTTACGTTACGCCGGCGCAAGTTTGGGAGCGAGTGCTTTGTGAATACAGTTCTTGCCTCACTGATTTATGTCGGCGTAGCGCATATGAGATGCGCTACGCCGGTCTAAAGATGCGCCGCTGTACGTAAATCCGGCTATATATGTTCTAATCTGATGATTTTCACAAATTTATTTTAGAAAAATTAATAATGCTAATTTCTGAATCATCTTGGCAAATGAGCTTTATGCCACGTACACACGATCGGTTCGTCTGATAAAAACGGTCTGATGGACCGTTTTCATCAGACGAACCGATCGTGTGTGGGCCCCATCGGTTTTTTATCAATCGGTGAAAAACCTAGGAACTTGTTTACAAATTATCTGATGGTTAAAAAAACAATAGAAAAAAAAGATCGTCTGTGGGTACGTCCATCGGTTAAAAATCCACACATGCTTAGAATCAAGTCGACGCATGCTCGGAAGCATTGAACTTAATTTTTCTCGGCACGTCGTTGTGTTTTACGTCACCGCGTTCTGAAACTATAGTTTTTTTAACCGATGGTGTGTAGGCACGACTGATGAAAGTCAGCTTCATCGGATATCTGATGAAAAAATCCATCAGACCGTTTTCATCGGATGAACCGATCGTGTGTACAGAGCATCACAGTTTTATAATAAAAATAAATAAAGCTATAGTGGTTATACTTCTTTTGACATTTGTATCGTATAATAAATATAATATATAAATATTAATTAACTTTGAAATAGATGACTACAGCAATGAAATAATAGTAACATTTTGTATATTAAAAAAAATGAGGATGCTGAATTATTCCAACTGAGAAAAAATTATAATTCTGCAAATTGCAGCAAAAAGCAAAGTTAGGCAGAACTGAAAGATAAATGTTTCTAAATGATAAAGAACATCAACCTCACTCTAAGGCCTATAGATGAATAAATTCACTTGCACCTCACTCCTTGGAGTCTATAGATAACCTGTAATGCTTGCACTTTATGCCTGGTATAGCATAGAATACCTAATCTGCACCACTCCTTCTTTGACTATGGTTCATGAGCGAAGCACCCTGGGTGCGTTCAGCGCCATGCACCCACTTCCACATGGATGTACATTGGGAGCAGCGGCTGTGTCCGTGGAGCTGCTGTGTCCCACAAAGCCATATTTTAACAATTATCTCACCACTATCTCTGCCCCAGAGGCATGACAAGAAGGGCAAAGACAGTCCCCCTGACACCCAGCCAGGGCCCTTTCCACTGATCCCAGTGCCCTTTAATCCCATTGCAGGCCTCCCATTGTGGCGGAATGCTAGGGCCCTCACTAGGGACCTTTGGGACCCAGGTAGTTCTGCCACTGGTGTCGGTAGTTTTTTATTTTTGTTATTTATTTTTTTTATAATTTTTTTACCATTTTATTTTATTTATATATTTATTTGCAATTTTATTTTTATCATTTTTCACAGGTTCTTTTAGGAGCCTTGTTGGTGGCTTTGGTGAGATATCAGGGGTCTAAACAGACCTCTGATATTTCACCTTTGAAACTAGAATATTGGGGACACAGCCCTCAATCTTCATCTCTGCAGCCTCAGCTTCACAGAATAAATGTACAGGAATAGCTTTGTACAGAGCTCCCTGTTAATTCACAAACTGAAGCATTGTAAACACAGTTTATTATGCTTTGGTTATGAATGGAGAAAGTCAGCGAACGGTATGGACTAGTAAATTACATATTTACCAGCCCCTTCCCTGCTCTTCATCCTGACGCATCCACAGTGAGAGGGCTGGGAGTGCACACGGAGGGCAGGAGAGCACACAGGGGCAGTAGGCCCTAAATAGGAGTATGAAAGAACCAACCCCCTCCAATTTCCTCCTTCAGCCACTGAATGCCTGCGGGAGGGAGAGGAGGAGACGCATGCTTTCAGCGGCTGCATGAGGAACATAGAGGGGATCTGTTCTTCTATATGCTGCCACCCCCACTGCCCCCCTTACTCAGGTGTACAGGGGGGTGCATGGGCCCGCTGAAGCATGGGTCCAGGGTGCATTGGCCCCCTGAAGCATGGGTCCAGGGTCACAATTGCGACTCCTGCAGGTACGCCGCTGCTCTGCCCCTTGCTTTGTAAAAAGTTAATTGCTGGCTTTATAAAAAAATAAAAGAAACGTCTCCCACAATACATAACAGAACCTTAGGCGCCACTTAGATTTACTAATCCCTAAAAAAGTCATGGAAACACCACTACTTACGAGTATTTTAAGAAACATTTCCTAGCAACCAGAGATATTCCAAACACCATCTGTACTGGTAAGACATTTACAAACATTTTGTACTATTGACACACAAGCAAAAATACATTAGTTTCCACATTTACAATTAGCTTGTGTCTTGCTGCTAGCGAGTGCCTGCCATACCTGGTGGCATTGGTAAAAAAAAAAAAAAATCAAACATGGAGTTTATACACCACACCTTTGGTAAATCAACCCAATGATGAAAATAATGAGTTGAAAAAATCGTTTTTTTTCACAGCAGGCTGCACAAATTCAAATTTACAAAAAATATTTTAGCTAGGCAGGTAGTGTCTAATAGCCAGATTCAGATAGATTGGCTTAATTTTGAGGTGGCGTAGCGTATCGCATATACGCTACGCCGCCGTAAGTCAGAGAGGCAAGTGCTGTATTCACAAAGCACTTGCCTCCTAAGTTACGTAGCGTAAATGGACCGGCGTAAGCGCGCCTAATTCAAATGATAAACAGGGGGGAGTGTTTTATGGTAATCACTAGTGACCCGGCGTGATTGACGTTTTTAACGCATGCGCCGTCCGTGGACATATCCCAGTGCGCATGCGTCAGATAGAATGCCTAAGATACGTTGAACACTGCCTACGACGTGAACGTAACTTACGCACAGCCCTATTCGCGTACGACTTACGCAAACAACGTAAAAAGATAGGCTTGTTCCGACGTCCATACCTTGCATGGGCTGCGCCACCTAGGGAGCAGCTTTATCTTTACGCCGGCGTATCTCTTACGTAAACGGCGTAACTAATTGTGACGGGCGCACGTACGTTCGTGAATCGGCGTATCTTGCTCAGTTGCATATTCGACGCTGCAAACGACGGAAGCCCCACCTAGCGGCCAGCGTAAATATGCACCCTAAGATACGACGGCGTAGGAGACTTACGCCGCTCGTATCTTAGCCTAATTTAAGCGTATCTGGTTTCCAGAATACGCTTAAATTTACGACGGCGTAGATTTGCGTAGATCTACTGATACGCCGCCGTAACTCTCTCTGAATCTAGCTATATATTTACATGATTTTGATCTTATTCTGTACACAGCAGGTGTAGAGATCACCCCCCAGAAATTTCATTTTCTGCTTCTGTAAGAAATCGGCACTAAGAAGTTAGGGCCTGATCCACAACGAGCGGGTGTAACTTAAATATTCGGATTTAAGTTACACCGCCGCAAAATCTCTACCTAAGTGCCCGATCCACAAAGCACTTACCTAGAAATTTTGAGCGGTGTAACTTAAATCCGTCCGGCGCAAGGCGTTCCTAATTTAATGGGGCGAGTCCCATTTAACTTAGGCGCGCTCCCGCGCCGGACGCACTGCGCATGCTCCCGACGTCATTTTCCCGACGTGCTTTGCGCGGTTTTACGTTGCGCCGGGTTTTGAGAATCGCGACGGGCGTAAAAAAAAAAAAGAGTTGCGGCGGGAATTAAAAAATAAAAATAAAAAAATAACAGCGACGCGGGATAGAAGGGTCTACTTTTACAAGGTGTAAACAGTTTAGGCCTTGTAAAAGCAGCCCTAATTTTGCGACGGCAAACTAATACTTACGGAGAAAAAACGAAGCGTAAAAGCTTCGTGGATCTCCGTAAGTGCTAATTTGCATACCCGACGCTGGATTTCGAGGAGAAATGCCCCCAGCGGCGGCTGCGGTACTGCATCCTAAGATCCGACAGTGTAAGTCCCTTACACATGTCGGATCTTCTTTCTATCTATGTGAAACTGATTCTGTGGATCAGTTCCATAGATAGAAACAGGGATACGACGGCGTATCAGTAAGGAGGGAGGGGCCTCAACATTGTGCCGACTAGGTGTGTTTGCTAGGAGCACCGAGGAGCTCCACATCATAGTGTGCTAACAAGCTGCATATCATCACACTTGCTACCACATAATGCCTCTGGAAAACTGCAAACCCATCCTGGCTGAGACCCCCGCTGCGATACGGGCTGTGGATGGATTGACTGTGCACATAGGGAAAAGAGGCTTCACGTGGATGATGGGATTGAACTGCAGCATAGAAAGAGACACTCCAATGGAGTATGGTGGGAAGGTAATGGATTGCAGCAACTGAAAGTGGATGATCAGTTCACATGGATGTATGTGTTTGAAGCTGAAACTCACGAGAGATAAAAACAGGAATCAATGGCGGGGGGTGAGTCTCTACGATTTATATACTGAACTTTGTATTATAATAGCTGAAGTGCTGGTTTAAAGACCATTTGAGAAGAAACACACTGTTGTATAGCGCCACATGGTACCAGGGCTGTCTTAATGAGTGGGCACACCTGGGCACTGCCCAGGGGCCCCAGCTGCATGGGGGCCCCCTACACTTTCCCCAAAGCAGCTGGTCCTTGAGCCCACGCTGCCCCAAAATTGGGGGCCCCATGATGGCAGTGAGAGTGATGGATACACAGGGGAGGCAGGCTTGCAGCAGTCCGCTGCAGTGTGCAGAACAATGCCTCCTACCTACTTGATGTCTGTTTACCTGCGCTGTCTCCATTGTAGGGGCCCCAGAGCATTACTTTGCCCAGGGGCCCATGATGCTATTAAGATGGCCCTGCATGGTTCTGTCTCTATTTAAAGACTGTCTTTAAGGAAACGTATTGCCATATAATATTGCACAGTGCAGTCCATACCTAAAATCGCACAGTGCAGTTCACAGTTAAAATTTGTAAGGGCTGACTCAGAGGAAATGAACAGCCGCACAGTGTCACGCAGTGCAAAGAGGTGTCCATACTTACAGGAAATATATTGCCATACAGTGTTGCATAGTGCAGTTATTTTTAAAAGCCAATTTACCATAGTGTCGCACAGTGCTATCCATACACAAAGCCTGACTCAGATGAAGTACACTGCCATACAGTGTTGCACAGGGCGGTTCATTTCTAAAGCCTGATTTAGAGGAAACCCATGGTTGTAAAATGTCGCACAAGGCTGATCATATTTGAAAAGCATCTGGAGGGAAACAGATTGCCATACGGGCTTGCCCAGTGGTGTTTATACCAGGGACTGTACTAGAGGTGAAAAAGACAATCACATAGTGCTGTATAGTGCTGTACTCATACACAAAAAAACATACAAATAAATACATTTGGAAATTGGATACTCCCAGTAGGTATTAAAAAAAATGCTTAAACAAGACTGAGGCAGGAATTCAAAATGAAAGGTAAAACTGTAAAAGGAAGCGAGGTGAAAACACCAAAAGCGAATGCAAATACTAGCACAATTAAAAAATATATGACACGAGAAGGAAGTCCTGGAAGGCTGTTAACAGAGGAACAACAAGGAACTAGTAAGAAAAAAGGGTCAGGAAAGAATGAAAAAAAGCATGAGGCACTCACTTGGAGAAACCTCAAATCAATAAAGAGATGACTTGGGAATTGACAGTGACACTGACACAAGAACAGAGGAACAAGAAGTCAGCTCCCAAATGCCAACATGAAGAGAAATAGCAGTTATGTTTGCAATATTTGAAAATTCTATAAAAATGGAAATCACAGCATTACATGAAGATCTGGGTCATAAAATTGGCACAAGTAGATGATATAGAGGAGAGAGTGGATAAATACGCCCATGAAATAACAAAGCTTAAAAAACAAGTGAAAATGTTGTAAGCGGAACGGATGAGAATGATATACAAAAAAATATGCCCCTTACTAACCAATGACAACAACATTCTGGGGGAATCTAGGATGGAAAAGACCTGGGGGTCCTATTAGATGATAGGCTCTGCAATGGAAGCAAGCTTCTGCTAACAAAGCAAACAGAATATTGGCATGCATTAAAAAGGGGATCAACTCGAGAGATAAAACGATAATTCTCATGCTCTACAAGACTCCGGTATGGCTGCACCTAAAGTATGCTGTCCAGTTATATGCATCAGTCCTCAGGAGGGATGTACTGGAAATGGAGCAAGTACAGAGAAGGGCAACAAAGTTGTTAAAGGGTCTGGAGGACATTGGTTATGAGGAAAGATTACGAGCACTGAACTTATTCTTTCTGGAGAAGAGATGCTTGAGAGGAGATATGATTTCAATTTACAAATACCATAGTGGTGACCACACAATAGGGATGAAACTTTTTCGTGGGCAACTCATTAAAATGAGAAGAAAAGAGGTTTAACCTTAAACTACGTAGAGGGTTCTTTACTGTTAGGCCCCGTACACACCATAGAATCCATCCGCAGATAAATCCCAGCGAATGGGTTTCAGCGGATAGATCGTATGGTGTGTACACGCCAGCGGATCTGTTTCCGCGGATATATCTCCCCTGGGATGGATTCCAGCAGATCGAATATTCGCTGACATGCAGAACATATCCATCTGCTGGAGTCCATCCCAACGGATGGATCCGCTGGTCTGTAAAGACTCACCGGATCCATCCGTCCGAAGGGATCCCCCGCATGCGTCGTAATGATTCGACGCATGCGTGGAATTCCTTATATGACAGCGTCACGCACGTCGCCGCGTCATAATCGCGGCGACGGCACGACACGTCATCGCCAGAGGATTTCGGCGCCGATTTCAATGCGATGGTGAGTACACTCCATCGCATTAAAATCTGCTGAAATCCTCGAGAGGATTTATCCGCGGAAGCGGTCCGCTGGACCGTATCCGCGGATAAATCCTCCCGTGTGTATGGGGCCTAAGAGCGGCAAGGATGTGGAATTCTTAACATACAATGTGAAGGGTATTAATATTACGGGTAAAAGGCATAAGATCCTTAAAGAAATTCAACATTACTTTGCAGGTGTAGTTTTTTTTTTATATCACACATAACAAAAGTTAAACTTTATTCAAAGAAATATCCTACATGGTATTATGGGGACTCAACAAAGAAAAGAGCGAAGGAAGTGGCAATAGGAATTGCAAAAGATATGAAGTTCATGGTGCAGGAAAGAATGGTAGATCCATAGGGAATCTATTTATTCCTGAAAGGAAAATTATACGACATGGAATGCACGTTTGCAAACATATACTGCCCTAATAAGAATCCAGTGGTCTATAAGTCACCTTAAAACTTAAGTCACCTAAAAGAATGCTATACCAATGTCAACTGATAGATAGCTGGAGAATTCAAAACCCTAGAGATAGAGATTATACATTCTACTCTTCTGTGCATGGGTCGTATTCAAGACTGGATTATATACTGGTAGAACATAGATTATTGTAAATAATAGGTAAAACGTCTATTGAAGCAATCACTTTATCTGACCATGCACCAGTGACAATGGAAATGGAGATTACAGAGGTACAGAATAAGACAAATATTTGGAGACTAAATAAGACACTAGAAGATCAAGAGATAATAGAAAAAATAGAGAAAGAATTAGAACAATACTTTAAGATAAATAAGACTCAGTAGTTATCAGAGGTCACAGTATGGGAAGCCCATATGGCCTACATAAGGGGTATCCTGATATCAATTGGGACTCAAAAAAAGAAAGAGAGGCTGAAGAAATGAATGAAATATTAAAAGAACTACATGAACTAGAACAAAGCATAAAAAAGGGAAAGGACATATACAACATCTGATAGTGCTAAAAAGAGATGAGTTAAACTTGTTAATGGAACAAGAGACAATGAGACAAAGCAAACTTTAAGTAAAGAAAGATACCAGTGGGGAAATAAATCAGGTAAGTTTCTGGCAAGAGCACTAAGGAAAAAAAAGAAGTCGGTAAGTTTTAAAGAAAAAAAATTAAAACAGCTCAGGGAATCGGAAATTGCAAGAGTATTCAAAAAGTTTTAAAGTGCACTAAACACAGTAAGATCAACTGGGGAACAAGCAAAAGAATTCGAAAATAAGGAAAAGATACCTGCTTATTTAAGCCAGGCCAAATTGCCTAAATTAAGTAAGGGAAATATGTTAGATCTAGAGAGACTCATAATGCAAGAAGAAATCTCTACAGCACTAAAGGAGACAGCCACGGGAAAGAGTCCAGGGCCGGATAGATTCTCCGTAATCTACTATAAAAAATGTAAAGACCAATTAGTTCCAAAATATGTTCCCACTGGAATTGCATAGATGAAGGGATGGAAATGAGGAGAGAATCACTGTTGGCTTATATTACAGTAATACTAAAAGAAGGAAAAGATATAACGCAATGTGTCAGTTATAGACCAATATCATTATTAAATGTAGACACAAAATTGTATGCCAAAATATTACCCACTATATCAACATCCAAAGGCAGCAGTAAAGATCAATGGGTTTATATCTAAATCTTTTGAGTTATTTAATGGTACGAGACAGGGGTGTCCTCTTTCACCCCTATTGTTTATATTGACCTTGGAACCTTTATTAGCCACTATTATAAATAGTGTAAATATAAAAGGATTAAAGGTAGGAAAAGAGGAATATAAAGTGGCGGCATATGCGGATGATATCTTGTTTTATGTCTCCTGTCCAAAAACAACATTACCAAATATAATGAAAGTATTGAAAGATTATGGAGAACTATCAAACTTAAAAACACTCTGGGCCAGATTCACAGAAAAAGTATGCCGGAGTATCTGCTGATACTCAGGCGTACTTTCAAATTTGCCGCGTCGTATCTTTATTTGTAATTCACAAACAAAGCTACAACGGCATTTGGCTAAGATCCGACAGGCGTACGAATCTAAGGATGCAATACTTTGGCACCCGCTGGGTGGAGTTTGCGTCGTTTTCCGCGTCGGGTATGCTAATTAGCTGTTTAAGGCGATCCACGAAGGTACGCGCGTTCGTCACATTCTCTTACGTGGTCGCTAGTCGGCTTTTCCCATCGTAAAGTTGCGATTGCTATTTAGGTGGTGTAAAATTAGACAGCCCATGTTAAAGTATGGCCGTCGTTCCCGCGTCGAATTTCAAATATTTTTTTTTGCGTAAGTCGTCCGGGAATACGAAAGTACGTAACGCACGTCGCCGTTCAAAACATTACGTCGGGTGACGTAATTTCGCGCAAAGCACGGCGGGAAATTTCAAAACGGAGCATGCGCAGTATGTTCGGCGCGGGAACGCGCCTAATTTAAATGGTACACACCCCATTTGAATTAGGCGGGCTTGCGCCGGACGGCTTTACGCTACACCGCGGCAAGTTTACAGGTAAGTGCTTTGTGAATCAAGCACTTACGCTGAAAACTTGCGGTGGAGTAACGTAAACGGGATACGTTACGCCGCCGTAATTCTACATGAATCTGGCCCTTAAATCTTAATATGGATAAGAAAGATGAACAACATTTACAGAAACAGTTTCCGTTTACACGAAAAAAATAAAATACTTAGATGTAAAATTAACAACATCTCCAAAGGACCTGTATCAAATGAATTACATACCGTTATTAAATGAGATTAAAGAGGAAATATAAAAAAAACGAAACAACGAGGCCACTTTCCTGGATAGGACATATAAATATTATCAAGATGGGAATCTGGCCAAAAGTTCTCTATAAATTTCCGATGCCACAGGTGTATTTTAAGAAATTAAAGAAGATGATACTTAAGTTCATATGGCAGCACAAAAAAAACGAGAATACAATTTGCAGTACTAAGCAAAGATAAAATACACAGAGGATTAGCTTTACCTGATTTTAAAAGATATTACAATGCAGCTTTGTTATCCCGAGTTATAGATTGGACATTTAATTCACATGGGAAAAGTTGGGTTAAAATTGTAAAAAAGTTAAGTAATACCCAATTGAATAAGTGGATACGGGTACCACAATAGTATTGTAATTTTTCGAAGGACACAAGTGAATTAACAATGAACGGATTTGAGATATGGGATTTAATACACAGACAAAGAATTTTTTTTGTCTGTGTATCAATGAAGATTTTCAGGGCAAAAAAGTTTGCGGTATACGCCGATAAATACGGTAAATAAATTGATCAAGGTGAAACAGTCCTAAAAAATGTCCCAGTGAAGCAATAAATGTAGCAATAAATGGTATTCAGCTGGAAACTGACAACACCGCAGAGCAGGATAAAATCATCAGTGAAACTGCCAACACATAGACAGCCTCTTACCAGATCGATAAGAGGGAATAGCCTTAAGCAGATAGGATGACCATTGATTGATTTAACCGCACAATGATAGCACCGGGTCCAGGGGAATCCAGATCCAATCCTCCACAGGAAAAACACAGCTGCCAGGGGAATCCAGATCCAATCCTCCACAGGAAAAAACAGCTGCCCCTTCACTCGGATGTTCCGTGGATCACCAGAACAGAAAACAGGCCATAGCGTGATACCATTTAGGGATTTTATTTCAGTAAAAAAGATTGTAATTACAATTAAGCAGAATCATAAAGCATTTAAAATTGGTGCCGGCCGGCAACGGAGGAGCCCTTCCTCATTCAAAATGAGCGCGGTGGCGTCACTGAGCGCACGTCCCAGACGCGTTTTGTCATAGGTTGACGTTTTCAATGGGGATGGGCTAGACAGTGACACACCACTATTTATACCTAACCTCGTTCTGACATGCAAGGAGAGGCCTGAGCATAAACCGCCATCCTAACTGAGGGAAAAAACAGCAAAACTTGCCCACACCGGACTGGGAAGATAGAAATTTTCACCAAAGTCACAAGGTAGGCCTAAGACAATAGATAATAAACAATGAGTAGGCATCCCAAATGTGTGTGAGACAACATTCGGTGTCACACCACTATATAAAAGATTGAATAAAAATTATAAACAAGTTATAAAAACGACCAGAAAATATTATTTGGTGTGAAACAATAAACCAGAAGGTGATATTCCATACAACGTACTAAGCGACCCCTAGTAGGAAGAAAATATATGACAACACCTGAATGTCAATATGAAAATCAAGTATATACAAATAAAGTATAAAGATAGATGATATCCGTGAAAATAATAAAATATAAATATATATATATATATATATATATATATATATGGTGTAAAATTATAGGAAAAACGTGTCCCGGCCTAATACTGATCAATCAGAGATTGTATTAGAAAAAAATTCAATATTTAGTGTAATAAAATGCAATGGTGGCCAGAATGAAATAACCACCACTGAAAATATTATGTATAGATAAATATATATGTGAATGACCAATAGGCCATAAAAATAGTGAAAAAAACTTCAGAAAAAACTCTACAAGGGGGGAACTGACTCCCCGTGCAAAGTGCTCAAAATCCAATTATAAGTGAAAAAACAGGAAAGAACAGGAAGGACATGGCAGAAAAATATATTCTTTGAGAAGAACTAACTTTTCAAAAAACTTGGTGGTTTACCAAAAAACAGCCAGTCCCTGCATATCACAACCAGGACAAGAATCAAACATATGACATAACAATACATAAAAAGTACCTCAAGCATTGTTTATAAAAGCATTCATCAGCGTCTATATTGAGACCATGGGGGTATATGATTTTAATAGGTATATCCAGGCCATTTCACATTTTGAGATCTCCCTCACCAAGGAACTACCCCTTCAATTAGGTTTATATTTATCAATCCCCAAGAACATGGTCCCGGTGGGATCCCGGTCATGTTCCAGGAGGTAGTGCTTAGACACTGAGTGGTTTTTGAAACCAGTAAGGATATTAGTGATGTGCTCATTGAGACGTACTTTAAGTGGACACTTAGTCCGGCCCACATACTGCAGGCCACATGGGCTCTGCAGCATGTAGACCACCCCCTCAGTGGCACAGGTGATAAGGGGCTTTATAGTATGTGTTTTCTGAGTGGCAGTACATACAAAGGACGTAGACCTCCTATTCCTACAGGAATTAATTGAACACACTCTACACCTCCTACATTGATAAAAACCTGAAAGTTGGTTGAAAAAACCCATAGTAGAGACTGGAGGATTAAGAACATTAGGTGCAATAAGCCCTCGTAGAGAGGGGACCCCTTTAAAAATGACTCATTCCTAGCAATGTGCCAATGTTTATTAATAAGATGTTTAATACCCCTGTGCTGAATGGAGTATGAGGTGATAAACGGCACACCAACTGGGAACAAGGCACGATCCTGAGGGCCTCTCTCGATCAACAATTCCTCATGTCGGTAATCCTAACGGACTCCAAGGTGTCTCTTAAAAAATCGCTTTGATAACCCTTTTCAAGAAAACGGCTCGTCAATACCTCAGCCTGTTCAAGAAATTCCTGAGGATCAAAACAGTTCCTACGGAGTCGTAGATATTGGCTTTTCGGTACTGTGGGAAAATATGTTATGGTCTGATGCAGGGCTGTGGAGTCGGAGTCGGAGTCGAGGAGTCGGAGTCGGGGGAAATTTTGGGTACCTGGAGTCGGAGTCGGAAAACAATGCACCGACTCCGACTCCTACTAAATTTAGATTGGAATAAAAAAAAAAAGCAAGTTTAAATGTCCCAATTCACAAAAAGTTATAATTAATGACTTCTCTACTGTAAGAATAAAGACCAATGCATGCAGTGCCTCACATAACCGCAAAACGAACACGTTAAGTGGCCGTGAAGAAGCATGCTTTTCATGTGCTTCACTATATGGCACGCAACGCACAATTAGGAGCTGCAATACTTATACTTTCGATAGTGTTGTGTTCTGCTTTTACAGGGAACGCAGCGTCCATGTGTAACCTAGCCTCTCACTGATAAGGGATTAAATAAATATGTTTTTTGCAGGACTAGAGAGTGAGACACTTGTATAAGTGAGGGAATGGAGGGCCAATAGTTCAAGACTGAAGCTGTAAACCATTGGAAAAACTGCTGTCATTTAGCTAAGGCTATAAAAACTTGTAAACTCCGATTGTTAGCTTAAACTTTAAACATGACTATGGGATTCTCCTAGGAAAATCATGTTTTAGAATAAATGCCCCTTCCTGGATCCTCAAAATGGAAGTTGCTAAAGGAAAGAGACGTTGCATAAGCGTTAGAGAACCAGTAAGTGTCCAAATAAAAAAATTCCAACAGGAGTTTTATAAAGCACTAAAAGAAGTTGAAAAGTATGATCGCTCATCAAAACTTACTGTTGAAGAAGCCATCCTTGTTTATCCAGAGATCGTTAGTGATGTGGCCAGAATAGTTACTGCAATGTCACCCACCCAAGTCAGTGTCGAAAGATTATTTTCAGCCCTAAAAATAATAAAGTCTGACGTAAGAGCCTCTATGAAAGAGGATCTGGCAGAGGCAATTCTCTTCCTTAGAACTCTACATTGAATTGATTTGCATTTGCTAAGCCTATAACTACATTTCAAGATTAATATAAACCATTTCTAGGTTTTACAGATTTTGTTTTTGGTTCATTATAGATAAGCTTTGTTTTTGTTCTAAAGCAACCAAATAATGTGGTTTGTATTTTTGAACTGGTAAAGATCCTGTTCCTGATGTTTATGCCTGCTGCTACTATCCAGCCACTTGATTGATTAATAAAAAAATAAATAATAAAACTTTGTTTTCATTGTGTTTGTCTTTTGCTTAAACTGTGCAATACAGTAGACTCTTGGCTTCCCAGCCAGTAGTCCTGTGGTAGGTTGCGTTTCTTTCCCTCAAGGAATGTATAAAATACATTCGCATATTAATACAGAGGAGTCGGAGTCGGAAGTACATAAAACTGAGGAGTCGGAGTCGGAGTCGGAACATTTATCTACCGACTCCACAGCCCTGGTCTGATGAAACCAAGGTTGAATTATTTTGTCTATAATTCCAAAAGATAGGTTTGGTGCAAAAACAACACTGCACATCACCAAAAGAACACCATACCCACAGTGAAACATGGTGGTGGCAGCATCATGCTTTAGGGCTGTTTTTCTACAGCTGTGGCCTTAGTCAAGGTAGAGGGAATTATGACCAGTTCCAAATACCAGTCAATATTGGCACAAAACCTTCAGGCTTCTGCTAGAAAGCTAAACTTAAAGGGGAACTTTACCTTTCAGCATTAGAATGAGCCCAAACTCATCCAAATCAAAAAAGGTATGGCTTCACCAGCAGAAGATTTGTTTTGGAATGGCCCAGCCAGAGGCCAGGCTTGAATCTGATTGAAAATCTGATTGGTCATCTGAAGAGGGCTGTGCACAGGAGATGTCCTTGCAAACTGCAAAGTTTTTGCAAAGAAGAGCAAAATATTGCCAAGCCAAGATGTGCCATGCTGATAGACTCATACAAAAAAAGACTGAGTGCTGTAATAAAATCAAAAGGTGCTTCAACAAAGTATTAGTGTAAGGGTGTGCACACTTTTGCAACCATATTATTTTACTTCCCTCCACCTAAAAGATTTCAATTAGTTGTTCAACTGAGTTGTACAGTTTATAGGTCAAATTAAAGATGGGAAAGAATCTGAAATGATTTATCTTTGTCTCATTCTAGACTTTTTATATCCACTGTGTGTGTGTATGTGTGTATGTGTATATATATATATATATATATATATATATATATATATATATATATATATATACTGTATATATACAGTGATCAGCATTAATGAGTTTCCTCTCCTCTGTTTTTGGATCTGATAGCTCTCAAATTGTATGGCATCGCAAAGGTGAGCAGTACAAAGAAAATGCATACAGTGATATACAATGAAACATGGTGGTGGCAGTGTTCTTCTGTGGGGCTGCATGATTGCTGTTGCATTTCATTGCTCTATATTGAAAGAGAAGATGCTACCATCACTCCGAGCCCTTGGTTGTCATGCATTTTTACAATATGACAATGATCCAAAACACACATCTAAGGCCACTGTTGCATTTCTGAATAAGAACAGGATGAAAGTGATTCAATGGTCAAGTATATCTCCTGATCTGAACCCAATCAAACACCTATGGGGAACTCTCAAGAGACAAGTTGAGCATCACTCTCCATCCAGCATCCAGGCTGTGTTCCACGGAAACTGGAAGTGACGCTTGGACTCGAACAACTGAAATTACATTGACGTGTTTCGCCCTCCCACAAGGCGTCATGAAGGACCGAATTTCCGGTATACCGAGCCAAGTTTAAATACAAGAGAGGTGTCCCAAGAGAGGCATTGGGCCAATCAATACTCATGGCAGCCATGTTGTGTTTAGATTCTCATACTCCTATATATCGAAATCATAGCGGCCATTAGATAGGTTAGACAAAAAAGCCTCATGGAATATATATCACGGTTAGACTGTCTTGTACCAAATATAACAACACTTGCCATATTCCCATGGACAATGTTGAAATCAGTCCAAAAAACTTCAAACCATTCACAATTCAATTAATGACATATGTATAAATGTAAAAATATATTATTATATACATACCTTCCTATTAAAAACCTAAACTTTATTGATCTAAAATATAATGATAATCATGAATGAAATAAATAAAAATAAAATGAAATAAAAATAAATCTAAAAATAAAATAAAAAATATAAATGATAAATAAATGCATCAACACCAATTAGTGGACGTGTGGCGAACACAACATTTAAAACAAAGGGATTATACATTCCACTCCCCTGTCCATAGGACTTACTCAAGAATAACAATTTTCCTAGTAGAGCATCGGATATTGGAAACAGTGGAAAGCACAATCATCAGAATAACAACATTCTCAGACCACGCACCAATTACACTCCAATTGAAGATAGGAAAGGCACAAAAATAGGAATAATAGCTGGAGGCTAAATGAAGAACTTTTACAGGACAAAGAAATAGTACAGAGAATAAAGAATGAATTAGAGCAATTCTTTAAGGAGAATAGTAAAGAAGGTATGTCAGAGGCCATAGTTTGGGAAGCCCATAAGGCTTATATTAGGGGAATGCTGATTAGGGCGGGAGCGAAAAAAAAAGAAAAGAACCAAGGGAAAAAAATATCATTAACAAAAGAAATATATGAATTAGAACAGCAACATAAGAAAACTAGAGAGAAAGAACTCCTATTGAACCTTAGTATTAAAAGGGAGGAGATGAGAGAGGTAATAGAACAGGAAACCAGAAAGATTTTTAGTAAAAATTAAGAAAGAAAGATATCTATGGGAAATAAGTCGGGGAAATATTTAGCGAAACTATTAAAAAAGAAAAAAACTGTTAATTACATAGAGAACATACAAACAAGCACTGGGGGATTAAGATACAAAACACCATAAATAGCTAAAATCTTCCAAGAATATTATGGGAAGATTTATTCAATGAATTCAAAAGATACAAAAGTAGAGGTGAAACAAAAAGAAGAGAATATAAAAGCATTCCTGGAGGAGATCGACCTAAATAAAATCCCAAAAGACAAATGTAATTATTTAGAGGCCCCCATAAGGCCCATTTCACACTGGGGCGTTTTTCTGGCGTTATTTAAGCGTTTTCAGGCACTTTGGCGTTAAAAAAAGCCTGTAAAGCGCCTGAAAGATGCCTCATCTGCAATCCCAATGTGAAAGCCCGAGTGCTTTCAGCGCCCAAAAGCTGCTCCAAAGATGCTGCTTGCAGGACTTTTCTCAATGCCCTGCCAGTGCAACACCTCAGTGTGAAAGGGCATGGCATTTTTACAGCACTTTCAATTCATTTCAATGGAGAGGGGCGTTTTGGAACGTTTTTTTTTCGGCTCCCAAAAGCTGCTCCAAAGATGCTGCTTGCAGGACTCAGTGTGAAAGGGTCCATTGAGATGCATGGAGAGCGTTTTATGAGCGTTTTAATAGCACTATTTTTAACGCTAAAATACTATAAAAACGCTTCAGTGTGAAAGGGGTCTAACAGAGGAGGAAATAATAAAAATCATACAAGAACTGCCAAACGGGAAAAGTCTCAGACCAGATGGTCTGATGATACTGTACTATAAAAAATTCATAGACATTTTAACACCGAAATTGTGCTCCTATTTGAATGGGGTGGGTACGAAGTGGGAGATGCGGAAAGAGGCTCTATAAGTCACAATAATCATAATCCCAAAAGAAGCTAAAGATAATACATTATGCTCTAGCTACAGATCGATTTCACTCCTGAACATTGATACTAAGTTATTCTCAAAGGTACTCGCCAGTAGGATGAAAACCATAATGAAAGACGTTGTCCATGTAGACCAAGTTGGATTCATTCCAGGAAGGGAGGGGAGGGATAATGGAATTAGAACCCTTCTAGCCATTGAGAAAATCAAAGAAAGCGGGGCCCCATGTCTACTCCTGTCAATCGATGCTGAAAAAGTATTTAACAGGGTAGACTGGGGCTTCATGCAGAGTACACTCGAGGCTATAGACATGGGACCCAGAATGACTAACTGGATAAAATCTTTATATAATAGACCAACTGCGAGAGTCAAAGTAAATGGGACGGTATCAGAGCCATTTGAGATGAAAAATGGCACTTGACAGGGGTGCTCATTATCACGCTATTGTTTATCCTTGTGCTGGAACCCCTGTTAAGGGGGATAAGGCGGAATGTGGACATTAAGGGGACAAAAGTTGGGGAAGAATCTCACAGCCTACGCGGATGATATTTTATTTTTTGTAACTAACCCCAGAATAACCCTACCTAATTTAATGAAATCCCTTAAAGAGTTCGGAAACATGTCTAACTTTAAAATAAACCCAGCTAAATCAGAAATACTCAGTATTATTATACCTAAAGTAGAAAGGAATATATATCAAAAAGATTTCCCATTTAGCTGGGGGAAAAAAGAACTAAAGTATCTTGGACTTAAAGGAGTTGTAAAGGAATTTTTTTTTTTGCTGAAATGACTGTTTACAGGGTATAGAGACATAATAGTTAACTGATTCCTTTTAAAAATGATTAAAAATAGATACAAATCAATCATATAATGTACCTAGAGTTTCAGTTTCGTTTTTGCATCTAGTTTCATGCTTCTGTGATGAACAGAGACAAAAAGCCAATACAGGGCAGTATGTGAAAAATAAAGTGAAATTTTTCCCGCGCCAAAAAATATTACAAAATGTGCATTAAACAATAATTGTTAAGCTGCTCCTCGAGGTACAGGGGTGAACTGTGAATTGTATATAAAAAGTGCTAATGAGGGCGCTAGAATTGATAAGTAAAATACCTGCCAGTGATGGTTTGTAAAACGAAACTGATTGCTGTTGAGACACACATTAATCACACCTCCTTGATTAGTGCCACAGAGAGAAAGCTCCCATGACATTTTTCGTCAGGAAACAGACTGTTCAGAACAGAGAAGGATTACAGCAACATCAGAGCAAAAACGAACAATGAGGACATGAAACCAGGACTGCAGTAAGGTAAAGGAAGCTATTTAGATTAAATTTTTTTTTACTTTAGTGACCCTTTAAGATAACAACAACTACTGAGACACTATATAAAGTCAATTTTATCCCATTGTTAAACGATATTAAGGCAGAACTTAATAGAATAGCACCGGGGAAACTATCTTGGAGCGGTAGAATAAATATCCTTAAAATGGTAATCTTACCCAAAATAGTATATAAAATGCAAATGCTCCCAATTGCACTACCACAGGCATACTTTAAAAAGTTACAGTCAATATTCACAAAATGTATTTGAAGAGGTAAAAAAACACATATTAAATTGACACTACTGTCAAAGGAAAAGGCACAAGGGGGATTGGGGGCACCTGATATGAGAAATTACTATTATGCGATAGTTTTATCAAGAATAATAGAATGGGCTAAAAATAATACTGAAAAGAGGTGGGTAAATATGGAATCTATAATTAGTAAAACATCACTGGGGAAAGTAATTTGGATCCTGGCACAATACAGAGAACTGAGCACAGACACACACAGCATCACTAGAAATGCATTAAAAATATGGTATAAGATACACAAAAAGGAAAACTGGGAATTTAATCCACCTTTAATGCCATTAACCGATACAAAATACTTCACACCAGGATTGGAAAAAATGTTTGGAAAGTGGATTATACAAGTAAACACACAATTGAAAGATGTAATGGAGCAAAATAAACTCTTAACGTATCACAAACTAAAAAATAAAAGGGAAATGATACCGATTGATGAATGGCGGTATGCCCAGCTACAACATTTTTTTGAAAAACTACCTCAGCCTATTAAATCTGTAGAAAATGTACGGCCCCTTGAGAAATTATGAGCGGAAAAAGGGAAGGAAGGGGTTAATCTCTAAGATCTAAAAGATATTAAATGACACAAAAAAGCTGGGCATGCCGCCATTCATCAAGAAGTAGGAGGAGGAATTGGGGTCACAAGTCAATGATTTTGAGATTAAACAATTAATGAAGAGGGTGCATTATACGTCGGTAAATTGTAATATAATAGAATTGAACTATAAATGTCTCGCTCGTTGGTATCTAACCCCTGACAAGGTGCACAAATGTTCAGGGGAAATATCCCAGTTATGTTGGAGGGGCTGTAAGGAAATTGGAGCTATGGCCCACATATGGTGGACATGTCCCAAAATTAAAAAATACTGGGGGGAAATAAGGCAAACAATTAGAGAAATAACCAATATTGAAGTCCCTGACGACCCATGGGCATGTTTACTACACGGGATTCGAATTCCAACTAAACATTATTTGACAACATTGCTCCCACAGCTCCTGAATGCGGCAAAGAGCCATATACCTATATATTGGCAAGAACCGGAATGACCTACACTGAAGGGGTGGTGTAATAAAATAGACAATTAGCTAGATTCAGGTAGGCAGGCTTATCCTTGCGGCGGCGTAGTGTATCGTGTTTACACTACGCCGCCGTAAGTTAGCAAGGCAAGTACATGATTCACAAAGTACTTGCCTGCTAAGTTACAGCGGCGTAGCGTAAATGCGGCGGGCTTAGGCGCACCTAATTCAAAATAGGCTGAGGGGGCGTGTTTTATGTTAATTTGGGTTGACCTGACGTGATTGACGTTTTTTTGGAACGGCGCATACGCCGTCCGTGTACATATCCCAGTGTGCATTGCGGCTAAGTATTGGTTTTGACGTGGACGTAAATGACGTAAATCCCTATTCACAGATGACTTACGCAAACTACGTAAAATTTTCAAATTTCGATGTGGGAACTACGGCCATACTTAACATTACTATTCCAGCTATTTGATGGAATAACTTTAGGCCTGATAATGCGTTGCGTAAACGGCGTATCTGTACTGCGTCGCCGGGCGTACGTTCGTGAATAGGCGTATCTAGTCATTTATATATTGTACGCCGACCGCAATGGAAGCGCCACCTAGCGGTCAGCCTAAAAATTAGACTTTAGGATATGACGGTGTAAGACACTTACGCTGCTCGTATCTGAGCCTAATTTAAGCATATCTGATTACCAGAATACGCTTAAATTAGCGCCGGCGCACATTCAGACTTAGGCTAGCATATCTACTGATACGCCAGCCTAAGTCTTTCTGAATCCACCTAAAAATATATAATATGGAATACCTAAGGTTCAGTGAGGGGGAGGTAGTGGAGGAATTTGGAGAAAGGTGGAAGGAATGGATAGGTTATAAGCATACAATGTGATATGCAGAAGTGATAGGAGTATAGTATAGGATAAATATAACATAATACAACACAATAAATTATATAATTTGAATCTGAATGACAGAAAGGAAAAGAGGGGAAAATTTTTTTTTCACGTTAAAGTGGTAATAAACCCATAACAAAAATGTAATGTATTGCAGCTCACCAATCCTAAAAGCATAACTCCACTTTTAAAAAAGATAAAGGTACGGCGCAAAAACAATATATGTGAAAAATTCAGTGATGACACCAAAAAAAATAAAAAATTTATAAAAAAAGTGTGCAAACTATTGCCAAAGATGAACCACAACCTATAGTGATTTAGTATAAATTGTGTACATAGACCAATGACAGGATAAGTGTATACCAATGTCTTGGTAGCAACAAGTAAAAATGTAAATAATCAATCCAAAAGTGTAACGCAAGCCACACCTACGCGTTTCGTCATATGTTGACAACGTCAACATATGACGAAATGCGTAGGTGTGACTTGCGTCCCGAAGTCATTACGCTCTTTGGAACAAGAGACAGACATAGGAGAAGGAACGGAAGGAGACGCCAAGAATCCATTGCACATTGCATGAGTATAGTGTTGAATACAGTCGTATATGAAGCGCGATATACACCTATTACCATTTATATTAAAGCTTTTTAGTCGCAGTCTACACTATGTGCTTTTTTTGTTTTTGTCTTTACATTTGAGACCCCTGTCAGCATTTGATTCAGCACATCTGAACCCGCGCCAGCCATAAGTCTTTTTGGGTGACTTTAAAAACCCTATGCTTGGTACGACCGCCTACCTGTGGTCGCAGCATCTGGTAAGGAGACTACATCCCCTTCACTTGGGTGCTCACTTGGTGGAAGGAGGTTTAATCTGTAATCTTTGATGTCACGTCATGAATTATAAGAAGACTTTGGATTGATTTATCACTTCTACCATACTTGGGATTTTCTATGGACTTTAACTTTTTCACATTGTTCCATGTATAATTTTTCACTCCAATGCTACACTTTTGTATTGATTATATACATTTTTACTTGTTGCTACCAAGACATTGGTATACACTTATCCTGTCATTGGTCTATGTACACAATTTATGCTAAATCACTATAGGTTGTTGTTCATCTTTGGCAATACTTTGCACACTTTTTTTATTCATTTTTTTTTTTGGTGTCATCACTGAATTTTTCACATATATTGTTTTTGCGCCGTACCTTTATCTTTTTTAAACATATCTCTTGAATTTGTATCTACAATTCTTGGTACTGGCAGCATTTATACTTTTTCGTTTAGCGCAATGTTTTTTCCATTTTTTATAACTCCACTTTTGCTGAGAATAAAAAAACATTCCCCTCTGGGTGATCTCAAGAATTTTAATAAAGTTTGTTGCAGATTCCCACCTTTTATTTTTCTTAAGAAATCACTGCTTGTTCCTCTGTGTCCCAGTGCCAAGTGAGTCTAATGGGAGCGGTTTCATAATTACCAACCAGTTGCTACAGAATCAGGGCTCTAGTGAGGAAAGCTGCAGTGTCTGCATCCCTTTAGATGTTCTTTCCTATTGGAAGTATCTTACCTAAAAGAAAATTTCTGTTGCAGGGGATGCCAAAAATTGGACTTGTATCTTAGTGTAGACTTCTGGGAAAATCTGTGAGGCAATCACACAAGCACTAAATTATGTTTCTGGGGGGGGGGGGCGTTCTGTACACATTCTGTGTACAGAACACCTCCAGGTAGCCATATTGCATTGCATTTTACAGGAAATTAGCTGCATACATTTTATGTAGTCTCTGCTACATGCAGTATGCAGTACAGTGTTTCGGCAGCAGTATGGGGACTTCACATCCCATTCAATGAGTAATACCGAGCTGAGCTGAGCTGAGCACTGCTCAGCTATTCACAGGACATTTAATATTTTGATGAATAAATACAAGGATTCCTCTAATTGGCTAGGGTGGATATAGGTGCCACCTCAGCCAATCAGAGGAAGCCTTGTATTCATTCATAAAAATAAAAAGCTCCCTGTGAATGGCTGAGCAATACTCAGGCTGACTTATTGTTGTTCCCATCCATGTATTGGATGGGAAGTCCCCATTCTGTTGCAATATGGCTAAAATACTTGTCAGAGAGAAACACGGGGGTTGCCATTGCTAATCTCCAAGTGCTAATTGACCTACTAACTTTTAGGCCAGGTTCGCAAATGTGCGGCCTGCGGTTCCCAGTATGGGGTCCGGTGAATTTCTGTTCACTGATTCAGGTGCGATTTTTTTGCCTGAATTCGAACCTGAACCGGACCCAAAGACGCACAGAACCCTTCTAAAATGCGGTTGGCGGCCGCATTGGCTCCATTTCAAGTTGAGCAAACCCGCATCCAATTCGCACATATGTGAACCCAGTCTCAAGCAAACCTGGTCAGTAATTCAAAACACTGAAGCAAGAGAGTCAGAAAAAAGCCAGGCAGCAAGCATTTTCAAGAGCAGAGCAGAAGCATCCTTATTGTTTCCCTTATGACAGGTCTGTTTTACAGCTACAGATTTTGCATAGAGACTTGTAACTCACAGTAAAGCATTCCTACTTAAATGTCAAGGCTGTCCTGGGAAAACCTGTGACTTGCAATGTGGGTGCTTATTTATAATTACTTATGTTGCATCACTTTCTCTCGGGAACTGTAACACCATACACATTTAAACAAAGTGCTTATTTCCCTCTTGGCAAAGTCCTGTGTTCTTGTAATCATGTTCCAGGTACAAAAAAAGGATTTTTATAGTCTATGTGATAAAGATGTAACATATTGTGCTACTCTATGCACTTGCACTCTCAAGATTTAATGTTCCCTCTTTATTGCTGATTCTCTTTGTAAAATGGAAACCTGAACTTTTTCCTTATATTCATTGTACAATTATATGTTCTTGGGGCCCTAATGGCCACAGTGCAAGATCAGCAACTTTCATACCAGGATAAACAGTATGTTTGCATCTAGCTAAAATTAGCAGCCCAGATCTGAGCTATGATATCTAACTATGAACATATCAAAATTAAACAATGAATTATGCTGTAATTGATGAATAGTGAATGGCAGCATTTGCAACATTGAATTGAAACTTCGTAATGCAGCATTTTAATGAATCTCTAGAATTTAGGTAAACAGATGGAGTAATATATTTAGTATGCTCTTTACTGGGTTAAAGAAAAAGATATTATTGCAGTATTTCTTGACTCCGTACTGTTTGCAAACATTGATGATCAGTTGGCACCAGATATGAAATTTGGCACCAGTTCTATCTTAACCTATGGCTGTTTAGCAGTTTTCCCCATTCAAAGTTGGCAGTGCAATAAACATATGGGCTACTTGCCACCTAGCAGATGTCTATGTGTTGGCATGGACCATAGAATGCAGGGAGATTCCCAGGACCAGCCAGAGAGACTGCATTGCATAATTAAAAAGAAACATGTGTGCTCACTAAAGGAAAATATACATGTAAGGCCTCGTACACACGATCGGTTAACCAGAGGATAACGGTCTGATGGGCCGTTTTCATCAGTCCAAACCGATCGTGTGTAGGCCCCATATGTTATTTAACCTTCGGTTAAAAAAAAGCCAACTTGCTTTTAAAATTTAACCAATGGATTGCTAACCGATAGGTCAAAACCGATCGTTAGTACGCACAACCATTGGTTAAAAATCCACGCATGCTCAGAATCAAGTCAACGTATGCTTGGAAGCATTGAACTTCGTTTTTTTCAGCAGGTCGTTGTGTTTTACGTCACCGCGTTCTGACACAATCGTTTTTTTAACTGATGGTGTGTACGCACGACGGACCATCAGTCAGCTTCATAGGTTAACCTATGACAACGGTCCTTCAGACCGGTGTCCTCTGGTTAACCTATCGTGTGTACGAGGCCTAACTGTATCTAATCACTTATGTATTAGCAAGGTAATCTGGAGTATAAGCTACAAGGCCATGTTTCCGTTCTTTCACTCGTGCACATGGTGGACTAATAAATACATAGATGTAACTTTACGTATGGTAAGCAAAATACATTTGAGGGATCTTGTTGCTAGGGTTCCAAATAATATATAAATGTATCAGAATGTGCTTTCGTTCCTTGTAGGACTCTTAGCGCCAGATGAATGTAGTGTTTAAAGCAGTTGTAAACCGCTGTTTTTTTTTTCTGGACCTGCAAGCTAAAGGCATAATGTGCTAGTATGCATATTAGCACATTATGTGAAACTTACTTGAAAACCCATCTTCCTTCCGGGTTCGCTGACTCCATCGGTAAATATAACACCATTATGTATATGCAATTTTGTGTGTGATGTAATATTTTTGTAAATTGAAAGGTTGAATGTATTGTTTTAAAGCAAACCACCCCCTAGAAAAAGACTGTGACTGCACCGGTCAAAAAGCGTCAGAGCATTCACACAGCCAACATTATGTAATGTAATGCTGCGTACATATGTTTGCATTAGTATGGAATATGTACTGTTTAACCAGAGCTCATATTTGCCTGGTGTACCTGGTGTAGGTGACAGGTCGTCCGCTAACCAGGGGGTTGGTGTTGTGGCTTCCTCCTAGCTGTCAGTTCCCCACAGCAACCGGGGACTGAACCCACGTTACGGAAAGATGCTGGTCACGTGATACAGAAAGGAAGGAGTTAGCAACTGCACAATTCTATTACTGGGATTGAGGAAACAGAAGTACATTAGACTGGTGGAGCGGGCATGAGATCAGCAGTGTCCCTCCTAAATGCAACATACATCAGGCTCAGGTGTGTAGTGTCAGGTCACCCGTGGCCAGGTGACAAGTGCACCCCATTGGGGTCAGGGATGCACCACAGGGAAGTGAACCCTATAGCCGACTACTGCTAGCAGAGAGGAAGCGTAACCCAAGATCACCCAGGGCGCAGAGTCTAAGACCCAGTTTTGTATTCACCAGAGCCTCTGATGGTGAGGATGGCCTTGGCCGCAACTGGATTCAGGTTGCGACCCCCGAGATTCCCTAGGTCACACTCCGCAGGGAGAGAGGGGAAGCAGCCAGCAGGACAAACAGTGGTGATGGGTAGGCCGAGGTCAGGCCGAGGTCAGGGCAACAGGCAGACAAGGATAACTGTGGGACAGGAAAATGGTCAGGGGCACAGGCAAACAACAGAAGTCAGGAACAAGCCAAAACGGTACACAGAAAGATGATCGTAGCACACTGCAAACAGGAACTTAGCAAACTACACTGTTGAACAGCACTGCAGACCTGTAGAGCAACGGTTAATATAGACTTCTTGGGATGGCCTGGGTGGGGCCATACAAGAAGAGGAAGTGAAAAAAGGGAACCAGAACAAGGTCAGGCCTCTAATGAGCAGATGGAAACACAGGTAAGCTGCCAGGCTATTGCATATCCATGACAGTACCCTCCCTCTTACGAGGCCTCCCCCTTCCCTGCCTGGGTCCGGGTTTAGAGTGAAACTTCAGATGAAAGACGAGGTGCAAAGACCTCTGATGCAGGAACCCAAGACCTCTCCTTATGTCAGGGCTCCTTTCCCGGCTCCATTGAGCTCCCGCGCATGCGCGGTACGGCAGCGCGCCGTGTGCGTGGAAGCGCGCACGTGCAGGTATGCGGCAACCCTGGGGCCAATCAGAGGCCGGACACTCCTATTTAAACCAGCAGCCTTCCCTGAACAGGTTGCTGGTTTGTCTTCAGCTCCTATGTGTTTACCTGTTGCCGTACCTGCCTGTTTTGACCCGGAATTCCTGACGACTCTCCTCTCACCTGGAACCTCTAACCCTTTGGCTAATGTTACCTGGATTGCTGTTGTCTCCTGCCCCTTGACCTTGGCTTGCTCTCATGGACTCCCTCTGAACTCTCCTGCCCTTGACCCTCGGCCTGTGACTCGGATTTGCCTTCATCTCCTGTGGACCCTACCAGACTTACCTACCAGTTCCTGCCTGACCAACGCTTGTCTCCAGTCTTCTGCACCTGCCCTGCTTCTGTCAGCTGCACCAAGTCTGCCTGCCAGCTCCCGGCACCGGTGCCTCCTTGTGCCGTCCCTCCTCTGTCCCAACTCCAGGGAGTGGTCTGCACAGGGTCGCAAAGGTGAGCCGCCCTCAGCATCTCGGTCTCGGTGAGTACAGGCTCTGACAGTACAAACCAGCCAGATGTCTGAGACCGACAGGGCGCGCTCACCCTTTGAGACGCTGTGCCAACAGGTCTCCGCCTTAACAGAGGCAGTCCAGAAGCTTCAGGAAGGCTACCTCCAGATTGATGGCCGCCTCCAACAACTGGCCGGTTCCCCAGGTCCATCCGCTGCAGCCCTAGCCTCTTCACCCGGACCTTCTGCTGCCCAAGCTCCTGCAAGCCCTGCCATGATGGGGAGTAATCCCGAACCCCGGGTCTCCATGCCCGAGCGATTCTCAGGCGACCGCCGGAAATACCGGGCTTTCAAGAATGCCTGTTCCCTTTACCTGGCCTTGCAACCTAGAACTTTTGCGACCGAAGCTGTTAAGGTTGGATTCGTAATCTCTCTCCTTTCTGAGGAGCCTCAAGCATGGGCACACTCCTTAATGGAACAACGCAGTCCAATACTTGACTCTATGGACACCTTCTTCACCCACATGGGGAAATTATACGACGATCCTCTACGTGCAGCCACAGCGGAGGGTACTCTGCACAGCTTAAATCAAGGGAGACGGCCGGTGGAAGACTACACCGCCGAATTTAGAAAGTAGTCTGCTGACACAGGCTGGAATGAGCTGGCCCTCAGGTACCAATACCGCCAGGGCCTCTCTGAGAACCTAAAGGATGAGCTTGCAAGGTCGGCACCCCCTGCCTCTCTGGAGGATTTAATCCAAACCGCCACTCAGCTGGATAGGCGCCTTCGAGAACGTCGTTCGGAGAGGTTCCAGTCCAACCGGCCTAACTGGGTTCCACCAAGATATGCTCCAGTACCTCCGCCTCACCCAGCTCCACCAAACACCTCATTACCCGACCCAGAGCCGATGCAGCTTGGTATAGTACGGGCCCCTCTGACTCCAGAAGAGAGACTCCGGAGGCGTCAATCTAACCTCTGTCTGTACTGCGGAGCCGCCGGACACTTTTTGCGCACTTGCCCAGTAAGGCCTTGTAAGTCGAAACCTCCATCTGCTATCAATTTCCCTGTTACCAGTTTGCCTCAGACTTATGTTATCCTCTTTCTTTCCCTACAGCTCCCGGAAGGGGCAACACGTCTGCCGGCGATAATTGATTCCGGGGCCTGCAGCTGCTTCTTGGACTCATCCTTGGCCCAAAAGCTGCGTATCCCCTGCCGTACCAAGGATTTTCAGCTGCAAGTTCATCTGGCTGACGGCTCTCTTCCCCGTTCCGGATTGATTACCCAGGAAACCCTTCCTCTTTGTGCCATCTCAGATTCTGGGCACCGGGAGTTCCTCTGTTTGGACTTGATCCCGTCCCCCATGTTCCCTATCATTCTGGGTCTCCCTTGGCTACAAGTTCATCTGCCCTGCATTGATTGGCTCAAGAAAGAAGTCAGCTTCCCTTCCACCTACTGTTCCCAGCACTGTCTCGCACCCGTTCCAGTCTCCTGCTCCACGTTAGATACTCCACCTGAAGACCTACAGCATGTTCCTCCAGCCTACCTAGACTTCAAGGATGTCTTTGACAAAAAACAAGCCGATTGTCTCCCACCACATCGGTCATATGACTGCCCCATTGACCTCTTGCCCGGATCTGAAATTCCCTTTGGGCGCATATTCCCCTTGTCAGAGACTGAGTTGAAGACCCTCAAGGCCTATATTGAAGAAAATTTAAGTAAGAAGTTCATCCGTCCCTCCTCCTCGCCAGCGGGGGCGGGGATTTTCTTTGTCGAGAAAAAAGATGGATCGCTTAGACCCTGCATTGATTATAGGGAGTTAAACAAAATTACCATCAAGAATCGGTACCCGCTGCCTCTAATCCCCGAGTTCTTTCAAAGGTTCCGATCAGCTCAGGTTTTTTCTAAATTGGACCTCCGGGGCGCCTACAATTTGGTCCGAATAAGGGCAGGAGATGAGTGGAAGACTGCGTTCAGGTCCAGATTCGGGCACTTCGAGTATCTGGTCATGCCCTTTGGGCTTTGTAATGCGCCCGCCACTTTCCAGCATCTAGTCAATGACATTTTTCGACAATTTTTAGATGACTTCCTCGTAGTCTACTTGGACGATATTCTCATCTTTTCAGCCACAAAAGAATTACATCGGCAACATGTCAGGCAGGTTCTCACCATCTTGAGACAACACCGGCTTTATCTCAAATCAGAAAAATGCGAGTTCGAAAAGACATCAGTGCAATTTTTAGGATTCATCATTTCTGTGAATGGGGTAGCCATGGATCCCCAGAAAATCAGTGCTATCCAGGAGTGGGCACCTCCAACAGACAAGAAGGGCGTTCAGCGCTTCATTGGCTTCGCCAATTTTTATAGACGATTCATCATCGGTTTTTCATCAATTGTTTCTCCCATCACCAAGTTGACCCGCCAGGGGCACCGCTTCCAGTGGCCACAAGAGGCTCAGGAGGCCTTTATCAAACTCAAAGCGGCCTTTACCTCGGCACCTGTACTTTGTCATCCGGATTCTACGTTACCTTTTGTTCTAGAAGTGGACGCCTCGGAATCTGCTACAGGCGCTATTCTTTCCCAGAGACAGGGACCGAAGTCGCTTCTTCACCCAGTAGCCTACGCCTCTCGGAAACTAAGTCCTCCTGAGCGCAATTACGACGTAGGCGATAGAGAACTACTGGCCATAAAATTTGCACTGGAGGAGTGGAGGTACCTGCTGGAGGGGGCAGCGCATCCCATTATCATTTTCACTGACCACAGGAACCTGGAATACTTACGGTCTGCAAAACGCCTTAGGCCCAGACAAGCCCGTTGGGCTCTTTTTTTTGCTCGCTTCAATTTCCATATTACCTATCGTCCTGGCGCAAAAAATGGAAAAGCTGATGCCCTCTCCAGGATGTTTCCAGAGACGCCCGATACTTCCGAGCCCAGCACGATCCTGTCACCTCAAAATTTTTTGCTTCTCCCTCAAACAGATTTGTTGACTGCTCTAAAGACCGCATGCCAACGGTGCCCTGATCATGAGGTTTCCTCCTTGGAGAAAAAGGACGACCTGCTGTGGTCTCGTGGGAAGATTTTTGTTCCAACAGAGGCAAGACAGTTAATCCTCAGCACCTTCCATGATCGTAAATTGGCTGGCCATTTTGGTACCCGTAAAACTTCCGAACTGGTCTCTCGCTCCTTCTGGTGGCCTAAATGGAGGTCCGACTGCAAGGATTATGTCTCTTCCTGCATTCGCTGCCAGCGGAGTAAGGGGCCAAACACGAAGACCTGGGGGCTGCTGAAACCCCTTCCTATCCCAGAACGGCCCTGGATTGACATCTCCATGGACTTTATTGTCGATTTGCCTCCTTCAGCCGGGTTTACCACGATCCTAGTCGCGGTGGACCGTCTGTCCAAGATGGCGCATTTCTTGCCCATGGTGGGTACGCCCTCCGCGGCAGACACAGCCAAAATCTTTTTTAAAGAGATTATCAAGCTCCATGGAGTGCCCAAAAGCATAGTATCTGACAGAGGTACTCAATTCACATCCAAATTTTGGAAGGAACTTTGCAGAGCTTTGGAAGTGAAGATCTGTCTGTCCTCGGCCTATCACCCTCAAAGTAATGGCCAGACAGAGCGCACTAATCAAACGCTAGAACAGTATCTACGATGCTTTTGCTCAGTCTCCCAAGACGATTGGTCCTCCTTGTTATCTACAGCCGAGTTCGCTTACAATAATTCCATACATTCTTCCACAAACCAAACCCCGTTCTGGGCTAACTTCGGTTTCCACCCTTCCTTTTTGCCGGACTCCATCCCGGAAACATCTGTGCCAGCGGTCCAGGAACGTGTGACCTGCATCCAGCAAAACTTTCAGAAGTTACAGGAAAGCATGCAGCAAGCTCAGCAGGACTATAAGAGGTTCCATGACAAGGGGAGGAAGGATTGCCCTGTCTTCAAAGTGGGTGAGAAGGTCTGGCTATCCGCCACCAACCTCAAGTTACCTATTCCCTCTCGGAAGCTGGGTCCAAGGTTCATCGGGCCATTTGAGATCAGGCGAGAAATCAACCCAGTAGCTTTTGAGTTGGCTTTACCCAGGTCCTACAAGATCCACCCTGTGTTTCACGCCTCCCTGCTTAAGCCCGGTGTGTCTGACCCCTTCAACGGTAGAGAAGAACTGCCGCCACCACCAGTGGAGATTGAGGGGGAAAAGGAATTTGAGGTGGAGGCCATCTTGAATTGTAGGAAGAGAGGAAGACAATTACAATACCTCATCAAATGGAAGGGGTATCCCCCTGAAGACAACTCCTGGGAGCCTTCCCGAAATCTCCATGCCCCTCGTCTGATTCGGGCCTTTCATGCGGAGCACCCTGAGGTGATGGACAGTTTGGGCGTCCGGAGTCCACCCCTTGGGAGGGGGCACTGTCAGGGCTCCATTCCCGGCTCCATTCGGTATGCATGGTACGGCAGCGCGCCGTGTGCGTGGAAGCGCGCACGTGCAGGTATGCGGCAACCCTGGGGCCAATCAGAGGCCGGACACTCCTATTTAAACCAGCAGCCTTCCCTGAACAGGTTGCTGGTTTGTCTTCAGCTCCTATGTGTTTACCTGTTGCCGTACCTGCCTGTTTTGACCCGGAATTCCTGACGACTCTCCTCTCACCTGGAACCTCTGACCCTTTGGCTAATGTTACCTGGATTGCTGTTGTCTCCTGCCCCTTGACCTTGGCTTGCTCTCATGGACTCCCTCTGAACTCTCCTGCCCTTGACCCTCGGCCTGTGACTCGGATTTGCCTTCATCTCCTGTGGACCTTACCAGACTTACCTACCAGTTCCTGCCTGACCAACGCTTGTCTCCAGTCTTCTGCACCTGCCCTGCTTCTGTCAGCTGCACCAAGTCTGCCTGCCAGCTCCCGGCACCGGTGCCTCCTTGTGCCGTCCCTCCTCTGTCCCAACTCCAGGGAGTGGTCTGCACAGGGTCGCAAAGGTGAGCCGCCCTCAGCATCTCGGTCTCGGTGAGTACAGGCTCTGACACCTTAGGACCAAAGCCTTTGCAATGAACGAGGTACTGAAGAGCGCCTCTACAGAGTTGGGAATCCAGAACTTGACTGACCTCGTATTCCTGATTATCCTCAGAGACTGGCGCCATGTTGGGGAGAGGACGAGAGAACTTATTGAGGACTAAAGGCTTCAGAAGGGAAACATGAAAGGAGTTAGAGATTTTGAGGCTTTTGGGAATCTGAAGTTTGAAACAAACTGGATTCAGTTAGCCGTTATGGTGTATGGACCAATGAATCTTGGAGCAAACTTCAGAGAAGGAACTCGGAGCTTGATGTTCCTGGTGGAGAGCCAGACTTTGTCCCCTGGTTGAAGAGAAGGCGGTTTACGCCTGCGGCGGTCAGCAAAGCCTTTGAATTTCTCTGCAGCTGCCCGGAGGGAATCATGGACGTCACTCCAGATGGAATTGAAGGACTCCTGAGCTGAAGCCAAAGCTGGGATATCCGGAGAACAGGTCATGGGAAGTGGAAGTTGAGGATGTCTTCCATAAACTGAGAAAAAGGGTGTTCTCTGCGAACTGGTATTTACATGATTGTTATGAAAAAATTCTTCCCACGGAAGTAGAGAGGACCAATCGTCATGATGAGCGGAGACTAAGGTACGAAGAAAAACCTCTAACTCCTGATTAACCCTCTCCGTCTGCCCATTGGATTGAGGATAGTAAGAAGAGGAAAAATCCAAGGCAATATTAAGGGATTTGCAAAAGGCTCTCCAAACGCGAGACGTAAATTGAACACCCCTGTCAGAAACAATATGAGAGGGAACCCCATGGAGACGGAAAATTTCTCGAACAAAAATGGGGACCAAGGCAGGAGCAGAAGGAAGACCAGGAAGGGGAACAAAATGTGCCATCTTGGAGAACCGATCTACTACCACCCAAATGACCGTATTACTGTCAGACAGTGGAAGATCGGTGATAAAATCCATGGCAATATGAGGCCAGGGCTCCTTAGGAATGGGCAAGTGCATGAGGAGACCAGCAGGAGCTTGTGTGGAGGATTTGGACTGAGCACAGACATAACAAGCATTGACATAGTCTTTGACCTCTGAGCGGAGATTAGGCCACCAATAGTGACGACTAATGAGTAAGAAGGACCGGAGGAAACCAGCGTGGCCCGCCACCTTGGAATCATGTCCCCAACGAAGGATCTTAGCTCTTAGCTCAGTGGGGACAAAGGTCTTACCAGGAGGAATTTTTGAGTCCAGGGTGGTAGAATGGGCAACAATGCATGAAAATGGAATGATTGGCTCAGGTTCAAGAGTGGACTCTTCGTCCAAAGTGTCAAAGGACCTAGAGAGCGCATCAGCCCGACCGTTGCAGGAACCAGGTTTGTACGTAATCGTGAAATTAAAACAGGAAAAGAAGAGACTCCACCTGGCCTGTCTGGGATTCAGACGTTTAGCATTCTGTAAGTACTGTAGATTCTTGTGATCGGTGAAGATCGTTATGGAGTGAGGGGAACCCTTCAAAAGATGACGCCACTCTTCTAGCGCCAATTTGATTGCGAGAAGTTCCCGGTCACCGATGGCATAATTTCTCTCTGCCTGAGAATTTTTTTTGGAAAAGAACGCACATGGTTGACGTTTCTTCTCAAAGAGTTGAAGAAGCACCGCTCCCACCCCCACCGAAGAAGTGTCCACTTCAATAAAGAATGCCTCCTCAGGATTTGGTCTCCTCAAGAGAGGTCCAGAGACAATGGCCTGTTTCAGATCGTGAAACGCAGAGACAGCTTTCGGGGGGCCAGTTTTTGGCATTAGCATCCTTTTTGGTCAAAGCGATAATAAGCGCGGTGGAGGGAAGGGTGGGTGGCGGGGGGAGGGACAGAGAGGGGTGGCCTCTGCGAGAATTTATAAGAATTTATAAGAAAGCTCTAGCTGTAAAAAAGCACCCTCACAACATGCAATGTCAAAAATTAATATAATATCTTACAATGTCCGTGGCATAAATGCCCCCAGCAAAACCGCAAACATAATAAGGGAGTTGGTTCTCTTAAAAGCTGACGTGATATTCTTACAGGAAACTCATTTGATCTTGGGTACAAGTCGCAGTATTGTTTCGGATGAGTTTCCCCTATGGTTCTATGCAGATTCCCCTTTTTTCCGCACTAAAGGGGTGGCCATAGGGTTCGCCAGGGGTGTTCGGTTCACCGTGGAGGGAATGAGGGCGGACCCGGATGGTCGCTTTCTAATTCTCAATAGGAAATTAAATGGGACTGAGATCTCACTGGTGAACATCTATGGACCGAATAAAAAGTCTGCTCAATATCTGGCTGGATTGGTGGAAGAGTTTATGAGCTTTAAGACAGGAGGGGTTATCATGGGAGGGGATTTTAACTTATGTTTAGATCCTAAACTAGATAGTACGTCACATGCACAGGGGAGCGAAATGGGTCAAAGGAATAAATTAAAAAAGAAGATGTACCAACATCAGCTGGAGACGCATTGAGGGCACAACATATGAGACAAAGAGATTATACATTTCGCTCACCGGTGCATGGGACGTACACTAGAATTGATTATTTTATGGTAGAGCATAGGTTGTTAGAATTGTTGGAAGATACAAAGATAGGAATCTCAACATTCTCTGACCACGCACCAATCGCATTACAACTTAAAATAGGGGAGATAGAAAATAAGAAAAGTAATTGGAGGCTAAATAAAAAACTTTTATTAGATAAGGAAATAGAGAACAGAATAAGGAAGGAGATAGAACAGTTCTTTAAGGAGAACAGTGCAGAGGGAATGTCTGAGGCGATAATTTGGGAAACCCAAGAGGTTTACATCAGGGGAATCCTTATAAAAGAAGGAGCCAAAAAAAAGAAAAGAAATAAAGAGAAAAAAACTAAGTTAATTAAAGAAATTTTTGAATTAGAACAACTACATAAAGAAACAGACCAAAAAGATTGATTACTGAATCTTAGTATTAAAAGGGAGGAATTGAGAGAATTAATTGAACAGGAATCCCGAACAGCTTTAAGTATGGTCAAAAACCACTTGAATGTGGACAATTATTACACGAGCGTGCCACTTTTTAGTCACTTGTTTGAGAGCATGTAGCAACGTGCGACCTAATCGCCGGGGCCTTCTCCAGCGCCTTGTAGATTCCTGTCTTAGGCTGGGGGAGAGAGCCTGCTCAAGGTGTAATAATTTGCTCGCTTTGAAGTGGAGGGACAATAAGAATGTTTTCGTTCTTACCTCCCTTCACGCAGACACGACAGTACGAGTTCGGTGGCTGGTGTTGTGGAGAAACCCCTCTCTGTCCACGAATATAACTTTAATATGGGAGGGGTGGACCTCAACGGCCAGTTGTTGGCGCGGTTTCATATTGCCCATAAGGCGAGATGCTGGTACAAAAAAGTGTCTCTATACTTATTTCAATTGGCTTTGCTGAACGCTCATGTGATATACAGAGCTGCAGGACGGACTGGATCCTTCCTTCAATTCCAGGATGAGATCATCACAGAACTCCTATATCCAGGCGGTTCTGCACCTCACCATTCCCAACCAAATGCAGTAAGCCGACTGCATGAGAGGCATTTTTCTTTTGTCTTCGAGAGTACCCCTACCCAACGAGCCCCCCAAAGAAGATGTTGTGTCTGTAGCAAGTGCGTATATAGACGTGATACCCGTTATTATTGAACCTGCTTTCCTGACAATCCTGGTCTTTGCATTGGGAAATGTTTTGAACGCTACCACACACTAGTGAAGTTTCAACAGCGTTTGCTCCCGTGATTCATAATGCCGTGACTCCAACGCTGTAGGAGGTGATTTCACCACCACAGTTAAAAAAAAAGAGCATATATGCCAAAGCATGGGGGCAGCAGGGGCGGAGGAGCAATTTTGCTCCTAATGCTGCGTACATATGGTCGAAATTCCGACGGAGGCTTGCATGTGGAAAAGATCGACCGTGTGTACGCGGCATAACTTTTTATGCCGTGTACATATGGTCGAAATTCCGATGGAGGTTTGTCTATGGAAAAGATCGACCGTGTGTATGCGGCATAACTTTTTATGCCGTGTACATACGGTCGAAATTCTGACGGTGGCTTGCCCGTGGAAAAGTCTGACCGTGTGTACGCGGCATAACTTTTTTGCAAGAGGATGCCCCCATGCTTCGGCAAATATAAATGATGCATGTATGCCCATCATTAGAAGTGGGTGGATGAAGGGAGGTATTCTAATGGTGGGCATACCCATCGATCAATCTCTTTTTTTCGTTCAGCCAACAGGCTGCATGAAAAAAAAGATTACAATACATGTCCAACAAGGACCATCAATGTATGGTATGCTGCTGGACTTTGAATGGTTATACCAGAATGATGCCTGTGGGTTTAGGTATCATCTTAGTATCATTATTTTCAGCCAGCGGTTGGCTTTCATATAAAAGCAATCTTAGCGGCTAATTCTCTCCCACTGCTTGTAAAAGCAGTCTAGGGGCTAATGTCCCCCCCGGATATAAACAGCGCCATTGGGAAAGTGGGAAAGCATTTTGTCACACCGATCTTGGTGTGGTAAGATGCTTTGAGGGCAGAGTAAGAATCTAGGGTCTAATAGACCCCAATTTTTTTCAAAAAAAGAGTACTTGTCACTAACTATTGCTATCATAGGGGATATTTACATTCCCTGAGATAACAATAAAAATGGAAGAAACAGTTTAAAAATAAAATAAAAAATAAAAATAAATAATAAAAAAAAGAAAAAAAAAACACCCCTGTCCCCCCCTGCTCTTGCGCAAAGGCGAACACAAGCGTCGGTCTGGCGTAATATGTAAACAGAAATTGCACCATGCACGTAAGGTATCACTGCGAAGGTCAGATCAAGGGCAGTAATTTTAGCAGTAGACCTCCTCTGTAAATCTAATGTGGTAACCTGTAAAGGCTTTTAAAAATGTATGTAGTTTGTCGCCACTGCGCGTTTGTGCTAAATTTTAAAGCATGTGGTGTTTGGTATTCATGTACTCCGCCTAAGATCATCTTTTTTATTACATCAAACATTTGGGCAATATAGTGCGTTTTAGTGCATTAAAATAAAAAAAAAGTGTATTTTTTCCCCAAAAAATGCGTTTGAAAAATCACTGCGCAAATATTGTGTGAAAAAAAAATGCAACACCCACCATTTTAATCTGTAGGGCCTTTGTTTTAAAAAAACATATAATGTTTGGGGGTTCAACTTAACTTTCTTGTAAAAAAAATAAATGTTTTCATGTAAACAAAAAGTGTCAGAAAGGGCTTTGTTTTCAAGTGGTTAAAAGAGTGGGTGATGTGTGACATAAGCTTCTAAGGGCCAGATTCACAAATGAGATACGACGGCGTTTCTCCTGATACGCCATCGTATCTCTGTTTCTATCTATGCGACTGATTCATAGAATCAGTTACGCATAGATATCCCTAAGCTCTGACATGTGTAATTGTTTTACACTGTCGGATCTTAGGATGCAGTACCGCGGCCGCCGCTGGGGGGAGTTTGCGTCGTAAACCAGCGTCGGGTATGCAAATTAGGAGTTACGGCGGATCCACGGCGGTTTTTCCTGTTCGCTACGTCGCCGCTAGTCTAGTTTCCCGTCGCAAAGTTACACTTTTTTTTGGTGCCCTAACTTTAGTCAGCAAGTGTATTGCTGTCTAAAGTATGGCCGTCGTTCCCGCGACGAAATTCAAAATTTAACGTCGTTTGCGTAAGCCGTCCGGGAATACGGACGGCTTACCGTTCAAAAAAATGACGTCACGGCGCGCAAAGCACGGCGGGAGTTAAGAAACGGAGCATGCGCAGTAGGTCCGGCGCGGGAGCGCGCCTAATTTAAATGGCACACGCCCATTAAAATCGACCCGCCTTGCGCCGGTGAATCAGGAACTTGCGATGAAAAATTGCGGCGGTGTAACGTATCTAGGATACGTTACGCCGCCGCGATTCTACGTGAATCTGGCCCTAAGTTTCCAAATGTTGTGCATAAAATGCCAGGACAGTTCAACCCACCCCCCCCCCCCAATGACCCCAGTTTGGAAAGTAGACACCCCAAGCTATTTGCTGAGAGGCATGTCGAGTGAAATGTTTTATATTTTGACACAAGTTGTGGGAAAAATACATTTTTTTTTTGCACAAAGTTGTCACTAAATGATTTATTGCTAAAACATGCCATGAGCATATGTGGAATTACACCCCAAAATATTTTCTTTTGCTTCTCTTGAGTACGGGGATACCACATGCGTGAGACGTCTTGGGAGCCTAGCTGCGTACAGGACCCCAAAATCCAAGCACCGCCTTCAGGCTTTCTAAGGGTGTACATTTTTGATTTCACTTCTCACTGCCTATCACAGTTTCGGAGGCCATGGAATGCCCAGACGGCACAAAACCCCCCTAAATGACCCCATGCCTCTCAGCAAATAGCTTGTGGTGTCTACTTTCCAAAATGGGGTCATTTGGGGGGGTTTTGTGCTATTTTGGCATTTTATGGCCTTCGAAACTGTGATAGGTAGTGAGGAGTGAAATCAAAAATTTGCGCCCTTAGAAATCCTGAAGGCGGTGCTTGGTTTTTGGGGCCCCATACGCGGCTAGGCTCCCAAAAAGTCCCACACATGTGGTATCCCCGTACTCAAGAGAAGCAGCAAAATGTATCTTGGGGTGCAATTCCACATATAACCATGGCATGTGTGAGCAATATATCATTTAGTGACAATTTTTTGTAAAAAATAAATAAAAATGTTTTCATTATTCAATCACTTGGGGCAAAAAAATGTAATATTCAATTAGCTCAACATGCATCTCAGCAAATATCTTGGGGTGTCTACTTTCCAAAATGGGGTCATTTGGGGGAGTTGTGTGCCATCTTGTCATTTTATGGCCGTCAAAACTGTGATAGGTAGTGAGGAGTGAAATCAAAAATGTATGCCCTTAGAAATCTTGAAGGCGGTGCTAGGTTTTTGGGGTCCCGTACACGGCTAGGCTTCCAAAAAGTCACACACATGTGGTATCCCCGTAGTCAGGAGAAGCAGCAGAATGTATTTTGGGGTGTAATTTCACATATGCCCATGGCGTGTGTGAGAAATATATCATTTAGTGACAACTTTGTGCAAAAAAAAAAAGTTTGTAATATTCCTGCAACTTGTGGCAAAATATAAAATATTCCATGGACTCAACGTGCCTCTCAACAAATAGCTTGGGGTGTCTACTTTCTAAAATGGGGTCATTTGGGGGAGTTTTGTGCTATTTTGGCATTTTGTTTTCATTTAATTTAGTGAAAAAAATGTTTTGGTCATTATTCAATCACTTGGGACAAAAAAAATCATTCAATGGGCTCAACATGCCTCTCAGCAATTTCCTTGGGGTGTCTACTTTCCAAAATGGGGTCATTTGGGGGAGGTTTGTACTGCCCTGCCATTTTAGCGCCTCAAGAATTGAGATAGGCAGTCATGAATTAAAAGCTGTGTAAATTCCAGAAAATGTACCCTAGTTTGTAGACGCTATAACTTTTGCGAAAACCAATAAATATACGCTTATTGTAATTTTTTTTACTAAAGACATGTGGCTGAATACATTTTGGCCTAAATGTATGACTAAAATTTATTTTATTCGATTTTTCTTATAACAAAAAGTAGAAAATATCATTTAAAAAAAAAAAACCATCTGTCTTTTTCTGTTTATATCGCAAAAAATAAAAATCGAAGAGGCAATCAAATACCATCAAAAGAAAGCTCTATTTGTGGGAAGAAAAGGACGCAAATTTTGTTTGGGTACAACATTGCATGACTGCGCAATTACCAGTTTAAGCAGCGCAGTGCCAAATTGTAAAAACACCTCGGGTCCTTAACCTGCATAATGGTCCGGGTCTTTAGTGGTTAAAGTAGTGGTCTCCAAACTGCAGCCCTTTGCTTATCTTTATCTGACCCTTGGAAAGCTATTCCTCCCTCTGACTTCAACAATGGGGTATTATTCATCCCACTGATACCAATGATGAGGCACTATTTCTCCCACCGACGCCAATGGTTGGGCACTATTCCTAACCACAGTGGTGCTATGTAATGTTTTTACTTCCACCGACTACCAGGCCTAAAGCATTATCTAGGAAGGACAGTAAACTAAACTTGCCCTTTGTTAAGAAAGTTTAGACACCCCTGCCTTAAAGCCTATTTTTGCATTAATATATATATATATATACTGTATATATATATAGGGCCGGATTCAGCAAGAATTTACGCCGGCGTATCTATAGATATGCTGCGTAAATTCAGAAAGCAAGATACGCCGAAATTTGGCTAAGATCCGTCGTCGTATGATAGGGTGCATATTTACGCTGGCCGCTAGGTGGGGCTTCCGTCGTTTTCGGCGTGGAATATGCAAATGACCTAGATACGCCGATTCACAAACGTACGTGCGCCCGGCGGAATTTTTTTACGTTGTTTGTGTAAGGCTTTTCCGGCGTAACGTTGCTCCTGCTTCTATGAGGCGTACGCAATGTTAAGTATGGACGTCGTTCCAGCGTCAAATTTTGAATTTTTTACGTTGTTTGCGTAAGTCGTTCGCGAATAGGGCTGGACGCAATTTCCGTTCACGTCGAAACCACTATTTTCTTGAAGCGTACTTTGGAGCAATGCACACTGGGATATGTACACGGACGGCGCATGCGCCGTTCGTAAAAAATTTCACTATTCATTTACATAAAACACGCCCCCTCATCCTCATTTGAATTAGGCGCGCTTACGCCGGCCCCATTTACGCTACGCCGCCGTAACTTAGGAGGCAAGTGCTTTGTGAATACAGCACTTGCCTCTCTGATTTACGGCGGCGTAGCGTAAATACGATACGCTACGCCACCATAACAATGCGCCCGGCTACCTGAATCTAGCCTCTAGTACAGTGGTCTCAAAGTACCGGCCCGCGGGCCATTTGCGGCCCGCAGACCAGTTATAAATGGCCCGCAGGCAGGGTGGAAGTGAGGGGAGCAAAAAAAAATAAAAAAATTTTTTTTTTTTTTTTTTTTTTTTAGCTGGCGCCATCTGGTGGTGAGCCGTTGGTATTACAAGTTATTACCACCAGATGTGAGCTGGCGCCATCTGGTGGTGGCCGTTGGTATTACAAGTTAAGCATTACAAGTTAAACAGCAATTCTAATGTCATTTTACACTATTTTCACTGCCATATTCTTCCCTCTAATTAGAACCCCCAAATATTATATATATTTTTTATCCTAACACCCTAGAGAATAAAATAGCGATCGTTGCAATACTTTCTGTTACGCCGTATTTGCGCAGCGGTCTTACAAGCGCACTTTTTTGGGAAAAAATTACACTTTTTTTAATAAAAAAATAAGACAACAGTAAAGTTATCCCCATTTTTTTTAATATTAGGAAAGATAATGTTACGCCGAGTAAATTCATACCCAACATGTCACGCTTCAAAATTGTGTCCGCTTGTGGAATGCCGACAAACTTTTTTACCCTTTAAAATCTTCATAGGCGACATTTAAAAAAATCTACAGGTTGCATGTTTTAAGTTACAGAGGAGCTAGAATTATTGCTCTCACTCTACCAATCGCGGCGATACCTCACATGTGTGGTTTGAACACCGTTTACATTTGCGGGCGCTGCTCACGTATGTGTTCGCTTCTGCGCGCAAGCTCGTCGGGACGGGGTGCGTTTTCTGGCTCCTAACTTTTTTAGCTGGCTCCTAGATTCCAAGCAAATTTGTCAAACCCTGACTTACACCAGTGCTGGTGGTAATAATGCGCTCGCTGACACCAGTGCTAGGGGTTAATAATGTGTTCGCTGACACCAGTACTGTTGTTTTTGAAGTTTGAAAGTTTGCATGTGGCCCCCCATGGCATATGAAAACTTGTCTTGTGGCCCTCAGGTAATTTGAGTTTGAGACCCCTGCTCTAGTATATGAGGGGGTTATCCTCAAAAGAGATACTCCGACTTAACTGCTGTTCAGTCTGTGTGTAACTTTGGAAACGATCCTCAAAAGGCTTTTTCCAAAGTTACACAGAAGATCCGGCATGTGTAATTGAATTACACTGCCTAATTTTAGGATGCAGTACCGCATCCGCCGCTGGGGGCATTTCGAGTCGAAATGCCGTTGCTAGTATGCAAATTAGCACTTAAGGCGATCCACAAAGCTTTCTAGCTTCCTTTTTGCGCCGTAAGTGTTATTTTGCAAGTGTAAAATTAGGGCTCGTTTTACAAAGTGTAAAGTTAGTCACACCTTGTAAAGGCCCATTCCAGCGACGGCATTTGGTATGCTTTCCCGAGGGAGAACTCCACGTCAATTTGTAAAAAACAAAACCGGCATGGGTTCCCCCCCAGGAGCATACCAGGCCCTTAGGTCTGGTATGGGTTGTAAGGGGACCCCCCCTACGCCGAAAAATCGACGTAGGGGGTCCCCTACAATCCATACCAGACCCGTATCCAAAGCACGCTACCCGGCCAGCCAGGAAGGGAGTGGGGACGGTAGGTACCCACGTGGTGGGTGCCTACCCACGTGCACCCACCACGTGGGTACCTACCGGAGCATGATGGGACGGTGATGCCTATATAAATGGGATGCAAGGCGCGCTTCCATCATTACAGCGACAACAGGCGACGAGGCAACATCGGAAGACCAGAAGACCAGAAGACCCTGACGCCACAGAAGACCGCGCCGGCTGCCTGTTTGAAATCGAGCTAACACACAAACATAGCAGGCAGCCAGCGCTGAAGAAGAAGGCACCGGAGAGCTGCAGAAGAACCGGGGTTCGCCGAGTCAAGAGCGGAAGAGGGGAGAAGATGGAAGAAGCCCCCCGGAGTCCGGAGAAGCCCCCCCGGAGTCCGGAGAAGCCCCCCCGGAGAGCGGAAGACCCCCGGAGAGCGGAAGACCCCCGGAGAGTGGAAGAAGAAGCCCCCCCTGGTAATTGAGCTAATAACGAAGACAGGGGGGGCGTCTGGAGCAGAATAATAAAATATTTTAAAAAGCCTTGTGTTGTGTGTTTATTAACTTTTACTTTTTGCCTCTAGGTGAATGGATAGGGGTACGATGTACCCCATATCCATTCACTTAGGGTGGGGGGCCGGTATCTGGGGGCCCCCTTATTAAAGGGGACTCCCAGATTCCGATAAGCCCCCGCCCGCATACCCCGACAACCAATGGCAAGGGTTGTCGGGAAGAGGTCCTGTCCTCATCAACATGGGGACAGGGTGCTCTGGGGTGGGGGGGCCCGCAGTGCGCCCCCCTGCCCCAGAGCACCCAACCCCCCCATGTTGAGGGCACGCGGCCTGGCACGGCTCAGGAGGGGGGGGGGGGGGCGCTCGCTCGTCCCCACTCCCTTCCTGGCCGGCCGGGTAGCGTGCTTTGGATACGGGTCTGGTATGGATTGTAGGGGGACCCCCTACGTCAATTTTTCGGCGTGGGGGAGTCTCCTTACAACCCATAACAGACCTAAGGGCCTGGTATGCTCCTGGGGGGGGGAACCCATGCCGTTTTTTTCTTTGAAAATGGGCATGGAGTTCTCCCTCAGGAATGCATGCTGCTGTCATTTTTTTTATCCCCGACGCAACTTTAAGCCGTCGCGATCCTCAAAACTCGGCGTAACGTAACTTCGCGCATGCGCAGTACGGCCGGCACGCATGCGCAGTACGGCCGGCGCGGGAGCGCGCCTCATTTAAATGGGACTCGCCCCATTTGAATAGGAACGCCTTGCGCCGGCGGAATTTTAGTTACACAGCCTGAAATTTCTAGATAAGTGCTTTGTGGATCAGGCACTTAGGTAGAAACTTTAAGGCAGTGTAACTTAAATTGGATTTTTTAAGTTACGTCAGGTTTTTGTGGATCTGGCCCTATGTTCTTATTGTGAAAATGAAACCTATATTTTGAAAACAAAGATTTGGGCCCCTTGCCTTAGCATTTGCCCTATTCCCTTTAATAAAACAGCCATGTGCACATATTGTATGGCATATACTGGAATTAGATAGCTGATAAGTAATGTGGAACATTTTATAAATAAGCTGTGATTGAGGGTGACAAGCTGGAGTAGGACTACTTGCCAGTGAGAAAGAATGGAATGAAATAAAAATGCATTTTTTTTCTTTTAAACTAAAACACACATTTGTCAGATTCATGCTCCAAGTCATGCATGAAAAATCAAACACCAACTGTCAGTTAACAGAACACAAAAAAATTATCTTTTTTTTTTCCTTAATTTTTATATTCTCATCTTAGTATCCCACACAAAAGCAAAAAAAAATAAAAAATCTTATGAGGCTCATAAAATCACAGCTGCCTACAAGCCCCTGAATATCTCTTCAAGTCGAGCTCTGCCTAATACCTCATCCGCTACTATTTACATAATTTATATAGCTGCTCCGAACGCACAGGCTTGCCACAGCTGAGAGTGGTTCCCGTTGGGGAGAAGAAAAATATGCTTTTAGATAGAAATGTGTCAGACTATCTAAAGCAAACTCTCTTAGCTTGGGGACACTAGGTTTAAAAGGTAATTTGTTACCCTTTGATAGAAAATAACGCTAGACTGCTTTTTTTTTTAAGTCTGTCACACTGCATGTTCTAACAGGATATTCTAAGAAGTAATGGAAAAAGAAAACACATTTTAATAATGTTAGACTGTGTGTGCATTTATATAGTTAGAAATCTATCCTTGGCTAGCCATTGGTTATCACTCTCTGGGAAAGTCTGTGACATTCTGCACAAGAAATAGTCAACTGCAGCAGAGCAAAGCACTTCCACATTTGTACCCAGGACCGTGGAACTGTGAACCACTGAAAAATATATGCTTCACACCATGCCCATCATGAACCTGGCAATAAAATAGTTGTATACTGAGTGCCTCTCAATGATAGCTCCAATTTGGAGTTCTCTTCTAGATGTGCAGATTTGGAGAAAAGCACACTGTAAAAAATTATTTTGACGTTTGGAAATCTTGTCCCCATGTCTGTGTTTGTTCTGTTTTCTATGTGTACATTGTGTAGCCTTTCTTAATATTTTTACCCTTAAAGTACACTTCAAATAATTTTTTTAGGTCTGGGAGGATCCCCTACTAAAAATTTGTATATCGCATAAGGCCGCGTACACACGGTCGAACATGTCCACTGAAACTGGTCCGCGGGCCAGTTTCCGCGGACATGTCCGACCGTGTGTACGGCCTAGCGGACAGGTTTCCAGTGGACAAAGGTTTCTTAGCAAGCTAAGAAACTTGTCCGCTGGAAACATGTCCGTTGGACATGTCCGATGGTTAGTACACCTAATCGGACATGTCCGCTGGTTATGACGTGTAACCAGCGTCCCGAAATCCTGCGAATGCGTCGAATTGATTCGACGCATGCGTGGAAGCATTGCACTTCCGTGTTTGAGAACGTCGGTGTCTTCTACGTCACCGCGTTCTCTGTCCGCAGGGATTTTGGTCTGATGGTGTGTACACACATCAGACCAAAAGCTCCCAGGAGACATGTCCGATGAAATTGGTCCGCGGATCGTTTTCATCGGACATGTCTCCTCGTGTGTACGGGGCCTAAGAGTCATCAGTAAGTTGAAGAACATATATATATATATAAAGAACACAGATAGCAAGCAATTGGACTGCAAGTTTGAAATTACTTGCTAAGCTATTGTTAGACTTGCCAGGCTTCACAAGTGTGTTGCACAATTGCAGCAAGTCCACATTGCATGACTCTAGATCAACTTTCTTTGCAAATATTTCTCTGCAAGTTGTGATTCAGTTATGTTGTGCAATAGTCATCCCACCACAGGGGTCACTGTGACTGAATTTTCATGCTGTAGACTTGCACCGACGTCATTTTTTGAACGTAGACGTGAGTTACATCCTTTCCTATTCACGGACGACTTACGCAAAAAAAAAAAATTCAAAATTCGACGCGGGAACAACGGCCATACTTTAACATGGCAAGTCTATCTATACACCATGAAATAGCAGCTTTAACTATACGCCGGGAAAAGCCGACTAGCGACGACGTAAGAGAATGCAACGGCCGCGCGTACCTTCGTGGATCGAAGGAAAAAGCTAATTAGCATACCCGACGCGGAAAACAACGCGAACTCCACCCAGCGGGCGTCGAAGTATTGCACCTACGATCCGAAGGCGTATGAAGCCTTACGCCTGTCGGATCGAAGCCAGAAGCCGTCGTATCTTGGTTTGAGTTAAAGATACGACGCGGCAAATTTGAAAGTACGCCGGTGTATCATTAGATACGCCGGCGTACTCTCACTGTGAATCTGGCCCCGAGTGTTTTACCTGTATACTGGTAAGCCTGAGTAGGTATATAATGGAATAAATAGCATTATACGGGTGCATCACTGCTCTGTCCCTATTATGGTAAAACAGTGCAGAACCTTGGAAATATAATTGGATGAGTTTTATCAAGAATAGTTATGACTTAATCTGGGTTTGATGGAGCCGATCAGATTTAGGGCTTACCATTTTTCTGCAAAATGTGTAATAGCTTGGTGATGGTCAAGACAATAAATACTTTACAATATTCTACAAAAGTTTATGCCCTTAAAAGGGCAGACACAGTCATGGCCACTCATTTTTAAAGCCACAAATTAGGCAGTTGCCTTCCAGTTTCGTTAGTATAGTCAATTCTTTTGAGTCAGCTAATTTCTTTATGAACATACCAGGAAAGGCCATCCTACAATGGGAAAGAACCACTGGGCATGTTGGAACCTAAAGCTCACTAGCCATTTGTCCATATTTGTCTTAACCGGCTTTGGAAGGTAATAGCGTTTTTTGCAGACAACTGTAACTAACGTCATGCGCTCATTAACCCAGTTTATCAGAATTACGGAGACAAGCCTGTTTACCAATGGCAGGATGCAAGATGCATCGCCACTGCCACCCAGGACTGCCAGGCCAACTAAAGTAAGAAGTGCTTTGCACTGCAGATAATACAAGCTGATAACAGGTGGGAAGAGTCCTGTGCGTTCTTGTTATACACTATAATTAGACTGATTATAATAATTAGCACTGACTCTAATTTCCATCTAGTTTTATATTCTGCCTTTAAAAGCATCCGAATATTCTGCATTTTTTTTCTTCTTTTAATTGGGTTTCAAAATAGTGTTTTTCTAGGCAAAAAAAAGCCACTTTGCAGAAAATGAGCATTTATCAATTCTGATTCAAGCTTGACGTGTCCATTAAACACAGCTGCCTAATTGAAGAACAGAAAAATGTGGGTCTATGCAGAACCTTTCACCTCTTACTGTAAAGTCAAATGCAATACAATTTACATGCAATTAATATCTAGAGTATCGCAAACCATTTAGTTGCCAGAGGGTTTGCCTTTTGTCTGAATGTTCTCTTTCATTGGTGATGGGCGTGGCTAGAAGCTTAAATAACTGCTTAATGCTAAATAAGAGCATTTCATTATAGCTAAATAGTTGTGCCAATGCAACCAGGTCTTTGGTACTTACAGAGGGATGCAGAAAAAATTCATAAAGCATTTATTCAGTGTTCAGCTTTCTTCAAAGCTCTTTGTATTTTGGTATCTTCCAAAAAAATTCCCAAACACTGGTAAAACTGGCACAGAAAACAAACTGATTTTTATTAAGAAAGGTTTACTGCATACATTTACAAGTACATTTTGAAGCCACACCATTGTGGCAAATCACCTCTGCAAATTGTGAGGCACCCAAACTGGGACATAATAATGAATACATCAAGTTTAGGTTTACATTGCAGGTAGCGCCATTCCAGAAATGCACCAAACATTCATACTGATACAAGACAGTTGAAGACCCCAGTGTGTCTGCTTCAACAACACTGGAAAGTGGCAGCTCTTCAAATCTGTTTATTACAGATTCATTTTAAAAGTATAAAAGTAAAGAGTAAGTGAAAAACACAAAGTTTTTGCCAAGACTCATTCTAGCTAGCCAGCACTGAAATAAAATGTTTGCAGCAAGTAGATGCCTTGAACAAGCCTGGAATTCTGGTTTGTAGCCACTGTCCCTGACTTTGAGGGACTGTATCTCATTTGAAACAAAGTCCCTCAGTTCCTTTTTCCTTCTTATTTGTCCCTCATTTTGGTCTAATCTATATAGCTGTATATTAATGCATTACTTATCTATCAAAACGTGTTTTACGGGACTAAACCTTTCATCCAACTTTAAATCGTTCCATTTGTAAATTCCAAAGATCAATATAAAGAAATAGTAGTGGTAAATAGCACTTGTGGGTTTAACCAATAATTTTTTTGTACGATTCTCCTTTAGACCCCTTTCACACTGGAGGAAGTTTTCAGGTATTTTAGGGCTAGAAATAGCTCCTGTAAAGCGCACAAAAACTGCCTCCCATGCTTCCCCAATGTGAAAGCCCGGGGACGTTAGAAAAAGTCCTACAAGCAGCATCTTTGGGGCAGTCAGATTGAGGTCTCCAAAGCCTTGGTTCATACCTACACATTCGGTGCGGACCCGCGTTTGCATGGGCACAGCAACCCATGTAGGAAAAAAGTCCCTGCACCTTTTTAAAACTGCAACTACACTTTTACACCATGCGATTTCCAGCACCCTCAAATGCACTGCATTTTTAAATGAATGGCAGTCCCGCACATCTGTAAAAGGGCAGCATGTTTTGTCTATGGGTGCGAGAACAGGTGCATTTCCCGCAACCACCTGCACAAGTGTAAACCTAGCCTAGAGCTCACTTATGTAGCAGTAAAGGTACACTGGATGGGGAGAACAGGCTTTTCGGGATCCCATCTTCAACGCCATCAGGCTTGGGGCTTTGTGAGGACAGGCAGATATATGCAAGTTTGGGTTAAATTTAACATATTTTAATATATACCATGTACTATATAGGAATACTTATATACTTATATACTTAGAGCACAAGGGGTGGCAGGAACTAGGCAGTTTTAGCTTCACATACCATGGGAAGATCCACAGCATTTACCATGTACTATGTAGGAATACTTATATGTGTGTGTGTATATATATATATATATATATATACTGGTATATATATTGTAAGGGGTTAGCGCGGTAGCGGGGGGGGGTGTGACCTCCTGAGTGGGTTCACTACACACTGAATTATACAGAGAGGCAGCCGTGGGTGGTTGAAAAAACAAGGGTTATGGTTTATTCTTCCATATTGCTGGAAACAAGTGCAAGCATCCAAACAGCATAAACAAAACAAAACATAAAATAAACCCTGGCCACTTGGGCCGTCTACCTTCACAACACAGGAACCTACCTATGGAGTCTGGCACAGCCTAGTGCTGGGCAGACACTGCTGGTCTTCCAGCAGAAAACAATAGTCTTTTTGATTTTCTTATCACACAGCAAAAATATCAACAACCACTTCACCTTCAGAAGTCTTCCTCAGCTCACGGCTCTCCTTAACTCAACAAGCCTCAGGATGAAGCATTGAGCAGTAATCCTCTGGACAACTTATAGAAGCCTTAATTTCCTCATTCTGAACAGCTGAAGCTATCCAACGTCCTTAAACCTTTCTGGCTACCTCTGCAGCCGACACCTGATAGTAATTGGTGAATCTTCTAAACAAGGCAGAAATGTATCTCCCGTCTGTGACAACACCCCTAGATTTACCTGACTTCCTGTCACAATATATATATATGTATTTATTTTATGTTATATATTGTACATATGTATTTATTATCCCACATGCATCCATGTGCACCATTAAATAACACATACTTATTGATTCATTTTGTTCTAGTAATGTGCTTCACTCAAAGTTCCAAAATTCCCTCATTCCCCTTCCTGCCCCTCTCTTCTTAAATAGGCTCTGCCTGACCTAAGATGGCTGCTAGAGCCACATGTTGCAGCAGCATCCAAATGGATAGCTTCCCCAATGACACAGGAAACCATAGAAGAATAATTTTTCTCTTGACTCCCAATCCTCTCTAACTGCAACGTCGCTGTGGAAGAATGCCACCTGCAGTGGGAAAAGTAGACTGCACTTGCCTACATGTAGGCACCATGAAATACTGGATTACATGTATATTTGCAATTGAAAAAAGAATATGCTTACATTTATTTTTTAGCTTGACTGAGAAGAATTTAAGACACTAGGATACATAGGGTATTTAGGGGTAACGCAGACTCTATTCATTGATTTACAGAATTCCCCTGTCCTTCCCTGCTCCTTTTAAAAATGAAAATAAAATGAGGTGGCTTAGTTTTTAGGCCTGTCTCATTAGCAAAAGGAATATAGTGAATATGTTTTCATTTAGCTGGGCATAGACAGCTCAAATTTCAGATGCTCAGCTCATGAGAGAGAGAGAAAATCACCCTCCATCTATAACAAACAGTGTGGACAGAGGAATCTTCACTATATTCAGGCAAATGCAGCTCCTTCATGGCTTAGTCAGCCCATACAGTAGTTATTTTTTTTTAAATTCAAACAGTGGGTCTAAACAGCGGAAAACAATTACCTGATTCCCCCCATCTGCCTCAAATGTATGAAAATATAATGATCGTTGATGCCGGCTACAGCCAGCGGTGCTGATCGTGTGGAAATTCTGCAACAGGAATGACATCTGTACAACCAGCCTGCCCATACGTGGATAGTAATTCAGATGCTTTGGTGCTTGCAGGGCCAGTACCAATTAGCCAAAATGCAAGCCATCTATGGAGCCTTTAGAATACTCCATCTTGTACAGGATTATACCTTGCACAGGATTGAATGACTGAAGTGAATACTACTTTGTTTAATTCAATAACCAGTAAGCTACAATTTTCTTTGCCACGTGAATATTCTCTTCTCCTTAAGTAACTCCACTGAAACATTCTCTACTTATTCTGGCTGGTATCACACTTCAATGAATGTTAAATCGCTGCTCCCAAAAAAATTTAAATTATACATTACGGTGAGGCTGCACTCGCACTGCAAGGGTAAATTGCTCATTTTGTCTAGGGGAGAGATCTCCCAGCAGATGGCGCTCCCCACGCTCCAGTGGTTGACTGGCCCTTGACATGCAAGCCTATGGACCCTGCTTTGATCTTCATGACATCAGGATCCTAGACTGCTGAAAAATGGGGGAGAAGATGCTGCAGGGACTCGTCTAGCAGTGGTGAGAAGCTGAGAATCTGAGAAGCTGAGAATCTGAGAAGCAAATCTTCTTGTATTGCTTCCCCAGACCTAAACAAACAATTAACCCTTGAAGCGCAGGCAGAGCGCCACCACAGGGGGTTAACTTTTCTATAGGTTACAATTATTAAAAAATGTAATAAGAGCTTGTAAAAATTAGTTCAGTCAAAATGCATTTTAAGGAATAATAACTTTTGCTGGGAATGCGTATGCCACATAAGTGCAGAATTTAATAGTATCAACAGAACTAAATATTTATATTTAAAAAAAAATTCACCTTAGTTTGCCCAGATCCTGGTCTTTTACTCTTTTTAATCTCCTACCAAGTAGAAAACCAAGGGAAAAACCGTGTACACACGGCTGGTTTTCCTGACAGGAAAACTGCCATGACAGCTTTGGTCGGGAAAACCATCCGTGTGTATGCTCCACTGCAGTGTTTCCCATAGGAAAACTGCCGAGCAAAAAAACGATGAGAATCGGGAAAAAAGAGAACAAGTTCGGGAAAACTGCTATGGAGCATACACATGGCCGGTTTTCCCGACCAAAAGCAAACATTTCAGTTTTCCCGTCGGGAAAACCGGTCGTGTGTACGAGGCATAAGATGTTTTTTGTATTTCCATTTACATTAGCGGATTGTGACACAAGATAATCCTTAACGTTGTTGCATCAATGAAACTATAATTCTTTGTATTTTGATTCAAGCACTGTTTACATATCATTCGTATCACCCTATAATGATTGCATAGTACCCTAATTTTCAGATAAGCACAGTAGTTGCTCCCATAAAAACAAAAATATTATTAAACCCAATAAAATTGGGAGAAGGAACTGATTACCCAGTACAAAATGAACAATTCTCTACTGTTCCTTAAATACCAAATGACAAGTGATGAGCCAAGCATCCCTGGGTTCAGTTCAAGCAGGATTCGGTGAACATTAGTAAAGTTGGGTGCTAAATCTAATCCCCATTGAACTCAATGCAAGCTGAATGTTAAAAATCAGTTCTGAGGGATAGCACCCCTACACAATGCCCTGTGTAGAGAATTTTGCTTTTGCTGTGAAAGCTAAATTTGCTACAATCTCCTACTCAGGCCAACAAACATAATTGCGTACAATCATGTGTACAATGTATAAGTCTGTGTGAAGAATTGTGCTCAAAACCTATAACCTTGCATATAGGCAAATTTAGCTTCCTGTACCAAATAAATGTGATATTGATTGTTTTTACTGCCATTGAAATACAGCAGTGCTAAGTATTGCCCAATATAATTTGCAACTAGCCAAGCATGAACCAGCCAACGTAACTGAAAACTGTTTACTTCACACACACATATCCTTCTTCCAATATAATAGTTCAACTCTATTAAATATCCCTCACATCATAAATGCTCATAATAGACAATTCATTGATTCGGTTTAAAAATAAATAAACAATATTTCATATCTTGTGCATAATCACAGTAATGTGCAAAGTACCAGACATAGTTAATGTACAAATGAAAAAACATCAATCTATAAACTACTATTAAAGTGTAAGTAAACCCCCATATTGCTTTCAGCCAAGGAAGCTGCCATCTTGGCTTCTGTTTAATCTACAACTGCCATGATGCTGCACATGTGATCAGTTATGACACCAACCATTGGATGGTTTGGCAGTTTAATTGAGAACACAGCCAATGGGAGTGTTACATTTTGTATGGATGGGTTTAATTCCGCTTTAAGTGTTAAATAAAAGTTCATTATCAATTATATAAAGTCCATCCATGTTTTTTGTAAAGTGCCCAGTACTCAAATGTCGAAAAGTGCTCCAGTGCTAAAAGTGCTTCTCAGACAGTGAGGCCTCTTAGTGGACAGGATTCATCTCAGATACAAGTGATCAATTGTTCTTTGTTGGTCTCACAATGGAGAGCCAATATTCCAAACAGCTCTGTAACCCCCTCATCCAGATTTACCAGCGGTGTCTCAGCCTCTACTCCACGAACATGCTCCAGCAAGATTTGTATCAATTACAAAAAGGGAGAAGCCTCGTAGTGCTATAATGTTAAAATTGTCTCTATTAAAAAGTCAATGCAATTACACGAATAAAAAGTTAAAAGTGGTAATAAACCCCACAGCACGGCTACGGTACCATCTAGAGTGCTTCTGCGTGATAATGTCACAGAACTAGCTTTCAATGCGTTTCCCTGTATAAGGCGTCCTCTGGCCTCCAATCCCAGAGGGCCCCTAATACAGAGAAACCCAATGTTTTTTAATGTTTTTTAATTTATATTTTCCCATTTGCTACTTTGCACATTATTGTGATTTTGTACAAGATACGAAAAATAGTTTATTGTTTATTTTTATTTTTTATCACGGATTTATGAATTGTCTATTATGACCATTTATGATTTGAGGGATATTTAAAGAGACAGCCCACTTTTTTATTTTTGTAATAATTTTTTAGTTCCAGTATTCAGGGTTTTTTAAGGTGCAGCAGTCCGATATCTGTTATAACTAAGTGCAATGTTTTAATTATATATTGGTTTATTAAACTTTATTGCTTTTTTCTGAATTGAAGTGGCTGAACTTAATTACCTGAGGGAAAATCAGTAAAGATGGCCTGAAGCCACATACACATGATCAGTCCATCCGATGAGAACAGTCTGAAGGACAATTGTCATAGGTTAACTGATGAAGCTGACTGATGGTCCGTCGCGCCCACACACCATCTGTTAAATAACCGATCGGGTCAGAACGCGGTCACGTAAACCACGTACGACGGCACTATAAAAGGAAGGTCATATCCATATCCTTGGGGCTGCTCTTGCTGATTCCGTGTTACCGCATGTTAGTAAAAGTTTGGTTCGAGCCGATTTGCGCTTTTCAGTCTCCGTGCTTTGCAGATCGTTTTCTCGGGTTCAGTTTGTGCTTGTGGGTTCGTATTTGTTTTTCAGTGCTTGCAGTCAGGTCGTATCTGTTTTGCAGAGCGTTTCTGTCCGCTCGATTTCTGTTTTTCAGTGCGTTCTTTACAGGCCTTGCTGTACTTGGGTGCTTTCTGTTTTAAGTGTTCTGCCATCATACAAGTGATACAGAAGGTCTATATTAGGGTAAGTTGTCTCCTTTCACATCACAATCTTTATATGTCTTTAATGTATGCTAATGTCTTGTATTTCTTGCATCATTCCCTAATTACCATGATTGTAATATGCTGTAAATGTCCCCTTTGTCCCCATGCATGTTCTAATCTTTCAATGTTTCTTTTTTGGTCTACATGCATATTTCCCTTTACTAACCTGTCCAGCATGCTATCCTAGGCCCAAACACACCTAGCCTAGTCTGTTTACATCTTTTTTTTTGTCTGCTCCATTGTAGTTCACACCCCCCCCCCCCCTTAAAATGTTTAATGGCCCATCAGAGCGGTGAGGAGTCTGATAATTGGGCCAATTTCAGTTCTGGCATGTAATTAGCACTCCACTAATAAATGTTATACTGATGTTGGACAAGGATGTCTTTTGCTCTGTGATTGCAATGTTTATGTGCCCAAGGACTAATTTTTATTTTTGTTTGACTCCACAGTTTCCTTTCACGCCACAGGAATGTCAGACTGTGGCTTCCCAATTGGCCCAGCGGTAGGACTTCTCTAACTGCAGAGGGGCAAGAGATGGGCAACACGTCCGCATAGTGCCCCCACCCCGTTCGGGGTCATACAATTTCAACTACAAAGGTTTTCATAGTATTGTGTGGATGGTGTTGGCACAGTACGAGTTTTTGTATGTGGATGTGGGGAAGAACGGCCGGATGTCCGACGCTGGAGTCTTTGCGCAGATGGAGTTTGCCCACCGTCTCCAGACTGGTGGCCTGGTCCTGCCACGGGATGAAGACAATGTGGAGGGACTCCCTTTTTGTTGCAGACAAAGCTATCGGGCTTGGACAACACCTTATGAGGCCGTTTCCCCCAGAGGACTCTCACCCCGGAGAGGAGAGTTTTGAATTACCGGCTGCCCAGAGCCCGGAGGGTTGTCGAGAATGCCTTCATAATGGCCAGATGATTCCGCCTGTTCCAGACAGCCATCCACATGGCGGACTATAAACTGAACACTGTCACTTTTCCTGCTGCATTTTTCAGATTTTTTTGTGCAGGCATTCAGAGACCTACCTTTGGGCCTGAGGCCACACAATCATCTGAGAACCTGACTGGCGTGGACACTGGCTGTACTGGATTCCCCCACCGAACTGCTCGAGATGCCCATGATATATACGTTGAGTACTTCACTGGTAGGGGGGCCATTGCTATGCCAGACCATATTTCTTTTAAACCAAAAATCAAAAAAGACAGAGGCGCATGTCCCAGCTGGAGGAAGAGTGTCTGCAGGACATTAGGGAGGCAGCTGAAAACATGAGGGCCCCCTTAACCCTGTTGAGGACTACAGCACCTACCTTGCTGACCAGCTGCAAAAAAAGGATGAGCGACGACGGGCCCTGGCAGAGGATTTGTTTGCCCGAGAATATGATGCGATTCATTAACAAATATTGCACTTTAAAAAACCTGTGGGAAATCATAAATCCATCCTATTCTAACAAGAATGTTTGAAGGGCAACAATTGCCCACTTGGTCACTTATATGCAGACCTGGATACCAGAGCTAACTTCCACCATGATAAGTAATAAAATCAATAACTTGAGGAATGCTTACAAGAAGCGTGTGATACAGGTCCGTGCTTCTCGGAGGTCAGGATCAGCAGCAGATGAAGTACAGGAGCCCAAGCTGTGGTACTATAAACACCTCAGTTTTCTGGATGATCAGATCCTTCCACCCTTCCCTCCACCGTTCCCTCCAGTGTTCCTTCCACTGTTTCCCCCCCACCCCTGCAGAGGGTGCCAAGGAGCAGGCTGAGATTAAGGAGCCAGATCTGCACATCTACAGTCAGGTATAGTAGTTTACAACAGATTTCTATAATTTTAGGCTGAACGAGATGTTTTTGGAACCAAAATGAAAGCTTGAAAACCCAAACAAAAGTCGTGGGCAGAAAATATAGTGACAGGGATGCCAACTGCAGGGCTCAGAATGAGAGTCTGCCCAATTTACCAAAAATAAAACCAAAAAAATGCAACAGTCATGAGCTTTAAAATGTGTGTATTTGATGAAGCCAAAAAAAAAACATTGTTTTTTTATCCAGAATAAATGGAGATTTAATTTAAAGTGGAGTTTCCATCCCAAACATTTTTTTTTCATTATTGTGCTCATTAGATCCCCCCAAAAAAAAAAAATCACCTAGGATTCTGACATCATCTCCCTCTAATGCTCCTGGGAAATGTGTGTCATCATTTCCCAGGATGCAGTGCACTACCCAATTATTACTCCCCATCCAAGACTCCCAGGAAGTAAGTGCCAAATCCTCAAAGGAGATACGCAGGCGGAACTGCTGTTCAGCCTGCGTATCCCTGTGCCTATCTTTGGATCTGATCCTCAAAAGGATTTTTCCAAAGATAGGCAGAAGATCTGACATCTGTAAGACACTAAGGCCCCATACACACGAGAGGATTTATCCGCAGATACGGTCCAGCGGACCGTATCCGCGGATAAATCCTCTCGAGGATTTCAGAAGATTTCTATGCGATGGCGTGTACACACCATCGCATTGAAATCCGCGCTGAAATCCTCTGCCGATGACGTGTCGCGCCGTCGCCGCTATTATGACTCGGCGACGGGCGCGACGCTGTCATATAAGGAATTCCACGCATGCGTCAAATCATTACGATGCGTGCGGGGAATCCCTTTGGGCGGATGGATCCGGTAAGTCTGTACAGACGAGCGGATCCATCCGTTGGAATGGATTCCAGCAGATGGATTTGTTGAGCATGTCAGCAAATATCCATCTGCTGGAAATCCATCCCAGGGGAGATTTATCTGCGGATAAATATCCGACGGAGTGTACACACCATAGGATCTATCCGCAGAAACCCATTTGATGGGATTTATCTGCGGATAGATTCTATGGTGTGTATGGGGCCTTACACTGTCAGATCTTAAGATGCAGTACCGCATCCGCCGCTGGGGGCATTTCGAGTCGAAATGCCGCTTTACGTATGCAAATGAGTACTTAGGCAGATCCACAAAGCTTTTTAGCTTTGTGTTTTCTGCGTAAGTTACGTTTTGCATACGTAAAATTAGTTCTGCTTTTACAAAGTGTAAACTAGTAACACCTTGTAAAAACAGACCTTTTTTTCGATCGCCGCGATTTTTTTAAAATTTTGCATTTTTTTTCCCGGCGCGTAACTTTTTTTTTACCCGACGCAACTTTATTGTCCCGTCGCAATCCACAAAGCCCGACGTAACGTAATTTCGCGCGCTGCCCGTCGGGAAAAATGACGTCACACGCATGCGCAGTACGTCCGGCGCGGGAGCGCGCCTAATTTAAATGGGAATCGCCCATTTGAATTAGGAACGCCTTGCGACGGACGGAGTTAAGTTGCACTGCCGCAATTTTCCAGGTACTTTGAGGATCGGCACCTAACTTCGGAGAATTGCGGCAGTGTAACTTAACTCTGAAAAGTTAAGTTACGCTCCGTTTCTGAGGATTTGGCCCTAAGTGCCTGTGGGCTTCACAATGCCCACAAGCAAAATGACAACGGTGTGGACATAGTTTTATAAACTATCTTTTTTGAATAACTATGCGGAGCGGTGGCGGATTGTAAAATAGTAAGTGACCGGATTTATATTATAAAAACGCACGATGAAAGGACATACATTTAAAAAATGCTAAGTGTGGTTGGAACCCCGCTTTAAGTTAAATACTTGTCTATTGTGTTTTTCTGGTGAATAGCCATCAAACATTTTCGAAATACAATGTGTAATTAACAAAGGACACAACCTCCTTGGGGGGGGGGGAATGTTGTAAAAAAAAAAATGTAACCAAAAAAAAAAGGTGGAGTACAACAAATTATTTTGGAGATCTGGCTTTAGAAAAAATGTTTTAAAATATTCATGAGATCACAAGCAAAAAATAAAAGAAGTCAGTATAGCAGAACTCTGTCTAAATAGCATCAGCAAAACAACGTGTTTATTCTAGCAAAAGAACGAAGATAAAAATGCGCTGCAATAAACGAGGCACTAATTTAAAAAATGTAGAATGTGCCATCTCCAAAACGAACACGAGTTTTACAAGAACGAGCGCTCCCGTCCCTTAATTTAGTCTGAGCATGCGTGGATTTTTAACCGATGGTTGTGCGTACTAACGATCGGTTTTGACCTATCGGGTAGCAATCCATCGGTTAAATTTTAAAGCACGTTGGCTTTTTTTTAACCAATGGTTAAATAACCTATGGGGCCCACACACGATCGGTTTTGACCGATGAAAATGGTCCTTCAGACCGCTGTCCTCTGGTTAACCGATCGTGTGTACGAGGCCTAACAGTTTAGTGTGTATTGCTAGAGAGTTTTTTCTTTCTTGGGAGGGTGCATGTGATCGTCACAGCGCCAATCAACACTGTCGAGACAGAGGGTCAGGGGTCATGCATCCTCATAGGACAGTCAGAGTAGAATGAAACCTCCGTCTACAAGCTTTAACCTGACACTAATAGAAGTCATAAGACTGCTATATATTGCTGATGAGAAAAGGTATTTAGCAGTTTATATTTATAAAAAATAATTGTATTTCCATGTTCTGTGTACTGTGGGAGATCAGATATAGTGAATGCGGGGTCCTGGGTTTAGTAACACTTTAATATGAGTTTCCTAAATGTGTTAAACATGCTTTCAAAAAATGTGCTTTCATTTATTAGTGTGCTACAAATGATCTTTATGATAAGGGACACAAAAATGTCAAGGTTTCTGCATTATATACTTTTTTTAGTTCGATTTTTGGAAGAGTAATCACATCTCTCAAGTTGTTATTGCTGTGTGACCCCACTGGGAAGATTTTACTTTACTTCCTAATAAGATGTAAGAGGAACAGCTGTCACTGGGAAGACAGACTGCATGAATAACCAGATAGAAGGCTTAACCCTTCTCAAATTTTTCAGAAAAAAAAGTCCCCACTGACTTTTTCTATCACTTCCTGTCCTAAAATTAAAGCGGGGGTTTACCCTAAAACATCTATATACCGTTACATCCAGCATACTGCTGACATTGACAGTATGCTGGATTTTTTTTTCCCGCTGTACTTACCGTCTTATCGTTGTTTTCACCTGGCTTCCGGGTTCTCGCTCCCCCGGGGAGTAGGCGTTCCTAAGACGAGGCATAGATGATTGACGTGCGGGTTAAGCGCGTCACGCCTTCCGAAAATATCCGAGCTGGGACTCGGCACTTTACGGCGCCTGCGTAGTCAGCTCTACACGGCAGGCGCAGGCGCTGTATAGCGCCGTAAAGAGCCGAGTCCTAGCTCGGATATTTTCGAGAACCCGGAAGCCAGGTAAAAACAACGATAAGACGGTAAGTACAGCAACAAAAAAAACAGCATATTGCAGATATCAGCAGTATGCTGGATGTAATGGCATATACTGTAGTTGTTTTTCAGGGTGAACCTCCGCTTTAAGTTAGAACAAATTCCCACAACAGAGGCATAGACCACAAAAAAAATGTAATAAAAAAAAACACTGACATTCTTTCCCAATTCTGCCCAAAAATGTATACTTTAAATTTATATTTGTGGTTATTGATGAAACACAATATAAATCACCCACATTTTACTGCATCCATGGGGATGCTACCAATTTGCCAAAATTGTACTCATATCTGAAAACACCAACTACAATAATAATATTGTTTTATTATTATTATTATTATTATTATTATTGATGATGATAATGATAATATCATACTCTGACCCATTATAATAAAGAAAATATCCTTTTTTTTTTACAAATATTCCCATTTCGTGTTTTCATTTGAATAACGTTTTAGGCTACACGGGCACACTCCAGTTTTTCATCTTCTGTAAAAATATGCAATTTTAGATATGTTGGTGCAAACCAGCGGTGCGTTGTAAAGACTCTCTAAATTACTGCGCACATGTTCAGCTGAATGCTAATAAAAATATACATGCAGCTTGAAGAAAGCCTATGAAATTGTGATTAGTGTTTATTTTCTTCTCCTTCAGAGGCTTATAGATGCCGGAGCAGGTGAAGGCGAATTGGTTTCAGCTTGATTAGGATGAAAGAATATCTCTATAAGAAGCCTCTTCGTCTGGCTGGGTGTATGTGGATAATTTAGTATAATGTTCCAGGTGTTTGAAGAGCTGACGGTGCATGGCAGATAAGCTTGCATGGTGATGAGCATTCTGGGAAGCAGAAGTGGCAGGTGTGAAAAAAAAAAGGCAGACAACTGAGCCATTGACCTGTATGTCAGGGAAATTAACTCTTTGCCCCATGATACTTCATGGGACTGCTGCCAGTCTTGACTGTGTGACCAATGACAATGGAATGTTAAAACGGAAAGATCTTGAGCGGAATCTGTCAGTCAAGTGATGTGCTGTAAGCATTCCATTAACAAAGTATTTATTAACTGAAACTGTGTGTGAACTGAAAATGTGACATGTCATCAGTTGAAGATTAGTGATGAACAATTCAGAACTATAGTAGCCATTCACAAAAAGGTCAGGGGTTGGCATTGCCAAATTATTATCTCAGTTTAGGATGGATCCTTAATTGGTTCCAACCAGGCATTATTTATGTGTGGTCTGGAAATTATTTCCATGTTTACATAGTTCTCTGAGGTTCTCACGTGAATAACATACACAAAAGTAAAATAGGGCATAAAGTTTCAAACTGGTAAATTTGTCAGACTCTTTGTATGGCATTGATTTATTTCATTCATATATATATATATATATATATATATATATATATATATATATATATATAAATAAAAACGTTCATAAAAACTGTCCCATCAGTCAATCCATACCACACGCACTTATATTAGTGCCAATTAAAGGAAAAATATGTGTCTTTTTTTTGTTTTGTTTTTTACTTTTAGTGTATACATTATAAACAGTTTTTTATCTGTTTTATTTATTGGGTATATATCAAATGATTATTTTACAAATTTACATTGTATATACATCAATTATTGAAACATGCACTAAAACCTGTGATTTAACATGCAATACCACAATGCATATCAACACACTGGCCCAGATTCAAGAAGCAATTGCGCCCGTGTAACCATAAGTTACACGGCGCAATTGCTTACTTGCTCCGGTGTAACGAGTGCTCCTGATTCAGGAACCTCGTTACACCGACTGCAGCCTAAAATCTGCGCGGCATAAGGCACTTATGCCTCACAGATTTTAGGCTGCATTCTTGTGCTTGCCGCTAGGGGGCGCTCCCATTGTGATCAGCGTGTAGTATGCAAATTGCATACTACCACTGATTCACAAGCTTGCGCGGGCCCCGCGCAAGCCAGGTAAGGCGTTTCCGTACGGCAACTTTAGCGCAAGGTTGCCCCTTCTAATAGTAGGGGCAGCCAATGCTAAAGTATAGCCGGCCTTCCCGCGCCGTGAAATTTGAATTTCACGGCGTTTGCGTAAGTGATTCGTGAATGGCGCAGGACACCATTCACGTTCACTTTGAAGCAAATGATGTCCTTGCGACGTCATTTGCCGCAATGCACGTCGGGAAAGTTTCCCGACGGAGCATGCGCTGTACGCTCGGCGCGGGAGCGCGCCTAATTTAAATGATTCCCGCCCCACTTGCTACTGCTCCATGAATCGAGGGCAGCGCAAAATATTTGCGGGGGCGCTGGGCAAAATCGTTGCCCTGCTCCCCTGCAAATATAGCGCAAGCTATGCTGAATCTGGGCCACTGTTAATGTCTTTGCGATTCATTTTAAATGGTATCTTAACATGCATATACACACCGGCATTTTTAGCACACCACAGTACACAGCTGTAAATGTTCTGTGTGTTGTAGTGTGTTGCATTGCCAGAAATAGTGCAAGTATGTTATTTATTTTGTTAACACAATGTTCTAAAATGCATGCCGTATAATGCACAAAGGTGTGAATACATCCTTAATACATGACAAAGGATTTCCATAAAACTGTAGTTTAGCTAAGATGGAAGCACATCGGTGATGGTCTCCCAACTGGCAGAACAGTTCTCATTACAAGTATACTCACACCTGCCTTTGGCCAACAGCATGTAGATGCGGAAAAATCAGATGGGAGGGGGGTGGTTGGAGGGTAACCCTGGCCATGGGGGCAGCCCCATTGAAAGCAGCAATTACTTTTGAGTGATTGACACTGGATGCAGTCGGTCAAAAAATGCAGGTGTGAATGTGACCTAAAAATTAGGGCTGAGATATCTTAGAAGGAAAGAGTCGCTATGATAAGTCATTAACATCATCGTGTAAATATTACTGTACCTTGAGCTACTGATCTTAGTAAACAAAATATTTTTTCAACAGAAGGTACAGACTGTCATATGAGAAAGAGTTTAAAGAAATTGTAAAGTCTTGTTTTTTTTTCAATAAAAATAACAAACATGTTATACTTATCTGCTCTATTGCAGTGGATTTGCACAGAGCAGCCCAAATCCTTCTCTTCTCGGGTCCTTCTTGTGCTCTTCTGGCCCCTCCCTCCTGTTGAGTGCCCACACAGCAAGCAGCTTGCTATAGGGGCACCTGAGCCATTCAAACATGGAGCTGCAGCCCGGCCTCACCCCCTCTCTCTCTTGATTGGCTGACTGACTTTGATTGACAGCAGAGGGAGCCAATGGCGCCGCTACTGTGTCAATCAGGAGGGAGAGTCTTGTAGACATTGCTGGACAGAAATGGGGCTCGGGTAAGTTTAAGGGGGGCTGCTGAACATGCTCACTGTACAGGGGCAGACAGGCAGGTAAGTAGCATTTCTCCTCTGCATTAATTATCCTGCCTGTTCACCCATTTTCATTTCTCAGCATAAAGTTCTACTTTAAAGTGCAACAAAACAAAGAAATAACGTATAGATTCCCTTTAATTTACCAGACACCGGTGAGGCAATTGTCCTTTGCAAAATGCTGCTTTGATAGTTTATTTAGGCAAGTATCTCATGGCCTTTTAACATTTCACCAGCTGGAGATTTAGAAAAGATAACTTAATGTTAACCTATGAACAACTGCTAAAAATATGCTGTGGCTAAGTCGCTTGGGTTAGTAGAAATAGTGAAACATGCAGCGCAGCAAAGTCACCAAAATAGCAATAAATATGGCTTTATTGCATCAAAAATAATAATACAAACAAAAAGGCCTACTCCAGCTTAGGAGGCTAACTAAACAGTAGTGTCCCTCACTACGGGTTACTGGAGCGGCTATTCCGGCCTCCAGTATAAACAAACAAAAATAATAGTTCAATATAAACAATAAGTTCTGACAGACCTTGTTCCTCAGATACACAGACAGACTTCAGTCTGCCCATCCAGCACAGCCTGGTTCTCACACTGAGCTCTCCCTCCCTCAGACTCTATCAGGTGCAGGCTAATTAATAGGGAGAGAGAGGAGGTTTACCTGTTGGGCCAGGCTTAACCCTTTCTAAGACAGGGAAAGCTGACCTTTCCAATCTCACACTGACATACCTGGAATCATGTACTCTGTCACATATCCTCCCCCCCCAGCTTAACACCTGTGTGGGAAGCGGCCACCTCTGCAAACCCATGTACTCGGGACAGAGCATCTGCGTTACTGTGGAGGAGACCTGCCCTGTGTCGTACCACAAAAGAAAAGGGCTGTAGGGACAAAAACCACCTCGTAACCCGAGCGTTCTTGTCCCTGTTGGTGTGCATCCATTTTAACGGAGCATGGTCTGTGACCAGGGTAAACCGTCTGCCCAACACGTAGTAGCGGAGTGTTTCTACTGCCCACTTAATCGCCAAACACTCTTTTTCGACTGTGGCGTAGCGCTGTTCTCGGGGGTAACAACTTCCGACTCAAATATAGGACAGGGTGTTCCTCACCATCCACATATTGGGACAACACTGCACCCAAACCCACCTCTGAGGCATCAGTCTGGAGAAAGAACTCCTTCCCAAAGTCGGGAGCCACAAGCACGGGTTGGGCACAAAGCGCTGCCCGAAGACCAGCAAAGGCTTCCTCAGCCTTGCTGTTCCACTTTACCGTGTCTGAACTTCTGGCTTTAATAAGGTCAGTGAGCGGGGCAGCCCTTGTAGCAAAGTGAGGAATAAACCTCCGATAGTAGCCTACGATCCCCAAAAAGGCTCTGACTTGTTTTTTCCTCAACGGCCTGGGCCAGTTCTGTATAGCTCCTATCTTGTTCATTTGCGGTTTAACAAGTCCCCTGCCAACCAGGTAACCCAAGTATCTAGCCTCAGCTAGACCCAAGGCACATTTAGAGGGGTTAGCTGTCAACCCCGCTCTTCTAAGAGTGTCCAAGACTGCCTGCACTTTGTCCAGATGGCTTTCCCAGTCCGGGCTATGAATGATCACATCATCCAAGTATGCGGCTGCATATTCGGTATGGGGCCTGAGCAACTTATCCATTAGCCTTTGGAAAGTGGCTGGAGCTCCATGGAGGCCAAAAGGCATAATCCTGTACTGGAACAGGCCATCAGGAGTGGCAAAGGCTGTCTTCTCTCGAGCATGCTTTGTCAACGGGATCTGCCAATAACCCTTTGTCAGGTCCAACGTGGTGAAGAACCTATCTTTGGCTAATCGCTCTACCAGTTCATCCACCCTAGGCATGGGGTAGGCGTCAAACTTAGACACCTCGTTTAACTTCCTGAAGTCATTACAGAACCTGATGGACCCATCAGGTTTAGGCACTAGAACAATGGGGCTGCACCACTGGCTGTGAGACTCCTCTTTCACTTCAAGCTCAAGCATTTTCCTGACTTCAGCCCTTACAGCTTCCCTCTTGGACTCCGGAATGCGGTAAGATTTCACTCTTATGACAACCCCTGGTTCTGTAATAATATCATGGGTAATTTCTCGGGTTTGTCCAGGGTCAGGGGAGAAGACATCACTATTCCTCTCAACCAGGCCTCTAGCTTCCTCTACTTGCTCAGGTGTCAGCTCTGGAGAGATTGTCACTGAAGAACTAGGTGCCTGTGGAACAGGCGGGTTGTCACCCACTGTGGCCATGCAGTCCTCTCTAGCCCTCCATGGCTTAAGGAGGTTTATGTGGAAGATGGCCTCCTTCTTCCGGCGTCCTGGCTGACTAATTTTATAATTTACTGGGCTCAGTTTTTCCAGGACCTCATAGGGTCCCTGCCACTGTGCTAGAAGTTTGTTTTCTGCGGTGGGTACTAGAACCATTACTCTGTCCCCCCTTTCAAACTGTCTCACTAGGGCCCTCTGGTCATAGTAGGACTTCTGCCTACTCTGCCCCTGCTCCATATGCTGGCGAACAAGAGGGGCAATCTGAGCCATACGCACCCGCATATCTTCAACATACTGGAGGACATTGGTCCCAGTTACCCCCTGTTCTTCCCAGGTTTCCTTTAGGATATCCAGTATACCCCGGGGATGCCTACCATATAAAAGCTCAAATGGGGAGAAGCCCGTAGAACTTTGGGGAATCTCTCGAACTGCAAATAACAGGTAAGGAAGTAACAAGTCCCAATCCTTCCCATCCCTGCTAACGACTTTTCTCAACATCCCCTTTAGGGTCCGGTTAAACCTTTCTACCAACCCATCGGTCTGGGGGTGATACACTGACGTTCTCAGAGTCTGTACATTAAATAGCTCTTTCATAATACGGGAGACAAACGGTGTCCCCTGATCCGTGAGCAATGTCCTGGGTATCCCCACCCGTGTAAACATCTGAACCAGCTCTTTAGCAATACTTTTAGCATTAGCCTTGCGTAGTGGAATGGCTTCTGGGTATCTGGTGGCATAATCGAGGATGACAAGGATGTACTGGTGCCCTCGAGCGGTTTTCTCTAAGGGACCCACTAGGTCCATGCCAATCCTCTCAAACGGAACATCAACTATAGGGAGAGGTATGAGTGGGGCTCTCAACTTCGGTCTGGGAGATGCCAGCTGGCATTCCGGGCAAGAAGCACAATATCTTTTAATCCCCTCATATACCCCAGGCCAAAAGAACCTCCTGAGCACCCGTTCTTGGGTTTTCTCCACCCCTAAATGTCCCCCCAGAAGATGAGAGTGAGAGTAATCCAGGATTTTCCGGTTGTATGATGAAGGCACAACCAGTTGTTCAAGCTCTTGTCCCTCATCGGAGGTCACTCTGTAAAGGAGATCATTTTTAAGGACAAAATAGGGATAGGCCTTTCCCGTTACCCCTTCCACTGGTACCCCATTAACCTCCACAACATTACTCCTGGCTTCCTGCAACAGGGGATCATCTGCCTGATCCCGGCCAAAGCCACTACCCGAAATATCCAGGACATCTGTATCCCCCTCGTCCCCTTCACTGGTAGTCTCTGGGGGGGGATTCCGGTTGACCAACCTCTGCCTCATCTTCTGTCTGTCGTGGGGCCCCGCCTCTCCTGGACTGCTCCCCACGCTGATTCAACAGGACTTCCTTGACAGCCCTATTAAATCTTAGCTTGCTCTCCCTGCGTTCCCGTCTCGTTTTACCTCTTTTTGGATTAGAGATATACAAGTCAGGATGAGCAAAGGGAAATACTTCATGGACCCCTGTATTTCTCTGCTCCACTTCAGGTTCCCCTTGTTCTCCCATCACAGGGGACTGTAACAGAGCATGGAAATTAGGGAAATTCCTTCCTATTATCAAAGGATATGGTAGACGAGGAACTACCACTGCTACGATCCTTACCAAACTGCCCTGTACTAACACTTCTATGTTGGCAGTAGGATACCGCACAGTACACCCATGAATACACAATACCCCCATGGTTCTATGCTTCTGTATCCAACAAGGTTTTACCAATTTACTGGCTACCAAAGTCAGGGCACTGCCAGAGTCCACCAGGGCCACTGTCTCTTGTTTGTCCAGCAGGACAGGTACTCGGAAGGTATGTCCCCCTTCTACCAGGCCTGCTAAACAAATGAGTCCACAAAAATCATAGGAATCTTCCCCTAGACCACACTGCATGGGCTCAGGAAGATTGGGGCATCTCGCCCTGACATGTCCTTTGGCGCCACACTCAAAACAAGTTATGGAGTTTCTCCTAGGGTGGTCCTCTTTCCCAGGGTTTTGACCTCTAAAGTCTGTTTTGGAAAAACGGGCTCCCGATCCGAAGTCTGCTTCCACTCCACTCCTCCGGTCTCCTGTTCTCTGTGTTTTCCCGGTCGTCCTAGAGAGAGATCGGTCCAAATTTTTGATAGACAGGTACCGCTCCACTTGTGCGACCATACTATCACAGTCCAGGGGATTTCCCTGAGTGACCCACTCTCGGAGGCCACTTGGAAGCTCTCTCACGTACCGGTCCAGTACAAGCGCTTCTATAATCTGTGCAGGGGTTTGAGTCTCTGGTTTGAGCCACTTCCGAGCCAGATGAATTAAGTCAAACATCTGGGATCTTGGCGCTTTTCCTTCTTTGAACCTCCAGTTGTAGAAACGTTGGGCCCTCACTGTGGAAGTCACCCCTAAGTGAGCCAGGATCTCTCCTTTCAGTTTGGGATAGTCTGCAGCAGCCACCTCATCCAGATCAAAATAGGCTTTCTGTGCTTCTCCCAGGAGGAAGGGTGCAATGATTCCAGCCCACTGTCCTGGGGCCCAGCCTTCTCGGGTGGCGGTCCGTTCGAACGCCAGTAGATAAGTCTCCACATCATCATCCGGGGTCATTTTCTGCATACAGCTGCTTGCACGAATTTGGCTTACCCCCCCTGCTGGTGGGTTAGTAGACCCTTGGGTAGTCATCTGATCCAGGGTTGCTTTGAGAACAGCATGGTCTGACTGTTGTGCTTTAGTCAAAGCTTCAATCTGCAAAGTCAGGAGCCTGTTGGTCTCCTGCTGTACTGCAGCTGCTGCAGCTACCTGTCTATTAGTTTCTTGATGCACTGCAGCGGCCTGTCTATTAGTCTCTTGTTGCGCTGCAGCTAAGGCAGCGGCCTGTCTATTAGTCTCTTGCTGCACAGAGGTAGCTTGTAACAGGGCTTTTACAATATCTTCCATTTTCTGGGTCCTGTACCTTTAAGGCCACTGTAACTGTAAAGTGACCGGTACAACAGCGAACATCCCACTTCTGACACCACTTGTGGCAAAGTCGCTTGGGTTAGTAGAAATAGTGAAACATGCAGCGCAGCAAAGTCACCAAAATAGCAATAAATATGGCTTTATTGCATCAAAAATAATAATACAAACAAAAAGGCCTACTCCAGCTTAGGAGGCTAACTAAACAGTAGTGTCCCTCACTACGGGTTACTGGAGCGGCTATTCCGGCCTCCAGTATAAACAAACAAAAATAATAGTTCAATATAAACAATAAGTTCTGACAGACCTTGTTCCTCAGATACACAGACAGACTTCAGTCTGCCCATCCAGCACAGCCTGGTTCTCACACTGAGCTCTCCCTCCCTCAGACTCTATCAGGTGCAGGCTAATTAATAGGGAGAGAGAGGAGGTTTACCTGTTGGGCCAGGCTTAACCCTTTCTAAGACAGGGAAAGCTGACCTTTCCAATCTCACACTCACATACCTGGAATCATGTACTCTGTCACAATGCATACAATCGCACACATTTAAATAGTTTAGATTAGAGTTGCATTTTTTTTAATCTCCCGCTGTATCTGCACAAACAGCCAAATCTTTATTGTACTGAACTGTAAAGAGCTGAAAGTAACAGAGAATTGATTTACTTCTATTTAAGTAAGTGCTAACTAAATGTGTTTTTCTTGTTTCTGTAAATACAAAAATACTGTTTGATGGAATTATTTCTGTATAATCACATGGGTAGAAAGTTAAATGTACACTTTAGTGAAATTTAAAAATGATACCTTTTTATGCATAAAGGGATTTTGGCCAACTTGGTATATAGCTCAATTTTTTTGTCCCCACATTGTCGTTGTGCCCCACTCCTCCCTACTCTGTTTTATCTGTAATCTAGTGCTCCTGGAGCATACATGCTAGCAGGGGTGGACTGACAACTCATGGGGCCCCTGGGCAGTGCCCGAGTGCCCGAATGTTCAGTCCGCCCCTGCAGGCTAGTAATGCTAGAACACCTACCAAGTTATCCACATAGAAAGCCTGATAAAACAAAAGTCAGAACTGTGGGACAGAAGAGATACGACGGCGTTTCTCTGAAACGCCGTCGTATCTCTCAGAGTATCTATGCGACTGATTCATAGAATCAGTTACGCATAGATAGCCCTTAGATCCGACAGGTGTAATTGTCTGACACTGTCGGATCTTAGGATGCAGTACCTCGGCCGCCGCTGGGTGGAGTTTGCGTCGTATTCCAGCGTCGGGTATGCAAATGAGGTTTTACGGCGATCCACAACGGTCTTTCGCGTTCGTTACGTCATCGCTAGTCTAGTTTCCCGTCGCAAAGTTAGTCGTCGTTTTACCTGCCCTAACTTTACACAGCCCATGTTAAAGTATGGCCGTCGTTCCCGCGTCGAATTTCTAATTTTTTTTCTTGCGTAAGACGTCCGGGAATACGAAAGTACGCTACGCACGTCGCCGTTCGAAAAAATTACGTCACTTCGCGCAAAGCACGGCGGGAATTTCAAAACGGAGCATGCGCAGTAGGTCTGGTGCGGGAGCGCGCCTAACTTAAATGGCACACGCCCCTTTGAATTACACGGGCTTATGCCGGAGGCCGCCGGCGTAAGTTTTCACGCAAGTGCTTGGTGAATCAGGCACTTGCGATGAAAACTTGCGGCGGTGTAACGTATATACGATACGTTACGCCGCCACGATTCTACGTGAATCTGGCCCTAAGTAGTTATCACTGTTACCAATCGGAGCCAAGCCTGTGTTGGATCTTTAAATGTGATTGGTGAAGCAGGGAGCAGAAAGAGGACCTTACACAGCACACTATCCAGTAGTGACACTAAACTCACATTTTCTAAATAAAATAAATGCAACGGCCCAGATCCACAAAGAAGTTACGTCGGCATATCTATTGATACGCTGCGTAACTTCTAGGATGCTCTGGCGTATCTTTGTTTTGTATCCACAAAACAAGATACGCCTGAAGCTGGGCTAGATCCGACTGACGTACGTCTTAGTACGCTGTCGGATCTAAGGTGCACATTTACGCTGGCCGCTAGGTGGTGTTTCCGTTGATTTCCGCGTTGAGTATGCAAATGAGCTAGATACGCCAATCCACAAACGTACGTCCGCCCGGCGCATTTTTTTACATAATTTACGTAAGGCTTTTTTCGGCGTAGCGTTACCCCTGCTCTATGAGGCATACGCAATGTTAAGTATGGACTTCGGGCCAGCGTAGAATTTTCCGTCGTGTACGTCGCTTGCGTAAAACGTTTCGCGAATAGGGCTTTGCGTAAATTGCGTTCACGTCGTCTAGGCATTGAGCGGGCGTAATTTAATTTGAACATTCGACGTGATACTGAGCATGCGCGCGCATGCGCCGTACGAAAAAAGCATAATTTACGTGGGGTCAAGCTTATTTTACATAAAACACGCCCCCCTGTTCATCATTTGAATTACGCGCCCTTACGCCGGGAGATTTACGCTACACCGCCGTAACTTTAGAGGCAAGTGCTTTGTGAATACAGCACTTGCCTCTCAAAGTAGCGGCAGAGTAGTGTAACTACGATATGCTACACCTGCCTAAAATTACGCGGCTGACTGTGGATCTGGCCCAACATGTTTAAATATAGCTGAGTAGCCGAATACCTATCTGCAGCCCATCAGATCCTCCGAGTACCTGTCTTCAGCCTATCAGAGTACCCGAGTACCTATCTGCAGCCCATCAGAGTACCTATCTGCGGCTCATGCCTCATAGAATATACGTTGGGGTGTTATTTATGCTCCTGGAACACCTGATGGTGCTCCCTGCATGTTGGGCCTTTCTATGTGGCCAGGCTGTGAAATAGTCTCACACATGTGGTATTGCCATACTCAGGCCGAGTAGCAGAATGTAGTTTGGGGTGTAATTTTTGCTATGTACATGTTATGTGTTAGAAAAATCTTATGAATTGTGTAAACTTTGTGTAAAAAAAAAAGTTTTAATTTTCTTTCCACATATTCTAAAAACTTGTGGGGAAAAAAATGACAGGTTCAAAAGACTCATTATGCCTCATATAATCTACGTTGGGGGTGTTTGCTTTCCAAAATGGGAAACATTTTGTGGGTAACTCCACTGTCCGACTGCTCCAGAGCCTTCAAAAGAGTGATAGGTCATCAGGAAATGATATGTGTAATTTATGCTCCTAGAATGCCTGATGATGCTCCCTGCATGTTGGGCCTTTCTATGTGACCAGGCTGTGAAAAGTCTCACACGTGGTATAGCCATACTCAGGAGGAGTAGCAGAATGTATTTTGGGGTGTAATTGGAAGTATGCATATGCTGTGTGAGAAATAACTTGTTATCATGACAATTTTGTATAAAAAATAAATAATTTCTTAATTTTCCCAAGAACTGTGGGAAAAAATGACAACTTAAAAAAACTCACCATGCTTCTTACTAAATACCTTTGACTGTCTACTTTTCAAAAAGGATAGGCTGTCAGTGCATCAGATGTGATACATTTTCAATGATTGGCACCATAGCGTGTAGACCATGGGTCTTCAAACTACGGCCCTCCAGTTGTTCAGGAACTACAATTCCCATCATGCCTAGTCATATCTGTGAATGCCAGTGTGTTACAATGCCTCATGGGATGTGTAGTTCTACAACAGCTGGCGGGCCGTAGTTTGAGGATCCCTGGTGTAGACTATAACTTTCACACAGACTAAATAATATCCACTAATTTGGGTCATTGTTACCAAAGATATGTAGCAGAATAAATGTTGGCCCAAATTTATGAACAAAAATTTTATAATAGAAATTCAAAAATCTTCACTTTTTTTAACTTATATTACAAAAAAAACAGCAATGATTAAATACCACCAAAAGAAATCTCTATTTGTGCGAAAAAAATATAAAAATTTGGTTTGGGTACAATGTTGCATGACTTGGTATTGAAAATTGGTCCGGGCAGGAAGTGGCCTGTATTGAAATGGTTAAATATAGTCAATGTTGAGTAAAAAGAGTGACGTTTCACTATAAGTAACACTGAGGCCTCGTACACACGATCAGATATCTGATGGAATCTAATCCCATGGATTTTTTTGTCGGATATCAGATGAAGCCAACTTTCATCAGTCTTGCCTGCACACCATCAGTCAAAAATACAACCGTGCCAAATGCGGTGACGTATAAAACACTACGACGGGCTAAAAAAAATTAAGTTCAATGCTTCCGAGCATGCGTCCACTTGATTTTGAGCATGCATGGATTTTTGTCCGATGGACTTCCACACAGACGATCGTTTTTTTATCCATAGGAGAAATTTAAAACATGTTCTATTTTTTTTCACCCATGGAAAACAAACCGATGTGGCCCACACAAGATCGGTTTGTCCGATGAAAACAGTCCATCGGACAAACCGATTGTGTGTACAGGGCTTTACAGTTCCGATCGCTCTGCCAGCCTATGACTGAGCAGTAAAGGAAAAGCAGCATGCCGTTCATCTCATCTTATCATCACTCTACTCTCTCTTTCTATCAGCATGTTCCTTGTAAACACATAAATACTACAGAACAACTGATGGGCTCTTTGTGCAGCTTTTGCGTTTAGAAGTCTGAGTTCTGCTGCAAAGACTTATACGTATTAGCTCAAATTCAGGTACTGAACACTACTTGCATTCAAAAATACAATCAATGATGTATAATTGAATAAAGAATACATTACATTTGTGTTCATACCTGCCTAGAGATTGGCTTTACATTTCACCAAAAAGTAAGCAATATACAAAAGGATGTCTCTCCTTTGTTCAGGTCATGGTATATCTAGCAGTAGTTAGTCACATTCAACTGAACTTGTTCTGTAATGTTGATGATGTTTTGCTTCTCCAAGCAACTTCTTCAGTTCCCAGCATGCTTTACAGAACAAGTCCAGTTGAATATAACTAACCACTACTAGCTATCTAAAATAATATAGTCAAACTCCATTGTTTGCGAAATCATAATAAAAAATATCAAAATAATATTTACTGCTAGAAACACTTCAAACTTATTTATATTAGGTCAGTTTGGCAAACGCTAGGACACCCTTTAATATATAGTCTAAGTACAATTAAACCCATGATTAAATGAGACTGTCTCCCTGGCCATAACAACACATGTCTTTTGATTTATGTCAAGCCAATGACTCCCCTGAGTGTAGTTTCTTTCTGCCATGCTACTTGTACTGCGTGAATTACGTTTGCGGAAGAATGTTAAATGCAAAGCAGATCACTCGAAATTCTGCAAGGTTATTATATTCACTTATCAGAAAGAAAGCAAGCATATTGGTGTAAACAGTATATGGAAGTACTGATATTCCTAATGTGTTTCTATGAGCCGCATTCAGCTTCCAATTTGAACTAGTATTTACTTTTTAAATTCAACATACTGTAGTTATTTTGGTACCAAAACTTCAGCATACACTTTTTAGGCACCCACATTTTGAGTATGTATAGGTAAGTATAGCCTATCATCGATATATGAATTTCTAGCACTGATTCTATTACTGTATACTGATATCAGCTCCTAATTAGTGATGAACTTTGACTCGAACATTGTATGTTCGACAGTTCGTCGAAATACGAACATTACGGGTCGTTCACGCCAAATTAGACTGTCTATCACACTGAAGGGCCAATAGGGAGATACTGGAGGCAAAATAAGGTGGGTCAAAGCTAAAATTTGTTGGCAAGAGTTGATATTTGTAATTACAGCTCTCTAAGTTTGGGGGCTCCTGGGGCACTCAGATGCAGAGAGTCCTCTTTTTATTTATGATTCAAATTTATAATACCCTCAAACCTTTTAGTTCAGCCTTACATCTGAGATTCATTCATAATCTCGTCACTGTTGACACTATCAGAAAAAATATCAGGTGAATATCAAGCAGGGCTTTTTTTCAGCGGGAACGCGGGGGAACGCAGTTCTGGCACCTCCTGTACTGAATGTATGTAATGGAAAGAGGTTCTGGCGTGTGCTGGATGATCTGTCTATTGATGCTGGCTGTTGGGGGATCTATCGTTGCTGGAGGGGATCTCTTTTGCAAGGGAATGGGGTCTATTGTTACTGGGGAGTTCTTCTGTTGCTCTCTAGGAATCTATTGTTGCTGGGGGGTCAGTCATTGCTAGGAGGGATGTACTGTTGAGAGAGGGGTTTTGTTGCTTGTTGCTGAAGGGTTTATTAATGCTGGCTACTGGGGAATCTATTGTTGCTGGAGGGGATCTATTATTGCAGTGGGGTCTATTGTTGCAGGAGGGGTATCTATTGTTGCTGTGGGTGGGTCTTATGTTGCAGGGAACGATCTACTGGCTGCTGGAGGGTCTATTAATGCTGGCTACTGGGGGAGCTATTGTTGCTGGAGGGGATCTATTTGTGCAGGGGGGTATATTGTTGCTGGGGGTGGGTCTTATGTTGCAGGGTGTAAATCGTTGCTGGGAGGCATATGCTGGCTGCTGGAGGGTCTATTAATGCTGGCTACTGGGGGAGCTATTGTTGCTGGAGGGGATCTATTTGTGCACGGGGGGTATATTGTTGCTGGGGGTGGGTCTTATGTTGCAGGGTGTAAATCGTTGCTGGGAGGCATATGCTGGCTGCTGGAGGGTCTATTGATGCTGGCTGTTGGGAGTCCATTGTTGCTGGGGTTGATCTATTGTCGCTGGGGTGTCCATTGTTGCTAGATCTATTTTACTTTCTTCTTGTTTTCATTAACAAATTATATACAAAATACTTAGCACCACAAAATAATACTTGTTTCTGCATTCTCTAAAATGGGTGGTACTGGGGAGGTGGGTAAGGGGTGGAACCAAGGAACGGTGCTCAGAGGTGGGTAGGGGGTGGAGTCAAGGGTGACTTGGAAGGGAGGAGTTCCTGCACCTATTCTCTGAGAAAAAAAGCCCTGATATCAAGTATCAGCATCATGCTGATACTATTGATGATAATCTTATTACTGAAAATTGCAGAAGCCAAAGCAAATCTATGAGCTAATTTATCAAAAACAGTACAGAAAGAACATATACTATATTGGAATCTTCTCCACAGCTCACTGAGGATGTGTATCATGATGCCTAGTAGGATTGGCACTCTGGACAACCTGCTGATTGAGGAAACTTGACACATGGCAAAGCTAGTTTTGTGACAACATTGCTCAAAAGAAGACATAACACTATTTGGTATGCAGTCCTAAATAAAAAGCATTATCAGTTATATTTTAACACATCTGTTCCAAAATAATCAAATTAATGTATCTGCTGTAAACTATCACATACTGTATACCCACTGGAGTTGACTGGCCTAAGGTGATATACACAGAGATTAAACAAATCCTCCTAAATAAGTTGTGCCTGTTTATCTGCAGCTCTCCCCCCTCTACAGCCTTCAAAAACACAAATATCTGCCCCCCACCCCAAAAGCACCTTTATTTTGGGATGGGGGTGTCTCTTCCCCACAACCCTGGGCTGTGGTTGTGGGGGGTCTGTGGGCGGGGGGCTTATCGGAATCTGAAAGTCCCCCTTTAAGAAGGAGGCCCCCAGATTCCAGCCCCCCCATGTAAATGAGTATGGATACCCCTACCCATTCACCAAAAAAATGTTAAAAAAAAATAAAACACAGAGACAGTTTTTGACAATTCCTTTAATAAAAAATAAAAAATAAAACAACAGTGTCCCCTATGTAAACCCATTGTCAATCACATTGCCCACCACACCCGAAAAAGGAAGTTCTTATATAAGTAAGGGTGGGGCCAACTGGCGACATTACCTGGTGGCAACGCCCCCCCCCCCCTTTTGACGTCACGGTCTGGTGCATGCTGGGTCAGTGAGATCAGAAGGGGGCAGGGCAATCAAGCGATGTCGCCACCTATATATGAGCTGTCAAACGGCAGAGGAGGCATTCAGTGGTCAGCCGTTAATGAGTGCAGAGCGTTGTTTTTTTCCGGATTTGGCAGGCGATTGATTTACATTGGGGGACATTGTTTTTTAATAAAGTAATTGACAAAAACTGTCTCTGTGTTTTTATTACTTTTTGGTGAATGGGTAGGGGGTACTATGTACCCAATACTCATTCACACAGGGGGGGCGCCTCCCCCCCGCCCCAATCCACCCACCCCCCTATGTTAAGGACATGTGGCCTGGTATGGTTCAGGAGGAGGGAGGCACTTGCTTGTCTCCCCCTTTCCTGACCTGCCAGGCTGCATGCTCGGATAAGGGTCTGGTATGGATTTTGGGGGTGACCCCACAACATTTTTTTTTACATTTTGGCGTAGGATTTCCTTTAAAATCCATAACCCATTCCCTAACAACCAGCTGCACCCTGTGCAGCCCGCAGTGCATTGCAGGGCTTTCTGCAGGGCAAGCACCCACCAAACACCCTGCAAATTCTGGTGTTCCCTGAACGTGGCGAACAGCCAATGTTCGGCCCAAACTCATGCTCGGCCCGAACCGTTCACCCATCTCTAACCCTGGATTTTACTATTCCAAAATGGAAGAACAATGATTACCCATGAATTTTATTCTGTTTATCACACAGTTGCTTAAATCTATCATTTGCATATGCCAGCATTTAAAACATGTACCCACTAAAGGGCAACTACATCATTTTAAATGAGGGTGAATACATTAAATTCAGTCATATGAATATGTTTAAATTTGACTATTTTGTGTTCTAAATAGTCTATTAGGATATATAAGGTCTGAGCATAAATGGAATCATTGCTGTCTATGTTCTTTATAACATAAATGTGGTAGCTATATTGGGTGCAATATATTTTGAGAGTTTGATCACTAAGCAAGGAACATTCAAAAGGAGTTCAGATAAAGCGACCTGGCTACGCTCACTGCAATTTTGCCAATAGTTAGGATGAAGAAACTCCTGCCACAGGGCCAATCATTGGGCAGTAGTGTATCAGGGCTGTGTAACTGCATTGTATTTCCCCTTGCCTCGCATGCTGTGTTTGTTCCAGAGTCTCAGGAATACAGACCCTTAGGTGGATTCAGGTAGGCGGGCGCAGAGTTGCGCCGGCGTAGCGTATGGCATTTACACTATGCCGCCGTAAGTTAGCGAGGCAAGTACATGATTCACAAAGTACTTGCCTGCTAAGTTACGGCGGCGTAGCGTAATTCGGGCGGGCGTAAGCGCGCATAATTAAAATTCAGCTGAGGGGGTGTGTTTTATGCTAATGGAGGGTGACCTGACTTGATTGACGTATTTTACGAACGGCGCATGCGCCGTCCGTGTACATATCCCAGTGTGCATTGCGGCAAAGTACGCCGCACGGTCCTATTGGTTTCAACGTGGACGTAAGTTACGTCCAGCCCTATTCACGGACGACTTACGCAAACGCCGTAAAATTTTCAAATTCCGACATGGGAACGACGGCCATACTTAACATTACTATTCCAGCTATTTGATGGAATAACTTTAGGCCTCAAAGTGCATTACGTAAACGGCGTATCTTTACTGCGTCGGGCAAGCGTACGTTCGTGAATCGGCGTATCTACTAATTTACATATTCTAGGCCAACTGCAATGGAAGCGCCACCTAGTGATCAGACTAAAAAGTACACTTTAGGATACGACGGTGTAAGACACTTACGCCGCTCGTATCTGAGCCTAATTTAAGCGTATCTGGTTAGCAGAATACGCTTAAATTAGCGCGGCGCAGATTCAGGCATAGTCTATCTGAATCCACCTACCTAGCTTCTAAATTAAGTCAAGTTTATATTGGAGCAGTTTGATTAGCCTGAAATCACTTCTTGTTCTAATTTGGAGAGCTAAAAGAGCTAAAAAGCCAGGACACTGGACACTTTTTGGGGCATTAGGAAGGATGACACCTGGTGGAATACTAGAGGAGAAGGGAAACATTTAGAAACAATGGGCCAGATTCACAAACGAGATACGACGGCGTATCCGCTGATACGCCGTCGTATCTCTGTTTCTAACTATGCGGCTGATTCATAGAATCAGTTACGCATAGATAGCCCTAAGATCTGACAGGTGTAATTGACTTACACTGTCGGATCTTAAGGATGCAATTCTATGCCAGCCGCTAGGTGGCGAGGCCATTGCGGTCGGCGTAGAATATGCAAATGACTAGTTACGGTGATTCCCGAACGTCCGCGCTGCCCGTCGATCTAACTTTACGTAGTTTCCGTCGAGTTACGCCGCGTAAAATTAGGGCTGAGCCCTAGGTGTTCTAAACCATGTTAAGTATGGCCGTCGTTCCCGCGTCGAAATTTAAAAAATCACGTTGTTTGCGTAAGTCGTCCGTGAATGGCGCTGGACGCCATTTACGTTAACGTCTAAACAAATGACGTCCGTGCGACGTCATTTAGCGCAATGCACGTCGGGTAATTTTCCCGACAGAGCATGCGCAGTGCGTTCGGTGCGGGAACGCGCCTAATTTAAATGGTACCCGCCCCATTTGAATTAGGCGGGCTTGCGCCAAACGGATTTACGTTCCACCGCCGCAAGTTTACAGGTAAGATTTTTGAGAATCAGGCACTTACGCTGTAAACCTGCGGCGGTGTAACGTAAATGTGATACGTTACGCCGCCGTGGAGTAACGTACTTCTATGTGAATCTGGCCCACAGACCCTAGCTTCTAAATTAAGTCATATTTATATTGGAGTAGTTTGATTAGCCTGAAATCACTTCTTTTGGGGCATTAGGAAGGATGACACCTGGTGGAATACTAGAGGAGAAGGAGAAGGGAAACATTTAGAAACGGGGGGCCAAATCCTCAAAATCGTAGCCTAACTTAATTTTTCCCATTTAAGTTACACTGGCGGGAAAGTTCTACCTAAGTGCATGATCCACAAAGCACTTACCTAGAAATTTCACGCAGTGTAACCTAAATTCTCCCGGCGCAAGGCGGTCCTGTTATCCAGGGGGCGATGACAATTTAAATGAGGCGCGCTCCTGCTCCGGCCGTACTGCGCATGCTCGTGACGTCATTTTCCCGACGTGCATCGCGCGAAATTACGTTACGCCGGGCTTTGTGGATTGCGACGGGACAATAAAGTTGCGTCGGGTAAAAAAAAAGTTACGCGCCGAAAAATAAAATTCAAAATTTAAAAAAAATCGCGGCGATCGAAAATAAGGTCTGTTTTTACAAGGTGTAAACAGTTTACACCTTGTAAAAGCAGCCCTAATTTAACGTATGCAAACGTAAACTTACGCAGAAAAGCTTTGTGGATCTCCGTAAGTCCTCATTTGCATACGCAAAGCGGCATTTCAATGCGAAATGCCCCCAGCGGCGGATGCGGTACTGCATCCTAAGATCTGACAGTGTAAGTGTCTTACAGATGTCAGATCTTCTGCCTATCTTTGGAAAACTGCTTCTGAGGATCAGTTCCAAAGATAGGCACAGGGATACGCAGGCTGAACAGCAGTTCCGCCTGCGTATCCCTTTTGAGGATTTGGCCCGATGTGCTTGGTCATCGGAGCTTCAGGTTCACCCAACCTTTAGGCTTTCAAGCTTTAAGCTTTCAACTTCAGCATCATGATGAGATGCTATGTATAGGACAGTGTGATTTCCCATACTACAAACCACATGAACATCCAAACTCCCAAGATATGTTCTGTTATTTGTCCTTTTCCTGACATTTATATCATTTTTCTTTATCATTGATCACATTGTTTTAAGGCTCTGTCTTATGTAGGATGTCTGCATTCTTTGTTTTCATTGTTTTTGTATTTTGGCAGTCTTTGGTCATCTGTAGCAATCTCTGATAATCTTCTATAATCATGTCAGCCCATAGTAGTTTCCTTTAGATTGTATAAGGTCTTTGTTAGTCTCCTTTGATATGTGCACAGTCTTTGACAGTCTCCTGTTGCAGATGAGCAGTCTTTGACAAAATCTTGAAACGTCTTAAGCCTCTGACAGTGTCCTTCAGAATATCTGTCGTTTCTAGCAGACTAGAGACAGAAACATTGGCAGTTTTAAACAGTATCATTTTAAAGCATTTTTTTTTCAATGTGGCAACATTAGATGAAATTAAAGTGTCATTTAACCCACATCTTTATAAACCACCAATAAATGTTGTATTGTATGCTGTTCATACTCACACATTACTTGGGATTTGTTTTCTGTAGTCTGCAAAAAAAACTGTTTTGCAGAATACAGTCCACGTACCCACTGCAGTTGGAGATTTTTCAGAACAGTATTGGCAGCTAGTGCACATGCTCAGTTTACAGTGAGTTTTTATGCTGAGCATGTCCTGCCTATTATACCTGAGGAGCCCATGTGACTATAGATTAACACATGTGGGTATATACACAGTGGTAAATGACAGCACCCTCCCTCCCTCCTACTCCATGCTCACTAACTAGTTGAACACAATGGGGACGACATAATACATCTTGATTAATGGAGGCTTTACCTCCCTGTAATTCTTTTTTTTTTTTTTTCTTTGCCCCACTTCAGACTCTACCTCATAGAGTGCTTGTTTATGCTCATGTTCTGCGTGCCAGCCCATTGCATCTCTATTTTGGTTTCGCATCATTAGTGTCACTTTTCTTTATGTGGGTTTCTTTTTTTTTTTTTTTTCTTTTTTCTTTATATTGTTATTTCCCATTCTTTTTTGTTCTACTTCCTTTCCTTTTTTCTCTCTCTTTTTTTTTTTAACATATGCTATTGTATCATACACACATACATCTAAACACATATAGACCCATATGTTACTTCCTTTGCATAGAACAAAAAAAAAAAAAGGCATCAAAAGTTGACCCTTCCAAATTTTACCCCCCCTCGTCCCTCCCCCCCCTCCCCGTCTCACCCTAGACCTTCTCTCAAGTCCTCTAATTCTTTCTGATTTTCTTCTAAGAAAGCGGTTAGGTTTCTTCCCTTAACTTTTCTGCGTAACTCCATGATTTCTTGAAAATCCTCCAATCCTCCCATTTTGTGCTTAATAAGATATTGTTGCCCTCTAAACCCTCTTTCAGTTCATCCATTTTATATGTTTCTTCGACCGCATCGATCCATTCCCAAATTATAGGGGGGGCTGGGTCTTGCCACCATCTGGGAATTAATCTCTTGGCAGCGTTCAAGAGATGCGGTACGAGAGTTTCCCTGTACCTTTTAATGCCTTCTTCTCCCCCGTGGAATAGAACGACCCACGGGTCCATCTTTATCTTTTTCTTTGTAATCTCTTCCACGCAACCCAGTATATTTTCCCAGTACTTTTTTATTTTAGGGCATCCCCACCAGAGGTGTGCCATATTTCATGGTGATCTACAGCCCCTCCAGCAGTCCCCTGTCTGCCCCTCTTCAAATTTTCTTAATTTATCCGGTGTCATATACCACCCGGAGATACATTTAAAACACATTTCCGCCGTGCGACTGTCTACCGCGGAGGAGTGTGTCAGAGTCAACATTCTCTCTACTGTGGCCCTATCCCTCTGTGTGCCCAATTCCCTTTCCCATTTTTCAATGAATGGAGGTGTGCTCAGCTCCCCTATCTTCAGTAGTATCTTATATAGTTTTGAAATCGTACCTTTAGATCTTTCTGTAGTACAAATTTTTTCCAATTCTGACAACTGATCTCCTGACCTCAATGGGTGTGGGAGATCTTGAATAAAATGGTTTAGCTGCTGGTACCTCCACTCATTGATTTCCATTAAATTTTTATTAAGTTTTAACTCCTGCAGTGTTTTAATGTGACCCTCGTTCATTATATCCCTTAATTGTGCAGTATCTTTTTTAATCCAATGCCCCCCCACTTGTGTCATACCAGGTGCGAAAAATTCATTATTTTTCAGTGCTATGAGGGGTGAATTATATTCCTTCTCAACTTTTCTATATACTGTGTCCCATATTTTCAGTGCATTTTTTGTTATCTCGTGTAGGTTTATGTCCAGTGTCCTAAATTACATAGTTACATAGTTACATAGTTAGTCAGGTTGAAAAAAGACACAAGTCCATCCAGTTCAACCACAAAAAACAAAATAAAAAAACACAGTAAAATCCTATACACCCAACTTCATACCCACAGTTGGGGAGGATTCCAAATTATCTTATCTAACCTTACGTGTGATAGTTAATTTTCTAATCTTACCCACCTTTTTTCTTTGTTGACTCTGGCCCACTCCACCACTCTTGTTAATATAACCGCATCGTAATATCCCCTAACATCCGGGACGGCCAGCCCTCCCTTTTTTTTTGATTGCCTTAGTGTTTGGAGTGATATCCTATGTTTCTTATTCTTCCATATAAAATTCATAATTAGTTTGTTAAGGGCTGAAAGCAACGTTCTTGGGAGTGCTATAGGGATCATCTGGAATTTATATAGGATCTTAGGCATGATGACCATTTTGCAGTAATTGATTCGTCCTATCCATGATATTGCTCTATTTTCCACCCTTTTTGTCTCTTTCTTAATTTCGTTTAGCAGTGGGATAAAATTGATCACATAGGTTTTTTTGATTGATTTTGCTAACAAGATCCCAAGATATTTAAGTTCGCTGACCCAAGCGCAACGATGGTTCGCTTTCAGAAGTTTTTCTTCTGTCTTACTTATGTTTATACTCACGATCTCCGTTTTGGTGATATTTAATTTAAAGTTTGAAATTTCTCCATACTCATTACAAAGGTTTAATAGGTTTGGGATTGATATTTTGGGTTCAGTTAAATAGAAGAGGACGTCGTCTGCAAAAGCTGCGAGTTTGTGTTCCTCCTCTCCTATTTTGATCCCTTTTATTTTTTGACAGTTGCGGATCTTGGCTAACAGGGGTTCCATTGATAAAACAAACAGCAGGGGTGACAAAGGGCACCCCTGCCTCGTTCCGTTTTTCATTTGGAATGTTTGCGAGAAACTGCCGTTTATTTTTATTTTAGCCATGGGGGTCTGATAAAGGGCGGCAACCCAATTCATCATCTTCTGACCGAACCCCATTTCCTTTAAGGTAGAGAGCATAAGTCCCCAGTCTACCCTGTCGAACGCTTTCTCTGCGTCTATCGACAGGAGTAGACCTGGGGACCCCATTGCCCTCATTCTCCGAATTATCAAGAGTGTTCTTACTCCGTTGTCTCTCCCCTCTCGCCCCTGAATGAAACCCGTCTGATCTGTATGTACTAATTTGTTCATTTCGTGCTTAACTCTCCCGGCCAATATCCTTGCGAACAGTTTTATATCTGTATTGAGCAAGGATATTGGCCGGTAGCCCAAGCAGCTTTCCATGTCTTTGCCTTCTTTTGGGATAACAGTGATGATTGCTTCAGAGGCCTCCTTACTTAATTTGTACCCCTTCCCAAGTCCATTAAAAAAAAACCAGAAAAGAAATTCAAACGTTTAAAAAAAATTTATACTTAGACACCTTTCACCCAACCCCGCCCTGCAGGCTACACGTGTTATTACATCAACACCAAGTCCTGGCTTCCTTTTTTTTTTTTTTTGGGAAACAAAGGGTCAAGCTGGGGAAGAAAATCAGGAGGAAAAATCTAACATGAGTAAAATGATAAGTAGATCAACAAAGGGGGGTCCCCCCACTACCCCAAGAAATACAACAGCAACAAGCTCAATAAGGCCCTTCGTGACCAGTGGAGAAAGCCCGCAGGCTCTCGGAGCTCAGGGGACAACAAAGCAACAACAAGGTAACAAAATAAAAAAGAATGAAAATAAGAAGCCCCAGAGTGAAGCCTCCAGAGAAACCTCCTTGGAATCAAGAGAGGAGGTGTCTATGAGTAGTGGTCTGGAAAGTAGTAGGATTGACGCACAGTCCCCCTCAAAGGGAGAAATGGCAGAGATGTTGCTAAAGTTGGAAAACGCGATAAAGGGGGAAATACAGAACCTGCGGACAGATCTGGGTCACATGCTCGTCAGAATAGAATCAGCAGAGGAGCAAATTGAGAAACAAGCCCAAGAATCAAACTTACTAAAAATTCAGATCGATCAGATTCAATCACAACAGAGGCATATCCTATATAAATTAGAAGACCAGGAAAACAGAAACCGGAGACAAAATCTGAGGATAAAATCAATACCAGAGAAGAGGGGGGAGGATCTCAGGGTAATAATGCAGACGATATTTAACCCTGTACTGAAAAGAACAGCAGACAATCCTATCATGATTGAAAGGGTACATTGTGTGGGAAATCCGAAAAAAAGCGCCATCCGAGCGAATAAGAGATGTTATAATAAGGTTTCGATTCTATGAAGATAAAGAAGAAATATGGAAGAAGTTGAGGGGGCAACCCCCGATAGTTTTCGAAGGGGTGGAAATCCGGATCTTCACCGACGTGGCCCCAGAAACCTTGGGGAGGAGATGGTTGTTAAAACCACTCCTAAAACAGATGATTGATCTAAATATTAAATACAACTGGGGATTCCCTGCGTGTTTAATTGGGACTAGAGAGGGAAGATCAGCGATCTTGAGATTCCCCGAGGACTTAAGTGAATTTTGCAGAAAATTGGACATTCCGATCCCTGACTTGCCGGGATGGGTGTAGGGGGGGGGGGAACAAGAGAGAGGGAGGGGGCTTTCCTTTTCGAGATTCCTCTCCCCTCTCCCTCTCTTTTCACGCGGTCCCGACTTAAGCTGCAATACGCTTCTCTGGGGTCCTCCATGAGGACGTACCTCCCCTTCCTTTTTCTTTTTTTTTTTTTTTCTCTTCCTCTTTCCATCTGTTCTGGGAGTTGAGGGGGGCACCGGGTGATAGGGGGAGGATGATTGCAACTAGTCCTCCACCCCCTCTTTTTAAAGAAAGGAGGGGGTGGAAGAAAAATCCTAAACCTCACCCAGAGCGAACTGAACAAAGGGTAATTGGTTCAGAGGTCTTTAATAGGCCAATTGGGAGGGTGGAGGAGAGGGGGGGTGGGACGGGAGGAGGGAGGGTTGGGGTTCAGGGGTCTTTAATAGACCAAATGGGAGGGCGGGAGGAGGGGAGGGGGAAGGGGGGGGGACGGACGGGGGGAGGGAGGGAAGATACCCTGTCTCACCTAGACAACTAGAAGAGAGCGTAAACCATAAAAAATGGAGACATAGACTTAGGGGGAAAGAAAAAAGGAAAAAAATAAAAAAAAAACGACGATGCCAGTAATTAAATGTCTCTCATATAATGTAAAGGGTCTAAACAGCCCATCCAAGAGACACAAGGTGTTAAAGGAATTGAAACATTATAGGGCAGATATCGCTTTCTTACAAGAAACCCATCTCACAATAGGATCAAATATAAGGATATACTCGTCGGACTTCCCTACTTGGTATTATGGAGATACCATTTCCAAGAGGGCCAGAGGGGTAGCAATTGGGATAGCAAAGGGGACTAGGTTTGTGCTTACAGATAGACTAACAGACACAGAAGGGAGATTCCTCTTTTTGAGAGGAAAACTGGAGGAAGAAGAGTATACCCTTGCAAACGTATACGCTCCTAACACTTCCCCGATGAAATACTTATTGGGAATTCTGGGGAAATTAAAAGACTACAGCAGGGGAAAGATAATACTAGGAGGAGACCTAAATTTCTGTATGGATCCAAAGGCTGACAGATCACACCGGACATCAGAAACTCAAGATACACAATTAAGAAAGGTCAAAGGTCAAGGTCAAGCTTACATAGAAATCAGTTAGTGGATACATGGAGGATTTTTAACCCTAGTCAGCAAGATTACACTTTTTTTTCCCAGGTACATGGTAGCTATTCTCGGATCGACCACATATTCGTCGACCATAGAATGCTGGAGGGGGTGGTCGAGACGAGAATAGGGCCCATGACGATCTCGGACCATGCGCCCATTAGTATATCTATAAAAATCCTAGGTAACCAAAGGCCCTATCAAAACTGGAGATTAAACGAGGAACTATTGATCGATGAGAAAAGTATAACAAGGGTTAAAAAAGAACTAGAAGAATATTTTAAGATAAATGAGACAGAGGAAATCTCGGCAGCAACCCTATGGGATGCACACAAGGCAGTGATAAGAGGGGTTTTGATCTCGGAAGGAGCAAGGAGGAAAAAGGAAGCGATTAGTAAAAAAGTTAAATTAATTGATGAGATTTTCAACCTAGAACAAAAACACAAAAAAGATGGAAAGCAACGAGATGTATACCTGACCCTAGTCAACAAGCGAAATAAACTCAAAGATCTTATGGACCAGGAAACAAGAAAAGAATATAACTCAATAGCAAGGGAAAGATATAGGTGGGGAAATAAAACAAGCAAACATCTGGCTCGGCTGGTGCAAAAAAAGAAATCAAGGAATTATATTGACAAAATTAAAAACGAAAAAGGAGGGGTTTCCCATACAACAAAAGAAATCGCCGAAACATTTAGATTATATTACGAAAAACTATACTCAGTAGAACAAAAGAATTGGCAGATAGGCGAGAAAGAAAATAAGATCACAACCTTTTTAAAAGAAGCAAGACTCTCAAAAATTAGCCAATCGGAAGCTGCGGGGATGGATAGGCCAATTACGGAAAATGAGATCAAATTAGCATTAACAAGCTCAGCCTCAGGTAAAAGCCCAGGCCCAGATGGCTTTACAGTAATGTATTACAAAAAATGTAAAGAGATATTACTACCAAAGCTTTGTAAATATTTTAATGGACCTCCCTGTAATTCTAAGACATAGGCTGGAGGAGTATGACACAGCCTGTGACTGGCAGTAAAATAATTAAAGTGTCATTATCCACATACAGAAAGAGAAGGGAGGATTTACATAGCGCCAACAGTATGTGCAGCGCTTTACAAAATTAAGGCAGACATTACAGTTACAATTCAATTTGGTACAACAGGAATCAGAGGACCCTGCTCGTTAGAGCTTACAATCTTAGAGATCGTAAATTAAACAGTGTATGCATAGGTGTGCGTAAAAGGGTGTGTCGGGTGTGCCTGGGCCTGCAAAGCTGCCAGCTTCCCTTCTCTCTTCTCAGGAGCGGGAAAGGGGCTGGAAAATATTTCACCAACCAGCCTTCTTTGCTGAATGAACACAGTGAGTGATCCTGTCTTAATTGTTAACTGAAGTATAGTAAAAAAATATGTTTACTGCAGGCAGCAGAGAAAGGACTGGGGAATCGATGTCCTCAGTTTATTTCTCTGTTTCAAAAGTAAGACATCAGGGGTCTGTTTAGACCCAAACAGCCAGACTAGTTACGGTTCTAAACTACCATAATTAAAATGTAAAAAAAAAATTGCATGACAACCACTCTTCCAGAATGATGTCAGATAGGATTAACAGAACAATAAAGCACTTTGCCACTGAAGAAAGGGTTTGAGTGAATCTTGGTTGGGGAAATGTTTGCATTGGCAAATCTTGTTTGATGTAGTTTTTGAAGGGTAAATCTCATGTAAACAGGTAAAAACAACTATGCTAAATAAAATCAAAAAAATCAAATCTTATGTGAAAATGGGTGAACAAATATACCCTGTAGTATAAAAAAAAAGTACAAAGTTATTGGCTGATATATGTGGCAAAACTGCAATAAACAGAGAAAGCTATCATTAGGTTAAAGGTGTTGTAAAGGTTTGTTTTTATTTTCTAAATAGGTTCCTTTAAGCTAGTGCATTGTTGGTTCACTTACCTTTTCCTTCTAAATATTTATTTTCTTTGTCTGAATTTCTCACTTCCTGTGAAGCGTCTCCGAGCAGGGATGTAGTCTCAAGGGAGGGGGCGTGCACACTGAGCCCAGCCAGAACAGCTCGGGTGATGGGGGCAAGCTTACTGAGGAGGAACAGGAAGTGAGAAATTTAAACAAAGAAAAAAAACATTTAGAAGGGAAATCGAAGGAAAAGGTAAGGGAACCAACAATGCACTAGCTTAAAGGAACCTATTTAGAAAATAAAAAACAAACCTTTACAACCCCTTTAAAGTTAAATAAAATAATTATCAATGTTGTTTCTTTTCTATATAGTAAGTATTGGGAAATACATTTTTAAACTATAGTTACTGTATATCAATAGCCTACAATTTATGCTCAATATTTAATACACAATAGTACTTTGTTGGTATCTTTTCAGTTTGAATTCATTTTTTTTTCCTAGTGTATTTTGTGCGTGTACTCAAGAGAGGAGCCGGGCTGCAGGAGTTGGGAGCAGGCAGGCCTCCTCCAGAGGCAATCTGCCACCTTTCTCCATGCCCCGGGTGGCAATGGCGGGTGTGTGAGGGGGTCCTCCCACACAGCCCACCCTACCTGCTCCGCTTTGAAGCCCAACGGGGCAGAGGGACTCCCTATAAGGGAGTGAGAGGATCTAGCCCGCTCAACCAGCCCCGTTAGTCTTTCGCCTCTCTTTTTAGAGACCGCGTGGTCAAAGTGCGTGCATGTTAACTCAATTTCGAGTGCGTGTAAGTTTGAATTCATTTTGAATAATGGAGTATGCTATATATTGTAACTTGTCAATTCTTAAGCTAGCTACACATTATACAATTTTCTTGTATTTACCAAAACAATATAATATGAGGTCAAGCCTAAACACTTTCAAAATTGTATGCAATCAGAGAGGCCCTTGCACTACATAGCTGAAGGTAAATCTAAGGCCGCGTACAGACGAGCAAACATGTACGATGAAACCGGTCCGCCGGACCGTTTTCACCGTACATGTCTGCCCGGGGATTTCTGTATGATGGCTGTACTCACCATCATACAGAAATCCGCGCGTAAACAATATGCGGGGCGTGGCCGCGCCGTCGCCGCGACGATGACGCGGCGACGTGGGCGGCCCTGCCAGTTCAATGCTTCCACGCATGCGTCAAAGTCATTCGACGCATGCGAGGGATGGCGGGCTCTCGGACATGTACGGTAGGTCTGTACAGACGACCGAACATGTCAGAGCGGACAGGATTCCAGCGGGCTGTTTCTAAACAAGTTTGGAAATATTTGCCCGCTGGAAAAAGGCCCGGCGGGCAAATGTACGCTGGAATCCTGTCCGCTCGGGCCTACGCACGACCGAACATGTCTGCTGAAACTGGTCCGCGGACCAGTTTCAGCAGACATGTTCGGTCGTGTGTACGGGGCGTAAAAGGAAAAAAAAAAAGTTTAATGTTTAGATGTGGTGGTCTTTTTTAGGCTTTTTTCTTTGCTGATCCAACCACTAAGTCTGTTTTTTTATTCTTTTAACAGACAAAGCTGTCGAACAAAAATGACAGTTGGGGGGTTGGGACAAAACATTTAATGGATAGGGCTGCTTACAATTGTCTGCTGTTATTCATTTATATACATTCTAAAAACCTTTTTTCCAAAAGGATTTTTTTTTACTGTAAATGTTTAAAAGGGTTTGTTGGAATTCCAATTTGTTTTATTAGTCAAGTCCATCCAAATGATACATCTAATACTATTCTCTATGCTGATTGATGATGCTGGCGTCCAAGAGTGTCTCTGTTGTTCCTCCATCATATCTACAAAACGAAGGCAGCCACCACATCGAAAAATTGGTAAGCTGCAATATATACATTTTTGCTTTTGGATTTAATACCACTTTAATGTATATAGAGCTATTGGAAGCCTGTGCATTTGTAGGCACCTCTCTTCCAAAAATGTATAACGGAATTATGTCATTCTGTAGAAACTACCCTGTCATGGCTTTGGCATGACATCTGAGGCTCTGAAGTCTGCTATGAATCCCAGGATGGCTGCCTGTGACCTCAGGCAAATCATTTTTTTCCATAACACCTTAGGCACTAAAATTACAATGTAACTTCTACGGACAGATGCATACTGTGAAACAAGTTCCGAGAAATTAGATTTGCTTGGAAGTGCTGCTTTAGCAAAAGCAAAAAAAAAAAAAAAACTGTAATTAACATATACCTCTTTATAATAGGTACTAATTGAGATTTTAATGGCAAGTTTCACTTATAATTAATTGCAGCGTGAATGAATGTTAAGGTGTACTCATACATTTTAGTTCAAACAGAAAATTACATTTAGGAAAGAAACCTTTTAAATTGTTTTGGGTGGAGTGAAAATAAATTGAACCTGCTATTCCCTTTGACCACTTCAATACCGGTCACTTTCACACAGGGGAGGGCTGGCAGCCGTATGGCTGGGGGGCAAGTCCAGTCAATTGGCACATAGAGCCGATGGTGGAAAAGTGATGGATCGGGGAAAACAGTCTAAGATTTTCCATGATCACAAAGGTGGGGGAGTACAATGTGGCCCTCCAGAGCCCCTGGCAGGGGCTGATTGTCAATTTTTGGCCTGGGGCAAGTATAACCCAGAGGCCCATGGTGGAGTGACTAGGTCCCACTCTCCCACCCGCCACTCATTGCTAGAGCCGTTTTTGTGTTTTTTGCACACATGTTTAAAAATTATTTTAGACCTGAAGATTACACAAAACCTCCAAACATTATATATTTCCTGAAAGCTGATACCCTAGACCAGGGCTTTTTTCAGGGGGAACTTGGGGGAACTCAGTTCCACCACCTCTGGCTCAGACCCCTTGGTGCCTGCTCACCACAATCACTTGTATACACAGAAGTCTGGTTTCTGTGTTTACAAGTGACAGCTCTGCACTCTGTGTGTAACCCGCCTGAACTCTGCACTCTGTATGTAATGCAATCCTGGTATTTAATGCCCCTTTAAGACCCTTCTACTGTTTGTGAAATCTGAACAGGGTCGTGGTTAAGTTCCTGCACCTATTTTCTGAGAAAAAAAGCTCTGCCCTAGACAATAACATTTTTTTTATGTCACATGTTATTATCGCAAAGGTCGAGGAAATGCAACATTTCTGTAAAAAAAAACACACTAAAGTGATTTTTAGGGCAAACAAACGCAATAAACTACCCACATTTTTGGTAATATATAAAAGACGAGGTTGCATCGAGTAAATAGATCCAACATATTAAACCTTAATTTTGTGTGAAATGGCAACAAACTTCAGTACCCAATATTTTCTATAGGCGACGCTTAAAAAACCCTGATCACCTACCATCTCACAGCTAATCTACATACACATCCCATAATACTCAAGGCAGACAGACACAATAGAACAATGGAATACAGCCACACGCTAAATGACCCAACACAGAGCACACCATAATATGAGACAAAATACAATATATATATATATATGGCTTTTTTCTCAAAAAAAGCTCCACCATCGTCCACATATCTTACTATTGTTGCTGTATTGAAGCACCCAGGCAGCCCTAGTACCTCCACTGTAGATAACTTCTGTGTTTACAGATGATAGTGGTAGGCAGAGAGCCAGAAGTGGTGGAACTCAGTTCCACCAAGTTCCAGCTAAAAAAAAAACTGTATATATATATATATGTATATGTGTGTGTGTAACATTCCAGTGTGACTTAGACATAGGCGGTGCATGGAGAGCTGAAACAAGGTCTTCCCAACCTCTCCAAGGGATTTTGGGTTCCACAGGCCCCCCCGCCCAAAGTGACTCCTGTCACAACCCCCATACTTAAAAAGCCCTCATTGGGTCCAACTAGCCTGAACAACTTAAGACCCATCTCCTTGCTCCCCTTTGTGTCAAAACTTTTAGAACTCTTAAGCCTCGTACACACGATCGGATATCTGATGGAATTTAATCCGATGGATTTTTTCGTCGGATATCCGATGAAGCTCACTTTCATCAGTCTTGCCTACACACCATCAGTCAAAAATCCGATCGTGCCAAAACGCGGTGACGTGAAACACTACGACGTGCTGAGAAAAATTAAGTTCAATGCTTCCGAGCATGCGTCGACTTGATTCTGAGCATGTGTGGATTTTTGACTGATGGACTTCCACACAGACAATCGTTTTTTTCTATCGTTTTTTTTTATCCATAGGAACATTTTTAAACATGTTCTATTTTTTTTCACCAATGGAAAACAAACCGATGGGGCTCACACACAATCGGTTTGTCCGATGAAAACAGTCCATCGGTCTATTTTCATCGGACAAACCGATCATGTGTACAGGGCTACAACCGTCTTAACTCCTTCCTCACTGACAACAACCTTCTTGACTCCTTACAGTCTACTTTTCGCCCGCTACACTCCACTGAAACTGCCCTACTGAAACTCACTAATGAACTACTAGCTGCTAAAACCAATTGCCACTACTCCGTACTCATACTACTCGACCTCTCTGCAGCCTTTGATACTGTTGGCCAACCCCTCCTCCTCAAAAAACTCCACTCTTGGCCTTCAAGACTCTGCACCCTCCTGACTCTCCTCCTACCTATCACAACGCTCCTTCAGTGTGACCTATAACTCTGTTTCCTCCTCTCCACTTCCTCTTTCTGTAGGGGTACCTCAAAGTTCTGTCCTCTGACCCCTTCTCTTCTCCATTTACACCTCCTCCCTCGGTCTGTTAATAAACTCCCATGGCTTCCAGTACCACCTCTATGCTAACGACACACAAATCTATCTCTCTACTCCTCATCTCACTCCTTCAGTCTCCTCTCGCATTACTAACTTACTAACTGACATATCAACATGGATATCACACCACTTCCTCAAACTCAATCTTTCTAAAACTGAGCTCATAATTTTTCCTACAACCCGTGCCCCCCGACTTCTCCTTCTTCTTTTCAAGATCAATAATACAACCATCAGTCCCTCCCCTCATGCCAAGATACTAGGTGTAATCCTAGACTCTAACCTGTTCTTTCAGCCCCAAATCCAATCACTGTCCAATTTATCCAGACTTCACCTCCGAAACATCTCCAAAATATGCCTCTTTCTAACTGTTGACACCACTAAGCAACTTATTCACTTCCTTGTTATCTCTTGACTTGACTATTGTAACTCCCTCCTCATTGGCCTACCTCTCTACCACACCTCTCTGCCAATCCCTCCACTGGCTTCCCATTGCCCAACGAATAAAATTCAAAACACTAACATAAACATACAAAGCCATTCACAATTCTGCCCCAAGCTACAACACCAATCTTATCTCCAAATATGACCCATACCGTCCTCTCCGCTCCTCCCAAGACCTTCTGCTCTCTAGCTCCCTTGTCTCCTCCTCCCATGCTCATCTCCAGGGCTTCTCCAGAGCCCCTCCCATCCTCTGGAACTCACAACCACAATCTATCCAGTTATCTCCCACTCTGTCCACTTTTAGGCGAACCCATTAAAACTCATCTCTTCAGGGAGGCCTATCCTGCCTCTAGCTAACAACCAAATCTTCTCTTCCCCTCAACAGTTCATCCCTCACAGTCCCTACCTTTTGTTTCACCAGCCCCTCCCTCTTAGATTGTAACAAAGCACAAAAAGTCATCCCGGGACGTTGAATGAGGTGAATGCGATTAGCCAGTCACATGACACAAGTAAATGCAGTGTCAATATTTTTTTTTAAATTGTCATGCATGTATGAAAAACATGAGAAATTGCTAAGCCAATTAGCTGATACATACAATATAGAACAGTATCATTATACATGTAGCAGTATAAAATGTAGATAGCAGGGATGAGGAGAGTGAGATGATCTAAATGCATAAGTACGATTAAAATGTGAAAGGATGTATAGCACGCCATACTGGGAGTATGTACTTGAATGAGAGGAAAAGAAAAAATGCCTGATTACCATCAATCAATGGAAGAATTTGAACTCACCTAGAGCTAGTGAGCTGTCAAATGTGAATGAGATGGAAATAGTAGAGAAATCCCAGCCATGACTGACCCCCAATATATAACCCCAGAAGAGCCCAGCAAACTCCGCCCCCAATGCCATGTGTGAGTGACAGGGCACGCAAACATAGAGTACGCTCTCCGCTAAATAGGGGTGCGCATGCTTGATCACCCCAGGTCACTCATGCTGTCAAAGCACGCATCAACGAGCCAACGCTGCAGCCGCAGACGTCTCTTGGTGGGCATGGTTACATGGCGCCGATGTGTAGGTGGCCCCACCCATTCAAATTGGACAGGGGTTGACAACAGGAGGTATGAAAACCTCCCTTGTGGAGATCATAGCTCCTAAACCAGAGGATGACCAATGCTACCAGCAGGGAGCAGAAACAGGAACCTGAATCAGCCTATGGAAAAAGTGGCTCCTAAAGTGTTAAACAGAGCAGCTGAAAGTCTGATAGATGTTGTGAGTAATATGGCCAGGGCCGATCCTGGGGTCACAGACGCCTGGTTGCCGAAATATTTCTAGCGCCCCACATGGGCATGGTCATCTTACCAACTCCTCCCTTTTACAAATGTTGGGAACCACTTAAACACAGAGATGCTCCCCTAAGAAGTCTTTGTTACCCTGGGATCCTCCCATGATCTTTTAACAATAAAGAAAATACTGGAAGAGCGTATACTAATGAGACCTGGAGGGGAACCTTTCTGATGCACACAGAGACTGCAGATATAGTAGATATAGTACAGGAGATGGTCAGAAACTGCAGACATGATACAAGAGATAGTCAGAGTTGCAATCATAGTACAGGAGATGGTCAGAGAGTGCAGACATATTATAGGAGATATATTATAGGAGACGGTCAGAGACTGGAGATATAACACAGGTAATGGTCAGAGACTGCAGATATAATACAGGAGATGGTCAGAGACTGCAGTTCCTATGGACGTAAGTAGTTAATAGCCATTCTGAATTGCCTGTGGCGACTCCGCTGTATCCTGGCAATGACCAGGGATGGCACTAGGCTGTGTGGCGTCACTAGGGTTGGTGTCACCTGGTGCGGTAAAACATGGTGTCACCCCCCTTCCACCACCTATAGTCGCCTCTCAGTACAGACCCCCTCTACTAAGTATAGACCCCCTCCGTCAGTGCAGACTCCCCACTAAATATAAAACCCTCCCTCAGTACAGACCCCCCTCCAACAGTATAGACCCCCCAGGACAAACCACCCCTCTCCATTAGTACAGACCCCCTCATGACAAACCACCCCCCTCCATTAGTACAGACCCCCCCAGGACAAACCACCCCCCTCAATTAGTACAGACCCTCCTCTATTAGTACAGACCCCCCTCAGGACGAACCAACCCCTCAATTAGTACAGACCCCCCAGGACAAACCACCCCCCCTCCATTTGTACAGACCCCCAGGACAAACCCCCCTCTCCATTAGTACAGACCCCCCAGGACAAACCACCCCCTTCATTAGTACAGACCCCCCCTCCAGTAGTAAAGACGTCCCAAAACAACCCCCACTCCATTAGTACAGACTCCCCAGGACAAATTAATCCCCCTCCATTAGTACAGACTCCCCAGGACAAACCCCCCATTAGTACAGACTCCCCCAAGGATAAACCCCCCTCTTAGTACAGACTCCCCCCAGGACAAACCCCCCATTAGTACATATTCCCGCAGGACAAACCTCCCCATTAGTACAGACTCCCCCCAGGACAAACCCCCCCATTAGTACAGATTCCCCCCAGGACAAACCCCCCCATTCGTACAGACTCCCCCAAGGATAAACCCCCCTCTTAGTACAGACTCCCCTCAGGACAACCCCCCCATTATACATATTCCCCCAGGACAAACCCCCCCATTAGTACAGACTCCCCCCAGGACAAACGCCCCCATTAGTACAGATTCCCCTTAGGACAAACCCCACCATTAGTACAGACTCCCCCAGGCCAAACCCCCCTCCATTAGTACATACCCCCCAGAACAAACCCTTTTCTCCATTAGTACAGATTCCCCTTAGGACAAACCCCACCATTAGTACAGACTCCCCCAGGCCAAACCCCCCTCCATTAGTACATACCCCCCAGAACAAACCCTTTTCTCCATTAGTACAGACCCCCCAGGATAGCCCGGCCATTAGTACAGACCCCCCAGGACAAACCCCCCATTAGAACAGACTCCCCCCAGGACAAATCCCCCTCCATTAATACAGACTCCCCCCAGGACAAACCCCGTCTCCATTAATACAGACCCCCCAGATCAACCTCACCTCTCCATTAGTACAGACCCCCCAGGACAGCCCCCCCCTATTAGTACAGACTCCCCCCAGGAAAAAAACCTCCATTAGTACAGACCTCTCCAGAAAAACACCCACATTAGTACAGACTCCCCCCAGGACAAACCCCCATTAATACAGACTCCCCTAGGAAAAACACCCCTCCATTAGTACAGACCTCCCTTAGGACAAACCACCCCCCTCCAGTAGTACAGACCCCCCAGGACAACCCCCCTCCATTAGTACAGACCCCCAGGACAAACCACCCCCTCCATTAGTACAGACCCAACCAGGACAAACCCCCCATTAGTACAGACCCCCAGGACAAACCCCCCATCAGTGCAGACTTCACCAGGACAAACCCCCCATTAGTTCAGACCCCCCAGGACAAATCCCCCATTAGTACAGACCACCCAGAATAAACCCTCCATTAGTGCATACCCCCCCATTAGTACAGACCCCAGGACAAACCCCCAATTAGTACAGACCCCCCAGGACAAACCCCCCATTAGTACAGACCCCAGGACAAACCCCCCATTAGTACAGACCCCAGGACAAACCCCCTTCCCCTTCATTACTACAGACCCCCCCAGGACAAACCCCCCCTCCATTACGGTACATAAAAACACCCAGGTGGCAGCTGCAGAGGAGAGGACAGTGTGCAGCCTGCGCCGTCCGGGTGGAGCACAGATCACAGCAGGCAGGAGTTTTTTGAGACACAGAGAGGAGGAGAACATGTGTCAGGCACGGACACCCCCTTAGCGACGTCAATGAGCGGCTAGTCTCTCTCCACACAGAGACAGCCGATCCGATCTCTGGCTTCTTCACTCTCCTCCTCTAACAGGAGGAGGGAGGGGGACGGGCTTAGGCTAGGAAAACAGCAGCGGCGGCGGGGAGAGCCGCCTCTCTACACGAACAAGGAGAGGAGGAGGATGGAGGGGAGCACTCTGGCGCTTCAGCGCCCCCACCTCTGTGGCGCCTGGGTGAACTGCACCCCGTGCAACCGCGTAGAATCGGCCCTAAATATGGCTAGTGCTGGCATCAGACCAAGGTTGGGCTAAATGAGTGTCTTCCACCCGGGTTCAATAAGAAAAGAGACAAAATGGTCTGCTGTCACCTGAAAAGCACCTCCATTCCAATATATACAACAAAACACAAAAAGTCACCCCAGGACTATGAATGAGGTGAATGCTGTTAGCCAGTCACATGACACAATTTTTAATACATTTCGATACTGCATTTGCATTGCATTTGTCATGTGACTGACTAACCCCATTCACCTCATTCAAAGTTCCCGGGCGACTTTTTGTGTTTTTTGTATATATTGGAATGGAGGTGCTTTTTGGGTGACACCAGACCATTTTCTCTCTTCTCTTAGATTGTAAGCTCGCAGGAGCAGGGCTCCTCTAACCCATTGTAAAGCGCAGCGCAAACTGTTGACGCTATATAAATCCTCTATGATAATAATAATATTTCCATACTGCATGCATGAAATTGTTATTTTGAGTGCAACAGCACTGAAAGCTGAAAACTGGCCTGGGCAGGAAGGGGGTAAAAGTGTCTGGTATTCAAGCAGTTAATCATCGTTAAGTTTTTAATTTTTTGCAAAACAAACTAACATTTTTTGAAAATGTTTTCTAAAAAAGTGTTTTTCTTTGTTTCTTTTATAAGATTTTGCAAATAAATAATCGTTCTTCAAATGCTTCTACATTTCTTTGGTGAAAATAACCCAAATCAGTGTATATTATTTAGTCTGTAGGAAAGTTATAGTCCACAAATTATGGCATATACAGTATATCTCAAAAGCGATCAATTCTGATGAATTTACTGATTTCATTGAGGGCAGGACAGTACAAAATACCCCCCCCCCCCAAATGACTTATTTTTGGAAAGTAGACAGTCCAAGCTATTTAGTAATAGGCATGGCAAATTCTTTGAAGCTGTATTTTTTTGTCACAATTTTTGGAAAAAAATTTGGAAATTTTTTAAAAATATATATATATTTTTTTTACATGATGTCACCATTGCAATACAGCATCATCATATCACTGGTGTTACAGTGATCAGGAACACTGACTGGTGACAGTATGCAAAAAATGTTAATAGATTTTTTAAAACCATTTTTTATATATTTTTCTTTCTTATACATTTTTTTTAAAATGTTTAACAATTTATTTATGTATTTTTGCATTCTGTTACCATAGTAGGAGCTGATCAAGATTTTGTATTTATTTTTGTACACTATGATTTCTTATAACAGGGAATATCACTGTTATAAACAACCATTTTTACTGAATGAAATTGATTTATTCAGTATTTACTACTGTGATTAGCTATGATTAGCCACAGCTAATCACATGGTAAAGATGGGCGGTGATTGGCCCTGAGTGTACCATGTGATCACTCTGAACAATTACAGAGATCAGCACAATAGTACACAATGAATAGAAGCTATTCATTGTGTACAATTGTCATGTGATCTGCAGTGATTGGTCATAGCAATCACATGGTACCGGCAGCGAATCGGTATACTAATCTGTCATCCGCTGTGTCCAGTGAACATAGCAGGTGACAGATCGTGCCGCAGCGCGGCCTGTGGGGCGCACGTGAGGTGCGTTTTAGGGAGGACATCATATGGTCCCACCCAGCCATCATTTAATTATAGGCCCGGGCAGAAACTGGACTTAAACCTACTTTAACTACTTGCCGACAAGCCGCCGCTGTTATACGGCGGCAGGTCGGCTCCCCTGCGCGAGAGCACGTAGTTCTACATCACCTCGCGAAGCGGCCACTAGGGGCGCGTGCGAGGACCGGGAGCTGTGTGTGTAAACACACAGCTCCCGGTCCTGTCAGGGGGAGAAATGCCTGACCGTCTGTTTATACAATGTATGAACAGCGATTAGTCATTTCCCCATGTCAGTCCTCCCCCCCTACAGTTAGAACACACCCAGGGAACATACTTAACCCTTTCCCCGCCCCCTACTGTCAATGGTCCCAAAAATGTGTCAAAAGTGTCCGAAGTGTCCGCCATATGCCGCAGTACCTAAAAAAAAACGTTGATCGCCGACATTACTAGTAAAAAAAAACTATTAATAAAAATGCCATAAAACTACCCCCTATTTTGTAAATGATATATCTTTTGCGCAAACCAATCATTAAATGTTTATTGTGATTTTTTTTTACGAAAAATATGTAGAAGAATACGTATCGGCCTAAACTGAGGACATTTTTTTTTATATATATATACATTTTTGGGGGATATTTATTATAGCAAAAAGTAAAAAATATTCATTTTTTTCAAAATTGTCACTCTATTTTTGTATATAGCGCAAAAACTAAAAACCGCAGAGGTGATCAAATACCACCAAAAGAAAGCTCTATTTGTGGGAAAAAAAGGACGTCAATTTTGTTTGGGAGCTAAGTCGCACGACCGCGCAATTGTCAGTTAAAGCGACGCAGTGCCGAATCGCAAAAAGTGCTCTGCTCTTTGACCAGCAATATGGTCGGGGGTTAAGTGGTTAATGTGGATTAACTAACATTACTAGTAAAGTGCTTACCTGCATATACTGTAACTGCATGTGTTTTCAGATTATTTCATTTGTGTCTGGGGATGACAAATAGAACAACAAGACCTCATTCCATGAATGTATTTTGACACCCTGTGCCAAATGTTGGCCCTTTCAGCGATTTCAGGACACCTTTACTGTGCTGCATGAAAAGGATCTGCACAGGAGACTTGTTATTATGTTCTTCTTTCCAACATCTTTAGATTTACAGTACATAAACAGGTTCTTAAATAAAATTTCTTTATATATCAAATTTTTGGACTAGCATGACCCTTTCTTATGCCAGAGCTGTGTTTTTAGGAAAACACACTCTTCCCCTTGAGTGTGAGCTTGGGATCTATTTTATGGTTGTCTTCTACAATGCTGTATGTAACTAAAGATGCAGCTCTACAGTCAGTGTGACTTGCCAGTAAGGCATACATGGTCGAATTTCGAAAAAAAAAAAATCTTTTAAAATGGTGCCACCATTGATTTCAAAATTTGACCAACCAAACCTTCAGTTTCACCTCCTATTGCTACAGAAAATAACTTTTGTGGCTGGGAATTTTCTTTTCTTTCCAGGAATTTTCTTTTCTTGCACATGCGCATTTTTTTTATTACATTTCTCGCACGATTCTTCCATCATTCATTAGAAAATCGTTAGTTTTTTAAAAAATTTCCAACATGCCAGATTACCCAGCTATGATTAAGCACTAATTTATAGTGCGAAACGCATCAGCTGTTTTACTCCCGTGTAGTGTGCTGTGACTTGTAGTGCATTTTTTTACTTTTTTAAATAAAGACAACCATCAAGGTTTTTTGGAGTGCGGCTGTCCATATTTTCTTTTTCCATTTGATTCCAGGTTACTCAAATTCGATGGCCGGACGAAAATCGGGTGTTGCTGCAGCCCACTAATGGTGCGAAATTTTAACAAAAATTCTTAGATAGATTTTCGAAAGCCTAATGCTGCGTACACATGATCGAAAATTCTGACAGCAAAAGTCCGATGTGAGCTTTTGAACGTAAATTCCGACCCTGTGTATGCTCCATCAGAGCTTTTGCTGTCGGAATTTCCGCCAACAAATGATTGAGAGCTGGTTCTCAAATTTTCTGACGAAAAAAAATTCCTATCGGAAAATCCGATCGTCTGTAGCAATTCCAGCGTGCAAACTTCTGACGCACGCTCGGAAACAATTCGGCGAATGCTCATAAGCATTGAACTTAATTTGCTCTGCTCGTCGTAGTGTTGTACGTCACCGCGTTCTTGAGCCTAGGTTCACACTGCTGCGAATTCAAAATCGCGGTAAAATGCGCGATTTTACCGCGATTTCGCGGCCGCGATTTTGCCGCGATTTGCCCAGATTTCGGCCGCAATTTAATGTAAATCGCGGCCCGAAATCGCAAAAAGTAGTACAGGAACTACTTTTTGAAATCGTAGATGCGGCGTCGCACTGATTAGGACAGTGCCATTGCCGACAATTGCTGCCGATTTGAGATGCGATTTGACATGTCAAATCGCATCTCAAATCGTTCCAAATCGTACCCAGTGTGAACCAGGGCTGACGGACGCAAGTTCAGAGAACTTTTGTGTGACTGTGTGTATGCAAGCCAAGCTTGAGAGGAATTCAATGGTTTTCCTAATGGAAAATCAGATCGTTTGCGGCATTAGGGTCAGTGATCCATTTAATATATTTTTTTTGTGAGATCAGAAATTACTATTACTGAATTTTGAAAAGTCATCTGGTCATATTTCACATTGTTCAAATGCTAACTTATTTGCACACTGCTAAAACATACAAAAATATCCCGTCAGCAATGTAGCAATCATGAAAAAAAATTCAAAATGTATGATTTTCGACATATTTGAAATCTGACTGAATAATGGCAATACAATCCTTTTTAAGTTTTAAAATGTGTCAGCACTATAATTTATTTAGCATTTAAAAGCGTTCTGCTACAATCTTCTCATTCAAGGTTATAGGATTATTCCGTCTGACCTGTATGGATTAGGCTGGGTCCCCAATGTCTATTATTTTAGTCTAACTCAAGCCCCTACTTTATGTTGCCCTCGCAACTCCGGGCCTAAATACCCAGAGCTAAACCTTTTCCTTTGCTTTGAAAACACAGCAGAATCATGCTTCAAATGTTTTTACAGAAAGAGAATATCACAGCTGCATTGAAGAAGTTGAATCCTGACAACAAATAGATAACTATACTGTGCTGCAGGAGGTCACAATGGAACATTTGAAGCAATGGACAGGAAAAGGACTCACAAATGAAAACATTGCAACCACCTGTTTGTAATTCCACTGCTTTGGACTTTTCAGAAGTTGATGTATATTTCTATACTGGGCACAATGTTTCAAATTGGTTAAAGTTACACATTTCTGTTAACCGGTGATATTCCTTAATTCTTTTTGCTATGGGCTAACACAGGGCTCAACATTTCAAGTCCTGAGCTACTAGCCAGGCCTCAAGAGTTACTCGCCACCAGTTGCCCCACCTAATTCATACACTGCCCTGCGCCTAATTGCACCCGTAAACACGCCCTCGTAGATTATCTCATGGAATGACAATGTTTTATGCAGAATCAAGTTACAAAATTAAATATTACCAAAAACAACTTTAACAAAATGGGACAGGGCACTGGGGGCAGACCAGAGGGACAGGGCACTGGGGGAAAACCAGAGGGACAGGGCACTGGGGGCAAACCAGAGGGACAGGGCACTGGGGGCAAACCAGAGGGACAGGGCACTGGGGGCAAACCAGAGGGACAGGGCACTGGGGGCAGACCAGAGGGACAGGGCACTGGGGGCAGACCAGAGGGACAGGGCACTAGAACTGGGTCTCTTCCCCATTCTCTTGCTGTCTCCTCTGCAACTCCCATCCATCCTCTCTCTCTCTCCCATTCATCTCATCATCAGGAGCCTGTGTGTGCGGCTCCACGCTTGCATGTCCCCACTTCCTCCTTTTATTCAGGCTGGCAGAGAGGAGAGGAGCTGCAGCACAGCGGGAGGGAGTACAATCCAGCGCTGAGATCCACACAACTGCACAGCCATTGACACCATAGCACAGCGCACACTGACAGCGCACAGCACACATTGAGACCAGTCTGCTCACAGTGCTCAGACTAAACTGTTGGACACTTACATAGAGCACAAGGAGAAGAAAACTGCACAAACTAAAAGGCTGCCGCTCTCATGTCAGGGCAACTTTCAGTGAGCGCTGCATCGGAGTGGTAATTTTTGCAATCCTCCACCTCACTCATTACTTTCTGCTCTCCAGCTACATTGGTCGGGGGCCCGGGGGAGGGGGGCAGGCTCAGAGAGGTCATACTGTTAGGTCCCATGGCTTAATGAGAATTGTAAGGAGAGCACCTGTGCGCGGCTCACCAGACTACTTTTCCCGAGCATGCACCTTTCCTCTTCGGCCGCCAATCTCATCGGGACTCTAAGTGTAGGCACAGATTGGAGGGAGAATGGTCATGCAGCCCTGTCATCACTCGCCCCCAGCTTAAATCCACTCGCCAAATGCTAGTAGGTGAGTGGAAATCTTGAGGGCTGAGCTAACATATACAGTTGTTATTCAAATGTTCAGATAAATTATGGAACTTTCTTTTTTAGGTAAAATGTAACCGAATCCAGTCAGTGAAAAGCCAATGCTATTAAAGACCAAATGATCATATGTGTGCTAGAGCTGCACGATTCTGGATAAAATGAGAATCACAAATTTGTTGCTTAGAAAGATCACAATTCTCAGCGTAATATCATCTTTCACATTATACAAAAAAAAAAAAATGGGCTAATTTTACTGTTTCATTTTTTTTTTTAATTGATCAAAGTATACTTTTTCCCAAAAAATGCGTTTAAAAGACCACTGCGCAAATACAGTGTGACATAAAATATTGCAACGATTGCCATTTTATTCTGTGGGGTCTCTGCTAAAAAATATATATAATGTTTGGGGGTTCTAAGCAAGGGCGGCCAATCCATTAAGGGTGCCCGGGAGCCGCCCCCCCTATCCATCGCCACCTCCCCTTGCAGAGCCGCTCCGTGTTCTCTCCTCCATCTGTGGAGGAGGTTTGCAGGAAAGTCTTACTACCTTCCCTACTAAATGTAGATGACCATCTCAGTCTGCCTTGCACCTGCACTATGCCTACTACCTAGATTAGAAGCCCCGTGGCAGCTAGATAGTTGTCCTGCAATTTCCACTCAACTGGTGTGGTTTTTCTTTCATCCATTTCCTTACAGCCTGTCTGGCTTCCTTCATGTGTCTCCACTGCACCTCTCCCAACATAGGGTCTCCTCACACAGTGGAGAGCTCCTCCCCCTTCACTCTACTGGCCCGCGCCCGTCAGCTGACTTTATCCTCTGGACATTTTCAGCCTCTCGACATGGCATCTGTCTCTCTGTAGCTGAGAACTCAGATGAGAGGTCCGCTGTGATGATAGGACAGTCAAAAGTAGATGCAGCTGCTCGCCCAACAACTCATTGGTTGGGGTCCACCACCTGGGCCCCCCACATATGTATAGGCCGCCCCCCTGATGCAGTGCAGCTACTTTATGGGGACGCCAGACCCTTTTGTCTCCCAGCCCACTCAGCCCCATAAGACTGGCGCTACACTAAAAGTCAGCGGGACTCCTTTCGTGCTGCCCCCCTGCCAAGTGATGCCCTAGGCCTGGGCCTTGTTGGCCAAGGCCAAGATACAGCATTGTGTGCATCCCAAAACTCAAACACACATATATATATATATCCCTGGCATATTGATCTTCCTGCTGACACTCAAAGCGATAATGCTAATGCACACTAGGTGATTAGGGTGTGCCCAGGCACATTCAGCACACACTATGCGCACACCTAAGCAAATGATGCTTGACAAAGAATGATTTTTTTATCAGTGATGATTTTTGAACAAAACATTTCTCAAATACAAAACTACCCTTGTTTTACAATATTTCAACTTTAGCTTTCTTTTGACTTACAGTCATGATGGCTCAAGAGGAAGATAAGGAATGTATCCACAGCAAAACTATTTTTATCATACCGCATATTTCATGAAAACCTGAACATTTGCATGGAAATGGCAGCAGAGACCACCCAAGTGTCATCGCGCCATGGAGGATATAGCATCCAATAGCACCTTCTAAAGAAGTCCCCTCCCACGGGACACAATGCATAAAATGGCGGAGTCTAGTGACATCATCATATTGTCTTGCTTAGAGTTTCAGCCAAGAACTTAGCTGATAGTAATAATCCTGTTTTCTGAGGGAGGGATGATTGGATTATTTTATATGCTGGATTTTACCCACACTGATGTGAGTATATTAAAGCGCTTTCTATTTTAGGAGTGTATAAACAGAGAGCATTAGATTTTGTTTTATTGCTTTGAGGGGCATTATTGCATTCCTTGCTGAGTTGTGATGGGAGCTGATGAAGGCTTTTGCAAGTTTATTTCTTACACAGCGTTTTGAGTAATACAGGTGGTTCTCAAAAAATTAGCATATTGTGATAAAGTTCATTATTTTCTGTAATGTATTGATAAACATTAGACTTTCATATATTTTAGATTCATTACACACAACTGAAGTAGTTCAAGCCTTTTTATTGTTTTAATATTGATGATTTTGGCATAAAGCTCATGAAAACCCAAAATTCCTATCTCAAAAAATTAGCATATCATGAAAAGGTTCTCTAAACGAGCTCTTAACCTAATCATCTGAATCAACTAATTAACTCTAAACACCTGCAAAAGATTCCTGAGGCTTTTAAAAACTCCCAGCCTGGTTCATTACTCCAAACCGCAATCATGGGTAAGACTGCCGACCTGACTGCTGTCCAGAAGGCCATCATTGACACCCTCAAGCAAGAGGGTAAGACACAGAAAGAAATTTCTGAACGAATAGGCTGTTCTCAGAGTGCTGTATCAAGGCACCTCAGTGGGAAGTCTGTGGGAAGGAAAAAGTGTGGCAGAAAACGCTGCACAACGAGAAGAGGTGACCGGACCCTTAGGAAGATTGTGGAGAAGGACCGATTCCAGACCTTGGGGGACCTGCGGAAGCAGTGGACTGAGTCTGGAGTAGAAACATCCAGAGCCACCGTGTACAGGCGTGTGCAGGAAATGGGCTACAGGTGCCGCATTCCCCAGGTCAAGCCACTTTTGAACCAGAAACAGCGGCAGAAGCGCCTGACCTGGGCTACAGTGAAGCAACACTGGACTGTTGCTCAGTGGTCCAAAGTACTTTTTTCGGATGAAAGCAAATTTTGCATGTCATTCGGTAATCAAGGTGCCAGAGTCTGGAGGAAGACTGGGGAGAGGGAAATGCCAAAATGCCTGAAGTCCAGTGTCAAGTACCCACAGTCAGTGATGGTCTGGGGTGCCATGTCAGCTGCTGGTGTTGGTCCACTGTGTTTTATCAAGGGCAGGGTGAATGCAGCTAGCTATCAGGAGATTTTGGAGCACTTCATGCTTCCATCTGCTGAAAAGCTTTATGGAGATGAAGATTTCATTTCTCAGCACGACCTGGCACCTGCTCACAGTGCCAAAACCACTGGTAAATGGTTTACTGACCATGGTATTACATCAATTGGCCTGCCAACTCTCCTGACCTGAACCCCATAGAGAATCTGTGGGATATTGGGAAGAGAAAGTTGAGAGACGCAAGACCCAACACTCTGGATGAGCTTAAGGCCGCTACCGAAGCATCCTGGGCCTCCATAACACCTCAGCAGTGCCACAGGCTGATTGCCTCCATGCCACGCCGCATTGAAGCAGTCATTTCTGCAAAAGGATTCCCGACCAAGTATTGAGTGCATAACTAAACATAATTATTTGAAGGTTGACTTTTTTTTTATTAAAAACACTTTTCTTTTATTTATCAGATGAAATATGCTAATTTTTTTAGATAGGAATTTTGGGTTTTCATGAGCTTTATGCCAAAATCATCAATATTAAAACAATAAAAAGGCTTGAACTACTTCAGTTGTGTGTAATGAATCTAAAATATATGAAAGTCTAATGTTTATCAGTACATTACAGAAAATAATGAACTTTATCACAATATGCTATTTTTTTGAGAACCACCTGTATTGCATGTTATTATTGTAGTGCTGCACAACTGTAAAGTTTTATGTTATTTTAATTGTGCATTATATAGAGGTGCGAGCTAACTTCACTATAGATACATTTCTCATCCTATTTTTGTTGTGTGGACATGTTTTTACACTATTATTTCCTTTACAGTGTCCGCTGCGTGTGCCGTAATAAACTGTTGGAGCATTGGCTACACACAGTATATGACGCTGTGTTAGGGCAGCAGTATGGGCAACTTACCATCTAGTGCCAAAACGAAATCAAGTCAACCTGATTGCATCTCCACCATTCTAATCAACAAATAAAAGGCTTCCTCTGACTGTCCATGGTTGAATTTTGCCCCGTACACACAGTCGGACCTTTGACCGGCCAAAATCACATCGGAATTCCGACGGAATGCCATCGGAGTAAAAGAGAACGTCCCCTTTAAGAGCCTAGCTGTGGGTCGCGTGCTCAGCGGCGGCAGCACGCTCGCGACCCGGTCCTAAGCTCCGTGACCTCGCCCTCGGTACCCGCGGACCCGATCACTGTCGGTGTCCCGCAATTGGGTCACAGAGCTGAAGAACGGGGAGAAGTAAGTGTAAACAAACCTTTCCCCATTCTTCCTAGTGAGAGTGTCACTGATCGTCTGTTTTCTGTCATAGGGAACGACGATCAGTGACGTCACACGCCAAGCCACGCCCCCACACAGTAAGAATCATTCACTAGGGCACACTTAACCCATTCAGCGCCCCCTACAGGTTAATTCCTTCACTGCCAGTGTCATTTTCACAGTAATCAGTGCATTTTTATAGCACTGTCCCTGTAAAAATGACAATGGTACCAAAATGGTGTCAAAAGTGTCCAATGTGTCTGCCATAATGTTGTAGTCACGATAAAAATCGCTGATCACCGCCATTACTAGTAAAAAAAAATATTAATAAAAATGCCATAAAACTATCCCCTATTTGTAGACGCTATAACTTTTGCGCAAAACAATCAATAAATGCTTATTGCGATTTTTATTACCAAACATATGTAGAAGAATACATATCGGCCTAAACAGAGGTGATCAAATACCACCAAAAGAAAGCTCTATTTGTGGGAAAAAAGGACATACATTTTGCTTGGAAGCCACGTCGCACGACCGCGGAATTGTCAGATAAAGCGATGCAGTGCCGAATCGCAAAAAGGGGCCTGGTCCTTTAGCAACAAAAAGGTCCGGGGCTTAAATGGTTAACTAACACTGCTTACAAGTCAAATATTAAACCCAGAAGACATTTCCCCATACATCTATACATTTATTTATAACAACAATATTAAAGCAGAGGTTCACCTAAAAGTGAACCTCTGCTTTTCGGAACCCTCCTTCCCTCCGGTGTCACATTTGACATCTTTCAGGGGGGAGGGGGTGCAGATACCTGTATAAAACAGATATTTGCACCACTTCCGGGTATAGACTCCCGTGGGAGTCCGGCCCCTCCGCGTCACCCCCCGGTGTGTTCTGGGAAAAACTCGGCTCCCAGAACACAGCGGGGACCAGTGGGAACTGCACAGCGCGACTCGCGCATGCGCAGTAGGGAACTGGGCAGTGAAGCCGCAGTGCCTCACTTCCCGATTTCCTTACCGAGGATGGCGGCGGGGGAAGCTGAGAGCCGAGCTACCGCTCGGCTTCGGCTGCCGACATCACGACTTGAACTTGGACAGGTAAGTGTTAATATTTTAAAAGTCAGCAGGTTCTGTATTTGTAGCTGCTGGTTTTTAAAAAATATATATTTTTCAGGTGAACCCCCGCTTTAAGAATCACATCCACATTCACAAAAACAAGTGTAAATGAAAATCCACAATAAACTTACAGTGACTGTAAAGTGTTCATGTCATGTATCCACCCCGCCCCTCTCACCTTTAAGGACATGTTCACATCTATGCTTTTTTCAGCTGCTGAATTTTTGGAAAGGGTCAAACTTTTTAAAATTGTGTTTTTGATTTAAGAGACTTCAAATGAGACACTACAGAAAAGCATGTTTTTGTGCGTTGACGCATTTTTGATACGTATTTGATGAGTTTTGCATTTTTTAAATCTGCCCAATAACAATATGGCCAAAAAAGCATTAAAATACACAAAACACATCGAAAAAAGTAAAAACTTGTGTGCAAAAATGCAAAACGCATCGCAAAAAGCACTGCAGAAATGGATCCAAAGTAAACTGCATAGGTGTGAACCAGATCAAATACTAAAGTACTATAGTTATATATAAATTTATATGCATCAGTACAGGGAAACAACTTCCAGATCTACTCTGTGGAGGCCCTGTAAATGGAACATGTTACGATTTATTTTGAGAAAGTCGATATGGCCGTTAGCTGTAAAGCGCTGCTTAAGCTGTACTTTTTGCACTGCACTTCGGGTGCTAGCAGGGCGCTTTAAACCCCAAAGACGGGGTTAAAATCTCCCGTGTTGCGGCGCTTACGAATAATTTTTCAGGCGGTTCAGAAGCTCTTCCCATTCAGTGCAATGGGCAGAGGTGTTTTGGGAGCTCTGTATACAGATCTCCCAAACCACCGCAAAGATGCTGCTTGCAGGACTTTTTTCTAATGTCCTGCAAGCACACCGTCCAGATGTCAAAGCACCCAATGCAATGAATGGTAGGCAGTTTCAGGTGCTTTTCTAGCGCTAAACACCTAGAAACTGCCTCAGTGTGAAAGGGGTCTATCAATCCTGGTTAGTGTGTTTGTATATATATATATATATATATACACATGTGGGCCAGATTCACGTAGCTCAGCGGATCTATAGATCCGCTCGATCTACGTGAATTAAGATCCGCTCCCGCAAGTTTAGGAGGCAAGTGGCTAATTCACAAACCACTTACCTCCAAACTTGCGACGGCGGATCCTAAACCCCCCAGCGGAATTCAAATTCCGCGGCTAGGGGAGTGTCATATTTAAATCAGGCGCGTTCCCGCGCCGATTTAAATGCGCATGCGTCGTCCGGGGAATTTCCCGGCGTGCATTGCTCCCACTGACGTCACTAGGACGTCAGTGGTTGCGACGTGAGCGGGACTTGCGACGCGCGTGTTCGTGAATCGGCGTATGCAAACGACGTAGGAAAATTCAAATTCGACGCGGGAATGCCGGCTATACTTAACATTGGCTGCGCCTGATAAAAGAAGGGGTAAGTATACGACGGAAAACCGCTACGGAAACGACGTAAGAACACTGCGACGGGTCCGCGTACGTTCGTGAATTTGCGTATCTCGCTGATTTACATATTATTTATCGTAAATCAGCGGGAACGCCCCCGGCGCCATTTTTAAATTGAAAAAAAGATCCGACAGTGTAACACATTGTAACACTGTCGGATCTAGCCCTATCTATGCGTAACTGATTCTATGAATCAGGCGCATAGATAGGACCAGTTTACATCAGAGATACGATGGTGTATCTGTAGATACACCGTCGTATCTCTTTGTGAATCTGGCCCATAGTATATATTATAGGAAAAAATTCAAACAACAAAATAACTGGTTAAATACCACTAAAAAAAGTCATTTATAATAACATTAAATTACAACATGTATACAGAGGCCCAGATTCTCAAAGGAGACACGACGGCGTATCTCCAGATACGCCGTCATATTTCTGAGTCTGAGCGGTTGTATCTATGCGCCTGATTCTTAGAATCAGTTACGCATAGATTTCTATTAGATCCGACTGGCGTAAGTCTCTTACGCCGTCGGATCTTAACTGCATATTAACGCTGGCCGCTAGGGGCGTGTACGCTGATTTACGCCTAAGAATATGTAAATCAGCTAGATACGCGAATTCACAAACGTACGCCCGGCCGATGCAGTACAGATACGCCGTTTACGTTAGGCTTTTCCCGGCGTAAAGTTACCCCTGCTATATGGTGGCGTACATGCGGCGTACCAATGTTAAGTATGGACGTCGTTCCCACGTCGAATTTTGAAAAACTTACGTTCCTTGCGTAAGTCGTCCATGAATGGGGCTGGACGTCATTTACGTTCACGTCGAAACCAATACGTCCTTGCGGCGTACTTTGGAGCAATGCACACTGGGATATTCCGCGCATTAAAAACGTCAATCACGTCGGGTCATGGTTAATTTACATAACACACGCCCACCTCTTCACAAATTGATTTAGGCGGGCTTACGCCGGCCTATTTACGCTACACCGCCGCAACTTTCTTTTGAGAATACGGCACTTGCCCGTAAAAGTTGCGGAGGTGTAACGTAAATAGGATACGCCCGCACAAAGTTACGCGCATCTACGTGAATCAGGGGCAGAGTGTATGTAGCAATTGTATATGCTATTTTTTCATTTTTTGCTATATTTTTTGTCACAAATGTGGGGCTACCCTTTAAACTTTTTCTAAACCAGGCACCCTGGTTCAATGTAAAACCGAAACTTTATGAACATATTAAATTACTATTCAAGGAAACATTGTATCTCACCATATTATTGAAAATTTGTGTCTGATGGGATTAAATAAAAGGAAACCATTTTCAGAATAGGTTTTAACAATGCCAACCATTTTCTTTTATCTCTTATTCTTCCATCCTTACCCTTTTCTTCACCTTTGATCCTCTTTCTGTTATGCTGCCCTGCACTCAGTTCCTCCTATTTGTGTTATATGGCAAATTGTATTCAGCTTATTATCCTCGTATTATTTTGTGGACCTTTTTGTTTTCTGGAGACTTCCATTTGGTACCCACCATTTCAACTAAATAAAGACTACATTTAAAAAAAAAGCATTGGATTGTGTTTCATTGATTTGGAACACTGACATACTGGTTAATTGAATATCAGATGTTTTAATAATCTATACTAACATCCAGCAGAGTTCAAAGACAAATTCAAGGAACACATTAAAATGAAATCATTTTATTGTAAGGTTCACCACACATCTCACTGCACAAAAGCACTAGATGACTCTCCCCATTTACTTTCTTTAACTTTATTTCATGGAGAGCTGGCGTTGACTTTGATGACAAGCAGCGCTGATAAACTGTTATGACAGTCTCTCGGGCTAATGGCCGAACAGACTAGGCCCTGGAGAGCAAAGGCAGGAGAGGGCCTTGGCTGAAGAAGGACTAAATTGTGAGTCTTGTCAGTGTTTGTGTGCGGATAAGAGCGTCCAGGCATTTCTAATGAGAGGTTAACTGTGTCCCTGAAGTAATTACAACCCCCATTGACGAGGTAGTTAGTAATTAGAGGATTAGGCCTAATGAGCCTTACCTGAAAAGGTTGTCATGGTGATAGTTCCAGATCATGTCAGTCCAACTTTTACAATTTACAGAGACAAAATCCTTCTTTTCATATTCCCTTCAAACTATCCATTATGTTTTCAGACAAATGCTTGTGATTCAATAACATTTGTAATATTTATGATTTCCATGGAAATAAAACGTATGAAGGATTGTGCGCTCATTATCTAACCTTTATTTAGGAGGATCTCTCTATGGGGAAATGAGACAATGCTAAGGAAAAGTGAAAGAGCTTAGGCAAACTGTAGTCATAGAGAGTGTCAGTGTGGGAATAGGTATGAGGTGCATTTGAGGGGAATGAGATACTCTGCGGTAAACAGCTGTGTGCAACAATGCTGTGCTATGTATGATGTTTACTATTTATTTAGCCTTATTGCAAACCTTTCCTACTGATAGTGGAAAATGCTCTGCAGAGTTACAAAGTCCATTCTCAACAAATGCTGGTATTAATAGTACAACACATGGATATATTTGCACTCTGAAATTTTCATAAGTCGGTAAAATGTATAAATATACAAACTGCTTCTTCCATTTAAAGCGGAGGTTCACCCTAAAAAACAACTATGTACCATCCAAACCAGCATACTAGCGTCGGCTACAGTATGCCTTTTTTTGTGCTGTACTTACTGTTTAATCCGTCACTTTCGTTTCAGACTCCCGCGGGGAGTAGGCGTTCCTATGAAGAGGGGAACATAATTAATGTCTGGCTATGGCGCGTCACGCATTACGAAAATAGCCGGAGTAGGACTTGGCTCTTCACGGCACTATACGACGCATATACGACGTATATATCCGAGTCCTATTTCGGCTATTTTCGGAACGCGTGACGCGCCATAGCCGGACGTCAATCATGTTCCCCTCTTCATAGGAATGCCTATTTCCCCGACAGAGTCTGAAACGAAAGTGGACGATTAAACGGTAAGTACAGCACAACAAAAAAAAAAAAAGGCATACTGTAGCTGACGCTAGTATGCTGGTTTGGATGGTAGATAAAGAATTTTTTTTTTTTAGGGTGAACCCCCGCTTTAACTAGCTGCAAAGCTTAGTATCATCTAAAGAGGAACGCTGCTGAGTTGTGAGTGCATACAGGTAGGATGCAGTTAATTATGTCCTGCTCCTGTTTTGCGGATTCACACATGCGGATCCCGTGAGGATCCGTTTTTAAACATCCGCTTGCTCAGCGGGGATCGCTCCGTTGATCCCCGCTAAACCGACACATGATAGGTCTGTCTCTGCACACTGTGCAGGAACCGACCAGTCAGATCTCCGCTCTCCTCTATGGGGGATCAGATAATAAAGAACCTGCAGCCCAATCCAAACTGTGGTGAGGGATACCTGCCAGGACTTTGGACTCAGAGATCCCACTGGTAAGGGGGAAGTGGGGGCACAGACTCTGGCAGTGGCAGTGTGTGTGTGCGGAACTGCAGCAGGCAGGGAGATTGTCCTCTCGCACAGTGCAACCATTCTAGAAATACTTATTGTCTGGCACACTTGTTTTAAAAGGGGAACTCTGTAGACTGGAGTAAAGAAGAACTCTGATGTAAGTAAGATCTCAGTTGACTCTGTGGTAACCAGCGACCCCCTCACATCAGATGCTCCCCTTACATCACAGTCTGCAGAGATTCCCTTTGTGTCAGAGCTCCCCATTACAGTGTATATAAAGGGGGACTTTGATGTAAGTGGGGACTCTGGGAACCCTGATATAAGGGGGAATGTTGGGGACTCTGGTGACCAAAGATCCCCTTATATGAAAGTTCTCCTTTACGCACAGTGTACACACAGTCATATTTATTATAGCAAAAAGTGAAAACAAATATTTTTTTTCAAAATTAACAGTTTTTTGTTTATAGCGCAAAAAAAAAACAAAAAAAAACTGCAGAGGTGATCAAATACCACCAAAAGAAAGCTCTATTTGTGGGAAAAAAGGGCATCAATTTTGTTTGGGTACAGCGTCACACAACCGCGCAATTGTCAGTTAAAGCGACTCAGTGCCGTATAGCAAAAAAATTGCCTGGTCATTAAGGGGGAAAATCTTCCAGTCTGTATGTGGTTAAAATGTTTGTTCACATTTATTTATAAGAGTGCATGTGTGGGTGTGTTTGTGCAGGGGTGGATCCAGGGGGGGTAACGGCAAATGCCCCCATGAGAAATTAGTTGCAAATGGGCAGCTCCGCGGGCAGGCGGGTGAGAAAGCGGGTAGGCCGGGCGGTTTGGTGTGTGAGCGAGTGGGCGGGCAGGTGAGAGCGTGGGTGGGCCGGGCTGCCGGGTGGCTCTGTGTGCAAGCGGGAGGGCGGCTCTGCGGCGGGTAAGAGAGCGGGCTGTCAGCTTGGTGGCTTGGTGTGTGAGCAGGCGGCTGACCAATCAGCGAGCCAGAGGGCAGGGAAACAGAGAGATGACATCATCTCTCACCGCCCCGTGCCCACCCTGCATCCCTGCAGTAGCTTCCGCCCTTATTGTGTAGGCAGCAGGGGCAGCAGAGAGATTACATCATCTCTCTGCTGCCTGACTCTGGGTGGGACAAAGCAAGAGACAAGCAAAACACCACTTTAGCAGGCAAGTGACAATCCGTAAGGTGTGGCAAGTGACAATCCACAAGGTGTAGCAGGTGGCGTGGCAAGTGACAATCCGCAAGGTGTGGCAGGTGACGTGGCAAGTGACAATCCGCAAGGTGTGGCAGGTGACGTGGCAAGTGAAAATCCGCGAGGTGTGGCAGGTGACGTGGCAAGTGACAATCCACAACTCGTGGCAGGTGACGTGGCAAGTGACAATTCGCAAATTGTGGCAAGTGACAATCCGCAACTTGTGGCAGGCGATGTGGCAAGTAACAATCCACAACTTGTGGCAGGTGACGTGGCAAGTGACAATCTGCATCTGGTGGCAGGCAAGTGACAATCCAGAATGTGTGGCAGATAACATGGCAAGTGACAATCCGCAACATGTGGCAGGTGACGTGGCAAGTGACAATCCACATCTGATGGCAGGCGACTGTGGCAAGTGATACGCCCAGGACTCCCACTGATTCTGCATTATGGTGAGTTGAACCATTTCATTCTATATTACAATGTAATAATAGAAATAATGCACTTCAATCATCCTGACCCCATACCAACTATGGTGCAAGGATGATTGAAGCGCCAACACCAGACATTTTCCTGATAAATTACCCGCAAAAAAATTACTCTGAATCCACCCCTGTGTGTGTGTGTGTGGGGGTGTATGTGTGTATATATATATATATATATATATATATATATATATATATACCCCCGAAGGAGCCGCTGTTTAGTTTGGGATCGGCCTATTTAAGTTACCTTCTTGACTTGGTCTAGGGGTGATAGCTGTGAGTGTGAATAAAGAGCAAGTGTCCAGACGTCAATTGAGTTTTCAATGCTTTATTCCAAGGCCCAACATGGCCAACATCAACATGACACACAATGGAGAAAAGTTGATGAGCGTAGAGAAACTTTAGTATCAGGCCTTGGATATGAAAGAGAGCAAGCCTGCTCTCAGCAATCATGTAACCCAATTAGTCGCCACCACAATCAGGGTGGGTAAAGTGCTCCCGGACAGGCGTCTATCACAGGGCTGGCAGCCGGAGCCCCACTTAAGGATCACTGGGAGGAACAGGTCTCTGCCACAGGCTTGACAATTTGAGATTTGTGAAATTAGAACGAGCGAATCCTCCCAGTCAGTTCAGGTAGTGTCATCCACTGACAGCTTGAGCATACCTGTCATGCAGTGTGGTGACTGGATCCCTGATGGTTCGTCTAGGCCTCCTGGACAACCTCTGATTCTAGGTTCTCCCGAGCCAATCCCCCATCGCACAGCTCCCGGCTTAGGATCCTCTCAGCAGAAGGTTTGGGACCCAGCCAGTCGCTCGGGCCCCTCTCTAGGTTGGGATGAGGCTCCGCATGGTGCATGACCTCAGTAAAGCAGGCCACGGCGGCGGGGCCCATTGATGCGCGCACCCTGAAGTTGGATGCCGCACCTGGAACTCGGGCCCCGCACAGAACAGCTCGGCCCAAAGGCGGTTGCCCAGATATATCCCCCTCCCAGCATGCCCGACGAGGGAAGAACTCCTCTGATTGGCTGCTGGGAGAAGGTGGGTCTGTCAGAACCCCTCTAGCGCCAGCTGCCGCCTGGGGGTGATAACGCACCCCCAGAGCGCAGACTGACCCACAGGACAAATTCTGAAATTGGCAACAGCCTAAATTTCCATAAACTGTGAATGGGAGTAAACTAATCCTCCCATTCCCCACTAACTTTAACGTAGCGCCCGTACTGAAAAGGGGCGCTACATATATATATCTATACACACACACACTCATGTGTTTGAGCTTTGGGGTGCACACTCTAATAGACTGCCGGCCTTTTGTGGTCGGTGCAAGGAGATGGGCACTCAATTTATCTCTATTGTTAGAGCCCGTGCATACTCAGTAGTGGACAGGACACTTGTCTTTAAAGCCTGCAAACATTATATGACTATCAGTAGGCTGTTTTCGAATGACACAGAACAAGATGTAAACTAAGATTTTTTGATACATTTTATCTTTTATCAATGGGGCAAGAAAGTCAAATAGCCTTTCAAATGAACACTGATCCTTTAATGCATATTTTGAGATACGTACAATGTACATACGAACATTTGGTCAGATGATGTAAAACCTGTTAAAGATCTGGGTGAATTGGCAGACTTGGAAAACATTTTTTCCTATTTCAGCCTCTGCAAACACTAGGGCCCAGATTCTCAAAGAGGCGCCTATTTTTAGGCGGGCGTAGCGTATCTCAGATACACTACACAGCCGTAACTTAGAGCGGCAGGTCCCGTATTCAGAAACAACTTGCGCTCTAAGTTACGGCGGCGTAGTGTATCTGACACGGCGTAAGCCCGCCTAATTCAAACTAGGCTGGTAGGGGGCATGTTGTATGTAAATGTTTCGTGACCCCACGTAAATGACGCTCTTATCAAATGGCGCATGCGCGCGCATGCTCATTATCACGTCGAATTTTCAAAGTAAATTATGCCCGCTTAATCCTTAGGCGACATGAACGTAACCTACGCCCAGCCCCATTCACGGACGACTTACGCAAACGACGTAAAATACGACGCTGTTCGGACGTTTCCAACATCCATACCTAACATTACTTACACCTGCTTTATGAGGGGTAACTTTACGCCGGTCCGACCCCTTACGTAAACGATGTATCTTGATACGCCGGGCGCACGTACGTTCGTGAAACGGCATATATAGCTAATTTGCATATTCTACGCGGAAATATACGGAAGCGCCCCTAGCGGCCAGCGGAAATATGCACCCTAAGATACGACGGCGTAAGAGACTTACGCCGCTCGTATCTAGGCAACTGTGAGGCATATCTGATTCTATGAATCAGGCGCGGAGATGCGACGCCTCACACTCAGAGTTACGATGGCGTATCTGGAGATACGCCGTCGTAACTCCTTTGTGAATCCGGGCCTAGATCTTTTTTTTTTACTTTTTTTTTTATGCAGAGCAAAATTATTCATGTTTTGATGCTGGAAACAGCAAATCTATCGAGGTATTTATTTATTCTGACTGGTTTCTTTGGACACCACTATCTTTTTTTTTTTTCTGTTCTCAATTTTCTTTTGTTCGTCTATGTTTTTCAGTAACGTTGCCTCTTTCTAATTTATTGTCATTTCCTGCTGAGGGAGAATATAAATGGCAAGAAATGCTCAGCATATTGCTAAGCTTGATTTCTATTGATTGTCCCAAACAATTTACGGGAAAAATAGAGTTGAAAAACTAAAAGAAAATTATTAAAAACACAAACAGAATATCTAAAAATAACAGTTAAAACTTAAATAAGAAAAATACATTATTTTACTGTTGCTTCTAGAAAGACTTGCCTGAAGGCATATTTTAATGTTTTCAATAGATATGCATAACAAGGAGCATCAAAGCATTTAATGTAACACAAATCAAACACAATTTACTAAAGAAATACATTGTAATATTCAATTATATTTGATTTTAAACAGCATCAAAATAATTATAGTTTTTGTCGAAGCTTCTTCTATTTGTGTGTAATGAACTGAGTAGATGTAATTATATAAATGTAGTAGCCATCTGTAACTTACATATTATTTTTTGACATGCATGAATATACGCTGGGACTAAAACTGGGCTTTTACATCTGTACTGAATGATTGCATTTTACTTTATTATACTGTAATATACACATTATTTTTAATGACCATGGATAACCTCCGACCCTCCCTCAATCAACATACAGATCTTTGTTGGTTTTCTACCCTACCTACATGGGGATATATAAAGGAACTTCAAACCTCAGGATATAATTAACATAAAACTCTGCTTATCAACATTTCAGCGCTTCAAAGCAATATACTTGTGTGTAGGATTAATAGAGCTTTGTAGACTCTGTTGGAAACATAAACACTTCAGGAATGCAGTGTTTCAGCAAACTCAATACTGTAGTTTTCGAAACAAAATAAAAGCAGCTAATGCACTTTTAGAAAGCCTGATCTTTTGGCTACTGGAATTAACCACCCACTGTGCATACTCATTGTTTAAAGCCTTGCATATCTATGAAAAATTATTTGTCCCTACTAAATGTACCATGTTAAAGGGAGTGTGTGGTCTTTTCTGCACTGTTTTAGATAAACATGTAATATCCGCTTCAAGGGAGGCCCGGAGTGGAGAAAAAACAAAGAGAAAGATAATGGAGGGCTGGGCATTACTAAAAAGTAAGCCATTAAAGGGTTAAGATAGAGGAGATGTGAAAGGGAGGTGACAGGATGAGAAAGTTGGTGGAAAGGGAGGAGCGATATATAATGAGGAGGAGGGGACTGCAGGGAACAGTTCAGGTGGAGTGAGACAGAAGGAGGCAGTTTTTCCTTGGTCTTTGATGGTGGCAGATGACATATGTGATCGAAGTGGTGTGGGGCTCATCTGTGGTATGGGCCCCTCTGGGGTATTCCAGTGGAACGGTGTCTGCTGGAATACGGTTATGGTTGCACTGCGGGAAAAGGGGGTTGTCTCCAAGCTGGTGATACGGCTGGAGGCCTTGTATGGTAAAAAGGTTGTCCCGCGTAGTGTAGTGGTGGAAAAGGTTACGTTCGGGGTGCCGTTAAAGACCAACAGGCTGTGTGTGTGTTTAAAACAGTTGTCGTTACAAAAGTTATTTAGAAATGAATTAATTATTTAATTAATTGGTTAATAAAAAGGCTGCTATGGCCATTTATAACTACAAACTCTTGTGTGGTCATTTTCATTTTAGTGGGGTAAGATAAACGGGATGTGGGGGAGTATTTTGGGTAAATTAAGGTGGTATGGGTAAAATGGGTGATATCTTTACTACATTGGTCATGTACTTTTTTGTAGTAAATATAGGTTATTGTTTAAAAACCCTGTTCCTGTGAGTGATTTGTAATCTTATGTGTACATGCAGACAATTATATTTACCTATAACACATGTAAGTTCTGCGTTGTAGTGCTGCACCATAGCTGTACTTCTAAAGTCCTGTACACACGATCGGATATCTGATGGAATCTAATTTGATGGATTTTTTTGTCGGATATCCGATGAAGCTGATTTTCATCAGTCTTGCCTACACACCATCAGTCAAAAATCTGACTGTGTCCAACGCGGTGTTGTAAAACACTACGACATGCTGAGAAAAATTAAGTTCAATGCTTCCAAGCATGCTTTGACTTGATTCTGAGCATGCGTGGATTTTTCTCCGATGGAGTTCCACACAGAGGATCGTTTTTTTTCTATCGTTTTTTTATCCATAGGAAAATTTTAAAACATATTCAAATTTTTTTTCACCGATGGAAAACAAACCGATGGGACCCACACATGATCGGTTTGTCCGATAAAAATGGTCCATCGGTCCACTTTCATTAGACAAATCGATCGTGTGTACAGGGCTTAACAATAAGAGTATGCAAGTCAGCCAACCCACTGATATCAATGCACGTTCTCGACAGCTTAGCTCAGCTATTCTTAAGCAGACATGTTTACCATGTTTGAGTCAAATACAGAGCACCCTCTAGTTGCCAATCTGGAAATCTCGATGTTTAATTAAATTCAAAAGAATACACAAAGTAGAGAAGAGGACTCTCTCCAGTTCCAGCACATCCCTCCTGAGGACTGGTGCCCAGAACTGAGTGGTATACTCAAGATGTGGCCGGACCAGAGTCGGGAGAATTATTGTTTTATCTCTGGAGTACGACGGCGTAGGCAAGTTACGTCGGTCGTAGGAAGCCTATTTTTAGGCGTATCTCAGATTGTGGGCACGGCGCACAGATACGACGGCGCATAGATAGACTTATGCAGCGTATCTCAAAATACGTCAGCGTAAGTGCTTTGTGAATCCGGGCCAATGTTATTAGTAGAACAGGGCCATCAAGAATTATCCCAAGTACCACATCCAAAAACTATCAAATGGAAAAATGATCTGCGAGGAACAAGGATTTTTTTGGCACCCCATAGACAATATTTAAACACATACTTTAAAAACATTCAAATTTTATTACAAATAGTAATTAAAAAAAATATATTGCATTGGTACACAGATATCCTAAAACAGTGCTCCCAGTAGGCTGAAACACAGTTCCTATCAGTAATGATCACCATATGCCTATATGTAGAACTTAAGGACCTCTAAAGTTAACAATAAGGAGGAACATACGTACAGCGACTATCTCAATACGTTTCACGGTAGATACTGCTTCTTTGGGAGGTTAGGGAGTGCAACATATCTACAATAAAATGACAAACATGCTAATAATCAACAGTAGTAAAGAATACAGAAATACACAAGAAGTATAAGGCTGTTTAAGAGGGGCCCTGGTGTTGGTCGCAGGGAACAGTAAGGCGGTGGTTTGATCACAACTCCATAGACAAAGGAGCTGTCGGTCCCCACAATCAATTTGCTGAACACCTAGTGCAAATGCACTGGGCAGAGTGACACAGCAGGTGGAGGTCCGATGCATAGTTACGAGGAGGGTCTTAGAACCAAAGTGGGCAGGGGAGTGTTATAAGAAAGCAAGAGATTGTTGGCGCAGCTTGGAGCACCCTAAGCTCGATCGATCCGTTGTTGTATGACAGTCGGGTCCAACGCCTCTGGTAAGCGCATATGTATTTCATCATTCATTTGAAGATTTCCGTTGGGATGTGTTTTTCCATCTAATGACATCTTTTTGATTATATTTATTTATGATGGACACTATATTTCACGTTTTTGTTCACTTTGCTGGGTATTTATTGCGTAGCATTTTTATAACATACTATATGGTCACACCTTAATGGGTACACATAGTGTTACCATGACTCATATTTAGCGCTACATTATCATCCTCACTCCCTTTGAATTTGTCACATTCCTGTGTAGCTGCTTCATACCCCTCACTGGGGTTCTGTTTTTACATTTTTTGGGTAGCGTAGCGCATTCATTTTCTCACTCAGTGAAGTAGGAAGGTGGCTGGAGTTAGCTTAACATGAACAGTGGAGATTGTTTTAGTGCAATCAAAGTGAGCAGGGGAGGAGGAGGTAGTAGCGCAATCAAGTTCAGTGTCAAAATGAGAATGGGATTAATTGGGGAGCATGATCAAGGCGAGTGGTAGAGAAAGAGGTATAGCCCAATAAAGTTGAGCAACAGAGATTGGGTGAAAGCATGTTCAAGATGAATTGTGGGGTTAGTTTTGTGTAATGGCTGCATAAGGAGGATATGAAGCATTTTAATATGGAGAGTTTTAGTTTATGACAGATTTTGGCTTTTGGGGTTGGTGCAGTGCCGGTCCTGAACTCCCTGGGGCCCTAAGCAAAATGACATATCACGTTAAAGTTGAGAAGAAGCGGGGGGGGGGGGGGGGGGGGGGCGGTGTTCTGCTGTTGGAAATGTCATCTTACATTAAAGTGAGAAGCGGGGGGTGCTGATTTACCTCTTCTCCCATGCAGCCAGCGAGTTGAGAAGCAAGGTGAGAGGCCAAAAATTACTTCTCACTAGGCGGGGCCTCTAGTAATTTGAGGGGCCTTCCGCAGCTTTGCGGGGCCCTAAGCGGCTTGCATAGTGAGCCTATAGGGCGGATCGGCCCTGGGTTGGCGTGTGATGTAAACTGGACGTCTGCCTGCTGTAGACAGGGGTGAGGTGTGCAAGAGTCTAGTATGCTTGTTCTTATGTGCTCCACACCTTTGCACTCTACATTGTGTTGTTTAATAAATGTAAGTTATATACTCCAGGCCACTGCACTGTATGCTACATTCTCTGATCCTCCCTAATTCATACTTGTTGTTTTACATTCTATGTTTTGGGTTCCATATAATGTGCAATATTTTTCATGCTTGGAAGTGCTGTGTCAATGTATGATACAAGCTTGCTGTGTATCAAGCTTGTATCATACAATGTCCCGGCTTTATGACAAAGTCCATCGACAATTTTGGATTTAATTTTTATTTTTTTAGTTCACTAACTTAGCATAGACACACACTCCGCAACCTTTTCTATTTAAAATGTGAAAGATAAAGATAATGTAGTTTGGACTTTTCATTTTCAGAATGGTTGTTCGGTTTTCTAATACCATGTACACACGAATTTCCGTCGAAAAAAAGTTGGATGTTTTTTCCGACGGAATTCCTCTCAATCTTGACTTGCATACACGCAGTCACACAAAAGTTCTCTGAACTTTTGAGCGTTAAGAACGCGGTGACCTACAACACTACGACGAGGCGAGAAAAAGAAGTTCAATGCTTCCGAGCATGCCTCAAATCGTTTCTGAGCATGCATGTTTTTTTTCCCATCGGAATTCCATACAGACGAACGGAGTGAGCACATATACTGCATATTTCGAAAAAATTCCAGTCCATGTGATGGTTGCATTTTTTTTCAGGCTCTTTTATTTTATTCTTACCTGGTGATTCTGCCTATAATATACTTATTGTCCTAGGGTGACAATGCTTACTTACTGTACCATATCTATGGAGGAGCAGAATTTTAACCCTAGTACAGAAGGTGTGTTAGGGTTACAGAATACTGCCTCTCTCCTCATCTCTATAGCATAGGGTGAGATGTTCTGTAGTTCAGAGAGAGAAATAAGAACAAGGGGCCAGATCCTCAAAAGAGATACTCCGACTTAACTGCTGTTCAGTCTGTGTGTAACTTTGGAAACGATCCTCAAAAGGCTTTTTCCAAAGTTAGAAAGAAGATCCGGCATGTGTAATTGAATTACACTGCCGAATCTTAGGATGCAGTACCGCATCCGCCGCTGGGGGCATTTCGAGTCGAAATGCCGTTGCTAGTATGCAAATTAGCACTTAAGGCGATCCACAAAGCTTTCTAGCTTCCTTTTTGCGCCGTAAGTGTTATTTTGCAAGTGTAAAATTAGGGCTGGTTCTACAAAGTGTAAACTAGTCACACCTTGTAAAAGCCCATTCCAGCGACGGCATTTGGTATGCTTTCCCGAGGGAGAACTCCACGGCAATTTGTAAAAACAAAACCGGCATGGGTTCCCCCCCAGGAGCATACCAGGCCCTTAGGTCTGGTATGGGTTGTAAGGGGACCCCCCCTACGCCGAAAAATCGACGTAGGGGTCCCCCTACAATCCATACCAGACCCGTATCCAAAGCACGCTACCCGGCCGGCCAGGAATGGGAGTGGGGACGAGCGAGCGCCCCCCCCCTCCTGAGCCGTGCCAGGCCGCATGCCCTCAACATGGGGGGGTTGGGTGCTCTGCGGCAGGGGGGCGCACTGCGGGCCCCCCCACCCCAGAGCATCCTGTCCCCATGTTGATGAGGACAGGACCTCTTCCCGACAACCCTTGCCATTGGTTGTCGGGGTCTGCGGGCGGAGGCTTATCGGAATCTGGGAGTCCCCTTTAATAAGGGGGCCCCCAGATACCGGCCCCCCACCCTAAGTGAATGGATATGGGGTACATCGTACCCCTATCCATTCACCTGGAGGCAAAAAGTAAAAGTTAATAAACACACAACACAAGGCTTTTTAAAATATTTTATTTTTCTGCTCCGGATGCCCCCCCTGTCTTCGTTATTAGCTCAATTAGCAGGGGGGGCTTCTTCTTCCACTCTCCGGGGGTCTTCTCCGCTCTCCGGGGGTCTTCTCCGCTCTCCGGGGGGGCTTCTCCGGACTCCGGGGGGCTTCTTCCATCTTCTCCCCTCTTCCGCTCTTGACTCGGCGAACCCCGGTTCTTCTGCAGCTCTCCGGTGCCTTCTTCTTCAGCGCTGGCTGCCTGCTATGTTTGTGTGTTAGCTCGATTTCAAACAGGCAGCCGGCGCGGTCTTCTGTGGCGTCAGGGTCTTCTGGTCTTCTCCCCTCTTCCGATGTTGCCTCGTCGCCTGTTGTCGCTGTAATGATGGAAGCGCGCCTTGCATCACATTTATATAGGCATCACCGTCCCATCATGCTCCGGTAGGTACCCACGTGGTGGGTGCCTACCCACGTGCACCCACCACGTGGGTACCTGCCGAAGCATGATGGGACGGTGATGCCTATATAAATGGGATGCAAGGCGCGCTTCCATCATTACAGCGACAACAGGCGACGAGGCAACATCGGAAGAAAGGAAGAGAAGACCCTGACGCCACAGAAGACCGCGCTGGCTGCCTGTTTGAAATCGAGCTAACACACAAACATAGCAGGCAGCCAGCGCTGAAGAAGAAGGCACCGGAGAGCTGCAGAAGAACCGGGGTTCGCCGAGTCAAGAGCGGAAGAGGGGAGAAGATGGAAGAAGCCCCCCGGAGTCCGGAGAAGCCCCCCCGGAGAGCGGAGAAGACCCCCGGAGAGCGGAGAAGACCCCCGGAGAGTGGAAGAAGAAGCCCCCCCTGCTAATTGAGCTAATAACGAAGACAGGGGGGGCATCCGGAGCAGAAAAATAAAATATTTTAAAAAGCCTTGTGTTGTGTGTTTATTAACTTTTACTTTTTGCCTCCAGGTGAATGGATAGGGGTACGATGTACCCCATATCCATTCACTTAGGGTGGGGGGCCGGTATCTGGGGGCCCCCTTATTAAAGGGGACTCCCAGATTCCGATAAGCCTCCGCCCGCAGACCCCGACAACCAATGGCAAGGGTTGTCGGGAAGAGGTCCTGTCCTCATCAACATGGGGACAGGATGCTCTGGGGTGGGGGGGCCCGCAGTGCGCCCCCCTGCCCCAGAGCACCCAACCCCCCCATGTTGAGGGCATGCGGCCTGGCACGGCTCAGGAGGGGGGGGGCGCTCGCTCGTCCCCACTCCCATTCCTGGCCGGCCGGGTAGCGTGCTTTGGATACGGGTCTGGTATGGATTGTAGGGGGACCCCTACGTCGATTTTTCGGCGTAGGGGGGTCTCCTTACAACCCATAACAGACCTAAGGGCCTGGTATGCTCCTGGGGGGTGAACCCATGCCGGTTTTTTCTTTGAAAATTGGCATGGAGTTCTCCCTCAGGAATGCATGCCGAGCGACGCTTTTTTTTTTTCCCCGACGCAACTTTTTTAAGCCGTCGCGATCCTCAAAACTCGGCGTAACGTAACCTCGCGCATGCGCAGTACGGCCGGCGCGGGAGCGCGCCTCATTTAAATGGGACTCGCCCCATTTGAATAGGAACGCCTTGCGCCGGCGGAATTTTAGTTACACAGCCTGAAATTTCTAGATAAGTGCTTTGTGGATCAGGCACTTAGGTAGAAACTTTAAGGCAGTGTAACTTAAATTGGATTTTTTAAGTTACGTCAGGTTTTTGTGGATCTGGCCCACGGCTAACTGAAAACAGTGCAGCAAAAGTAGAGTGCACAGGACAGCAATAGATTTCTTTCAGGATCACTAGGTATTTTTCACTCACCAAACAGATAAAGAAAAACACTTTTAATTACATACTATATATAACAGACCCAAAAGGCCCTCACACATTTCAGGAAGAATGAACTGTATGAAAGGGTTTTGCTCAGCCATAGTACATTAATCTGATATTAGTTAGCCAATATGTAAAGCTCTCTAATAACAATGTCATATACATATGCATGTATATAAATTAAAGCTGTACAAAGCCTTTTGCTTTCTAAAGCATATTGTCCAGCCTACACAATCCACTCTGCTTGAATTGCAGATGTCATCAGCAACAGTCTACAAAGAGACAACACAATAGTTCAAGTGGATCCATCTGCTGGCCTTTCAAATTAACTGAAAATGGAGGTTCTGGGTGCATTAAATTAGCAAAAGATGCTTATTTGGAGAAATTAAGAAAAACACTGAGGCCCGGATTCAGATACAAGATACGCCGTCGTATCTCTGAGTGCGGGCCGTCGTATCTATGCGCCTGATTCAGAGAATCAGTTACGCATAGATTTCCCTAAGATCCGACCGGCGTAAGTGTCTTACACCGCCGTATCTTAGGCTGCATATTTACGCTGGCCGCTAGGTGGTGCTTCCGTATAGTTACGCGAGAAATATGCTAATTAAGTGTTTACGCCGATTCAGAAATGTATGTCCCGCCGGCACATTTTTTTACATCGTTTACGTTAGGCTTTTTTTTGGCGTATAGTTACCCCTGCTATATGAGGCGTAACTAATGTTAAGTATGGACGTCGTTCCCGTGCCGAGTTTTGAAAATTTTACGTCATTTGCGTAAGTCGTTCGCAAATAGGGCTGGACGTCATTTACGTTCACGTCGAATCCAATACGTCCTTGCGGCGTACTTTGGAGCAATGCACACTGGGATATTTCACGGACGGCGCATGCGCCGTTCACAAAAAACGTAAAATACGCAGGGTCACCTTAAATTTAAATACAACACACCCACAACATCCCTATTTGAATTAGGCAGTCTTACGCCGCCACACATACGTTACGCCGCCGTACCTAAGGGCGCAAGTTCTTTCTGCATACGGAACTTGCGCCCAAAGTTACAGCGGCGTAACGTATCTGAGATACGTTACGCCCGCAGATACTGTAGATAGACGAATCTATCTGAATCCGGGCCTGAGATTTTGTAAGCATCAATTGCATTTGGCTATGGTGAAAACATATTTATAATTCAGTATGTAAGATTTACTTAAGTATTCAGAAAAATTAGGAATTCAACTAAAGTAAGCTAGTGACAAAAAAAAAAAAGAATATTAAAAATAACTCATGCAAAAAAGGCATTCCATACCTACTGTACTTGTCTGGGCTCCCCTTTGTAAAATCTTTGCTTCATTTTCCTTTGCAAGGATTTTTACATCCAATACACTTTTTGGTGTATTAGTTGCCCATGTCCCCTGCTGAGTTCTGGGGTTCCTCTTGACTGTCCCTAATTTACTACAAGACATAGTAGCACATGCCAGATTCACTTTTTAAATACACATTTACACGTAAGGAGTCTCTGGGTCAACTCATGTCATCAAAACAAAAACAATTAAGACCAAATGTCCCTCGACCCATCAGGTAACCAGGTGGGATAAGGGTATACAAAAGTAGGACCAATAGTACCTCATAGAGATAACACAGTTTATTACAAAAACGTAACTGTGCATTTCACACGTGTGGGGTGTGGCCATCTATACATGTTCACTGAATTCCTACATGTAGCAAAGTCCTGGGGCCCCTGAGGCCCAATGATGACCTCCAGAGTTAGGGACAGCTGACATCCTTCAGTATAGAGTGGGTTACAAGGCATGGTGGGTGTAATGCAAGATGAAATGGTGGGCGCCAGACACTATTTGAATGCAAAGAGATTTATTGTCTCTTAAACAGAACTGTGGGAGAGAGGGTTAGGGCCAGGACTCCTATGGCAACAATCTTGTAGCTGTTACTAACAGTAAAGGTATTCAACTGTCTGCAACACGAACAGTTCTCTTTACCCCACACTCACTCACTGTCCTCAGCTGATGAGAAGTATGCTCTGGTACTGGCCTCAGCTTACTCACAATGGTCTCTGGTAGCAAGGTGGTTGGTCCCTTTGTGGCAGCAGCTTCCCCTGTACCTCCCATTACTGCGGAACTGTTATCTCTGGTTGGACTACAAGCCCGCAGCCCCAACCCTGCACTACTTCTGGATAGGCTTTCAGATAGCCTAGCAGCCAGAGGTCCCCAGGATAGGCCTTAGGTTTCTGGCCTAGCAGCCCAGGGCAATACGACACACGTCCACCTACCCAGACAGCCAACCAGGTGGCACAGAACCCCCATTACCTGAGTCCACCCAAATAAATAGGTTCTCCCAGCAGGCCAAGGGACCCAGCAGAATCCCTGCCCATTGGCTGAGACACCCATTCATTCCTAATCTGTCCTTGCAATGCCCTTGTCATATATAATGTCACCAGATACCCGGCCATCTACCGACAGAAGAGAAAAGTGCTGCAATTCCAGAATTAGGGTGAAATCAATTAACCTCCTAACAATTGGCCAAGGCAACTATCGCTTGGCAAATACATTTATTAGCAACCTTGCCTAAACACCAGGGTAATACATCCATAAGTCATGTCATATATGGTGTCTTAGATCATTTTGTTTCATGATTTATTTGCTTCTTCAGGATTCATTTTAAGACATATATTCACAATGGTCCACTAAATCTAAAAATAATACATACATAATGCATAAATACACCAAAAAACACAGGTGTTAAATACAAGTACCGTATTTATCGGCGTATACCGCGCACTATTTTGCCCTGAAAATCAGGGCAAAATCGTGGGTGCGCAGTATACGCCGATACCCGCTTTCCCGCCATGAGTTTGAATACTGCGCCCGCATATAGCGAGCGCAGTACACTCGTGAATCTTCGGCCAGTCTCGGCGCCTCTCGTACTGACGTCCTGAGCGTACAGGACGTCAGTGCGAGAGGCGCCCGAGCCTGCCCGAAGATTCACGAGTGTACTGCGCTCGCTATATGCGGGCGCAGTATTCAAAGTCGTGGCGGGAAACGAGCGGGAGGACGCCGCCGAAGGCCCCTGGACCCGCCGAAGATGGACACCGGACCCGCCGAAGATGGACACCGGACCCGCCGAAGATGGACGCCCGACCCGCCGAAGATGGACGCCCGACCCGCCGAAGATGGACGCCCGACCCGCCGAAGATGGACGCCCGACCCGCCGAAGATGGACGCCCAACCCGCCGAAGACGGACGCCGGACCCGCCGAAGAGGACACCCGACGAGGCCGCAGAAGGACGCCGGACCCGACGAGGCCGCAGATGGACGCCGCGCAAGACATCAAAACTGTAAGTACAAAACAACAAAAAATCTTTTTTTCCCACAGGATTGGGGGCTATATGTAATGTGCTGGGATGTGATCTAAGTGCTGGGATGTGATCTATATGTAATGTGCTGGGATGTGATCTAAGTGCTGGGATGTGATCTATATGTAATGTGCTGGGATGTGATCTAAGTTCTGGGATGTGATCTATATGTAATGTGCTGGGATGTGATCTAAGTGCTGGGATGTGATCTATATGTAATGTGCTGGGATGTGATCTATATGTAATGTGCTGGGATGTGATCTAAGTGCTGGGATGTGATCTATATGTAATGTGCTGGGATGTGATCTAAGTTCTGGGATGTGATCTATATGTAATGTGCTGGGATGTGATCTAAGTTCTGGGATGTGATCTATATGTAATGTGCTGGGATGTGATCTAAGTGCTGGGATGTGATCTATATGTAATGTGCTGGGATGTGATCTATGTGTAATGTGCTGGGATCTGTATGTAATGTGCAGGGGGCTTTGGAATATAAAAGGGGCTGTTGAAAGTTTTTTTCCTAAAACTTCCCTCCTAAAATTAGGGTGCGCGTTATACGGTACATCAGTCCCCAACATCAAAAAACATGGTAGAAAAAAAAAAGCAGAAAAGAGAAGAGAACCTCCCCTCTTTTCTCTTCATCACTTACCACCCCCCCCCCCCCCCCAGAACTGGGTAGAGGCCTGGTCTGGAGGGGCATACAAGACACAAACAAAACACATAACTGAAATACCTGAGAAGTCATTGTCTCTCATGCAGAATTTAAGAATTACCACCAAAGATTTACAGGCAAAAGAAGGTGGGAGTACTTGTTATACTGAGGATCGGAAAGGAAACCAGCAACTGAACCTTGAAAAACATATATGTGTAACTCCAAATATATATATATATATATATATATATATATATATATATATATATATATATATATTTTTTTTTTTTTTTTTTTTTAACATAAAAATAATAATTTATTTTCCTTACCCCATATAATAGTATATCTAAGATCCTGCATAGGCAACCAACCACTCTGCACGCAACTTATTAGGCCAAGTGGGCAAATCAAATAAAATCCCTATGGAAGAAAAACAGTGAAATCCCATGAGATCGCCAAACAAAAAACTGATATATAATTAAGAAAATAGGTGTGTATACATACTAGGGCTTACAAAATTAAAAGTTCCCCCGAGAAATAGTAAACAGTACGCACTTCCTTAATATAAGTCAGTAGTGGAACAATGCTAAAATAGAAATCCCCTCTAGATATACAACTCAAAGTACAAAACTTTAAGCTTTAAACAACAATACAAAAAAACAGATGTACTGCAGTTTACAGGAATGTAGATATATATCATTTGTACAAAAAAAATGACACCTTGGTGTGTCCGGGATGCACATGCTGTGCAATATATGTGCCAGTAGAGTGTCCTCCGCCCCTGCTCAGACCTGGATCAAGGCCAGTCTCCCTTGTGTACTGACACCACCTCTGGTAGTGGCGACTGGATGTGACATCACTAGTGCACTTCTGCATTACCAAAAACATCAAACCCACTTCCTGTCAAAGGTGGAAAGAGACTGGCACACCAAATCTTAAACAAAAACACTACATTAGTGCCACAGCACCCCTACCCCAACCACACAAATAACCCATAGAACCCCATTAAACCTCTGGGGCCACAAGAGAGATGCAGACTAAGACAAAAAATGCCCACATCAAGTGGGTCTCCCATGAAGGAAAGAGAGGGAAGGAGAAAGATGACGGAAGAAAAGAAAATATGTAACAAAAACCTCTGCTTCTAATCTAAATCTTAGATACAGATTATACTTAGGTTCACTGTTCTGAGCACCTGGATTTCATTTTTCATATCAGTATTCAGAGCATACCTAGACTTACATCTTTCTGGGCATCCTGTGACATTTCGCGATCTGGTTTTCGCCTTCAACCTTTCATTTCTCACGTAACATTTCCACTATAAAATGACAAAGCAAAGTGTAGATGTCACGTAGGGTTTCTGCTACTGGTTCAGCTAGGGGGAAGCTTTCAGGTATGCCAAAGCATTTATTATTTGAGTTTACCAGGGTTCTTACTATTTTAGTTCATCATTTGACATACTGATTATATGTAATACAAGTATTGTAATGCATTTGGAAAGAGCTATAACCATTGTGATTAAATACAAACATTTCTGTGGTCCCAAAAATGTATGTAGCACCCTCTAGTGTACAGTCTAGTTGTGGGGAAAATCCACGGCTCTCTAGGGGGTAGTGCTACATGTATCATGTACAATTTTATTTAATATGGGAATAAAAATGTGGAAAGTGCAGTACCCCATAGCAACGTTTCAAAAATATGCTCCCCCTACTCTTAAATGATTTGGAGTGAAATTGATTTTCGATCATGCTACTTCCTCTGAAAAAAATGCTAATGTACCATGATTTACTGTAACAGAATAGAAAATCACATGACAATACGCAATATGTAGGCTCAGCATACACTGGTGCTTGATTACCTAGTCAGCGCTGGCCCTTTCAGCTCACTCGTGTGGTTTGTATTGAACCATTGAAGTGCAGAAATAAAGTAGGTAGAGCTGTCGTTTGCCAGCAATTTAAATGGCATTTTTTCCTTTGTAAACTTCGATTTACTGTATAGATGCATAACTTCTGCACCCTTCAGGTGGGTTAAGGGCACCCCAGACATGTTATTTAAAGGATTTTGTGCATTTTCAATGTTGCCTTTAAAACATTATTAAAATGACTGCTTCCCTTCAAAAATTACGTTTTTTTACTTTTTTGTTTGGCTTTGATACATGTTCCCCAGGGTATTGGCCACCCCATGCAATTTGTTTGACAATTCCTTGCCTATTAACCTAAAAAATGGCCACTAGTGTTTTTTAACATTCAGCTCCTGTTGACTTTAATGGTGGTCAGATTGAGCATCTGAACTTTAAGAAGGTTTTTCAAACTCACCTGAAACTATACCTTAATACATTCATCTCTTCCCAGAATGCCTTTTTTGACAGTAATTTGTCTATTAGCCCTAAATGGCCCAAATTCAGCAACACGATTTGCTGCTTATATACTTCAAAGGGATTCCCATCTAAGATTGGGATAGCAAACTCTGAACAAGATTTGTGAAACCCTTGACAATTCAAACCCATGTACATCAGTAAGCCTGTTTGATTTCCAAATATACAGTACAACCCTTTAAAATTGCAGGATAAGTACCCCAGAGCACAAAGTCTGGCAAATAAAAACTTGGAAGTGATAGCTGTCTTAAGCCTTGTACACACAATAATAATAATAATGGACGATTGATCGTTTTTTTTTTTTTTGCATGCTAGTCTCATATTGAAAATTAAATGGTTCCTAAAGTTATGAAAATTCTCATACAACAGATACAACTTCGGAAGTGATGTAATGTGTTGTATTGTATTGTAATGTAATTCTTTCATTTCCAGGCATGTGTGGTCTTATGATTTTTTGGGATGAATACTGTACTGTATTTATTAAACTAAAATTGTTCATTCTTGTATTGTACGAGAAAAAAATAGTGTTTATCCCTTCTGATAATTTTGCATAAACTGCCGTGATCGGCTCTAGAAAGTTGTGTACTAATGATCAGATTATCGTACAGTCACTTCGAAAACTGTAATTTTCATCCGATTTTCTAAACGTGTGTACATTTGCATTAGCCCGAGAGTATCACAACTGGTTGACCAATAGCTGCTCAACACCAGGTATTACTTAACAATAACACTATATAGGAAAGTATTATTTTACAGAAAGAGTAGTAGATGGTAGGTAGAGACTCAGTCAACAGCAAGCAAATTTAAATATGCTTAAAACAACCATAGATCTATATACATATAAGAATATACAGCAAAAAAAATACAACAGAAGTTCCTCATTATGACAACCAAAACCTAAACTTACTGGTGTGTATTTTTTGGTCGTCAATGTTTCCTCTCCTGAAACCTGTAGCAAATTCTGTAAAAAGGTTAAATAGGCCAATAACTGACCGACTGGCTGAACAAGCGCTGCACTTATTAACGTAGGGGTAGATTCAGTAAGAGTTAGGCCGGCATATCAGTAGATACGCCGACCTAACTCGGAATTTGCGCTGTCCTAAGTTTAAGTGTATTCTCAAACAGAGATACACTTAAACCTATCTAAGATACGACGGCTTGCGCCGTCCTATCTTAGGGTGCAATATTTAGGCTGACCGCTAGGTGGCGCTTCCATTGCAGTCGGCGTAGAATATGTAAATCACTAGATACGCCTATTCACGAACGTACATCCGCCCGTCGCAGTAAAGATACGCCGTTTCCGTAAGAGATAGGCTGCCTAAAGATAAACATGCCCCCTAGGTGGCGTAGCCAATGTTAAGTATGGCCGTCGTTCCCGCGTCAAAATTTTAAAATTTTACGTCGTTTAAGTAAGTCGTCCGTGAATAGGGATTTACGTCATTTACGTCCACGTCGAAACCAATAGGCCCGTGCGGCGTACTTTGCCGCAATGCACACTGGGATATGTAGGGGGACGGCGCATGCGTCGTTCCAAAAAAACTTCAATCACGTCAGGTCAAGCCCAATTAACATAAAACACGCCCCCTCAGTCTATTTTGAATTAGGCGCCCTTACGCCCGCTCGCTTTAGGCTACGCCGCCGTAACTTAGCAGGCAAGTACTTTTGTGAATCATGTACTTGCCTCGCTAACTTACGGCGGCGTAGTGTAAACACGATACACTACGCCGCCGCAAAGTTAGGGCGGGCTATGTGAATCTAGCCCATAGATACTAAACAGCTCTGAAAAAGTCCTTTCAATTATATCCAGCATTTTTAAAAGGTAGAGCAGAGAGTAATTTGCTGACCCAGTAGTCAGCAGATACCCACTTATCTATCAACAGCTAAGCTCAACCACCTTCTAAATGGTGGTTGAGCTCAAATATAAAACAATTTAAAAAAAGAAAGCTAATGCCCTGTACACACGATCGGTCCATCCGATGAAAACGTACTGATGGATTTTTTCATCAGTTATCCGATGAAGCTGACTGATGATCAGTCGTGCCTACACACCATCGGTTAAAAAAATTATCGTGTCAGAACGCGGTCACGTAAACCACATACCACAGCACTATAAAGGGGAAGTTCAAATCCAATGGCGCCACCTTTGGGGCTGCTTTAGCTGATTTCGTGTTAGTAAACAACGATTTGCGCTTTTCTGTCTGTTACAGCGTGATGAATGTGCTATATCCATAACGAACGCTAGTTTTACCAGAACGAGCGCTCCCGTCCCCTAATTTAGTCTGAGCATGCGTAGATTTTTAACCGATGGGCGTGCCTACAGACGATCGTTTTTTTCCTATTGGTTAGTTAACCATCAGATCATTTTAAAACAAGTTCCTAGTTTTTTAACCGATGAATAAAAAAACGATGGGGTCCACACACGATCGGTTAGTCTGATGAAAACGGTCCATCAGACAAACCGATCGTGTGTATGCGGCATAACCCTTATCTTGTTAGAGTAAATATCTATTTTTAAACACGATTGAAATATTTTTATAGGGTGCTACTAAAACGAAATGTGACAAAAGGTGAGATTTGCCTGTGAAAAGTCACATAAATTGTGAATAATTTAAAATAAAGCCCAAAGGTGTTCATTGATATAATTATAGCTATAAGACTGCAAGGTGCCTGTGAAATTAACTAATTTGCAGTCAACTTTTTAAAAAAAATTCACAGGTGGGAAAGTGGTAGATTTTGTGGAAAAAATAAACATCTGTCATTTGGATCCATCTTTCTGTGCTGTAGTTATCAGTAAGGCACAAAAGACCTCATCTATGAAATTATTTTTAAAGACGCAAGCTTGATGTCCAATGCAGTGTGCAAGCTTCCAATTGTCCCTTTCTTTATAAAATGTGATAAAAGAGGCAAGAACCAGAGTGGCAATACATTTCAATGCAATGCATTTCAGGTAAAGAAATATACTATATATAAATTGGTGGCATGCTAGAATATCTGTACCATTTTTTTTTATAGGTTACATATGGACAAGCCATTTTCTGTACGTTTACAGGGAATGAAACTGCTACTGGAAAATATACACCTGCCAAACTACAATAAGCCTAACAAAATATAGCTGAAAAAGTTAAAAGCTGTATTACAAGTATTTACACTTGTCATTATCATAGTGATATAGTAATCATACATTTATTTTATTTTTTTTTTTAAAATGTATGCCTCTTTATAACTGTCACATATTTCAATACAACACAGCAAAAATTGCTGGAGAATGTAGCAAATGGTGAACAAAGGCTCTTGGTGAAGAAAACTATTAAACATAACAAAAGGCAAAACTTTTTTTTAGTTTTGAATAGAGTGGAGAGGGATTAGAACACCTGTCAGGTTTATATTGCTGGCTGTGCCCCTGTTAGGGAGATTTATGGTAGCTGCAAACCCAAACCTCTTCACTAATGAAAAACTGGATATTTTTTAACCACCTCCCGCCCGCCGTATGCAGAATGACGGCTGGGAAGTGGTTCTGTTATCCTCACTGGGCGTCATTATGTCCAGCAGGATAACATGCCAGAGCACGCCCATGGGATCACGAGTGCGGCGTGTCAGTCTGACACCCTGCATCTCAGATCGTGATAAGAAGCCTCTATCAGAGGCTTCGTCCAAGTGATCAGCTGTGACCAATCACAGCTGATCATCGCGTCAACCAGGAAGTGCCGGTAAACGGTATTCCTTGGTTCACACTGACAGGAAGAGCCGATCGGCGGCTCTCCCTGTCAGGGGGTGGTCTGTGCTGATACTCAGCACATTGATTATCAGCACAGCCCTTATCAAATGTGCCAATCACCTGCCAACCAGTGCCCAGCAATGTCCCAACATTAAATTATGCCAGCCCCCACCACAGTGCCAATCATTCCCCACCACAGTGCCAATAACTGCCCAGCAGTAACACCTGTCAGTATTTATCAGTGCCTCATCATCAGTGCTGCCCATTAGTGCCATCTGTCAGTGCCACTCAGTACCGCCTATCAGTGCCAATCAGTGCTGCCTGTCAGTCCCCATCACAGCTGCCTGACAGTGACCATCACATCCGCCTGTCAGTGCCCTTCAGTGCTGCCTATCAGTGCCCATCTGTGCCACCTATCAGTGCCTATCAGTGCTGCATATCAGTGCCACCTATCAGTGCCCACCAATTCTACATATCAGTGCCTCCTCATCAGTGCCCATCAGTGCCAACTCATCAGTGCCCATCAGTGCCAACTCATCAGTGCCCGTCAGTGAAGGGGAAAACAAAATTTTATGAAAGAAACTAAGAAAAACAAATTTGTTTTAAAACATTTGGGTCTTTTTTAGTTTGTTTAGCAAAAAATAAAAACCCCAGAGGTGATCAAATACCACCAAAAGAAAGCTCTATTTGTGGGAAGAAAATTATAAAAAATTAGTTTGGTTACAGTGTTGTATGACCGTGCAATTGTCATTCAAAGTGTGACAGCACTGGTATTGTTTGACTGTAATTGTTTATATTTTTAAATATTTCTTTGTTTATAAATTCAAGATTTTGGTGGAAGTAATTGTTAGCTTTACCACCAGAGATGTTAAAAAAATCATAGTACAATCTTTTCTAGTGCATCACTCAGCAAGACACCCAAGGTTGCTCTTGCTGTATTAAATACAACGGCAGTAATGTTTTCATTGTGCTTCACCTATTGCTGTATTGTTATCTGGTATTGTAAAAGCTCTTAATAAAAGTCTTTAAAATGTCACTAAACCCCCATCATAAAAAATATCAATAAATGCTGTACTGCATGCTGTTCGTTTTCTGTATTCTGCAAAAAAAAAAAAAAAACAGTTGATCCTGCTGTTTTCTATTTCCCCCTTCTGTTCATATTTCCAATTCAGCTAGGGATTTTGCAGCTGTAGTGGCAACTCTGCACATGCTCAGTTTTCGGTGAGTGTCTATGCTGAACATTTCTCCCCCCCCGCCCCCCCCATCACTTCTGGGCAGCCCATGTGACTATATAGTCACACATGTGGGCGTATACACAGGGCTAAATGACAGCCTACTCCCTCCCTCCTCCTTCATGCCCACTAGCAAGCTAAACACAATGGGGATGGGATATTACACCTTTGTCTTATAGACACAGGCTGGAGGGGTGTGACTGGCAGAAATCCACCAAAACCATGTTATGCCAAATATATATTTGTATGACAATTTAACCACTTCCCGACGGCCATACGACTTTGTACGGCCGCAGGGTGGCTCTACATCTCTGACTGGCCGTGTTTTTACAGCCTGCGCGCGCAGCCAGCGGCGCGCGCACGCGTCCTCGCCGCATCGCTGAGATGCCGATGCGAGTGCCTGGCGGCCGCGATGTCCGCCAGGGACTCGCGATCGGCGGCTACAGGGACAAGACGTGGAGCTCTGTGTGTAAACACAGAGCTCCACGTCCTGTCAGGGGAGAGAGGAGACCGATCTGTGTCCCTTGTACATAGGGACACAGCATCGGTCACCTCCCCCAGTCACCCCCCTTCCCCCACAGTTAGTAACACAATTCAGGGTACACATTAACCCCTTCCTCACCCCCTAGTGTTAACCCCTTCAATGCCAGTCACATTTATACAGTAATTAGTGCATATTTTTTGCACTGATCGCTGTATAAATGTGAATAGAGCCAAAAATGTGTCAAAAGTGTCCGATGTCTCCGCTATAATGTCGCAGTCACGAAAAAAAATGCTGATCGCCGCCATTAGTAGTAAAAAAAAAAATAATAAAAAATAATAATTCTGTCCCCTATTTTGTAAGCGCAATAACTTTTGCGCAAACCAGACGCTTCTTGCGATTTTTTTTTTTTTTTAACAAAAATATGTAGAATAATACGTATCGCCTAGACTGAGAAAAAAAATGTTTTTTTTAAAAAAAATTGGGCAATTTATTATAGTAACAAGTAAAAAATATTGTTTTTTTTTCAAAATTGTCGCTCTATTTTTGTTTATAGCGCAAAAAATAAAAACCGCAGAGGTGATCAAATACCACCAAAAGAAAGCTCTATTTGTGGGGAAAAAAGGACGTCAATTTTGTTTGGGAGCCACGTCGCATGACCGCGCAATTGTCAGTTAAAGCGACGCAGTGCCGGAAGCTGAAATTTCACCTGGTCAGGAAGGGGTATATGTGCCCAGTAAGGAAGTGGTTAAAACAGTTTATTGATTTTATTTATTTATACTTTGTATTCCAAAGGCTTTTTTCGAACATGCGACCAGTAGCAGAGGTCTAGAAGCTCCTTCTGCTTTAGTTTCCCTGCAGACAGGCTGGGAAAGAGCTGGGTCATGTGACAGCTGTATATTGATTAGGAAAAGAGTACTTAGATGTTGTTTTTTTTATTATTAAAACAATTACAGTGCCATCATCGGCATACAGAAATAGAAGGGACATTGTAAATTAAATTAAACAGTGTGGGCCGGATTCAGAAAAGAGATACGACGGCGTATCTCCTGATACGCCGGCGTATCTCTGAGTCTGGCCGTCGTATCTATGCGCCTGATTCATAGAATCAGGTTACGCATAGATATCCCTAAGATCCGACAGGTGTAAGTGTCTTACACCGTCGTATCTTAGGCTGCAATTTCACGCTGGCCGCTAGGTGGCACTGGGATTCAGTCACGGCCGGCGCATGCGCAGTTCGTTCGGCGCGGGGACGCGCATCATTTAAATGATACACGCCCCCTACCTGCCGAATTTGAATTCCGCCGGGTGATTTACGCTACGCCGCCGCAACTTTACAGACAAGTGTGAATAAAGCACTTGCCTGAAAAACTTGCCTGAAAGATCCGCTGATCTTTCTGAATCTGGCCCTGTGTGTTTAGTATCACTTTAATAAAAAAAAAATGTATAAAAACAAGAACCCTTCTGTTGGTGTTAGAAAGATTTCAATATATGTTTAATTACAGCCCTGAGCAAAGTATCAATAAAGCTGGAATGTCATAAATATCTTGCCTGAGATACACATGTAACCCACTGCTGAGCAGTTTGATCCAGCTACCATGATTCAAAGCAAGCTTTCAGCCCATGGATTTCAGTATACAGAGCTGTCAGTATTCTGTAGAGAGAGAGGTGGGCGCACTGAATGTTTTCCGCAGTCTTGTTTTGTGAACTTTGCCAAGACAGTCCTCTTCTACTTTCTACTGATGAACAGTAAGAGGCAACGCTGATATTATTATGCCTGCCCACAGATTTAAATAATAGATATTAAATTACTACTAAACAAAAATGAATTGTAGGAAGATATTATTATCAAAGTAGTTGGATGTTCATGATACAACATCCCGATTCCATATAAATTAGTCAGAGAGTGTCCAATTTGAGTTTAATATAATTTCCTCCTTTTACCCTGTTACCCTTTTTTAATTCGTTCTTTTGTCAGTATCAGAACACCATTACAATGTTCCATAACCACTTCAGCTCCAGAAGATTTTACCCCCTTCATGACTAGGCCATTTTTTGCCATTGGATACTGCTCTATTTTAACTGGCGATTGCTTGGCCATGCAACGTTGTACCCAAACTAAATTGATATCATTTTTTCACCATATAGAGCTTTCTTTTGGTGATATTTGATTACCACTGGGTTTGAAAAACATTTTTGCGATATAAACAAAAAAAAACACTTTTGAGAAAAAAAAATAAGATATGTTTTACTTTCTGCTATAAAACGTATCCAATAATAAAAAAAAAATCAAATTTCTTTATACATTTTGGCCAAAATATATTCTGCTACATGTTTTAGATAAAAAAAAAAAAATCCCAATGAGTGTTTGTTGATTGGTTTACATGAAAGTTACACAAACTATGGTGTATATACTGTAATTTTTTTTATACTACTAATAGCGGCGATCAGCGACTTTTAACAGTGCTGCGATACTGCAGCGGGAAATCTGGCACTAACTGATGCTGGGGGGAACTGACATCACCAGTGACATTAATACAGTGATCAGTAAATATATACTATACACTGTCACTGTACTAATGACACTGGCTGGGAAGGGGTTAACATCTAGGGCGATCAAAGGGGTTAACTGTGTGTAATGTGTGAACAGTGTGCTGCTTTTACTAACTGAGTTTCTCATCTCCGCAAAGCAAAGCAGAAACTGACAGATTTTTCCCTTCCTCCAGAGCCCTGTGTTGTTTATCTACACAAAATCTCTGAGCTGTGATTGCACACATGAATCATTGGCTAGGACTTGCTGACAGACTCCTGCTGTGTACAATCATCATCGCATCGCATTCGCGCACCCTAAACCCGTAAGTAGGCTGCGACCTATGGGTTCGTCACTTTGCCTACATTGGCCGCTCGCCCTCAGTACATTGCAGGCAGGCGGACGGCAAGCCGTTAATCATATTCACTCTCCTTATCATCCTGCAATTTAACCACTTGCCGACCAGCCGCAATCATTATACTGCGGCAGGTCAGCACGATCGTAGCTGTACACCGGCTCCTTTAAGTGGGATAGCAGGCGTGCGAACCCCCTGCACAGCACAAGTCCCCTCCCCCCACAGTTAGAACACACACTAGGGAACCCAGTTAACCCTTTGATCGCCCCTAGTGTTAACCCCTTCCCTGCCAGTGACATTTACACAGTAATCAGTGCATATTTATAGCACTAATCACTGTATGATTGTCAATGGTCCCAAAAATGTGTCATAAGTAATATGCCAAATATAATATGTAATATGTAAAAAATTTGCTTTTTTTTTTTAAAAAAAATGGGGCAATTTATTATAGCAAATAGTACAAAGTATTGTGTTTTTTTCCAAAATTGTCACTCTATTTTTGTTTATAGCACAAAAAATAAAAACCACAGAGATGATTAAATACCACCAATAGAAAGCTCTATTTGTGGGAAAAAAAGGACTTTAATTTTGTTTGGGTCCAGCGTCGCGCGACCACGCAATTGTCAGTTAAATTTGGCGTATCGCAAAAAATGGCCTGGTCATTGAGCGACCAAATCTTCCGGGGCTGAACTGGTTGAAGAAAATCTCGAATTTTGTCCATTCAATGCAAAGTAACAGGTATTGTAATTTTTAGCAAGATGTAGAAAGCTTTTGGATATGTTTTTGTATACTCTGATATCTATGTTCTAAATGCACTGCTGTTTTTCACCATAATCCTATTTCAAAATGATGACTCAGTTAAGTAATCTGTTTTGTAGCCAAAACAATGAAATGAGTATGGCTTAAAGTGGAAGTAAACCCGCCTATCATTTTCAGCCAAGGAAGCTGCCATCTTGGCCTCCGTTTAATCTTCAACTGCCATGATGCTGCACATGTGATCAGTTATGACACCAGCCATTGGATGGTGTGACAGTTTGGTTGAGAGCAAAGTCAATGAGACAGTTAGCATTTCCGGCATGCCGGGAATGTAACTGTCTTTGGAAACTATTAAATCGTTGAGTTTACTTCCGCTTTAAATGCCCCCAAAATGGCTGTCGGATTAGCATGTGAATAGGCTTGTGTATGACAGACAGGATTGGCTTGTCAAACTTTAATGGACTTCAACAAAATGGTGTCCTTCTGAACAAGGACACTGACTCCTTGTTGCATAAATGGGAATGGGATGGAAAAAAGATGGCTTCAGCTCCTGTTCTCCACCTGTACACAACTATAGGTGAAGAACAGGCGCTGAAGCCATCTTTTACCCATCTCATTCACATTTATGTAACAGGGAGTCGGTGTCTGTGTGCAGACAGTCACCATTTTGTTGAAGTAATCAGTTTTACATTATTCTTTTTAGCAAATGTAGAGTTTACCTTTAAACTGTTTATTTATCTTCCAAGATGCTTCTGCAAAATTAGACAGGTGGCAAGTTTGCATGGCATATAATAAAAATTACATATATTCCAAAATCCCCTTTTGGAGAAGTTTATTTGCAACAATTTCCTAAGGAGCATTGTTGAGGCCTCCCTGCCTGTGCACCCATTCAGACATTTCAAAAGGGTTATACCGCCAATGTAGCCTTTTTTTGCAAAACATTCCTACCATAACAAAGTTAAAAATACTTCAGTGTGATATAGATGGGAATTTCTGACTTGCTAGATTCAGATTACCTAACCACAGAAACAATTCTTCACCCAATTTTCATCTTCCTGGATGTTGATATTTTGTATAGATACACTTAACAGTTCTGTTCTATGAAGTACAAACTTTCACAAAAATGACATTTAACAGAACGTTTGTTGAAATAGAATAATAAAGTTGTCAGAAAACAAATTTGATACTTGCCTGACAGATTGTATTCCAAATCTATATCTTTCCATTCATATATATTACACCATAGATGGATGGATTTCAGAGACTCAGGCTGCATATTTGTTTGCAGATGTATTAAACTAGACTCTTATATAACTTAAGTAATACTATGTAAATTCAATAAAACATAGGAATTCATAGCGAACAAGATAAATCAGATTTCTGCTTTCATTAGTTCAGAAAAATAAAATTAATTCAGTAAATTGAAATTATGTTGATGATAATAATAGTAATAACAAGAATGTCTTATTATTATTATCAACATAGCTACCAGTGAATAGATTTACTAGATTCCCGTATCTGTTTTGGGGCCTCTGAAACGGAGTTCCCAGTTCCTGCAACCTGGCCTGGACATTTCAAAGACATGTTTTATTTTTTAACAATGTGAAATAATGTATATTGTAGAAATGAAGATCACCCTGCTTGCTTTAAAAGAGGAGAGAGACTTCATGGCTGGACGAGGAGATTAAAGACAAACAGAAAGAAACTTCTAGCACGAAGATTTCACCACGTTGGTCTCCAAAAGATATAAGATAGGGAATTCATACCAGCAAAATCTATTACCAAAAATCAGCGCTGGGTAAAATTACCAATTAAATATTTGTATTTATTATAGGCATTTATATTGCACCAGCAATTTACTGTACATGTATATTGTACATTCACACCTGTGCCTGCCCTCAAGGAGCTTATAATCTAAGGTCCTTAACACACATTCATACCTACAAACACCAGGACCAATTTAGACAGGAGCTAATTACCAGCATGTTTTAAGAGTGTAGGAGTGTTACAATCAGGGGTCAGGCTCAAATACCAGTTGCTATAGCAGTAGCAGCCCTACCACCGATCAGCAGGATAGGTACACAGGCAGTCACCCTGGCAGATGAACGTGGGCTCGCCAGAGGTGTGGAATCTACGTACTAACTGGTGTTCATCAGAGGTCCTGGTGGTGGAGATGTATTGTGCTTGGTGTACCAGGTCGTGCTCCTCAGGATCACCCCACCAGGAGGTGAGCAAGCCAGGGTCCAGAAACAGATAAGCAGATAAGGATCAAACAGAGGTGTAGTCAGTAAAACAAGCCAAAGGTCAGTATTGAGTAGTTGTTTGGATCAGGCAGAAGGGTAGTTGAAGAACAATACAAGGGTTGTTAATGAGCAGTAGCACAATATGGATGGCAGCAGGGAAGCCGAGAGTGAGATATTGGCTGAAGAAAGCACAATAATCCAGCAAATAGGAAGTGCAGAGACAAGTCAGGAAGTTCATGGGAGGAGCATAGAGTTAAAGGTTCAGCAGAAGTCAAGGCACAAGGCAAGGTTTTCCAATGGTTCAGATAGGGCACTGTCCAGCATCTTAGGTAGGTCATCGAGAAGAGTCATCGCCAGACACAGCAATGGTCCCAAGTTAAAATCCAGGCCCTGACAGAGAGGATACTGGAGCACAGGAAAAACATGAAAAATCCAGGCAGGTAGTATCACAGTTGGGATTCAAATCAGTGACCCTAGTGCTAACCACTTCTACACCAGTCTGGGAACAAATTGCTGTTTTTCTTTGTTTTTTTACAATATCGTGACTTATCACAAGCAAATATTTGATAATTTACTGTATACTAGTTGTTCCCAACCTGGGTTATGCTCCAGGACATTTAGAGGTATGGGAAAATTAATTAATGATGCAAAGACTTCAGTGGTGAGGAACAGGAAAAGTGAGGCCCTATCCAGGGTAGGCTAGGCTGCACAGCACCATGGGTTTCCATGGTTATTGGTTCCTATGGTTCTGGCTGCTGACCCACCCACACACGTTCTGCAGCGTGGCTAACTGTGTCCTGGCACAGAGCACAGCAAAGAGAAAGGAAGAGGGGGCAGCACAACTAACATTTCTGGTAGCCTGTTTACTAAGAATGGAGACTGGAAAGGAAAATGCTTCCTCCCCACACACAAATGAATGAGTGACAGTTCTAAGGAGGAAAAAGAGGAGACACACACATACACATTATGGAGTGAGTGAACTAAGCACAGGCTGCAGGTCAAATACGCCAGGAAGGGAATAGGGCTCTACAATAGTGCTACACTATAGTGCTGGTCAGTACACGTGTAATGCCGCGTACACACTATCACTTTATGTGATGAAAAAAAAAAATTAAATTAAATTAAAATGACCGTGTGTGGGGGAAAACGTTGTTTTATGTCTTGTGAAAAACGACAAAAAAAAATTGAAGCATGCTTCAATTTTTTGTGTCGTTTTTCAAAACGTCGTTTTTTGTGTCAATTAAAATGATAGTGTGTGGGCAAAACGACGTTTAAAACGACATTTTTAAACCCGCGCATGCTCAGAAGCAAGTTATGAAGCTAGCTTCAATGGAAAAGAGTGCTGAACGTAACCACGCTTTGCTAGAGCATTTTGAAAAAAACGATGGTGTGTAGGCAACGTCGTTTTTGAAAATGAAGTTTCAAAAACGTCGTTTTATTTCATGATTTAAAACGTCGTTTTTTTTCATCACATAAAGTGATGGTGTGTATGCGGCATAAGTCTCCTTTAGCCCATTAAAAACAGTTTAACTTCTGTTAGCTACACCCTCTACTTCACCTCCTGCCCAAGGGATGACAATTTATAGGGGGCATGCAATTTGAAGAAAAAAAAAAAGGTCAGGAAGCAATGGTGTAATTTTTACACCAGATGCTTACACTAGGTTTGGCAGTGGTACCCCCTTATGATATCACAAGGTCCAGAAAGGTTGTTCGATTCCTAGATGTTCAGCTGTAGTAAATGTAGTGTACCAATAGCTGATTTGTTTGACTATGTGAATAATGATCAGTCTCTTCACAATATAGCTTTTAGGTGTAGCGGTACCCCCCGTAGGGGCTGCTGAGTGATTGGCGCCCACCTGTCGCCCTGCCCAGACTGGGATTCACTTCAAGTCACTCCAAGACAATGAAGGAGTCCATCAGCTTTGTTTTTGTATTTCATTGAGGGATTAGAACTTGGATGGGGTTAAGGAATTCATGGGATGCCCAGGAAAAAAATACTTGTATGGTTTGGGACATTTGCTGCAGACTATCTCCACTTCTCCCTCCAGCACAGTTCTTCAGGCGCAGCTAGCACATGGCTAGGCCTGACTTCTGGTTCCAGCCTAGCAAAAAATATCTTATTACAGGCAGGGACCGTGGGCCCCTATGGTGTAGCAAAATAGTCCTGGTGTTAGCTGCCCTCTTTGGTGGACAACTGATCTCAGTCAGCCCGTTGCAGACCCTGACAGCCCTCCCAGCTGCAGTGGCCCAACTTCACTGCCAGTAACATCACAGTCTCTCCCGCTGGCTCTACATCCATCTCCGACTGCACACTCCCGGTCCACTCCAGCATGCCTCTCCCAGCTCTCTCAACTGCGCCTATTTCCAACACCTGAAAAATCCCTCCTGGAGGCCGGCAGTATTCTCCATTGTCCTCTCCTGCTCCTGTTCAGGACATTCCTTGGGTTGTGTGGGGTTCCTGTGCAGTTCCAAGCCGCTGGCCCAAGGTCACCCCCCCCCCCCCCCGAGACAGGGGGGCTCCCTCCAAGGCCCCGACAGCCTAATACTCCATCTCCAGTTCTTCCACCTGAACAACTCCTCTCAGCTAGGTTGACTTAAGGTATTTAAGGAGGCCTGCCCCCTGCCAATCCAGGTTGGGGGTTGGTCAGGGCTCCTTAGAACACCCCAGGCAGCTCCACCTCTCTTCCCCATCTTCCTTCTAGAAGCCTCTAGAAGCAGAAGGTAGGTAACCGAAAGGTGAAACTAGCTGTGAGTCACCAGCTTACTCTAAGCCACTCCCAGTCCACAGATCAAAACAAACAGGCCTAGCTTCTGGATAGACATGCCTAAAATTACCTGCATTACAAAAAAAAAAAACTCACTCTAGAACCTACACTAGGTAGAGGGTGCTACATAGGGATTTTTTCCTTTTTTATTAGGGTGACTGGAGGTCCCTAATTTTCAAGCAGTCAAAAGTGTCTTTTAGGAGACTATCTCACATAAAAAGTGTCCCTGATTCTGTCCCTAGTTAAAAAAGGGGAGCTCCATGGTAATCTGTGTAGCACTACCCCCGAAGGAGCTGCTGGTTTAGATTTGGGCCTGTACTCTGCCTGTCAACCCCCCTTAATTTGGCTTGATCCCCCCTTGGCACAAATAGACAATAATGTAATTATTGACCCCGAATGGTTATAGGGATCCACAATGATACCACACAACAATGAATGCAGTCAAGTATTGTTACCTTGGTGTTGTCCACCTGCCACACAGCTGCTACAGACAGAGTCCCACACAAGATATGGCTTAACCAGTGATAAGGTGTTTACTTGGCAAAAGAATAGAACAATGGTTATGCAAGGAATATTCATTACACACAACTCTCTGCAAAAATCAATGGAATACAGCTGGTTCAGAATATCCCTGCAGTCAGTGAGTGAGAGTATGGTGGAGAAATCTCTCAATGCAATGACGTCAGCACCAGGACACCTCTCCACCAGGTCTCGCATAAAACAGCAGAAATCACAATGCAGTGTAAGCAGTTACATAAAAGAAACACATAAACTCCCAACTGTATGGCTCCCCCTAGTGGAGAGTTGAACTGGTGTGTGTCCTGTAGTAACGACTTGTGTGAATAGAGAAACGGTGGCTGTTCCTTTAAGAGTCAGTTAATCTTCTGCTAGCTTCGTTGGTCACTTATTTTTATTCATTTGTATTCCAATAACAGGGTGGAAGGAAATGCAAACACTTGATGCCCACAATGTGGCAGTAAAGCTGAACGCTAACTTTCCCAAGGCGTTGTATCGCTCTCAAGAGGCAGTGTGCAGATGCCAGCAAGCACAAGTGAAATCTATGAAAGTCACACTCCTGCGAGTCAGTTAACTGTGTTGATGGGCAAGTACCCGTTCACCAAACCAAGGCCTCGCTTCACTGGTTTTCCTCAGTCAGGAACATTCCTTCAGTGATCAGTTTTTTTTCTGTAGCGTGGGGCCTCGGGCCCTCCGCACGGCCACTCCCTTGATACTGGTGAAGAGGTGACTCCGACGTGATGTGGGTTCAGGTGGTCTCTCTTCGGTCCTGTCAGCGAAGATGTCCGCAAGGATCCCTCTCAGGCTAGGCGATCCGTCCTCTCCAGGGTAGGCCCAAGCTTCTCAGGTCTAGGCACAGTTACAGCAGGCCTCCTGTTGGCTGGAAGGTGGCATCCCGAGAGAGCGGGCCGAGTCCGCATTTGTCTTAAATAGGTCCTCCCATCAGGCTGTGCGTGGCGTATTGCACCTTGGTAGTACAGTGGCCTTGTGGGTAATGTAGTCTCAATTCTACCCACATCAATATGGTCTCTATGTCTTTGATACCACAATGCCCATAATGCTTTGTCCATGAATAACTGGCGGGTTACCATGGAAACACTGATGCCCCGTACAAACGATCGGAAATTCCGACAGCAAAAGTCCGATGTGAGCTTTTGAACGGAAATTCCATTGTGTGTATGCTCCATCGGACTTTTGCTGTCGGAAGATTGAAAGCTGGTTCTCAAATTTTCAGATGGAAAAAATTCCTATCGGAAAATCCGATCGTCTGTAGCAATTCCAACGTGCAAAATTCCGATGCATGCTCGGAAACAATTTGACGCATTCTCAGAAGCATTGAACTTAATTTTCTCGGCTCTTCGTAGTTCTTGACGGTCAAAAGTTCAGCGAACTTTTGTGTGACCGTGTGTATACAAGCCAAGCGTGAGCGGAATTCCGTTGGAAAAACCATCCAAGGTTTTTCCGACGGAAAATCCGATCGTGTGTACGCGGCACAATACAGAAGAAAAAGGCTGTACTTACTGATAAACGAATGGTATTCTAAAGTGATTATGTAAACAATATTACTTACAGCAAACAACCAGTAGAGTCATAGCTGAGTGGCAGATATATGTATATATAAAAAAGTTAAAAACTATTTAAAATATAAAAAAATCCCTATAATTACACGCATATACATATGTATCTAATAAATATAATGTAAATAGATTAATTTTATTTTAAAAGATCAGTTTTAACCTTGAGTCTGGATATAAAAAGCACTGTTGGATTCTAAGTAATTGTGTATAAAACAATATTCCAAGGCTTCCAAAATAAATTTTACCTGGCGAGAATTAAAGTGTGGGTCCTCATTTAGAAAATGCTGTACAGCCTGTAGCCCAACGTTATGACTCAAGGCACAGCTAAGGGGGCAGAACTCTGGCACACACAAGTAGCAACTTAGATCACTTACCATCAATACTCTCTACATCCATCCATGTAACCAGTATCCTATGTCAATGTTTCACCAACTCCCCATATAGTGTACAGTATATGAGTAATTTGGGACCAATATCTCTCAATATGGGATGGGAATTTTAATTTAGAGAAGGTAAGGTAAAGTTAAACTCACAGAAAGAGAAAAGGACACGACTTCCCTGATAAGATTGACAGGTATTTTCTGTACTTGCTGGAATCGTTTTTAGCTTGAATAAAAAAAAAGGGGAAAAACAGCTCCCATATTAAAGGGCTTGTAAGCTGCAATATATTACATTTTTTGTTTTTGTGTTTAATTATCTTTTAAGGAAACGGACATGCACAAGTTCCAATTACGATCGGAAATAGTTCATATGATTTGCATTATACTTCTTTAAAAATGGATGACTACATAAAAAATGTATAGCTCAGCAAAGGCAAGGCATTGGTGGTTTCTACGACCTGCTGACATCTTAACATTCATAAAGGTCCTGAGTTTGAGATATCACCACTTGTGTCCAGGGTTGCCTCCTATTTCTATTGCATTCTTACACAGCTAGCAAGTGTAGCAAGATCCCATGCCTACTTTAGTCTAATGAGAACCTCCAGAGCTAAGGACAGCTGACATTCTTCTTTACAGAGTGGGTTGCAAGGCAAAGTGGGTGTAATGTAAGGTAGATTCATAAGCGCCAGACACTTCTTGTAGACTTTCAGCCCACTGAGCTCCCAGTCTCTCTCATTAGACTTGCTGATTCACTGAGTTCCGTGAGCTCTTTTAATCTTCTTACTTTAGTATTCCTCACCCATCACCCCCGCTTCACTGCTGGGTCCCCAGGTTGACACTCCAGATAGTTCTCTTTTTTTGATCCAATACTTTTTTTTTCCATAACAATACAAGATATACATTTATACATACTTTGTCCAGATACATTATCTTACTTCTAACATTCACCCACCAGTCACCCCACTGGCTGGGTCCCTGGCTTGGCACCTGCTGAAGTTTCCCGATTCTTCGCCATCCCGGTTGGTGAGAATACTGCTCCATTACTCGCTTCAGCTACTCACTGTGGTCCCTGGTAACAAGGTAGTTGGTTCCTTAGTGGCTACAGCTTCCCCTCTCCCTCTGACCACGACAAATTCTCCGGCCGGCAGAACCATCACTTTTGGTTGGCCTGCAAGCCACAATCCCAACCCTGCGCTGCTCTCTCTTGCTTCTGGATAGGCCCTCAGACAGCCTAGCGGCCAGATAGGCCCAAATTCTGGCCTAGTAGCCCAGGCAGCACAACACACAGCCATCCAGGTGGCACAGAACACTGATCACCTGACTCCATCCAAATATATAGTCTCTCCCAGCAGGCCAAGGGATTCAAGAAAACAGCTGCCCATTGGCTGAGATACCCCATATACTCCTAATCTGTCCTTGCAATGCCCTTGTCTTATCTAATGTCACCAGTAGGGTTGAGCGAACCCGAACTGTAAAGTATGGTAAAGTAAGGTACCCGGACCCGAACTCGAACAATTTTCTGTAAGGTCGGGTTAGGTGTTCGGCAATGTAATGGCGCGCTGCAGGGCAGCCAATCACCATTTGTTTTACTTGTGTGACCTAGAAGCCATTACAGCCATGCCTACTAATGGCATGGCTGTGATTGCCCAGTGCAGCATGTGACCCAGCCTCTATATAAGCTAGAGGCACATAGCACAGCACGTCACTCTTTAGTTAGGGTAGGGAAAGGCTGCTGCTGCTGCTTGTAGGGAGAGAAATATCTAGGAGTCAGATTGTCCTGCTTCAGAAATCAAATTACACCAGCACTGCATATGTTCCTGTGAGATACTCTGCATTAGATACTTTAGGGAAAGGTTCCTGATTTTGCTTATAGGGAGAGAAATATATAGGAGTCAGTCCTGCTTCAGAAATCAAATTACACCAGCACTGCATATGTCACTGTGAGATACACCCTTTAGATACTTTTCTTCTATTGTGCTATTCAAAAAACATCCATTTAGGGCAAAAAAAAATATTTTGCAGTGTTTCCTCCAGTGTTTGCAGTGTTTTCTGCATATCTGTACGTGTGAGATACACACTTTAGATACTGTTTTTCTAGTGTGCTATTCAAAAAATTTTTATTTAGGGCAAATAATTTTTTTTTTGGTGCCTTTCCTGCATATCTGTACGTGTGAGATACACACTTTAGATACCGTTCTTCTATTGTGCTATTCAAAAAACACCCATTTAGGGCAAGATCCTACATTTGAGAAATATGAGGAGAACGTCAATCAAGGGATGTGGTCCCGGTCGTGGTGCTACTGGTGGAGCTCCTGTTGCAGGGAGAGGACGTGGTCGATCTGTGCCAGCTACACGCACAAGTGAAACACCTTTCTCAGGTGCGAGTAGCCGACAGAGCCTGCAGCGGTATTTGGTCGGGCCTAATCCGGCTCTACGAATGTTGAGGCCAGGAGCAGAACAGGCGGTAGTAGATTGGGTTGCTGACAGTGCCTCTAGTTCCTTCACATTGTCTCCCAACCAGTCTTGTGCTGAAAGGTCAGAGTTGGCACCTGCAGCCGATGTCCATCAGTCTTTCACCTCACCCCCTTGCAAATCAGCCAAGCAGTCTGAGCCCCAAATCATGCAGCAGTCTCTTCTGCTTTTTGATGACTCTGTTAGCATGGTTTCCCAGGGCCATCCACCTAGCCCTGCCCCACAAGTGGAAGAGATTGAGTGCACCGATGCCCAACCATTATGTTTCAAGATGAGTACATGGGGGGACCATCACAGCACGTCTCGGATGATGAAGAAACACAGTTGCCAACTGCTGCTGCTTTTCGCAATTGTGCAGACCGACAAGGAGGGCAGTGGTGAAGACTGGGTGGAAGATGATGTGGAGGACGATGAGGTCCTCGACCCCACATGGAATCAGCATCATGCAGGTGACCTGTGTAGTTCGGAGGAAGAGGCGGTGGTCGCACAGAGCCACCAGCACAGCAGAAGAGGGAGCAGGGTGCAAAAGCGGAGCGTCTGTCCCCTAGACAGTATGCCTGCTACTGCCCAATGCAGCAAGGGACCGAGCACACCAAAGCCAGGTCCAAGGAGTTCCCTAGCGTGGCAGTTCTTCACACTATGTGCTGATGACAAGACACGAGTGGTTTGCACGCTGTGCAATCAGAGCCTGAAGCGAGGCATAAACGTTCTCAACCTGAGCACAACCTGCATGACCAGGCATCTAAGTGCAAAGCACAAGTTGCAGTGGAGTAGACACCTCAAAAACCAAGAAAGGTCTCTAACTCCTGCTTCCTCTTCTGCTTTAGTCTCGGCCTCTTCATCCACCACTGTAGTGACAGTGCCACCTGCCACCCCTCAATTAGAGGACCGGCAAGCAACACTACCACCTGGGTCACCAAACATCTCTACAATGTCCCATGGAAGCGTTCAGCTCTCTATCTCCCAAACACTGGAGTGGAAGAGGAAGTACCCCCCTACCCACCCGCGAACCCTGGCCCTGAATGCCAGCATTTCAAAATTCCTGGCCTTTGAAATGCTGTCATTCCGTCTGGTGGAGACGCAGAGTTTTAAAAGCCTGATGGCATTGGCTGTCCCACAGTACGTCGTGCCCAGCCGTCACAACTTTTCCAGGTGAGCCATCCCTTCCCTGCACTACCAAGTGGGGGACAAAATCAGGTGTGCACTGCGCAACCCCATCTGTGGCAAGGTCCACCTAACTACGGATACGTGGACCAGTAAGCACGGTTAGGGACGTTATATCTCCCTAACAGCACACTGGGTAAATGCAGTGGCGGCTGGGCCTGAGGCGGATAGCAGTTTGGCGCATGTCCTTCCAGCACCGAGGATTGCAGGGTGCTTCAGTTTGCCTCCTGTTGCTAACTCCTCCTACTCCGCTTCCTCATCCTCTACCGCCTCCTCATCCCGTCAGCGTAACACTTTCACCACCAACTTCAGCACAGCCATGGGTAAACGACAGCAGGCAGTTTTAAAACTTTCCTGTTTGGGTGAAAAACCCCACACCGCGCAGGAGTTGTGGAGGGACATGGAACAATAGACCGATGAGTGGTTGGCGGCAGTGAACCTCAAGCCGGGCCTGGTGGTGTGCGATAATGGGCGAAATCTCGTAGCAGCTCTGGGCCTAGCCGGTTTAACGCACATCCCTTGCCTGGCGCATGTGCTGAATTTGGTGGTGCAGAGGTTCCTTAAAACTTACCCCGATATGCCACAGCTTCTGCAGAAAGTGCGGGCCGTCTGTGCGCACTTTTGGCATTCTCACCCTGCTGCTGCTCGCCTGTCAGCGCTGCAGCGTAACTTAGGCCTTCCCGCTCACCGCCTCATATGTGACATGCCCACAGGGTGGAACTCCACCTTGCACATGCTGGCCAGACTGTGCGAGCAGCAGCAGGCAATAGTGGAGTTTCAGCTGCAGCACGTACGCGTGAGTCGCTCTGCGGAACAGAACAACTTCACCACCAATAACTGGGCCTCCATGCGAGACCTGTGTGCCTTGTTGCGCTGTTTCGAGTACTCCACCAACATGGCCAGTGCTGATGACGCCGTTCTCAGCGTTACTATCCCAGTTCTATGCCTCCTTGAAAAAACGCTTCGGGCGATGATGGAAGAGGATGTGGCGGAGGAGGAGGAGGAGGAGGAGGAAGAATCGGGATCATTTCCAAGGCTTTCAGGGCAGTCATTCACAAGTAGCTCCGAGGGTGGGTTCCTGCACCAACAAACGCCAGGTGCACAATTGTCCAGCAAGGGCACAGTTCTGGAGGATGACGAGGTGGAGGATGAGGAGGAGGAGATGGAGGAGGAGGAACCATGTTCACAGCAGGGTGGCACCCAGACCAGCTCATGGCCATCACTGGTGCGTGGCTGGGGGGATACAGAGGACACAGACGATACACCTCCCACAGAGGACAGCTTTTCGTTGCCTCTGGGCAGCCTGGCACACATAAGCGATTACATGCTGCAGTGTCTCCGCAACGACCGGCGTGTTTCGCACATTTTAACAGGTGCTGATTACTGGGTGGCCACGCTGCTGGATCCCTGTTACAAGGACAATGTACCATCCTTAATTCCCTCACTGGAGAGTGATCGCAAGATGCGCGAGTACAAGCACACGCTGGTAGACGCGCTGCTGGTGGAATTCCCACCTGACAGCGGGGGCACAGTGGAAGCACAAGGCGAAGGCAGAGGAGGAGGAAGAGGTCGCCAACGCAGCCGGGGCACCACCAGCACCTCAGAAGGCAGGGTTAGCATGGCTGAAATGTGGAAAAGCTTTGTCAACACGCCACAACAACCAGCACCACCAGCTGATATGGAACGTTTTAGCAGGAGGCAGCATTTCACCAACATGGTGGAGCAGTATGTGTGCACACACCTACACGTACTGAATGACGGGTCTGCCCACTTAAACTTCTGGGACTCCAAATTGGGCACATGGCCTTAGCTTGCCCTTTACGCCTTGGAGGTGCTGGCCTGCCCTGCAGCCAGTGTATTATCTGAACGTGTATTTAGTACGGCAGGGGGCGTTATCACAGACAAGCGCAGCCGCCTTTCCAGAGCCAATGTGGACAAGCTCACGTTCATTAAAATGAACTAGGCATGGATCCCAGAGGACTTGTCCGTACCTTGTGCAGAATAGACACGTATACTGGCCTTACCCAGACATTCTTGTATTTCTTTCTAGGGTTGCCACCTCATCCCTTTAAAACCGAAAACATATTAATTACACAGGTTCTCTGGCTGATTAAGGTGCTAATTAAACTCACTGCCTTATCAACATTAAATTAGCCCCAGAACCTGTGTAATTACTATGTGTTCGGGTTTAAATGGATGAGGTGGCAACCCTAGATCTTTCTCACTCTTTTGGGGTGTACCTTAATTTAAAAAATAAATAAATTAAAAACAAAAACCTGTGTTGGCTACCTCGTCCTCCTCCACCACCGCTTCCACCTACACCGCCACATCCACCGCCATCTCAACCTCCTACTCCATATGGACCTCGTCCTCCTAGGTCAAGATTTTTTTTTTATGTTATTTTAAGTTATTTCCCTATACAAATTTATTTGCCATGCTCTTACCAACATCGTGCTGCCATTTGCAGCCCTCTAGCCCTTTCCCTTACTTTTTTAGAGACATTTTAGTACTCAAAAGTTCGGGGTCCCCATTGACTTCAATGGTGTTCGGGTTCGGGGTCAAGTTCGGGTCCCGAACCCGGACTTTTTTTCCGAAGTTCGGCAGAACCCGTCGAACCCGAACATCAAGGTGTCCGCTCAACTCTAGTCACCAGATGCCCGGCCATGTAGTGACAGAAGAGAGAAGTGCAGCAATTCCAGACTTAGGATGAAATCAATTGATCCCTAACAATTGGCCAAGGCAAATACACCTGGCAGGTAAATTTAAGAGCAACCCTGCCTAAACATCAGGGTGCTACACAAGATATATCCACAGCAAGAAAAGGGGTATAACCACAAACTCCAAAAAATATAAGACAGTATTGAAAAGAGAAGCCCATCTCACCCACACCTAACAACTTTATTTTCATTTTCTCCATCTGATCATCCCCCACAGCTTTTGCCTTTTGTTCCACTTGACCCTCCCTTCTAGATTGTAAGCTCTAATGAGCAGGGCCCTCTGATCCCTCTGTATTCAATTGTATTGTAACTGTTTGCCCCCATGTTGTAAAGCGCTGTGCAAACTGTTTGCGCTATATAAACCCTGTATAATAATAATAATAATAATAATAATAATAATAATAATAATAATTGAAAGATTAAGCCCATTGGCATTTAATTTGAATACTTTGGTAGATTTATCCTAAATCTTTGAATTATAATCTGTTTTAAGACAAACTCTGGGCACATATACAATACATAGATTTATGCAGCTTTATCATCATTAATACATCATTAAATGTATTTTTAATGCAAGCAGTGTAAGTACCTGAATTTAACCTGTTATCAGCCTCTTGCAGTCCCTGTATAGCAAAGCCAATGTGTGAGAGGAAGAAGCAGTATAATGAACCAATCAGTTCATGTGCTGACAAGAGGCATGCTGACTGAAGGGGAAAGCAGTGTGACAGAGGAATAAGCCCATCATTGGGCTGCTTTTATGTTGGCTCAGAGTAAGTGGATTAAATTATTCTGGCCATCCAGATGAGAAAAATATAATCTGGGGAAAATCTTTGGATTGAAGATGAATTTGGCAGCAAAAACAGGTTTTGCTATTTTATCTTTTATTGGACTGTTTGTTTTTTATCTTAGTTTAGCTGGAGTTCTGCTTTAAACAATTTGAATTACTTTAGGGAAATTATTATTATATGATTATTATTATAATTATTATTATTATTGTTATTATTATTATTATTATTATTATTATTATTATTATTATTATCATCACATCCTTGCTTGGCTGTGAAAACTATTTGAATCGGTTATTAGAATTATTGATAACCTCTAAAGGTATTCTACTGCAGAACGAAATGAATGAAGGACAGAGTGAATGATCATTTAGTGCCAGCCGTCAGATTCTACAGGGTGCTTTGTACACTATATTAGAATGCATTTGCTTAGTAGAATCTAAAGCATATTGCAGTTTGGCCTATAGTTGTTATACATGAGCTGTAATTGGTGTTCTGTTCCTTCCTTTTGTATAATTGCCAACAAGACATCAGGGCCAGCGGAAACTGGCATAAATTGGGAGTTATCTCATCTGTGTGTCTCTTAATAGCTTTATTATGAGTAAGCATTTTTATGGAAACAGTAAAACTGCATTTAGTAGACGAAAAGATTGGGGCGTGAGATACAGCATCTCAGCATTTTTTAATTAACCTATCATATACACAAATAAGAATAGGCAATCTATATAATTCCATTGTAGTGATATTTTACATTTCTATTTTAATTTTTTACATACATTTAGAAAATGTACTTGGATTAAATGTTTTTAATTCAAATTTTTACTTATTTTTATTCTAGTTTTACCTTCGGGTTCCTAGTTACCGCTTCATTAAAGTGACACTGTCAGCACAGGGTTACGTGAATCTAAAGCATAACTACAAAAAAGGACTGCCTATTTTAGTCTCATTTGACCACTTTAAATGTGGTCAAATGAGGCCACATAGAAAAAGGTGTTACGGTCAGAGACTAAAATTTAAATATTTGGCCTCAGCACCAAATGATATGCCTGGCCGATATACAACTCACCATCCAAATAACACCATTCCTACAGTAAAGCAAGGAGGTGGTAATATCCTGTTATGGGGGTGTTTCTCTGCAGCAGGGACTGGACCACTTGGAAAAAATCTTGAGGAAAATCTGCTGCCTTCTGCCAGAAAGTTTTCAATGGGAATAAGGTTTACCTTCCAACATGACAGTGACCCAAAACACACAGCAAAAATTACCACACCGTGGTTGAAGAAGAAACAAGTGAATGCCCTTTCATGGCTTAGTCAGAGTCCAGACTTAAACCCCATTGAAAATCTGTGAAATGACTTGAGAACTGCAGTCCACAAACTGTCACCATCACATGTAACTGAACTTGAGCATTTCTGCAAACACTATGCTGCTCTCTTGCTTCTGGATAGGCCCTCAGACAGCCTAGCAGCCAGATGTGCCTGGGATAGGCCCATACTCTGGCCTAGAAGCCCGGGCAACACAACACACAACCATCCAGGTGGAACAGAACACTGATCACCTGACCTCACCCAAATATATAGTCTCTCCCAGCAGGCCAAGGGATTCAAGAGAATCCCTGCCCATTGGCTGAGATACCCCATATTCTCCTAATCTGTCCTTGCAATGCCCTTGTCTTATCTAATGTCACCAGATACCCGGCCATCTAGTGACAGAAGAGAGAAGTGCAGCAATTCCAGACTTAGGGTGAAATCAATTGATCCCTAACAATTGGCAGGTAAATGTAAGAGAAACCCTGCCTAAACATCAGGGTGCTACACAAGGTATATCCACAGCAAGAAAAGGGGTATAACCACAAACTCTCAAAAATATAATAAAGTATTGAAAAGAGAAGCCTATCCTACCCACACCTAACAACTTTGTTTTAATTTTCTCCATCTGATCACCCCCCACAGCTGTTGCCTTTTGTTCCACTTGACCCTCCCTTCTAGATTGGAAGCTCTAACGAGCATGGCACTCTGATTACCTACAAGTAAGCCTTATTATGGGCTTACCTGTAGGTAAAAATCACAAAGTAGACTTTACTTCCGCTTTAAAGAAAAAGGAAACAGTGGGATGCGCTGAAATATGATTCACATATTAAGACAGCGTGAATGAGCCATGAGAGGTCTGTAGGTTCTTTTTAAAGCCTGTGTGATCCTTGAAAGCTTGAATGATCCTGAACCTGATGGGACGTACCACTTTTCTCATGCTCTCTTAACAGGATCCTTTCTTTTTTTTATGTCCCACTAGCCCTTCAGTGAAATAGGGATACCAATATAGGGGTGTGCTCTACATATACTGTATATTGGAAATGGCATGCAAATACATGAATACTGTAACTTCTTTTATCATAATTTTATAAGCACGTTTTACATGTTATCCCTTTTGATAAATGGTACTGGAGAATCTGTCTTTTGCACTTATGCAAAGATGCTGTTACAGTACACATGATGCTCATTTTATGCATAAAGTGATGCTATCATCACATTAACTGTGGTGATTACATTGTGCCAATGCAGCCCCTGTCTCTGTGACCCAATGACCTCATCATATTTGATATGATCACATCACGCTCAACATAATGGAAGCATCACATGCATATATATTATTTCATTGTCGGTGCTTGTTATAAATCTTGAGCGAAAATGAGTAATCCACTTGGAGATGCTAGTTGAGTGAACCACCCCACGTCACTGTTACTGGAAGGATAAACACAGGCTATACAAAAGGCAATAATATGGACAAATGATTTATAGCAGGTAGGAATAGACCAGATGACTTGCTCCAAGTGAGCCTGTTATATGCCATAAAGAATTCTCTGTGAAATGTCCGGCACCGGGAAAAAAAGAGAAATACACAACACATGGTAAAAGGGTCTGAACATATAATGGGATTTTCTCTGGTCAGGCCTTTATTCCTGGCGAATGTAGTGTATGATTTATTTTTTATACCCTACCCTGCTTCCTCCGTCTGCTCTGCAATCTGTCTCTCTTTCCTCACTTCCTACCATGAATCATATCTAACATTGTACTGATCTCCAAAAAGGCATTTAACCCTGAAACCTGTGTGATCTTCAATGTTTTATTACACTGAGATGTAACTGACATACCTAGGAAATGACAACATTCATAATATAAATTACTTTATCATTGTTTTCATACTCATAGAATTAAACTTTAACAGTATCATGCTTCTCACTTCAAAGAAAGTCTAGAAATGGAAAAGGTGATATTTTAAAAAGCTTGATCTCTATAATTTGCCTAAAGCTGTCATGTGAAAAAAACGTATAATTGTTAGGCTAGTACATGGAATTTTACCTGGTCAATAAAATACGAATTACAGGACATAGTTACATAATTAACTCATTAGTCAGGCTAAAAAAAGATACAAGTCCATCTAGTTCAACCAGCAAAAATAAATAGAATACTCCATAAACACTGTATAACACATATACACACAGTTATAGAGAAAAATATTAAAATATTAAATTCTGATAGCTGTGTACAGATAAAACATGCATTGATAGTATTCAATATATTAATAAAGTATACAGTAGAAAGCAGGGTTGGACTGGCCATCGGGACTACCGGGAGTTTCCCGGTGGGCCGATGGCTCAGTGGGCCAGTTGTCACTCAGGGGCGTCGGGAGGGGGTGGCTAAAGCCCCGAATGGGTCCCCAAAAAGCCCGGAGTTCGCCCTGACTGTAAACATCCAGACCAGTGATGATTGGTGGGCAAGCGGGGGCGTGCGGCCGCAGTGAGAGTGGAGCTGTCAAAACGATGTCGGGAATGGGCGGGGCCAATATGCGGGGGCACCCCCATCATCAGTGCTTAGATGTGACAGCTCCACTCTCACTGCAGCAGCAAGCCCGATACCAATGTGCGGGGCTCCTTTCCTCCAGTACATTTGCAAACACTGCCTGTATACACTCTGACAGTCAGAATGTATACAGGCAGTGTTTGCTATGTACTGGACGAAGGGGGCCCCGCACATCGGTATCGGGTCATGCGGCTGCAGAGTCTGACTGCTGGCTGGGGAGGAAGGTGGTGGCCGCACCCGTTGCCACTACTGCAAGTGCACGGTTCCAGTGCAGGCTGCAGAGTATTGCTGCTGGAGGGGGTGCATGGCGGGTGGAGTGCACTGTGCAGGGTGACAACAGTGAACCTGTTGAACATCCTGCCTGTGTGTCCTCTTCTCTCCCGTGTAACTCCTCCTCCTTCCCCCCCACAGCCGCTTTCATCCATACAAACAATAGAAGACAGACTGTCCTAGCAGAAGTTGCTGTTAAAAAGTTAAAAAGCCTGTGATTGGTTGCTAGGGGCAGTCCTAGCAACCAATCGTCTGTCTGTAACATTGAAAGTTGAACAGCTCCCGCCTTCTGCTTGGACGCTTCGCATCCTCTGAGTGTCTTCTCCCTGCTGTGTAAGGTAAGGGAGGGGGCACTGACATAAAGGGAGCTGTGTTTATGCAAAGGATACCAAAAAGAAGGGGACTGTGTAAGGAGGGGGGTCAGTGTTTGTGTGAGGGGGGGGGGTCAGTGTTTGTGTAAGGAGGGGGGGGGGGTCAGTGTTTGTGTGAGGGGGGGGGGGTCAGTGTTTGTGTAAGGAGGGGGGGATAGTGTTTGTGTAAGGAGGGGGGGTCAGTGTTTGTGTAAGGAGGGGGGGTCAGTGTTTGTGTGAGGGGGGGGGGATAGTGTTTGTGTAAGGAGGGGGGTCAGTGTTTGTGTAAGGAGGGGGGGTCAGTGTTTGTGTGAGGAGGGGGGGGGTCAGTGTTTGTGTAAGGAGGGGGGGTCAGTGTTTGTGTAAGGAGGGGGGGGGTCAGTGTTTGTGTGAGGGGGGGATAGTGTTTGTGTAAGGAGGGGGGGGTCAGTGTTTGTGTGAGGGGGGGTCAGTGTTTGTGTGAGGGGGGGGGGGTCAGTGTTTGTGTAAGGAGGGGGGGATAGTGTTTGTGTAAGGAGGGGGGGTCAGTGTTTGTGTGAGGAGGGGGGGGGGTCAGTGTTTGTGTAAGGAGGGGGGGTCAGTGTTTGTGTGAGGGGGGGGTCAGTGTTTGTGTAAGGAGGGGGGGATAGTGTTTGTGTAAGGAGGGGGGGTCAGTGTTTGTGTGAGGGTGGGTCAGTGTTTGTGTGAGGGGGGGGGTCAGTGTTTGTGTAAGGAGGGGGGGTCAGTGTTTGTGTAAGGAGGGGGGGGTCAGTGTTTGTGTAAGGAGGGGGGGTCAGTGTTTGTGTAAGGAGGGGGGGGGTCAGTGTTTGTGTGAAGGGGGGGGGGGGGACAGTGTTTGTTTCAGGAGGGGGGTCAGTGTATGTGTCTGATTTTTTTTTAATATGCAGCGGGGGGGGGTAAATGCACTGCCGCTGGTCATAGTAACTGATTTATTAGACCCTTTCACACTGAGCCGCCCATAGCGTCGGCGGTAAAACGCCGCTATTTTTACCGCCGACAATTGCGTATAGTTTGTGTGTGTGTGCAAAAATTAAGTGGGCCGGTCTGGATGAAGTCCAGGGCCAAATTTTTGTCCCAGTCCACCCCTGGTAGAAAGTAGAAGCTGATTGATTACCATGCACAGCTGCTCCAGATTGTGTATGCTCAAGTTTTGTTATATCCCCCCGCAGTGCGTAGTAATTTGACTTCAGTTTACAGCAACTATATGCCAGCTCCCACCTATAAAAGTCGGGGTTTCCAGCAGCCTCTTAACAGTGTGTTTTGGAGACTTGGCATAGATAGGGAGAGCTGACAGAGTGTTCAGAGTGTTTTGCTGTACACAGTGCTGTATTGTGCTACATTATAGAGAATAGTAGTGTGGAAAGACACATTTTTTTTTTGTGATATACAGTACACCGGAGCTGTCCTGTCTGTATTAAAAACTCTTATCCATGTTGGCCAACTGCTGCCATCACCTTTACCAACTTCTGTTACCGCTTATAGCCAGCCGATTCCACCATTACCAACTCCTGCTACGGTGCTAACTCTGCTGGCATACCACCATTACCAGATCCTGACACTTCTGCTGGCCTTAATAATAATAAAATGCAGTGTAAGTGCCCTACATACAATGTAAAATTGCAGCTACCACTACTGGTGATTTCACTTATCCCACCACATATAACACTTAATACATAAAAGGAGTGCAGCGCAATTTAATTCTGCAAAAATGTAATTGATACACTCATCAAGTGCTAATAACTCTCAATTAATGAAAAATAAAAATTAAAAATTTGTGTAAATAAATGTCCATCACATATCTCAGAACAACCGTCCCATCAAGTGATCCATACCACTGTGTAATAAATGAGTGACAGTTCATACTGTATATCTTCTTAATGTGTCCTGTGAACCTCCACCTATAGGTGAAAAACCTGCTCACCTTCAACATCCTAACCCCACTACAGAGTCTCATTCACCTTTGATCTATGACTTCTATGAAGGATTCAGCAACACTCCTCCTCCTGGCTTAAAATGCACCTTTAGCCTCTCTCGCCCTATTCTATCCTCATGTCCAAAAAAGTTTTATTGCAAAAAAATCACATCACAAAGGAGCAACGTTTCGGAGTCACGCAGGCCCCCTCATCAGACATGTTGGACGTAATTGTACGATCCTTTGTGTGCTGGCGAATATGTTCGATTGTTTGATGTCTCCAGGACCCAGCTGGTAATCGTTGCAGCACCCACCACTTTGTATGAGCCATTTTACCAGGAACGTGTGCGATTGGAATATTAATCAGACTATTCTATCCTCAATCACCAGCATGATCACATGAAAAAATATAAAAGGGAGAAGTAAAGTGGTCTCTGTTTCCAAACTTATTTCCCATATACAAGGGGATTAAAAACACTTAAAAAATGTATAAAAAGCAAGCATTAAGTATTCTCGGCTCACCACTAGACCTCGGATGGCAGCTGTGTGATGTCATAGGCTCGGCTCCTCCCACCCATATGCGTTACGCCCAGTAATTAGGCTTCTTTAGTAGGTGGAGAGCCGAGACAGCTGGCTTGCCATCATTACAAGTTCCTGCCTACACTCAAGGCCTGCTACCATTACCAACTACTGCCACCTTTCCTGGCCGGTCAGGAGAGGTGGCAGTAGCTGGTTTCAGTATAAGTATCAGGTTTCTGGTAAAGCTGTTTGCCTACTTTAATGCAACATATAACTCTCATTATTTTTTATTCTGCTTTCAATAGCGATGCCTGAATTAAAAATGCGTTACTCTATATTTTTTTATTTATATTGTTGAAGTACATTAATGTGTATAGTATAGGAATTACAATTTTTCATGAATTTACATATCAAACCCAAACCGTTATCTTTTCCTAAGCAATACAGAATTCAGTAATTATCCTCTATACTAGGTATAATAGGAGATCTAATTTGGCAAGGGTTTGCCAGACTTCAAAGAAGTTCTGATGCCGAACCCTGAACCCCACTGTAATCAATAGAAGACCAATCTGTCAAAATAGAAATATCAATTTTCTGGGCTAATATGCAAGGGGGGGGTCAAAAATAGCAGGAGTGGGGAACACTGCCTTGAGAAACATGTACCAATGCGATAAATAAAATAAAAAATCAATGCAGCCAGACGCAGTGATTTTTTAGTGCTGACATTTACAAAGGAAAAAAGTTTTAAATTGTTCGGAAATTACTTTGACAGATGTCACTGCTAGTTTCTTTGTTGTGAAAAAATAAAACATAGCAAACAGACCACACTACGAGTCCCATATGTATTTTGTGGGAATTTGGAAGGGGTTTGAGTGCTATTTTTTTAGTGGGTTTTTTATTTTGCGAATGAATGTAATTTTTTTTTTCTTTGTAACTGTTGTTTTTTACTGCAATAAAAACATTTCATAGGTTTCCCCCAAAATGAATTTTAGGGAGAAAGAAAACAAAAAAATGTGTGAGGTCCCCTAAGAAATTCACACAAGGCTCTTAACCTAATAAAAATAATAATGGGGACCCCTCATCCCATGTAAATGAGTATGGAGTACATAGTACCCCTACTCTTTAAAAAAAAAAAAAAGTTAAATATTCCTGTGTTGTAAATCCAATCACAATGTCAATCACAATGCCCTCCTCCAATGATGACTAGTGTTGAGCAGAATACGCCATATTCGATTTCGCGATATATCACGAATATATAGCCGAATATTCGTGAAATATTCGATAAATTCGAATATTCGTGATATTTTATCGAAATGAAATTTTTGCGAAATTTCGCTATTGCGAATGCGAAAATAATTGCGAAATTTCGACAACAGCGGAAGGAGCACTCTGAATGCCTCAGAAAATTTGTGATATTTTGCACTCTGATTGGCTCAGAATATTCGTGATATTGTATCGAAATTTCGCAAAATGCGAATGCGATATTGATGGCGAAATTTCGACAACAGCGGAAGGAGCACTCTGATTGGCTCAGAATATTCGTGATATTTTGCACTCTGATTGGCTCAGAATATTCGTGATATTGTATCGAAATTTCGCAAAATGCGAATGCGATATTGATGGCGGAATTTCGACAACAGCGCTAGGAGCACTCTGATTGGCTCAGAATATTCGTGATATTGTATCAAAATTTCGCAAAATGCGAATGCGATATTGATTGCGGAATTTCGACAACTGCTGGCTCTGATGCAAAAGAAGGGCGGAGAAAATAATCGCGCAATATTCCTATTGCCGAATAATCGCAATGCGAATTTTCGGCAATATAAAATGATGGCTTCAGCTACTCGGCCCAAGCTCTCTAATCATACCAGCAATGCTTTTAGACGTCGATGGAGATCTCTAGGATGTGATCTGTTCTAAAAATAAAATTGAATCGAATATTCGGAATAGCGAATATTGACCGCGAAATTCGAAATATTCGCGAATACTCGAATATGCCATATTCGAGCCGAATATTCGCAATACGAATATTCGTGAGCAACACTAATGATGACTGAAAAAAGTAACCGATAAAGACAAACCATCGATAAAGTCAACCCACCGACTCACCACACATGGCTGATTCCTGGCAACGACACTAGCTAAATGACAGCTCTGTGAGCTGTTATTGGCTAAATAAAGAAAGGTGTGGGGATAGTGATGACATTGTTGCCCAAATATGGCCATAATTAAGCAATTATGTAAAGATTTTTTCCCAGCTCATTTACTTATGTTGCAGTGAAGCCGCTGCTTCTTTAACAACCATAGGCAGCATTACCCAAATATGGCCATGTGGCCATATTTAGACAATGATGTAACCCACACCATTTCCTGCCTATTTGCTTACATGTTTGGGTATTCCCTGTTATGTAATACATGGACTGGGTGACATCAGTGGTTGGTAAGAGCTCAGCGGCTGCAAGTAGCTGCTGTTCCCCTAGCAACTATTGACAGCCGGAAGCTGTTACATTCGCCCACACCAAATGCCCTAACTGTTTTGTGTTCGGCTGAACATCTGAACTGTCAATGTTCTATCCAAACTTACGTTAAGAATGAACATGAAAATATTTCTTAATTAAGGCTTTAACTTGGGGAAATGCCCCTGATCCTGAGCTGAAGCCTCCCATTTGCCTTGCCTAAACATTCATATTGCTTGTCTAGTGAGGTAGTGAGCAGAGCCATCTTAATAGCATCATGGGCCCCTGGGCAAAGTAATGCTCTGGGGCCCCTACAATGATGACAGTGCAGGTAAACAGACATCAAGTAGGTAGGAGGCAGACTGCCTCCCCTGTGTATCTATCACTCTCAGTGCCATCATGGGGCCCCCAATTTCAAGGATTAACTGCTTTGGGGAAAGTGCGGCTGCCCTCCATACAGCTGGGGCCCCTGGGCAGTGCCCTCTCATTAAGACAGCCCTGTTAGTGAGGGGTCTTTTCTTGTCCATGTACAAAGTCAGGTAGGTGTGTGCCAACACTACATTCTAGAATGTGACATGGGTCACACTTATCCACAGGGCCTCATTGCTGTAAGCTACGTGGGTCAGAGAAGTGAACCAGAGGATGGAATAAAACTGTATGCTAGTGCCAGGAAATAGGTTTGTATTGTACTCCAGCATGTAGGTTAGGGAGGTTACGCCCTATCAATATTAATTTCTCTGATCATTACTACTAGTCTTTTGGTTTTCATATTTCATATTTAGAGCTGCAGCAAGAAAAATAAGCAGAATACCAGTCATTCAGGTTCTGGGATATGTGGTAAGGTATTTGTCGATTTTACATAGACCTATCATAAAACTGCATATCTGCCTGCTTTGTCAAGCTGCGTATGTCTTTTTGAGCCACGCAAACTGCAGAATTTCCCCATATGAACCTTCACAGCAAACCTGAATGAGTTGATTGAAGAGGGTGAGGTTGCTGCTGAGTTACAATTTAAAACAGAATTTCTTTCCGCCTACATGGGGCAATTTACAGTGATTTCCCTTAATAATTGCGTGTGTTGGTACTTATGAGCCTTTTGTACATATTCCATAGGTCGCTTTTGTTACAACACAGCAATGTTTTTATTGTGCTTGAAAAAACAAGGTATACTGTACATCTTGCATGATGCTTTATTTTTGCATCTTGTCATCAACCATAATGTTAAAATTCGTTTACCAGTTTAGCCAGCAGAGACTCTGTATGGGAACATTTGTAGACTGCTTTATTGATAAACAGTCAGCAATTGGCATTACATGATGCAAACATACAACGCCATCGAAGATATGCTTTGTATCCTTTCAAGTACAATAAAAATATCGCTGTGTAAGATTTCCCATTGCTGGGTGTTTTTGTCCCTGGGTGGTGTAGCTGGCTTGGCAAGCCAAGTTTAAAGGAGGATTAGATTTAGAAATTTGCCTCATACTTTATTTATGATTAATAAACAGAATATTAATTTTGCACAAACCTGTTTAATTTATGAGGTGTTATCTTCTTTATTTCCCAATTCTTCCTCTCTAATCAGCTGATTAAGGCTCATATCACACACACATACCTCATTTCATATTCCTATTTAATTAATTCTTTTGTACAGCAACACAAATATTGCAAAGGAACTGCTAATGTTCTGGTTATTGAGAGTGTAACCCCTTCACTGTCTGCTTGTTGATTAGCTGATAAAAGAACACACATCAAAAGGGCCATTATGAAAACATTTTCTAAAGCAGCATTTGGTTTATTTCTGATAAATTGGCCATATGCCGGAGATGCCGAGATGCTGGTTATGTGGAGATAACTGTACAGAAGTGGTGGCACCTGGTTTGTGCCTACTGTGCTCTTATATACTAACAGGACACAGTGCTTTGTTTTTCCACATGAACCAATTAGATTAAAGCTTAAAGTGGTATTGGTTTGGCTTTTTAAAAAAATTATACCAAACATGCCATATTTACTTGCCCTGTGCAGTGTTTTTTCATAGAGCAGCCCCGATCTTCTACTTCTCGAGTCCCGTGCCAGCGCTCCTGGCTTCTCCCCCTTAACCAGTGCCCCCCATAGCAAGATACTTACTATGGGGGGCACTGGTGTGTGCTCGATCCCAAACCCTGCTCTGTGTGTCTGTAAGACACAAAGAGCCGGGGCTTGGCCCCGCCCCCTGTCTCTCCATATTGGCTCACTGGCTGTTGTTGACAGCAGTGGGAGCAACTGTCTCAGCCAATGAGGAGAGCCCCAGGATAACCAAGGCTCTTGGGCACATCACCGGATCAAGAGGAAACTCAGGTGAGTATTGGGAGGCTGTGGGGGGGGGGGCAGTTCACGGAAGGCTTTTTACAATTATGCATTTAAGTGCCCCATTAAGTTTCCATACTCTTTTGTATCCTTTTTGTATCTGTAATGTACATTTTGTTTAACCAATTAAGCTTGGCCGATTTATCAGTAAAAGGTAGCAGTGGCAGGTGGTAAATACATTTTCATATGCCAGAACTCACAGTCAGACAGAGTGATCTCCTGCCTGAAAGTCATAGCATAGTTCACATAAGCAAAGGCAGATTAAAAGCACAGAAGTGTGTGTAAATGTAGGTAGCCACTGAGCACCCTCTTCTAAAAATGCTTCATGCATTGACACACCTCCTTAGACCCAGTCTACCATTCACAGACAGCTTAACTCTTCAATAAGACACAGAAGCTGAATCCAATGCAAATTTACTTCCGATAATTGCAGTACAGAGGATGTAGTTCCAGTGTTTTGAAGTGTAAAAAGACACTGATTTTCCAAGCCTTGTCTCTGAAGTACTAATACTGACTGAGGGAACATGAAAAATAAACAGTGTAGCCTATGTAGCGCTACCCCCGGAGGAGCCGCTGATTAGATTTGGTATCGGCGTATTTAAGTTACCTCTATGATGTGTTTAGGGGTGATGATGGTAGTGAGAGCAGTAATAGAATGTCCAGACCGTTGGTTGGCGTTTTCAATGCTTTATTTTCTGGTCAAACACGACCAACATGTCAACTTGAGGTAGACAGGATAGGCTGGTGAAAGAAGAATAAGTTCGCAGAATCAGGCTATGGATAGAGAAAGCAGTCCTGCCTTCAACAACTGTGTTCGTCTCGTCGCCACTCCTGCCGGAGTGGGTAAAGTGCCCCTGGACAGACCTCTCTTATAGGTCTGGCAGACAGAGCGCCACTTAGAACTTCTGGGAAGGAACAAGTCTCTGCCACCGACTTGGCTCTAACTAAATTAGGATGTTCAGATGAGACCTCTGCCACAGGCCTAGTGCTTGAAAGTTTGGATGATAGAGCGAATCCTCCCAGTATGTCTTTTGGGGTCACCGACTTATAGTCTGTATGCAACCTGTCAGTGTCCGGTCACCCAGATCCCTGATGGTTTGTTCAAGCCCTATTGGATCACCTGCCTCATTGTTCTCCTCAGACCGATCCCCCACCGAACAGCACCCAGCTTGGGATCTTCTCAAAAGAAATGGGGACCCAGTAAGTCACTGGGGTCCCCTGGCAGCATCAGTCGCTCCGGGCTATGAGAGCCCAGAGTCAGGAACTCCGCGTAGCACATGACCCCGGCCTGGTAGGCCATAGTGGTGGGGCCCGTGATATTCGCACACCCTAAAGGTGGGTGCCGCACCTGGAACCAGGAACCCGCGAATAACCCCGAACAACGGCTTCCGCCACAGAAATACCCCTCCCCAGCATGCCCCGCGAGGGAAAACTCCTCCAATTGGCTGCTGGGAAAAAGCGGCTCCGCCTGGACCCTCTGGCGCCACCTGCCGCCCAGAGATGAAACTGCATCTCTGGAGTACAGACTGACCCACAGGACAATCCAGAATTGGCGACAGCCAAATTTGTCAAATCAAAGAATGAGAGCAATATAACTCTCTCATTCTCCCACTAAATTTAACCATAGCACCTGTACTGAAAAGTACACAGGCGCTACATCTATCTAAGAATGAACTAACTTGCACTAAACAGGAGAGAAGGGAGATAACAAATCATATGAATAAACACGTTGGAGTGGTCCACTTGATATCAGCAAACTACAGAACAATAATAACTTGATGCGGTTCAATACAATATAGAAAAAAATACATGTAAGTGGGACAGCTTCATAACAATGCTTATTCTTGCTCCCACTGACATCAACATATTGTTTTTTTTTTCTTCCAATAGTACTAAAGTCGTTCTAAAGGCTACATTTTTTTCTTAAAATAACAAACATGTCATACTTACCTGCTCTGTGCAATGGATTTGCGCGGGTCCCCCACCAGAACTTCTGGCTCCTCCTCCCCCCCACCGAATGCCCTCATAACAAGTCGCCTGCTATGGTGGCACTCATGATTGCTCGCTCCTGAGCTGCCTCTGTGTGTCCATAAGACATAGAGAGCGGAGCTCAGCCCTGCCCCACGCTCTCTCATCACTGGCTGTGATTGACAGCAGCAGGAGCCAATGGCTCCCACAGTTGTGTCCAAGCCCATGCTCTTGTGCGCACCTCTGGATTGACATCGGGCTCAGATAAATATAAGGGGGCTGGGGCGAGCTGCATGCAAAGATTTTTTTTTTACCTTAAGAGAATGTATTAACATAAAAACGTTCTGCCTTTAGAAACCACGATTTGGAGTTTTTGTGGCTTCCCAATAAAATTGCTCTTAGTTTAATCCCACTGACACCAAGAAAGGGGCTTTGTTTACCCCTGCTGATACCAAAAAAAGGAACTTTTGTTGCTGCAACAGATGCAGGGAAAAACTTGTAACTTTTGGCATGGGGGAAAACACAACTGACTAACCCTTTCATTGTAGGGACAGATTTCCGTGGGCTACATAAGTACCATGTAAAAGGGTGCCATGGTGCTACGTTGATAGGAGGTCACAGTGATAGTTATGTATGATAAAAGAACATGGTTTATTGTGACTCACCTTTTCACATCTTCCAGCACTAGCATCCTTTGTGGCTCTTGGCATTCAATCCCATGACATCTCATAGCCACAAAGGCAGTGGTAAAAGACTTCCCTAATTGAAGTAGCGATTCAATGCCAGTAAGTTCTAGCCTAGGGGGTGAAGGCCCAGTCCACATCCTAGCTCTCCCTGCAATGAGTGGAGCTAAGTTTACTCTCATTGACACCGATATGGTGTTTATTTTAGTCCACTGACATGAATGATGAGGTTTATTTCATCACACTGACACCAATGATGGGGTTTATTTTACTCCTACTGACATCTACAATACCAAGTTTTTTTTATCCCACTAACAACTAAAATACAGCTTATTGTATTCCCACTGAAATCACAATGAAATTTATTTTTACTTCCACTTACACCAATGATGGGACTTATTTTATTCCCATGTTTTCTAAAAAGGGGTTGTAAAGGAATTTTTTTTTTTCATAATAAGCATCCTTTACCTGCAGACATTCCTCTTTTCACTTCCTCATTGTTCGTTTTTGCTCAGAAGTTGCTCTATTTCTTCTCTGTTCTGTTCACTTCCTGCTTGTCTGATTTTACTTACCACCGTGATGGGAGGCTTTACTGCGGTGGTCAGTGATGTGCTCACCCCCTCCTGGGAACTACATCTGTGTGGCAGGACGCTCTCTACGTGTTAGGCCCTGTACACACGACCGAGTTTCTCGTGAGAATTCAGCCAGAAACTCGATCGGAGCTGGATTCTGCAGAGAAACTCAGTCGTGTGTACACTTTTCAGCGAGGAAGCCGACGAGGAACTCGTCGGGCCAAATAGAGAACATGTTCTTTATTTCCTCGTTGTTCAATGAGGAAAGTCGGCCCGCCTCGGCGGCTTCAACACTGAACTCGACGAGGAACTCGATGTGTTTGGCACGTCGAGTTCCTCGGACGTGTGTACGGGGCCTGAGAGACTTCAAGGAGGTGTGAATTACTGGGCGTGCCGCAATTCATACTGGGAAATGTAGTTCTTACATGAACAAGCGATGCAAACCAGGAAGTGAATGAGAGAACAGAAACTAGAATGCCGGAGGTGATATAGATGAAGGAATTTAATAGGTATTTACTCGTTTTTTTAACAGAATCATTACACTATTCTGTCTGTCTACCTTGCAGACATTAATTTTAGGCAAATTTTTTTTCCTTTAGTGACCCTTTACGTGTACCCACAGACTAAAACATAGCAAAACATATAGTGAAACATGCAAGACTACTATAGTTACAACTTTAAATCTATACAGACTATTGAAAGCGTATCAATCCACCATCTCTTTGGAGAATTTAATGATAAACACCAATTAGAGCCGGTTCACACTGGGGCATTTGACACTGACCTTTCTGCTGAGTACTTTGACGCTTGTTGTAGCTGTTGATGAGTTGAAGGTTTTTGTAGGTGGCAAAAATCCTGCGTAATAAAACTAGTTAGGAGACATTAAAATGTGCAAATTTTGAATCATGTAGAGCAAGGTTTTTACAACCCTGGAGAGGCAGAGATCTGGACAACATGGAAGAAGCCTGAACAACATGGAAGAGATTAAAGATCACCAGGGTGCAGTACTCTTTTTACTTAAAGTGTTTGTTACCCCAACACTTCATATTCCTGATATGTGCCTGCTGTACTAAGCACTTGCATGAGAAAATATCCTGTTCTCGTTGTATTGCTTCCTTTGTGTCAAATGCCTAGTGTTCCTGCCAGTCCCTCTGCTTTCCTATTAAAAATGACTAAACTCTACGGGCCAGATTCTCATACATTAACGTTGCTCCTGGGCAGCGTAATGTATGTGCTGTACGCTACACCGCCGCAGGTTTACAGGTTTACTTCCTAATCCTCAGAACACTTACCTGTAAACTTGCGGCGGTGTATCGTTAATTCGCTTGGCGCTAGCCCGCCCAATTCAAATGGGGCGGGCACCATTTAAATTAGGCGCGCTCCCGCGCCGAGCGTACTGCGCATGCTCCGTCGGGTAAATTACCCGACGTGCATTGCGCTAAATGACGTCGCCCCGACGTCATTTGCTTAGACGTTTACGTAAATGGCGTCCAGCGCCATTCACGGACGTCTTACGCAAACGACGTATTTTTTTGAAACTTCAACGCGGGAACGACAGCCATAGTTAACATTGGTTGCCCCTGCTAATAGCAGGGGCAACCTTACGCGTCGCGTACGCTACGGAAACGACGTAAATTCTCAGCGTCTGACGCGCGTAGGTTCGGGAATCTCGCGTACTTACCTCATTTGCATAGACGACGGGGAAAACGACGATGCGACACCTAGCGGCGGGAAAAAAATATGCTTTTAAGATCTGACAGCGTAACAGCCTTACGCATGTCAGATCTAATGGGTATCTATGCGCAACTGATTCTAAGAATCAGTCGCATAGATACCCGGGGCCAGATGAGGAGTTACGACGGCCCTAATGGTGTTGCGCCGTCGTAACGCCTTTGAGAATCTGGCCCTACTTGTTTAAAAAAAAACTGACCGCATTAAGCAGGAGAACACACTGTGGTCAGTTCTCTAGCTATGCTGGGAACTCAGAGTGCTCTCCTCCAATGATCAGACTTCTCCTGACACACGCCCACTTCACATCCATTCACTGGGAAGCTCAGTGTGCTGCTGCTTCTCCTTCCCCTAAGCTCCTATGCAGCTGAGAACAGAGGGAATGTGATCACTTATAAAAGGGGAAACAGGTATTTATAATGTTTTTTTTTTTAATATATATCTATACAAAAATGTTTTGCATTTCATTTATATTTTAAACTAAATAGGTTGTTTTACAAGGTGATCTTTAAGAATCACTTTAAGGCTCAGGAGCAGACAGATCATTTCTGCAATCTGGCATTCTTTCTTGAATGCATATAGCCCTAAACTAAGTACCACTAGGTACAGCAAATTTCAGCCTGTCATAATCTATGACAGGATCCAAGCAGTTGGGCTAGGGACTGCACCTATACATTCTGAGCTCCCAAAAACACTGGGGTTTACGGCTAAATGTTATTGCCGTGAAGAGTCCATGTCCGTGCAGTTTTCACAATCAGTTTTGTATTATTCTGCAGTGTATGTACTGTATACTCTTTGTCATCCTTAAACCTGTTTTGCATTATAACTTTTGCTATAACTGCTTAAAACATTCTAGCTGGATTTTGTTTTTAACCACTTCATCCCCGGACCATTTGGGTGGTCAAAGACCAGGCCACTTTTTGCGATTCGGCACTGCGTCGCTTTAACTGACAATTGCGCAGTCGTGTGACGTGGCTCCCGAACAAAATTGATGTCCTTTTTTTCCCACAAATAGAGCTTTCTTTTGGTGGTATTTGATCACCTCTGCGGTTTTAATTTTTTGCGCTATAAACAAAAATAGAGTGACAATTTTGAAAAAAAATCAATATTTTTTCACTTTTTGCTATAATAAATATCCCCCAAAAACATATAAAAAAAACATTTTTTTCCCTCAGTTTAGGCCAATACGTATATTTCTACATATTTTTGATAAAAAAATTGCAATAAGCGTTTATTGATTGGTTTGCGCAAAAGTTATAGCGTTTACAAAATAGGCGATAGTTTTATGGCATTTTTATAAAAAAATATATTTTTTTACTAGTAATGGCAGCGATCAGTGATTTTTTTCGTGACTGCAACATTATAGCGGACCCATCAGACACTTTGACACATTTTTGTCATTTTTACAGCGAGCATTTACTGTGAAAATGACACTGTCAATGAAGGGCTTAACCACCAAGTGGCGCTGTAGGGGTTAAGTGTTCCCTGCATTGTCTTTCTAACTGTAGGGGGGATGGGCTCTGTGTCACATGATGCTGATCTCTGTTCCGAGTACACGAAGCCGAGATCAGTGTCATTGTCACTAGGCAGAGCAGGGAGATGCTTGTTTACACAAGCATTTCCCCGCTCTATACCTCTGTGAGACAATCACGGGGATCCCCAATCGAGTCCGTGGGACCCACTTCTGGGATCCTTCAGCAGTTCTCCTGGCTCCTGTGTCCTGCTGCTGCTTCCATTGACACAAACAGCAGGACTCCGCTCCATCGCCCCAACAGCTCCCATGTCATTGCATTTGATTGACAGCAGTAGAAGCCAATGGCTGGGCTACTATCAAGCTATCTATAAAAAATCAGGACCTGAGACACCAGCTGGTGAGGGTCTGCTCATCCCTGGAGCAGGAATGATCGGGCTCAGGTAAGTAAAAGGGGGGCTCTGGGGGGCTGGTGCACTACAATAGAGTTTTCACCTCAATGCATAGAATGCATTGAGGTGAAAAAACGCAATGGTTTACAGCCCCTTTAAGTTTGTCTTTTACATAGATTCCATATAACAATACTTGTCCATCTAAAGGCCCATACACACGGTCTGACTTTTTGCAAACGAACTTCAAAATTAGCAAGTTTTCAAAAAAGTCAGACCGTGTGTACCCTCCATCAGACAAACTTTTTCGGGCTTCATCGGACAAAAAGTTTGGTCTGCAAACGGACAAACTTTACGTCAACAAGAGTCCGATGGTGCCTAGTCCGACCGTGTGTACAGCAAGCAATCGGACTTTTGGACAAAGTACAAATGCGCATGCTCAGAAGCAAAGACCAGCCGGAAGCGTTCTGTCTGGTAGAACTGGCATTCGTATTTGAAAGAGCACATTCGTGACGTGGCAAGTTCTGAAATCAAGAAAATCAGCGCACATTCTCTTCTTCTTTATAATGTGATAATACTAAAAGCTGCTTTGCTGGTGATTCTGACGGAGTAAAAACAAATGTCTTTACTTTGGATTAGTGTATTTTGGTTATATGAATCAAACGTATTTCTATATTTTTTGGTGGGTCAAGTTAGCACAACCCCATTGCGCAACATGTCTGCTTGACGAATGGACGTTCAGAAACAAACAAAATTGCACAAAACTTAAAATCGCGAATGCACACAGACGAAACCTCTACTAACTTTCGATTAGCAGAAGGAGCCCAAAGGGTGACGCCGGAGAATTGAACTTCCTCTTTAAAAACTCTTGTCAGTACGTTGAAACGTCACTACGTTCGTGCTTGTTGCCGAAAAAGTCAGAGCGTGTGTATACTATGGGTGTGACCGGACAACTCCCTTCGGACAAAAATCCAAGGGAAAGTTTGTTTGATGTCCGATCGTGTGTATGAGGCCTAAGACTACCCAGGATAACAATGCTGTTATTCAGTATCACTACATAATGAATAGCTTTGTCACCCTTTTTGAAGAAGTGGAAATCGAACAGATGTACAGACAGGATCAGCATGGGAGGACTCAGAAAAACAAACTGTTTTGTTAATTCTAATAATGGACTGCATCAAACTTTTTTTATGTTGTCCATAGTTCCACTTTATTTTGTAACAGTACAGCCTTAGACCTCGTACACACGACCGAGAAACTCGACGGGCGAAACACATCGTTAGACTGTCGAGGATCTCGGCGAGCCAATTTCCCCATTCCCGTCAAGGAAAAAGAAGACATGCTCTCTTTTTGGCTTGACGAGATCCTCGACAGTTTCCTTGTCGAAAAGTGTACACACGACCGGTTTCCTCGGCAAAAAACTTGGTCGTGTGTACGAGGCCTTAGCTGTGTTTCCTGTTGTTCAATTTTCCAGAACAGAAATGTCAGCTTAGTGTAAGGTCCCAAAGGTAGCTGACCTGTCTTCTGCCTGAGTTCAACATAAACATAAGAATTATTGCCCAGGTATACAGTCTAAATATAAAAGTGCAAGTTGTTGGCAACAATTCAACAGAACCAATCGTGATAAACGTGAAACAAAAAATTTTTGCCGCGCTAAACATAGATAATGAATAAACAAGTGTCCATAAAGTGTCAACAACTGGTGCTGTTCTGAACAATGCAGGTGAATTCCTTGATGAACATCAAGTTACAGTGAGTATAATTGATGTGCGTTTTGATCACCCAAGTGTACCTTCACCGATATTGATATAAAATGCCTCCTTACCAGAGGTCTAGACTCCAAATGATAAAAGTCTAGACCGGCGTGATATAGAAGTATAGAAGATTCAATCATCTTCCTCTATTATATTGCAGGTGGTGGCACTGTCATGGTTGATGGTAACGTTTACTCCATAGTAGGGCCCATGAAGGAAAGATAAAACAGCTACATTGTGTAAAACTGCTTGACAGTTTATTAAAAAAATCAGTGCTAAACACTTACAGAAATCTAGTATAAAACATTAATGAATCCAAGACATCCTAGAAGTCGATCGACCAGTATACAAGGTTGATGTGTGTGGTACTTCAGGGATATGGACTCCAACTGCCTGAGTTCAGCTGGTACAGGCTTCTATCAGGGCTTATAGCTAACACGCTGTTGGTGATGCTGGATAAGAACAAAACTGGCAATTACGTTAAGTAACTGACGCATGACATTTTTAGGAGTGTCTGTGCTGAACCATGAGCTCAGGCAAAAGATAACCTGTAATATAGCCTGACACTTCTAATATGACAAGAAGAAAACACAAGAATATATTTTAAAAAAATGTGTTTTGTGGGTGATTACGGATTGCCACCTTACATTTCATGCTTACACTCACTCAAGCAGTAACAGTGCTCAGCAGGGCAGCAGCAACATCCAAGAAAACCTTTATGCCATGGAAGTACCAGTCAGTACCTCTACCCAGCGAAGCAAGGGCAGGCTAGCAACAGTAAAATGGGGCAGTGATTGCAAGCATTTACCTTTCACGTTTACTAGCAGTAGTCAGAAGGCATCTACAGACTTCCAGGTGCAAGTACTTTTCTTTTAACTGTGTGCACACTAGAAGATGAAGGCTGAAGGAAGTGAGCAGTGGATTGGTATGCTAATTTCTGCAAAGAAACTGTATGTAAGTTTGACACGTAAAATATACAGTACCTTATTTTTTCTTAGTTGGGCATACTCTTTTCTACAACACCTCATTCTGTACCCTGAGCTGTATCTTTCCTATATGTCACCTCCTTATCCTCTAGTCTGCAGTATGTGCTCCCTATTCCTCGCCACCTTATTCTGTGCATTCTGCACTGTGATTTTCCTATTCCATATTGCCTAGTTCTGTAATCTGCGCTTTGCATTTCCTATTCCACACCTTCTGTTGGAATACAATGTTAATGTATTTTGTGCAACAACTACAGATATATTCTTCAGCCAGTAGATGGCACTATTTATAAGTTTGTAGCTGCATCTATGGTACTGTATACTATTGTCTTTAATCTGATAATAAAGTACTTGTTTCCTGTATGCAGTTAAGCAGACTATGGACTGTGCACTGTCTTCTAGAAATTCTGTAGGGTCATCTATAGAATTTCTAAAAGGTTATGGGCCCAGAAAAGTTGAGAACAAAGTCATAGTCCAGTAATAGCCAGCTACCCCAGATAAGTCCAAGATACATCAACAAAAAGAAGACTAAAAAAATTATTTTGAGCAAATCTGACAAACCAGAACTAACAGTCTTGGAAATTTAAGATGAAAATGCTGCAAATAAGAAATGTTTTATGGAAATGTATAAATGAAGTCAGGCCAGAACACTCTTCAATTGAGTGGATAGAGAAAGACAAAAAAGCTCAGAGCATAATCTCTTTTAGCATAGATGATGATCATATCATACATACAAGTGTGAAACTTCTAAAGAAATGTGGGAAGTGTTACAAAAGGTGAATGAAATAGTTAATCTCAGCAATACACTCTATTGACTAGAAAGCTATATCAAACTATGCAGGATTACATAAGACAGACCTTGGAAATCGTTGAACGCCTGAGGCCCCGTACACACGACCGAGTTTCTCGGCAGAATTCAGCCAGAAATTCGATGGGAGACGTATTCTGCCGAGAAAACCGGTCGTGTGTACACTTTTCGCAGAGGAAACCGACGAGGATCTCGTCGGGCCAAAAAGAGAACATGTTCTCTATTTCCTCGTTAGTCAATGGGAAAAGTTGGCTCGCCGAGATCCTCGGCGGCTTCACAAGGAACTCGACGAGCAAAACGATGTGTTTTGCCCGTCAAGTTTCTCGGACGTGTGTACGGGGCCTGAGAGGTATAGGAGAAAAAAAAAGATTTTTATGTCGCAACACTATTACTCAGGGGTTTGCGAGAAAGTTATGAAATGCTTGTCACAGCACTTGATGTAAATCCGGAAGATGATCTGACATTGGAATATGTTATGGGTAAGCTTGTGGATGAATATAGGTTTAAAACAGAAAGTATTAAAGTGGTTGTATACCCTGTACAACCACTTTTACCTAAAGGTAAGCCTAGATTTAGTTGAGTATGGGGAAGATTTTAACAGAAGCAGCAAGATGGTAGATAACAATACAAGCAGACATTCGTTTTGTGGATTATATTATATCTCCCTACAGCTTTATTTAGTTAGCATATATTGTATAACAGCATGGTAAAACATAGTAGAAACCAGCATTCCTCTTTAAATCTGAAGGACTAAAATGTTAAAAGTCTGATATGACGAGCATTATGAATTAATTTGCCTTCTGTGTGACATTGCTGAAGAATTATGTAATCATGATTGTTGGTCATGGTTTTTTGCTATACTGCTGCACAAAGTAAAACGCTCTTGCATATTAATTGAGCAAACAACATGCACAACCATTGACATGATTTGTCTTGACAGTAATTATGCTGATTTCTTTGCTTTGCTTTTAGAAAATAACCCTGATAGTCCCATGGGAATCTAACATTCAAAACATGTGCCCCAAATGTCTCTGTTCTTTTGAACCTAAATCCTCATGTTACCTCATTTAAAGTATTCAAGTTTTGATTGGTTTATTGAGAACACTAAAGGTATTATAAATGTATTTACCTTTATATAGCCGGATGGTAAAATTATCACAGCCAAGGAAATGGTTGTTCCATTCAAAGTAATGAATAGGTCAAAAAGGGTGTCATTGCTCCCAAGTGTTAGTGGTATTTCTTTCCTATCCTAATCTGCACTGCTAAGTGCTGTCTTCATATCAGGAACATAGAGCAATGTGTCTGGTATTGACACTTGGGGGCCTCAGTGCTGATACCCACCATGTCTCCAAGGGTGCCGCCTGAGGCAGCTGCCTCAATCGGCAACATGAGTGGCGTGGTCTTGACTGTATTACTTCACATGACAGCTTGCATTTTATGGGCCATTCATAATGTGGTATGTTATGAAATTCTCTCTTCTAAATGCAGCAGAGAGAACAGGACATTGTTCATTTTATTTGTGCTTCATTTGGTTCGGGACCAATGTTCCTTATGAATATTCAGAACTCTTTTTTTTTTTAGGCAACAATATGGCTGAAGGTGTTTTATTTTCTTATTGATTATTTTATTTGTTAGACTAGACATATGCAAAACTATATGCAGTCTTACAAATAAATTGTGCACATTTCACTTGCCAGCAAGGTGGATAAAAATCAATGATTTAATTTATTTTGTATTTTTTATAAAGTCTGATTTTTTTTTATTTAAATCTGATTTTTTTATTTAACCAATTCCCGACCATGTCACGCAGATATACTGCGGCACAATGGCTCTCCTGGGCGAAAATCCCGTATGGGTACGTCCTACCCTTTTTCAGCCACCAGAGGGTGCGCGCGTCCGCTGCACGGCGGGGGACCGGATGCATGTGGCCGGCGAGCACCTATTAGCTGTATAAATGCCAATGGTCCCAAAAAACTGTCAAAAATCTCCAATCTGTTCATCGCAATGTCGCAGTACTAAAAATCGGAGATCACAGCCATTACTAGTAAAAAAAATAAGAAGAATGCCATAAATCTTTCTCAGTTTGTAGACGCTATAACTTTTGCACAAACCAATCAATATACGCTTATTGTGATTTTTTTTTATCAGAAATATGTAGAAGAATATATATTGGCCTAAACTGATGAAGAAATTCTTTTTTTTTTTTTTAATTTAGGGATATTTATTATAGAAAAAGTTAAAAATATTGTTTTTTTTTTCAAAATTGTTGCAAAAAATTTCAACCGCAAAGGGGATCAAATACCACCAAAAGAAAGCTCTATTTGTGGGGGAAAAATTTGTTTTGGTACAGTGTCGAATGTCAATTGTCAGTTAAAGCGACGCAGTGCCAAATTGTAAAAAGTGCTCTGGCCAGGAGGGGGTAAAATATTCCGGGGCTGAAGTGGTTAAATTAGATTTTTTTTATTTTTATCAACTTTATTTGAATAAAATGCTTTGGAGTAAAAAGCTATCTAAAGATAGGTATCTATTTAAAGCGGAGGTTCACCCTAAATATAAAGTCTAGCTTATCCAGGACAGATAAACATTTCACTATCCAAATTTTTTTTAAGCATTTAAATACCTTTAGGCCCCATACACACCATAGAATCTATCCGCAGATAAATCCCATCAAATGGGTTTCTGCGGATAGATCCTATGGTGTGTACACGCCAACGGATATTTATCCGCAGAGAAATCTCCCCTGGGATGGATTTCCAGCAGATGGATATTTGCTGACATGCACAACAAATCCATCTGCTGGAATCCATTCCAACGGATGGATCCGCTCGTCTGTACAGACTTACCGGATCCATCCGTCTAAAGGGATTCCCCGCACGCGTCGTAATGATTTGACGCATGCGTGGAATTCCTTATATGACAGCGTCGCGCCCGTCGCCACGTCATAATAGCGGCGACGGCGCGACACGTCATCGGCAGAGGATTTCAATGCGATGGTGTGTACACGCCATCGCATAGAAATCCTCTGAAATCCTCGAGAGGATTTATCCGCGGATACGGTCCGCTGGACCGTATCTGCGGATAAATCCTCTCGTGTGTATGGGGCCTGAGTCTCGTTTTATATGCAGACACTTCCGGGTCTGTCTTCCGCGGGAGTGGGAGTGTCGCTTCCCTTTCTGAGTGCCCGAGTGTTTCCTGGGAGTCTTTCGCTATGTCTCCTGGGAGCACAGCGTCATGCTTTCCAGGAGGATAGTAATCACGCCGAAAGACGAAATCTCGCAGGATTTTAATCATCACGTGACTAAAGAAGCAGGTCACGTGACGAGGGTGGATCTAATTCCGCCATTTTAATTAATGGAAAACAGGTAAATAATGCCATTAGAGCGGTGAATGCTGGGATATCAGCATTCACAGATTCCTGGAAGTATTTGCTTGTGGGCTTCACAATGCCCACAAGCAAGATGGAACTTTCCTTGATGAAATTTTATAAATCATCATTTACGGCCGAATGACATTGCGGATGCATAGAAATTACAGACAAGTGAGTACACGCTTAACAATCTTAAAACCAGTAGATGCACATCTTAAAAAAAAAATTATTTCCCGCAGAACCCCCGCTTTAAGATACACTAATAATTTAGTTTATTCAGCATGAAATGGAGCTTAGTTATGTAGCATGAGCCTGTATATTCTGCAATATTTAAATTTTTGTTAAACTCATTTAATGAATCCAAGAACTGCACGCTGATATAACATGCCCTGCATTTATGCATTCACACAATTCCACAGTAACCATGAAATAAAACAAAGTTCCCGAAATGTTCTTTTGTTTTGATTTGTTTTACAAATCTATGTACACTACAAACTGTATGATTGAATTGGTTCTGCTATCAATGTTTTACTAACCTGACTGTATGATTGAATTGGTTCTGATATCACTGTTTTACAAACCTGACAGATTATTATTTTAAATAGGAAACCTTCATTTTATTTGCAAATATTAAAGATTCTAACTACCAACAAGAATAAGTCCTTACATTTAAAGCGGTATTTCCTCCTCAAAAAAAAATTTAAGATTAGATTCATGCTCATTTTGGTCCAGGGGAATCGGCTAGTTTTTTTAAAAACGAAGCAGTTATTACCGTTTTAGTGATACATCTTCTCCGCCGCTTCCAGGTATGGTCTTCGGCACTGGGCGTTCCTTCTTGATTGACAGGCTTCCGACGGTTTCATCTATCGGGTCACGATTTTCCGAAAGTAGCCGAACGTCGGTGCGCAGGCGCCGTATAGAGCCGCGCCGACGTTCGGCTTCTTTCGGCTACTCGTGATGCGATGGATGCGACCGTCGGAAGCCTGTCGGAAGACTGTCAATCAAAATAGGAAGTCCCGAAGACCATACCCGGAAGCGGCAAAGAATGATCGCTCTCTACAACGGTAGGTACTGTACAGCTTCGATTTTAAAACAACTAGCCGATTCCCCTAGACAAAATGAGCATCAATCTAAGGGTAAAACATTTTTTATGGGTGAACTCCCGCTTTAAAAAGCACCTGTAATTTCCGATCCATCATGGCAGCGCTTGTTAGCGGGCATCCACTCACCTGCTGCCGCTACGTCCCTCACCTTATTGTGTCACTGCCGCATCACCAGTTGTCCCATTAAAGTGAATGGAACTGTCGGTGAGTCAACAGCGGGTCAGAGGAGGAGCCGCTGCGAGACAGAGATGATAGTTGCTCTTTAAAAATCACAATTTAAATCGAGTTGATTTACATCAAGCCTTTTTACTAGTGAAATAAAATCCATCTTGCTTGCCAGTCAGACATTAAAAAAAAAGTAACCACACACCCCATGTGTCCAAACCATACACAGATTTGTATTACTATTTTCAATTTAAAAAAATTCCTCTCATTTTATTTACTGAAATCTTTAACAGTTCTATTAGATTTAAAACCACTGACAGCTGTCATCAAGTGAATGTCATATATCATTAGGACAAAAAATACATAGAAAATTAAGGGTAACTCTCAGAAACTTGCAATATGAACTAAAAGTGCAGATAGAGCTGCCGTGGTTAATAAAAGCAGCTTCATCATTCTGTGTACTGTGGCCAATCAATAAAATGAAGATGCATACTGTGACCCAAAGATTTATTTCTGATTTATCAGATTTCAGCCTACATCTTGGAGCATGAGGGATGGCCTGAAAGAACATTATATGATGGATTTTATTATATACTATATGACATCAGCAGAAGCATTTTTCTGACAGTTACCAGATTACACATGCAGAAAGACTCAAAAATAATCAGGCCAAGAATTTCCTCTACAGTGTGTTGCTACAAGAACAGCAGGCAGTTCTTGTATTGATTATTCATAATCGTAGAGCTGTCAAATGTCAGTTTTACAGCACATTCATATTTCATCATAAAATATATTTTATAAGTAGCACAGCAGTAGTTAATGGTTTAACCGATACATAATAAAATTAAGAAAAAAAGCCCAAAAATATATCATTTTTTTTTTAGATAACAGGCCATATCCAAAACATGAAACATATTACAGTGTATCAGAAATAAGGAGTATTAAAAATGTGCCTCATATGGAGTACGGTTTTAATATATGCAAATTAGAGCAGAGTTCCACCCAAAAATAGAACTTCCGCTTTTCGGAACCCTCCCCCCTTTGGTGTCACATTTGGCACCTTTCAGGGGGGAGCAGATACATGTTTAATACAGGTATTTGCTCCCACTTCCGGGCATAGATAGCCGCACATAATGCGGGTATCTATGCCACGTTCGGCGCCTCCTACGCCCCCACCGTCGTCTTCTGGGAGACACACAGGTCCCAGAAGACAGCAGGGACCATCCGTATCGTGCAGCACGACTCGCGCATGAGCAGTAGGGAACCAGGAACTGAAGCCGCTAGGCTTCACGTCCTGATTCTCTTACCGAAGATGGCGGCGGCAGCATCCGAGAGCTGAGGGAGAGATCAGCTTAAAGCGGGGGTTCACCCTATCAACGCAAAAATTTTTTTTTTTTCTTTTACCATAAAATCAGGCATTGTAGCGCGAGCTACAGTATGCCTGTCCCGATTTTTTTACCCCCGTACTCACCTTGTACTCGTAGATCGAAGATACCGGGGAATGGGCGTGCCTATGGAGACGGAGGATGATTGACGGCCGGCTCTGGCGCGTCACGCTTCTCCGGAAATAGCCGAAATAGGCTTGGCTCTTCACGGCGCCTGCGCATAGCCTGTGCGCAGGCGGCGTGAAGAGCCGAGACCTACTCCGGCTGTCTTCGGGGAGAGTGACGTGCCAGGGCCGGCCGTCAATCATCCTCCCTCTCCATAGGCACGCCCATTCCCCGCGGGAGCCGAAATCTACAATGTACGATTACAAGGTGAGTCCGGGGTTAAAAAAATCGGGACAGGCATACTGTAGCTCGCGCTACAATGCCTGTCTCGATGGTAAAATCAAGTCAGTGAGGGTGAACTACCGCTTTAAGGTGCCGACATCGCGGGAGCCCTGAACAGGTAAGTGTCCTTATTTTAGAAGTCGGCAGCTGCAGTATTTGTAGCTGCTGACTTAAAAAAAAAATTTAGGCGGACCTCCGCTTTAAATACTGTTTATCTAAAAGTTTCTGCTATAGCTATTACATCAATTTTTTTTCAAATTCTGCTCAGCATATATTGCAGAAAAACACACAAGGGGGTATGAGAGGGAATTGGGACTACACAATACCAAGGAAATAATAAAGATATAGAAGTAAAAAATTACAAAATGTATTAAAGCGATATAAAAAACCTCAGAGGAGGAAAGGCGTTTTAACAACAAAATCAAAATAGAAAGTTACATAGTAATTCCAGTTTACCGAATACAAAAGGGGTAAACCCAATACATGTGAAGTAAAGCAGTCATAAAGACCCCAAAGTGCTTCAACTAATTGTCTTCTTCAGGGGTTAAAGATATCCACTTGAAAAGGATATAATATATCAGCTAAAGTAAAATATATATTTGTATGTGGAAGAGGAAAAAACTGTGTGTCTGTGGCTCGTAGTGGTGCCATACAAGGTCCCATGGATCCCAGAGCCAGCACAAGGGATAAAACGGCACAAGGAGGAAATTAGGACATTGTAGGAGGGATCCTAACTTCTATGCTGAGGTTTTCCCAGTTGAGGATAAAATAATTCTGAAAATGCTAGACATTGGCAACAAGGCCTGTAATTGACCAGTGCCTAAACATGCAGATGTGAGACCTCCTTTAAACAAAAGAGGAATTCCTTTTTTACTAAATTGAAAGGAAAAGGATGGACTGGGCACTAGGGCTCTGGTACAGTGGCGTCGATGGGGGGGGGTGGGGGGTGAGGGCCGCACTGGTTGACACCTGCGGGCAGTGGCACTGCTAACACCGCACGGTCCTCACCCCTACACTGATCTCTTGCCAGCTGTCTCACACAGCGGGGAGGACCAAAGCCACCTCCCCCTCCTCTCTGTTTACATCTACAGGAGGGGGAGGCAGCTTTGGTCTGCTCTGCTGTGTGAGAGGGAGGAGGGATTCCAAGAGACACGTCACTGTATCCCATGCTGTTTTGAGGTCAGTAAAGTTTAATTTCATTTAATGCAAATGAACATGTGCTGAGGGAGCGCTATGGGAGGGGAGAGGGGGTTCTGCACTGAGGGGGGTCTGCACTGATGGAGGGGGGCTGCACTGATGAAGGGGGGTCTGCACTGATGGAGGGGGGTCTGCACTGATAGAGGGGGGTCTGCACTGAGGAGGGTGAGCACTGATGGAGGGGGGTCTGCATTGAGGAGGGTCAGCACTGATGGAGGGGGTCAGCACGGATGGAGGGTGTCTGCACTGAGGGGGGACAGCACTAATGGAGGGGGGTCTGCACTGAGGAGGGGGTCTATATTGATGGAGGGGGTCTGTACTTGGTGAGGGGGATCTGTACTGAGGGAGGGGCTCTATACTGCAGGAGGGGGTCTGTACTTGGTGAGGGGGGTCTGTACTGAGGGATGGGGATCTATACTGCGTGAGGGGGGTCTGTTCTTAGTGGGGAGGTCTGAACTGAGGGAGGGGGATCTATACTGCGGGAAGGGGGTCTGTACTTAGTGGGGGATCTATACTGAGAGAGGGGGGTCTGTACTTAATGAAGGGGGTCTGTAGTTAGTGGAGAGGGGTCTGTACTGAGGGGGGACTATACTTGAAAAAGAGCCATGGTTTATTGCCTGACCTAACCTTTTTCTGTACACATCAATTTTATTCGACTTTTCTACGTGTGCATTAATATAGGTGTATATTTAAGACACAGATTGTTTTCATAATATGCATGTCTATGAACCTTTTATACATTTTGTCAAACATTTAATATGCACTTATAATGAACTGCTGGGTAAATTTAATAAAAGACTTCACATCTTTCTGTATAACACAGCAACGCTGTTTCAACAGCACAGTAAATTTGTTTTTAACACAAGACAAGAGGTGTGAATGTGAAAATCCACTTAAACTATCTGTGTAGGAGATTCATTTAAGGCGGGTGTTAATGAAAGCCTGGAAACCTTTTTTTTTTTTGACAGCATTAAATGTGTCATGTGGAAAAAAAGGAGTTTAGCACTTAAGACTGCTAGTCTCCAAAACGCATCAGTGTGTGTGCTAATGGATGAAACCTTTAAGATTCTATTAAAAAGACGTTTTCTATCTATAACATATTAAATTACTTATCTCCATTCAAATCATGTTCTCAAGGAATTTAGTAATGTTTACCTTAAATTCAGATTAAACTAGGGAGGGCGCTATAATGTGTAGCGTTCACCTGTAAATTTGATGCAGCATGAAATAAGAGGTAATGTATTAGAGTTCACAGTGAAGCTAATCACCACTGTAGGGCCTTTTAAGCTCACAGCACTTACTGATCCATTAACAGCTGGTCTTGTGTTGGCAGCAGTGGCTTCTTGACACTGTCAGCTAATCTGGGAAATGCCCAGCAGAACACTACAGGGTTTTCAGCTGTCTCAAGGGTAAAACATGCATATCCAATATCTAAACCCATCCCCAAAAATTGTTTCAACATTTTCTTCTGTAGCAAGTTGTTACCAAGTTAAGGGAAGCAACTGTTTTTTAAACTTCATTAGTCAATCAGCAATGAACCATTTTGGTCCAGTATATTTTTATTAGACGTTGTGTGCCATGTGTGATTGATTGTTGCTTTATTTTTTTCAAATTGCAGATCTTGCTACTTTCATTTTAGTATTTTAGTAAAATGGATGAAATACACTATACACCTATCCTTCATGGAGCTGAGCTACACAAATAGTTGTAATCATGCAATCGAAATGTCATAAAACTGATGTTTTGTGTGACATACATTCTTTTGTTACACTACACAAACAATATTATTTGAAATGTGTCTTAGGCTCCATTCACATCTTGGCGTGTCGGGCGACATTTGCGCAAACAGCTCTTGTACTTCTGTAGCACTACCCCCGGAGGAGCTGCTGGTTGTTTTGGGTGGCACGATTACCTCGTGGCACCCTGAATTCCTAGGGGTGAATTGTGCATATAGCAATAGTAAAAGAATGTAAATAATGGTAACAAAGATAAATCCGCCCTTTCTGTGTTCCCACCACTGCGCTTATGAACAAATAGTGATAATCAAATTAGAAAAAGAGTGAAGCAGCTACTTTTAAAAAATCAAACTGTGAAAAACATATTCTAAAACCCTAAAATGAGTGTAATAAAATATAAGCAGCGCTGTAAACAATGTAAGATGAAATATCCGTTTTCACAGGTATTCAAAATTAATGCTAATGTCCATAAACATCACCATGTGACAAAAGTGAATATGTGCACAATATCCAAAAAATATATATAAATGTGTTTAAATATTAATGAAATATAAGTCCATAAAACACATCAAGTAGGCTTGTGAAAAAATAATGATAATAGCTACCAATCTTCCACCACACCCGGTGTCAGTGAATCCTCTCCCGTCAGATGCAAAACTCACCAACTCAAATTGCCTTACACTCTTGTGTATTAATTAATATTTAAACAAGTCGCTCACTGGGTCCCCGTCGCTGCTCAAATGCTCCGGGCCATCATGGTTCCAGAACCAGGAACACCGTGTGGCATGCATGTCCCGGCCAGGTAGGCCCTAACGCCGGGGGTGCCGTGATGTGGCCACCCTAAAGGTGGGTGCCACATATGGCGAGGAAGACGAACCCAGACTAATGGCGTCTGCCCCATAAATACCCTCCCCCAGCATGCACAGTGAGGCTAAAACCTCCTGATTGACTGCTGGGGAAGAGCACCCAAACCTTGACTCCAGTTCTGCCACCTACTGCACAGGGGTTGGAAGAACACCCCAGCACAACAGAATGAGCCCACAGTACAGCCAAGCTGAGACAGAGACCCTGTTTTGAACATAACAAAATGTGGATCACAATTTAACTACACTCTGATCTACCTCTAAATTTAAATAGCACCTGTACCTAAAGTAACCAGGCGCTACACTTCTTTTGAGCGACAGGCGTCCCGCGATTCCGCTTGCGCGATTGTCACCCACATTTGGCGTGCTATTGAAAGTGACAGGGAAAGCACAGGCGTCCCGCGTTTTGCCGCTATTTCGAAAAGCAGGCGGAAACGCCAAGATGTGAACAAAGCCTTGAGCCCAAGAATTCATTTTTTCTAGTTAAGGATATTGGGCCAGATTCACAGAAGAGATACGACGGCGTATCTCTGATACGCCGTTGTATCTCTCAGAGTATCTATGCGACTGATTCATAGAATCAGTTCCGCATAGATAGCCCTAAGATCCGACAGGTGTAATTGACTTACACCGTCGGATCTTAGGATGCAGTACCTCGGCCGCCGCTGGGTGGAGTTCGCGTCGGGTATGCTAATGAGCATTTACAGCGATCCACGACGGTTTTCGCGTTCGTTACGTCGTCGCTAGTAATTTTTTCCCGTCGCAAAGTTACACCTGCTTTAACATGGCTTAACTTTAGTCGAGCCATGTTAAAGTATGGCCGTCGTTCCTGGGTCGAATTTCTAATTATTTTTGTTTTGGCGTAAGACGTCCGGGAATACGAATGGACACTATGCACGTCGCCGTTCTAAAAAAATGACGTCACATCGCGCAAAGCACGGCGGGAATTTCTAAATGGTACACGCCCCATTTGAATTGGGCGGGCTTGCGCCGGACGTGTTTACGATACACCACCGCAAATTTACAGGTAAAAGCTTTGTGGATCAGGCACTTACACTGAAAACTTGCGGCGGTGTAACGTAAACGGGTTACGTTGCGCCGCCGCAATTGTATGAGAATCTGGCCCATAGTGACAGATAAGGTGAGCGAATCTGCCCAGGTTTAGATTGCAGGAGGTTCAGCGAATCCCAACATGAAGACTTCAAAACCCAAACATAGCCCTTGCCCTATTGAAGTCTATGGGAGGTGAATCTCACTATTTTTTTCTGCCCATTTTTAGGGCTAATAGGCAAGCTATTATAGGAATATGGAGCTGGGCACTGCAATATGGAACATGTACCAATGCAAAAACATATTTTTTTTAATTACCATACTGCTGGCAGAGAAACTTTTCCTTGTGCTTTAGTCCTTAAAAAAAAAAAAGAAAACTTGGGGGATGTCTCAAAGCTGCACAAGGTGCTACAGAACTGTATATTTGTCACAGACAGCCTCAGTGACAGTACATATTTGGCTGTGTTTTTCTGTAACAATTAGCTTGGCATACATAAAACGGCAACCCACAGATCCATCTCTTATCAAGGAATGAGTACAGGGGTACGTGTTTACCCCTTACCCATTAACACAAAGAATTAAAATGAAATAGACAAACACTTTAAAGTCCTTTAATTGAAAAAAAAAACACACACACACACACACACACAAAACAATTATCGACGTCCCCTGATTTTGTGCAGTGTTAATCACAATGTGCAGTAATATAATTCACATCAGTCATCAGTCATCATATCCAGCGATGTAAATCCACGTTAATCACAATGACCACTCTCCTAAAGATTGTTACACCCTGCACTTCCATGGCTAAACATTAGAAAGAGTTGAGTCATCGTGATTGATGAGGAATATATCATTGAATGCCATGATTATGCAAATTATATAGCTGGACATTGTGACTGGCGCTGGATCACATCAGGAAACAATATTATAATATTATAAAAGGGGCTTCCAGATTCCGCTATAAGTCCCTCCTTATGTTACCCTATCTCCTGGGCCATCGAAGGCATGTTACACAGTTTAGGAGTTTAGGAGATATTCAGTGTGCTCTGAAGGTCCAACTTACCGTGCCGGACCTTCAGAGTCGCGATGTAAACGGTGGCTCCCACATGCATGCGGCAGTCACTCAGAGTGCCGGAGCCCGTGAGCCCAGAAAAAACACTGGAGAAGATGTCAGCCATCTCAGCAGTGTGTGGGCACCACTGGAGGGCTTTGTTCTAAGGTAAGTATTTCATAATGAGCTAGTATGCAATGCATACTAGCTCATTATGCCTTTGTCTTACAGTTTTTTTTTTCACTGGGGTTTACGACCTCTTTAAAGGTTTGGTTTGGGTTTAAGTGATGAGCATGTATACTCCTTTGTTGAAGGCCTGATGAAGAAGTTTGCATGCTTCGAATGTGCCCAATCGCTACGCTTCCAGTCCTGACAGCTCAAGTCTTGACAGCTCGCTCTGTGCCTCTCCTCCAGCCTTGGGAGTGGTTACTGCACAGAGCGCAGCAATCTAGATGGCATCACACAGCAAAGTTTATCACTTCTCTTGTGCTTGATCATTGTTATCTTGTGATCTTGTGAGTTACTTACCTTTAATTAATTCTGCTGCATTTTAATACTACACTCAGATTGGTCCCCTTTTTCTTCCTCATATTTGCTTACAGAGCTGCCTTCTATTCTCACAACCGACTGCCTACACACAGAGGGCCAGATTCACAAACAGCGGCGCAAATTAAGTTACTCAAAACTTATGTCATTTAAGTTACGGCGCCCAAATTTGGTGTCGTAAGTGCCGTATCCACAGCGCATTTGCGCCCAAAATTGCGCAAGCGTAACTTAAATCCCGAGGCGTAAGGCGGGGTTATTGCAAGTGGGAAGGTAGCGGGCGTGCTCCATTGTAATGAGCCGTGACCCCATGCAAATGAAGGGCCGGCCGTACTGCGCATGCGCGCACGAATCTGCACCTCACTGGGCATGTGCAGAACTTGGCTCGGCGCAATCAGTGAGATAGGTAAAAGGCCAAGCGTACTTAGTTTGAGAATCGCCCTGTGTATAAATAGCCCCAGACAAACACACTTCCCTTGCAAAAGTACATCCCTGTGTTCCCCTTTCCTAGAGCAAGTTGCTTCTGCTCTGTCGTCTGTTGGTGTGTGTTGGTGAGTTTAGTGGTAGATAAAAGTTTTGGAGGAGTAGTAGAGTGTAGTAGCTGTGTATTTTTTCTAAGTGTATTTTCTGTTTGTTTTTTCTGATTGTTTTTTTTCTGAGTGTATTTTCTGTGTGTTTTTTCTGATTGTTTTGGAATTTGTATTAGCTGTCTGCTTGTGTGGTTTGATTTTTGTGTGTGTTTGTTGTGTGAGTATTTGTGTTTGTTTGTTGTTTGAGTATTTGTGTTTGTTTGTTGTGTGAGTATTTGTGTTTGTTTGTTGTGTTTGTTTTTTGTTGTTGCTGAGTGGTGGGTGTTATGGCACCGAAGCACAGGAAGTTGAATTTTTCTAGCACAGAGAAGCAGATACTTGCTCGGGCCATCACCCGATATGGGCGTTATTTATATGGCCCTGAGAGCCGGAACACCCCCCCCCGGCCAGGAAGAAGGAGATCATCCAAAAAATTACGGATCAGATCAATGCGGCGGGGGGGGGGAGACGAAGACCCCCGGTGGGATTCAAAAGAAGATAAACGATCTTAAGAGCCTGGTCCGCGACAAGATGGCCAAGATCAAAGCCCATGCCAGGGGCACTGGAGGAGGCGCACCCTGCCCCATCAGGCTGAGTGAGGAGGAATGGGCAGTGGCCCGGTGTTTCCACCCACAGCAGGTGGTGGGCCTGCCTGGCTATCAATCTGATTCTCCTGTGAGGACAGGTAATTTTTGGGTTTTTCTATCTGGTGATTAGCATGTGTGGGTGGGGGAAGGGAAGATGTGCCAAGTGTGTGGATCCTCCAACCTGTGAATGTTTTGTGTCCTCCACAGATGGCCAGGAGGTTGCTGGGCCATCAGGCCAGGAGGTTGCTGGGCCATCAGGCCAGGCTGCTGCACCACCCCCAGGACAACAGGCTGCAGAAGAGTCCCAAGAATGGCAGGAGTCCCCAGGGGAGGGGAGTGGCCACACCTCCCCTCATGAGGAGGTTGAGGGGGAGGAGGATGAGGGGGTGGAGGCTGAGGATGAAGATATGGACATTGCCAGGGAAGTCCTTTTGGCCTCGGATTTGTTTACCCCTGAGGCTACCCCTGAGGCTGGCAGAAGTCAGGCCACCATCAGGGGTAGCCCCTCCCACTCCTCCCCCAACAGGCCTCAACCCACAAAGGTCTCTCTCTCCCCTCCTCCCAGGCCACAAGACTCGGCTGCAGGCAGGATGGCGACCCATGAGACCAGGGGGGTGGCCGAGCATCTGCCAGCCAGTCTGCAGAGGGACAATGCCCGGCAGACCCGCCATCTGGGTCCGATCAAACAGACTCTGATCCAGATGGAGGACAGCCTGGACTTAATTAAGGAGTCACTCTCTGATGTGGCCACAAACTCCTTGGCGGTCATCACATGCTTGTGTGACCTGCAGACCGCCACAACAGGCGTGGCCCAGGAGGTGAGTGCCCTGACCCAGGCTGTCCAGGACAACACCCGGGCTGTCCAGGCCAATACGGCTGCCCTCACAATCTGTCTGACCAGGATAGCAGTGGCCTTGGAGGGCAGGCCAGCAAGAGGACAGTCACCAGGGGAGGCTCCTCCTTCCCCTGTTTCACCCCCCCCCAGGAGGCTCCTCCTTCCCCTGCTCACCCCCCCCCAGGAGTCTCCCCTGGTGGGCCATGGCCGTGGGCGGCCCAGGCGTAGCTTACGCCGCCGCCGTTAATTTTTGGGGGTACTTTTTATTTTTTATTTTTTTTTGTATACTGTGCTTATGATTTGTTTAATGTGTGTGAATGATGTGTGAATGTGGGGGTGGCATTCCTGATTAAATAAGGGTGTCACCCTCAGTTTTGGTGGAGTAGGGATCCCCAGGACCAGGGAGAAGTGATCCCAGGTCCATGTGAATGGTGTATGAATGCACAGTGACATAATTGGAGCTGTGGCGTGGCGTTACTGCTCCCAAGTACCATTGGGGGTACTTGGATCTAATCCAATTAGATGTGCATGTGATGTGTCTGTGCTAGGGACCACAGTGGGTGTGCATTCATGCATTCTCATTGTGCCATGATTAATGTGTGTGTTTACTGTGCAAAGATGCATTCTGCGAGGCGTCTCCTGACTGCTGTTCCCTCAGAAGAGGGGGTACCCTCGGTTACTAAAGTCACTAGTATAGCTATGCGCATGGATGCCCCTGGCATGTTGGCATACAGATTGTTGTCATGCAAGTGTGTGTGCTCAGCTCTTCCTTAATGGTGTTGCTTTAGCTGACCTTTACACGGCTGGTGTAAAATTAGGGCACCTTTTATAAAGTGTAATTTTACACCATGAAACTATCAGAAGCGCACAGGGCGTAATCTACGCCGCACACACTTAATTTTGTGGATCGCCTTATCTCCCTCATTTGCATCTTTGCCTATCAAAACAGCGGTGTGTCTAGCGTATTTTGCGCGCGAGGAAGCGCCGGTGTAATTCTTTTAGGTAGGACGGAAAAAACTGGATTTCAGGCGTATCTCGTTTTGAGGATACGGCGCAAAGATACGCGTGGCGCATTTTTCAATTACGCCGCGCATCTCGAGTTAAGTCGGCGCATCTGCTTTGTGAATCTGGCCCAGAGTGTGCCTGGGATCCTACAGAATTTGGTTTATCCCTGCACCTTAAGGACTTTCCTACATACTGTATGGATTTGAACCTATTTTAAATGGACTTTTACTTATAGTTATTTTTTTAAGACCAGACATTTGTTGAGTTAACGCCATATTGACTCCCATCCGTCACATTTTTTTGATACACCTCCAAGTGCTCTCCAAACCCTGTCACCCTTGTATATTTTTAGCACTGATTACTGTATTCGTGTCAATGTGTCAGTTAGTGTCAGATTTCCCACCATACTATCGCAGTCCCGTTGCAAGTCGCTGTTCGCCACCATAACTAGTATAAAATAATTAATAAATAAAAATTCCAGTATATATACCATAGTTTGAACCCTTTATAACTTTTGCATAAACCAATCAATATACGCTTATTTGTATTTTTGTTGTTATCAAAAATATGTAGCATAATACATATTGGCCTAAATTTATAAAGAAATGTAAATGTTTACATTTTTTTATTGAATATGCTTTATAGCAGAAAGTAAATTATATGGGCTAGATTCAGGTAGATTGGCGCATTGTTATTGGTATCGTATTTATGCTACGCCGCCTTAAGTCAGAGAGGCAAGTGCTGTATTCACAAAGCACTTCTAACTTATGGCGGCGTAGCGTAAATGGGGCCGGCGTAAGCGCGCCTAATTCAAATGAGGATGAGGGGGGCATGTTTTATGTAAATGATTGGTGACCCGACGTGATTGACGTTTTTTTCGAACAGTGCATGCGCCGTCCGTGTACATATCCCAGTGTGCATTGCTCCAAAGTACGCCGCAAGGACGTATTGGTTTCGACGTGAACGTAAATTACGTCCAGCCCCATTCACGGACGACTTACGCAAACAACGTAAAATTTTCAAATTTCGACGTGGGAACGACGGCCATACTTAACATTGGCTACGCCACCTAGGGGGCAGCTTTATCTTTACGCGGCATTTCTCTTACGGAAATCTTGGGTGATCCCTGCTCCTTTTGCCTTCCATGCTCCTAAACCATTGCCTTGGCACATGTCTTCATCTTTTGCTACATATTCTTATAAATAATATTTGAAACTGCACCTATCCACATCAATTAAACTTTTTTAAGCAAGTACTGTTATTAGAAGGAATGTGTTAAAATAAATACACTTTAATCCCTAAATTTACATTCTTTGGGATAGTTGGGTTAACTGCTTGTACAAATACCTTTTTTTTGGTAAAGATCAAAAGAAGATCTCAGCAGGCTGTCTGCCAAGACTATGATGTATGTTTAAAACACAACTATAAAATATAATGTAACAGGAAATAAAACAAAATTTATAGTGTATTAATACTACTGTTCTTCTCCAAGATAAATTATACCACATAAAGGGACTCTCCTGTATTTAAACCTCTAGGGTTGAAAGGCACTTACCTACTGTAGATGTGGCTGAATATAGTATTATAAAGGTCTCTTTTCTATAAATAGCCATTTATAGAGAAAATAGATAAATAAATAGAAACATATCCCCACAGGCTTTCTTATTCTTGCTTCATGGAATATTGAAGACTACAAACCAAGAAAATTACTAGGTATTTCTTTGCAAATCTTGGTTCAATGAATTTGTGCCCAGATTTGTGTGTATTGTTGACCTTGTTGACCTATCTGTTTCAGAGTTCCATTAATATTATAGCAGACAAATAGATGTTTACGTACATGAATTTATCCATGTACTGTATGGTGTGAAGAATAACAGAGGAACTGGTGTTCCAAAACCTACTTAAATATTGAGACATTTGTATCTAGGACTATTACTATTCACTATAAACCTGAAAATGATGGGAGGGTAAAAATAAGCTTTTATGTCAAGGCAAGGGGGATTAATCCACCCTGAATGTTCTTCCTCTTCAATCTAAGCACTGCAAGTATGATCTCCTTAACTGATCCAGTTGTGACAAGATAGCTGTAACTTACAATCTCAGTAGTATTAGCAGACAGTGACTAGGTCCAAATGACACCTTGCAGGTCATAGAAAGCTTTAATCCAAACTTGTGCAAACAGATTTGTCAAAACATCATAGCGTGTATAACTCCAGCAGAATACAGTACATGTGGTGATGAACTGAGGTTAAAGCATGAAGAAGAATGGTGAAACTAACTACATAAAGCATCACCTAGCTACAGAGTGAGGTAGGGACAAAATTATTGAAGGCAAACAAACAGATACTGCATGGGGAACATGATATGCCCCATCAAAATCTATGATTTCAATATTAAACAATTAGGAATCAAGTCCAAATATTGCAAGTGAAAAATAAATTCCTGGAATACCTCAAAGAGAAGAAAGAGGAGAACAAGAAAAATAAGGCATACATTAACATATTATAAAACTTATAAAGTCATTACTGATGTCTGTAAGATGGCACAGAAGACAGTCCATGAGTTTGTCTTCAGAGAGGAAGGCTGCAACATGCACCAGTCCTTCATACCTCCCTTTAAATAAGGTCTTCAGATGGTAAGGAAGCAACATGCACCAGTCCTTCATACCTCCCTTTAATCAAGGTCTTCAGAGAGGAAGGCAGCAACATGCACCAGTCCTTCTTACCCTCTTTTGAATCAAGTTCTTCAAAAGGAAAGGCCTTCATTACCTTGTCACTGTCAGGCCTCGTACACACGACCGAGAATCTCGTCGTAAATTAAACGTTGTTTTCCTCGATGAGTTTCTTATCAGGCTTGTCGAGAATTTTGTCAAGCTTTCTTTGCATACACACTGTCAAGACTAAATCTTGTCGTTCTCAAACACGGTGATGTACAACAGGTACGACGGTACTATAAAGGGGAAGTTTGATTCCACTGGCGACACCCTTTGGGGCTGCTTTTGCTAATCTCATGTTACTGCGTGTTAAGTAAAAGTTTGATGAGAGACGATTCACGCTTTTCAGTCTGTTACAGCGTGACGAATGTGCTATCTCCATTACGAACGCTACTTTTACCGAAGGTGCACTCCCGACTCATACTTTATTCTTAGCATGCGCGCATTTCTAAGCATACAGATGACCGTGTTTCTCGTCATAAACCAGCTCGACGAGAAACACGATGAGGAAATTGAGACTCCCAACAAGAAAAAAGAGAGTATGTTCTCTTTTTTCCTCATCCAGATCCACGACAATTTTCTCGACGAAAATCATACACACGGCCGTTTTCCTCTGCAAAAAAGCTCTATCACCAAGTTTCTTGATGGATTTTGTCGAGGAAAACGGTTGTGTGTACGAGGCCTTATGCCGCGTACACACCATCACTTTATGTGATGAAAAAAAATGACATTTTTTAAAAACGTCACTTTAATTGACTGTGTGTGGGGGAAAACGTCGTTTTATGTCTTGTAAAAAACGACCAAAAAAAATTGAAGCATGCTTCAATTTTATGTGTCGTTTTTCAAAAGTGCACTTTTTACTTCACAGAAATTGACCGTGTGTAGCAAAAAACGTCGTTTAAAACAACGTTTTTTCATCCGCGCATGCCCAGAAGCTACTTATGAAGCGAGCTTCAATGGTAAAACGTGGTGGAACGTAACCTCGCTTTGCTAGAACATTGTGAGAAAACGATGGTGTGTAGGCAACTTCGTCTTTGAAAATTTAAGTTTCAAAAACATCATTTTTTACTTCACAGAAAATGTCGTTTTTTTTCATCACATAAAGTGATGGTGTGTACGCGGCATTAGAGATAGATTTGTGAAGCCTGAGGTTGGAAGTGTCAAGCATATCCTGAGTTCTTTTAAGATCAATTACTTCTTCTCATTGTAGGCTAAGGGCCAGATTCTCGTAGAATCCGCGGCGGCGTAGCGTAAGCCATTTACACTACGCCGCCGCAAATTACTGGAGCAAGTGCCGAATTCTCCAAGCACTTGCTCCGTAATTTGCGGCGGCGTAGTGTAAATGGCCCGGCGTAAGGCCGCCTAATTCAAAGGGGGCGGCTTGTATTTAAATTAAGCGCGCCCCCGCACCGATCAAACTGCGCATGCGCCGGGCGTAAAAATAGCCCAGTGTGCATGCTCCAGCTCACGGTGGAAAACATCAATGACGCTGACGTGAGCGTCATTGACGTGAAGTCCTATTCGCGAACGAGTTAGGAAAACGACGTAAACGACGGAAAAAGACAACGCTGACCCGACGCCATACTTAACATGGCATACGACGGACCTTCGTAAACTTACCCCTCATATAGCAGGGGCAAGTTTACGCTTACGGAAACGTCGTAAATTCACTGCGTCGACCGCGCGTACGTTCGGGAATCTCGCGTAAATAGCTAATTTGCATAGACGACAGGGAAAATGACGAGGCGACACCTAGCGGCGGGAAAAAAATTGCATTTAAGATCTGACAGCGTAAGAGCCTTACGCCTGTCAGATCTAATGGATATCTATGCGTAACTGATTCTAAGAATCAGTCGCATAGATACGACGGCCCAGATTAGGACTTACGACGGCGCAAATGGCGTTGAGCCGTCGTAAGCCCTTTGAGAATCTGGGCCAGAGATTTTAGGCCATCATCTACGTAGAAATTACTTTCCACAATTCATGTGCTTCATCTCTGAATTCTTTTTTACCTTCTCATACCATAAATTGTTACAGCAGGTGGATACCATTGGAACCCGAGGAAGTTTATTTTTGTCTTCTCAAACAATGAAACAGTGGAAAATGTCATGAATGTCAACCATAACAGCAACTAGTTTTTGTCTGAAGGGGAGTAAAACTCCTATAAGGTTGTTCAGATTGGGCCTAGTAAGAGGGACGTTGTGGCGGGAAACAACTTCATATCGAGCACTTAATTTGATCTGGCTTGCGAGGACAGTACACGCCAAAGCATGGGAGGTACCAACATTCCTCTCCTTCCTTGAGAGGTGGTGCATGATCTCTCGCAAACACCTTAAAAAGTCAACAACGTTTTATCTCATATTTTTTGTTCAGAGTACATTAAAGTAAATTTTGCTTCTGCTTATTGAACATTGTTTGGCAGTTTCTTGGCACTTTGGCACAAAATGGTAATGGTACAACCCAGCTGATGAAATTGTCTCGATAGAATTCCTTACTCATAGTTTTTAGGAACTCCTTGTCTTCCATGGTGGCTGCCAGCTCATTATATTTAGTTGTTATATCAAACACTGTGGTGCCAACAATATCATCCCAGAAATGAAGGGCCTTGTGAGAAGAACTGTTAAAGTAGTGGGGGCACTGTTAGAAAGAGGTAATGCGACCATTTGGCAGGACACGTGTCTTGAAAGAAGAAACTATGCAGGACCGCCTGACATTACCCAGACAGAGGTTGCCTATGATGAGCCAGCCTGGGTCCAGGTGTTGGGCATATGGTGCATCATGTGGCCCATTGATATGTCGACAAGCCTTGTGTACCCTTGATATGTCTCTGTATTTCTACGCTGCCATTCACGTGAGCTACTAAAAGACCAATGGCTCTTCTGCCTGAAACTTTTGTAATGTCTGCTCAGGTACCCAGGGTGTATGGTCAGGCATTTCTTGCCATGTTTAACGGGTTAAAAATCTTTGATCTTTCAAGAGATCTGTTACTCTGATCATCTAGAACAGTGTACAGTCTTACAGCTTTTTCAGATTGACCCTGATTGATACACGAACTAAGAAAATTTGGGCACATTATTTGTCCTTCCCCACAGACATCTGTACATGGAGAGAAAACTGGTAGAATGAGGCACTGTTTGGTTTGTGCTCTGCTCACCATGCTTTGCCTTGCTAGGATTACCTGTAGACAGAGCGGGACTGTGTTGAAATGGATGAAGCACTTGCATGTGCACTGTCGAATTCTGTGCACTAATGCCCTGTACACACGATCAGTTCGTCTGATGAAAACGGTCTGATGTATTTTTCCATCAGTTATCCGATGAAGCTGACTGATGATCAGTCGTGCATACACACCATCAGTTAGAAAACCGATCGTGTCAGAACGCGGTGACGTAAAACACAACGACGTGCTGAAAAAAATGAAGTTCAATGCTTCCAAGCATGCGTCGACTTGATTCTGAGCATGCGTGGATTTTTAACCGATGGACGTACCCACAGACGATCGATTTTTTCTATAGGTTTTTTATCCATCAGATAATTTTAAAACAAGTTCCTAGTTTTTTGACTGATGGATAAAAAACCGATGGGACCCACACACAATAGGTTAGTCTGATGAAAACGGTCCATCAGACCGTTTTCATCAGACGAACTGATCGTGTGTACACAGCATTACACTTAGTAGCCTTATAGTCTTTGGCATGGTGTTCAATGGAAGCACATCATTTGAAGCCAACCCCCAAATTTATTTAAAAGTTCTTTGATTTATTTCAAGGGTTTCTGTAAGGAATACCACATGCAGGTATGCAGCAAGGATGACCATATCAGTGGGCTGTACCTTAAGAAATCAGGAACCGAGCTGACTGAGGTTAAATTAAGTTTATTTAAACAAATAATACACTTCAAACATCAACACCAGTAAACCCATAAACAATTAAATATGACAAAATAAATATAACACTACAGAAACCCAAACAATAAACTAAGGGCCAGATCCACGTACATCGGCGCATATATAGGCCGGCGTAGCGCATGTCATTTCCACTACGCCAGCTCAACTCAGAGAGGCAAGCATCGTGTCCTCAGAGCATTTCCGTCCAACCTTGCGCCGGCGCAATGTAAATTCACAAGCGTAAGCTAGCGTAATTCAAAGTAGGAAGGGAGTGGGCGTGTTCCATTTAATTGAACCGTGACCCCATGCAAATGAAGGGCCGAACGAACGACGCATGCGACGTGACGAGGACGTCTGTCCCGCACCCCTCTGCGCATGCTCACGGCCCGGCGTAATACCTGAGATACACCCAGGGCATAAATACGCCCAGACATGCGCCCGTCGAGCGCAAAAGTACATCCGCTTGTTTCCCCCCCTGAAGCAAGGTACTTTTGCTGGTTGTTTTGCTGCTGTTTTTTTTTGAGCCATGTCTGCTCCAGCTGCTGAGAAGAGGAGGAAGTTGAACTATTCCCCACAGGAGAAGGAGGTGATTATCAGGGCCATGGCCCAGTTTGATGTCTTCCTCCATGGTGCAGAGAGTGCCAACACCACCAAGGCCAGGAGGACGAAGATCCTGTCGCAGATTGCGGCTGATGTGAATGCGTTGGGCTACGAGGTCAGGACCACCAATGACATTCAAAAAAAAATAACGATCTGCGTCGCCATGTCAAAGGTAAGATGGCGAGGATGAGGGCTCATGCCAGGGGCACTGGAGGGGGACCAGCAACTACCTTGACGCTCACTCCTGAGGAGCAGGTGGTTGCCCAGTGCCTTCGCACGCATCAAGTGGAGGGAGTTGAGGGCTTTGACTCCGTTGAGGATGCCTTGAGGACAGGTAAGTGTGTTTTATCTCCTATCTGGTGTGTAGCATGTGTGGGGGTGAAAGGGAACATGTGACAAGTGTGTGGGTCCTCCAACATGTGAATGTTTTGTGTCATCCACAGATGTGCAGGAGGGTGCTGGGCCATCTGCCGCCGGTGGCTCTACAACACCATCCCCCAGACATCAGTCCGAGTCAGACCCCCTGGCAAGCCAGGAGTCATCAGTGGAGGGGAGTAGCCACACCTCTCCTCAGGAGGTGGTTGAGGAGGAGGTGACCAGTGGAAACGAGGTCAGCCTCTATTTGGAGGAGTCTACGTCTCCCCCTTTGGCTGGTACCAGTCAGCCCTCCATCAGGGGTAACCCCTCTGAGTCCTCCCCCAACAGGGCTTCCCCTCAAGGGTCTCCCCTTCTCCACGGCCCCAAGCCTCTTCTGGCCACAGGAAGGTGTCCAGGAAGACTAGGGGGGTGTCTGATGTTCACCCGGAACACCTCAGGAGGGACCAGGCCCGCCAGACCTGCCATCTGTTTGAGGTTGCCATGCAGATGGAGTTCATGGCAGACAGCATGGCCTCCTATGCCACCATGACAGAAGCTGTCCAGGACGTTGGCGCAAATTCTGCTGCTGTGGTCACCTGCCTGGGGGATCTGCAGGCCACCACAGCAAGCCTTGTGGGTGAGGTCCACGCCCTGGCAGAGGCTGTCAGGGAAAATACAGCTGCCACCCAGGCGGAGGGGAGGCAGTCCAGGCTGCTGCAGGCCGACACAAATGCGGTCCTCACCCGCATCGCCCTGGCGTTGGAGGGCAGGCCGCCAGCCGTGGAGAGACCAGGGGATGCTCCTCCTCCTCCTGATTCCCCCCCCATGAGTCTCCCATGAGGAGTCGGAGGCGGGGCCGTGGCCGTGGCAGGCGTGGGCCACGTCAGCGTCGCTGATGTTTTTTTTGTGTTTATTTTTTTATACTCAGGTTATGAGTTTTTTGTGTTTATTTTTTTATACTCAGGTTATGAGGTTTTTTTTGTAGCCCAAGCACACGGTCAGTAGTGCAGGCTACAGTGTGACTGGTGTTTGAATGTGGGGGTGACATTCCTGCCAGAAAAGGGGTGTCACCCTCGGTCGTCGGGGAGAAGTGATCTCCAGGACCGTGTGAATGTGGTATGAATGGACAGCAACATAATTGGAGCCTTGACGTGGCATTGCTGCTCCCAAGTCCTGCATTGTGGACTTGGGCTAATCCAATGTGATGAGGATGTGGGGTGTGTGTGCTAGGGACCACAGTGGTGTGTATGCGTGCATTCTGCTTGTGCCATGATGAATGTGTGTGTGTTTAACGTGCAAAGATGCCTACTGTGAGGCATCTCCTGACTGCTCTTCCCTCAGCAGACGAGGTAGCCTTGGTTAGGGGGCGAATGTCTGGTTCGGGGGTCAGGTCATTACGTATGTCAATCTCCAGGCCCTTTCTCACGGCGAAGTTGTGCAGCATGCAACATGCACCGATGATCTGGCAAACAAAGTTTGAGGAATAAAACAGGGTACCCCCCGACTTATCCAGGCATCGGAAACGGGACTTCAGGAGGCCAAAGGTGCGTTCCACCTCTGAACGGGTACGTGTGTGTGCATCATTGTATCTTCTCTCTCCTGTGGTTTCGGGATTCCGGAATGGAGTCATGAGATGGTGCCCAAGTGCATATGCAGAGTCATCTGGAAGGGAAAAGACAGGAGGATGTTAGTCATGCATGTGCCCCTCGTGATGTCTGCATCATGGGGTCGGACAGTCATGCCTGACTCCCATGTCACTCACCAACCAGCCAGCTGTTCCCGTACAAGTTCTGTTCAAATTCTGTTGGGATGTTGCTTTGACGGTATATGTAGCTGTCGTGGCTGGACCCTGGGTGTTTGGCACGGACGTGCCATATAAGGCATTGGGCATCGGCTATCACCTGTACGTTGATGGAATGCCAATGCTTACGATTGCGGTATATGTGCTCTGTGTCACAGGGGGGCCGTAGTGCCACATGTGTGCAATCAATGGCCCCCACGGTGCATGGGAATCTTGCAATACTGTAGAAATCACGCATTGCCTTCTGCCGCAGATGCTCCTGGGTGGGTCTGACGATGTGGTGGGCCATGCATCTGAGGATTGCGGGGACAACCTGGTGCACACATCTGCTAATGGAGGATTGTGCCATCCCAGCCACTACTCCACTTGTACGCTGGAACGAGCCACTGGCAAGGAAATGGAGTGTTGCCAGTACCTTGACCAGTGGCTCCACTGCATGTGAGCGGTGTGTCTGGCTGGTGATGTCATCTTTCAGGGTTGTGGCTAATTCCAGGATGGCAGCAGGGCTGAATCTGAAGATGCGATACACCTCCAAATCCCCCATGCCAAAGACGCCTATGCGTGTGCGGTATATCCTCTCCCGTGCCCTCCTCCTACGCGCCTGTGAAGCCAGTAGTATAGCTATGACCATGGATGCCCCTGGCATGTTGGCATACAGATTGTTGTCCTGCAAGTGTGGATGCTCAGCTCATCCGTAACAGGGCTGCTGCAGCTGCTCTCCAGCTGACTTGTGCATGTCTGCTGCTGACTTACCCCTGCTTTATAAGGGGTAACTTTAGGCCGGACGTACAACTTACGTGCGGCGCGCGTAGCCCACGTCGGGCGCACGTACTTTCGTGGATCGCCATATCTCCCTCATTTGCATATTTGAATAGAAAATCAATGGGAGCGCCAGATGCGTCCAGCGTATATATGCGCCCACGATGCGCCGGTGCAGAAAAGTTACTACAAAAACTGAAATGTGTGAGTTTGCAGGCTTTGGAGAAGGTGGATTGAGAGGTTTGGACTCCCCGAAGGAGAAACTCGGATGATTCTTAGTATCTGCAATTCTCCTGAACACACAGAAGTAGGAAAAGGGAGGAAAGGCAACCTTAATTTCTTCTTTGTACATGTATCAAAGTAACTGAGGCTGGGTAGGTGAGTATTTTCTTTGGCAAGTTGAAGCTCCAAGAGAAGGTCACTGAGCTCTTCAAGCTTTAGTTTGTCTCTGCCAAATATTTTTAGCAAACTTTGCAACCTTATAATTAAAGTGTCCTCTGTGGCTTCTTGGCTGCACTTAAGTCTGTCCTTAGCAGCATTAGGACCTCTGGCAGGATTGTCAATGTTAACAGCCTTGAGTCTTTTGATATGTTCAGTGGATTGGTGACCTAGCCACCTGATAAGCAGATCTATTTTTTTGTAGTCCAGATTATGGCTTTGAATTTCCAACCTCTGTAGTTTTCTAGTTTGTCACGAAACTTAGTGAGACAGGTATTTAACAGACTGTGACGTGTGTTGTTTCAGACTTGGAATGCACAGCTGCATGAGGAGCAAAATTAATTACATTGGCTAAAATGCTGAGATTAAGAGATTTTGGGAGGTAGGTATGGTGATACAAAGGCGTTCAAACCTGACATTGGCTCAGAGTTGATTGCTGTGTTGAGTTACAGATGTGGAGTAGTGTACTTTGTAGGAGGCATATTCATTGAAAGCAATAGCATCCACTTACATTAAAATCAACTCTGTGTGCCCAGGAAACACATCCTGATGCCAGTTGTTTGGGATCCAAACCTACCCCTCCAATCAACAGAGGATAAAAGAAAGAGAGGTGTAACTCCAGGGGGAAGCACTGCCAGAGGAGAGCCGCATTGCACACTGAGCACTCGTACACAAGCTGCACAGGCGCACTGGAAGACTATCGGCCCACAGAGTCCAATCTTCATAGTAGCCGGGTCAAATAGAGTGTCAAACTGTCTCCATGGTGATGAGTTTCAAGGCTCCACCTCTTTTTAAAGCCAACAAACTTGGAAACAGCACACACATTATAAAACAAGGCAAGGGAGCGGGGGGAAAGATACAAGCACTGGGTCCCATTACACTCCTCCGGACTGCCTTATAGTGATCAGTGATATATAGCACCGTCAATTTACACAGCGCTTTACATACACAATGTACATTCCCATCAGTCCCTACCCTCAAGGAGCTTACAATCTAAGGTCCCTAACTCATATTCATATACTAGGGTAAATTTTTAGGCAGAAGCCAATTAACCTGCCAGCATGTCTTTGGAGTGTGGGACCCCTGGAGTGTGGGACCCATACAGGCACAGGGAGAACATGCAAACGCCAGGCAGGTAGTGTCGTGGTCAGGATTCGAACCAGCAACCCTTTTTTACTGCTAGGTGAGAGTGCTACTCACTACACCACTGTTCTGCTCTGTGTTAAAGTATGTATGCAGTAAGGATACACTAAAAAGCACCGCGTGCCTTGTGAGCGTGCTCGCGGGTCCCGGGAACTCGTTGTTCCCGGGCGGCCCGCTATCACGGTCAGCAAAGGCAGAACAGAGGGATGCCTTTGTAAACAAGGCATTTCCCTATTCTGCCTAGTAACACTGTCACTGATGGCTGTTCCCCATGATCGGGAACGGTCATCAGTGACGTGTCACGTGTAGCCACGCCCCCTAACAGTAAGAATCACTCCCAAGTTACTGACTTAAAGGAGTTGTAAAGGAATTTTTTTTTGCCTAAAATGAATGTCTGCAAGGTAGACAGACAGAATAATGTAACGATTCTGTTAAAAAACGAGTAAATACCTATTAAATTCCTTCATCTACATCACCTCCGGCATTCTAGTTTCTGTTCTCTCATTCACTTCCTGGTTTGCATCGTCATTCATGTAAGAACTACATTTCCCAGTATGAATTGCGGCACGCCCAGTAATTCACACCTCCTTGAAGTCTCTAACACATAGAGAGCATCCTGCCACACAGATGTAGTTCCCAGGAGGGGGTGAGCACGTTACTGACCACCGCAGTAAACCCTCCTGTCATGGTGGTCAGTAAAATCAGACAAGCAGGAAGTGAACAGAACAGAGAAGAAATAGAGCAACTTCTGAGCAAAAACGAACAATGAGAAAGTGAAAAGAGGAATGTCTGCAGGTAAAGGATGCTTATTATGAAATGTTTTTTTCCTTTACAACCCCTTTAACCCCTGCAGCACCACCTAGTAGTTAACCCCTTCACTGCCAGTGTCATTTTTACAGTAATCAGTGCATTTGTATATCACTGATCGCTGTAAAAATGACAATGGTCCCAAAAATGTGTCAAAAGTGTCCCATGTGTCCACCATAAAGTCGCAGTCACAATAAAAATTGCTGATCGCCTCCATTACTAGTAAAAAAAAAATATTAATGCAAATGCCATTAAACTACCCCCTATTTTGTAGCTGCTATAACTTTTGCACAAACCGATCAATAAACGCTTACTGTACAGGTATGGGGGAGCTGTGCATGTAGAAGTGTGTGGGAGGCTAAGTGTGTACAGGTTTGAGGGGGGGCTGAGTGTGTACATGTATGGGGGGAGCTTTGCATGTACAGTTGTGGGGGGAGCTGTGCATGTACAGGTGTGTGGTGGGGCTGAATGTTACAGGTGTGAGGGGAGCTGTGCATGTACAGGTGTGAGGGGGTCTGAGTGTGTACAGATGTGGGGGGAGATGTGTGTGCACAGGTATGTGGGGGTGGACTGGGTGTGTACAGGCATGAGGGGGGCAGAGTTTGTACAGGTGTGGGGGAGCTGCAGAACCTCAATTACAAGGTAAGATGGCTGACACAGCACAGTCCATGGGGAAGCTTTCTGATCCCCTACGTATAATAAGGGTATCTGGTGCGATCACAAATTTATTTCAGTGGCTGATTTCCCAGTACACTTCCCCAGCTGTAGGTATAGTTTGCATTCTACAACACATATACCAGAGCGGCTCCACTCTAAATCAGTTAGGATGCCCTCTGCAATTTGGAATCTTCGGGCCCTGGGCGCTGAATAATCCTGTCCCAGCACTGAGCATAACCCTTTCTACGTCCGTCATCTTCTTATATCAGTTTCTTTGGGGGAAGCATTTTCTAACCCCAAGACCTAGATGGCACTGTAATATGATACATGCCAAAAGGTTTTTCCTTGTTGACATAGCTTGGGTCTAGTGTTTGACAAAAGGTCCTGTAAAACAATGGCAATAAATAAAAATGCATACATTTCCTGCCCAATTGTTTACAATACCCAATATAGCACAGAAGTACCTATTTTCTAGTTATATTAGAAGAAACTGGTCATGTGCAAACATTGTTCTAATTGAATTTGAGCAATGTTCCCACAAGAAAAACTGATGTTTACTCCTGCAAAACTCTGGCTGTATGCATATATACTGATGTAAAAGACACGGTGAACACAACAAAATAAACATTCCACAGTAAACTATTTAAAACTTTTATCCAAGCACCTGCACTTTATACAGTTCAATTCTGCTGGCTCCTGCTCTCTCACTGCAGCCTCCCTAAACTTCCGGTCGTCACAGTAAAAAATTAATAGTGGATGATACAGTCTCAGGCCAGCCTATTAACTTGGAGAAGGGGAGGAAAGGAAACACCTTGTCATCCAATGCTACGGGCTATGTGATTCTATTGAGAAAAGAGTAAGAGGGTCATGGGACTTTATATGAGGTGAGAATGTGTGTATAAAAAGGTCTGGTAAATCAGAAATTGGCTACATGTCACAGTCCAAGACAGGAAAATCTCTGTTGCCATGCGAGACTGCTAGGTACTCGATGCAATAAATGAAATACCAATAATGAATATGGAATTATGTGGTGTGTATCATATTAAATGGTACACGGATCATGCAGACAAAGGCATAATTCAAATTGTAATAATAATATTAACATATTTAATTTTAATTTTGAATATACATAATTAATAAGGCAGTCACAGTCAACTGACAATCAATAAATAGGCATACAGATAAAGTGAACATGATTAGCCTATAAAATATATAAATACATGATTAAATTGATAAAAATTAATTGTTGGACAAACTTGACTTGGCATCCCTGAGCATGGACTCAACGCGTTTCTTGGCATTTAAAGCCAGTCATCAGGAGCGAGGTGCGTAAATGTCAACTAGAATAGTAAATAGATGAATGGACAAATTAGGTCACTAAAGTCTCAAAGGAGTTAAATCATGCTTTCAATTGGAGAGAAGAGTAGGGGATTATATACATTACCAGTGGCAAAGGCCAAAATGGATAACCCAATAGTCCCACATTTGGGGATAGGCTGATGGCCAAGGATGAGCTGTCTCCCCCGAGGTAGAGGCAGTGGTTAGGCCCCCCAAAGACAAGGGCTCTCAAGCTGGAAAAGGAGTCCCAGAAAGGGTGGCAGGAAACATCAGCCCAGGAGGGACACGAACAGCCACAATACATTGCCAGACTGGAAGGTAGGCGCATAGGGAACACAAAGCAGGTTCTGTGGAAAGGAGAAGGGGTGAGCGATGGGACAACACAAAAGAGTGAAAAAATGAGAAGCAAGAGAAAAGAACAAGGAAAAAAGGAAAGGAAAAAATGAGAGTCAGGAGATCAGAGAAGTGACTGCACAGAGTGTAAAACAAAATTAACCCAAAGGTGGCGCTTTGGTAAATAGTGAAGAATATGTGTTATGATTTTTTTTTTAAAAGACTATTATATGCCACAACAATGATACATATGAGATAGAAAGAGGTGTTGATGTTTGAAATGAACAAACTACTTCCTGTTTGTAAAGATGGCACCCATGGCTTGCACTTCAAGCCTCACTCTGAAGTGAGATACACCAACAAGCCTGTTTGACTCATCAGGCGTAAGCCTCGCTGGGTCCAACTCGTTTGGTAAGCCTTCAATCTTCACGGTGGTGGATTACCTACAGACAACTGATTATATAGTTATTTTAATTTCAGTGGAAATTTTTTGACTTTATACTCATTTGATTTATTGTCACTTTGGTGTTTATTAACACAATCACCTTGATGTTTAATATAGATATTTATCTATCTCTTTTTTATGTTTTATGCACCATTAATTTTGGTTGTTTTATTAATACTCATTTATTACCTTCTGTGTGTATATTGAAATTAGCACATTAGTGCAGTCTAATGGTTCAATTCATATAGACAGCACCCTCTTATTCACCTATTTATATATTTTTTGATCACATCAAAATCATAATTTTCAGCGCCACACTTTACCATTTACACTTTGCCTATATACAGTATACCTGTTGTGCAGGCAGCGGTTTTCCTTCTTTTCTTTTCGGGTACAGGCATTACACCTGTAAGGGGCCCGGTGGTTAATTGTTTTTTCCGTCTGACTAGCAACTCGCAGCAGGAGAGAAAAGAGAAGACTTGACTTGACTTTGTTTTGTTCGTCAGCACCACCCCGTCCCGCTTATCTTGCGTTTCTCTGCTCCAGGGGGGCCCTGCCTAAAGCTGTGTAAGGGCCCCCAAAATTTGTGATGGCTGCCCTGGGTGCTCTCCTAGATTCGCAAGCCCAATAAGAAAATATTTTACCTAAGCTGGTGCGTCTGTATGTTCTGGGTACCATTTTGTATGTTAATAGGTAGGAGGACCCTGCAATAAAATCATCTTACAAGGGTGGGCTACACACACACACACACTTATGCGTGCGTGTGAAAATCAGACCCTCTTGCTTCATCACCAGTAATAACTATGATTTTTTTTTTACTTTCCTGAACTGCCTAACTGTCTAGGGCTGTAATTCCAAAAGTACTGAAGCCAGAGGGTCAAAAGAACAGCCTCTTAACTAGCATTGTCCAAAAGAGATAAACAATGTTAGTCTGCATATTTCCTTTATCACAGGAAAACTGTAAAATGTGTAATTAAAGAAGAAACAATATCAAGCAAGTGGACATTGATGGTCAGACTTTAAGGCCAAGGAAGTATAGTTTTGTAAAAATATATAATTTAATAGCGTATAAATAAATTGAACAGGATATACATAAAATAAATAAGTTCAAGAAAAATTATCACAAATTCATCAACAGTAAATGACCACTGTACATTCCTCCGAAGTCGCCAACGCACGTTTCGCCGTGGGGCTTCTTCAGGGCGAAGATGAGGAATATATAGTTAGCAGAGAGATAGAAACTTATCTGCAATGATACAGTGTGGCATATTAGTCAAACAAAAATATTAATCAAAATATAGAATTAAAATAAAATGCAATGCATAAAAGTGTCATAGTGTGTATTTACATGGCTGGTGGTCCCTCGATGGGTGCGTCCACGGGGCATATAAGATGGAAATATACCAAGTCGGAAGGTAAGCTTTAGGCACAAGTTTCCATATATCGAAAATCTGGTTGACAGAAATATATGTATATATATGGCAGTATTTCAATACATGAATTCTTATTATAGCTGCTGTCAACGCGCAGACACATACCATATAGAAAATAATAATAACGATGGAGTAAATGATAATAAAAATGAGGATAAGACAGAGAAAACACTAGGAACCTACATATGTGTATATGCATGCACAAGCCTAAATGCACATACATGCACGCACACACGTGAGAGAAAAAGAGAGAGAGGGGGGGAAAAGGAAAAAGAAAAAAGAAAAAAGAAAAAAGAGAAAAAGGAAAAGAAAAAATGAAAAAAATAATGAAGAAAATGTGTTGAGTAATAAGTAAAAAGGGGGAAAGAGAATCATGTGAACAAATGCATTGGATATAATTGCTACATAGTTCCTGCGGTGTTAATAAAAAAACAACAAGACCAAACGGCCACCATAATCACCTTAGGTGAGTCGAAAGAGTCAAGACTGCAAGTCCAAAAGGTGGAAGATATGTACCACAGGAAGAGTTAATACTCGGACTGTAATAGTAAAAAAATAATAAATAAAAAGTATATATATATATAACAAAAGGAGCTATTAAACAGCCTTTAAGGACTAGCATTTATGATGGAAATAAGGAGTTAATCAAAAACTCCAGGTTACCTATTTTTATGAAGTCCTGAGCACACTGGGACAACAGATGGCAGTATAACAGCAATGTGGAGGGGCTTACATAGAGAAACCCTTTCTGTAGCAGCCTTTGTATGGGGCTTTTGTACAGGCCTGTTGAGATGAAACAATGTGTCCATTCAAAAGGTCATTCTTAATATTATTACAGATGTGGCCCATGTGAGTGCTATCCTTGTGTTTCCAACTTAATTTTCTCTTTTCTCTCCCTACGCCCTTTTCTCTCCTCCTCTCCCCTTCTTTTCTTCTTTCTTATTTCTCTTTTCTTCCCCCCCCTTTTTTTTTTTCTCTTCTCTCAACTTTTTCCCCAGGTTCTTTAACCAACCCCTCTCCTCCTTCAATCATTATGTAAAATGTGTAAATTACTGGTCCAGAAAGCTTGTCCTTTGTTTCTGCACCCTGTATGATGTCTTTCTTCTACATGAATAAAACATATTATAGATATTTTAAGGCAACTACACATTTCGTTTTTTCTAGCTCATATGAATCCCACTCAGTAGAATATTTTATTTTTAAGCATGATTGATAGGTAAGAAAGTTTTCAAATCTTTTATTTTTTTTCATCTGCCTTCAGAAGGAGTTGCTTAAGTCATCAGAGTGGAGCACACACAAAAATGTGTAAAAAGCTAGGAAATTATAGGTGTTTCATAAAAAAAAAATAACAGAAGCCCTTTGTCTTTTTTTAAAGAAGCAAAATTGCTTTTTTTCATAGTTTTTTTTTTTTTTCTATACAGTAATTTCCTTAAGAGAAAAAAAACACAACTTACTTGAAATTGCATAGGGGGATTTAACAATACCCCAGTGGTAATCACTAACAAGTCTCATTTTGGACTGAATTTGACAGCGAGATTTGATTGCCTTTCTATAATCAGAGTGAAATCTATGTTCCTGGGAGAATAAATGATTTTTTGGGAGGGGGTGGAGGAAAAAGAGAGGCTTGTTAGTTGTTATTATCCAGGAGATGGCTACACCCCTTAGCAGCATTGAAGTAAATGTTATAAAATGTAATTCGGATAGAATTAACCATGTGATTGCCAAGCAAGGAAGTGCACTTGTGTCTCAAAATCAAGGATAAAAGGCATAGTTTGACTCGCCATAGCCTGTGGCTGTTATTTGTGAGTGGTCATTGCTGATCAGCAGGATTACGTTTTGCAGGATGCCCTGAAAATTTGGATGTTAGTGCAAATAATAAAAGTATCACGGACAGTACTCAATTGTTGGTGCTTTGCATAAAATATGAGCAAAATTACATATTTCAGTGTTTTGTGGGCAGGGCATTAAATACTATCAGGATCCCATGTTTCAGTGTTTTGCACAATTTCAAATATCAGTAGGATTACATGTTTCAGTGTTTTGCAAACTGTATAGAAAAAATAGGATTTGCATGCTCTCATGTACATTACTGCTATTATTATATGTTAAAACCTTTTTACCAACTTTAAGGATAACTTACACTCACTTCTGAATATACTGGGGCAGATTCAAATACATTTAGATAGGTGCAGCTTATCAGAGATACGCTACGCCGCTGTAACTTACTTTTTCATTCTTTGAATCCACAAAGAATTTGCGCCGTAAGTTACGGCAACGTAGTGTATTTCTGGCGGTGGAATTCAAATCGGCGATTAGGGGGCGTGATTCATTTAAATGAAGCACGTCCCCGCGCCGATTGAACTGCACATGCTCCGTTTCTAAATTTCCCGCCGTGCTTTGCGCGAAATGACGTCGCAACGACGTCATTTTTTGAACTTAGATGTGACTTACGTCCATCCCTATTCACGGACTACTTACGCAAAAAATAAAAACATTTCAAATTTCGACGCGGGAACGACGGCCATACTTAACATGGCAAGTCTATCTATACGCCGCAAAATAGCAGCTTTAACTATACGCCGGAAAAAGCTGACTAGAGACGACGTAAGAGAATGCGACGGCCGCGCGTACGTTCGTGGATCGTCGGAAAAAGCTCATTTGCATACCTGACGCGGAAAACGGCGCGAACTCCACCCAGCGGACGCCAAAGTATTGTATCTACGATCCAAAGGCGTACAAAGCCGTACGCCTGTCGGATCGAACCCAGATGCCGTCGTATCTTGGTTTGAGGATTCAAACTAAAGATAAGACGCGGGTAATTTGAAAGTATGCCGGCGTATCAGTAGATACGTCGGCATACTCTCTCTCTCTGAATCTGGCCCACTGTTGCCTTCTTTCAAAAGCCCAGCCCTTCCAAAAGTACAGTTTCAGTGAATGGTCAATACCGTATCAAAGAACGGTACCACGGCAGTATGCATAATCATTGGTTGACCTATCATTTGAACACACTGTAGCAATTTGTATGTCATCAATCTATAGGCCAAAAGAAATAGCGCTTCAATGACTTTGCCTAGTAACTTTTGCATGTGCATACAATTTTTTTTTTAAGAAACAGAACTAACTGCCAAATTAATGTCAATAGCGGGAGGGTTCTCTAGTTCTGTTGCTGGTTTCCCCGGCCTATACTATGATTTTAGGCACGGAAGGTTGCTACATCAATTGTTGAGTTGAGCTTAGCTTGTGAAGCACAAACATCACAACATTGGAGTTCTGCATTCAGCTCCAATTATGGACACTATCTGCATAATTTTTTTATATATATCTTTTATTGAAATTTTCATCATAGAAATTTACAAGAAGAAAATAATACAATTAACCACAAATGTACAGTAGAGCGCATAGGTGCCTTAAGTATATTTAGTAATAAACTTATGAATCTTGACATACAGTAGGTGTTTGTGATATTGTGTTTTTAGCACGACAGCATCGCGCTGATTCTCGGCGACATGGTGCCGAGATCTCGCCGACATCTCGCACTCACTGGAATAGTGACAGCACATCCCAGCAAGCGCGTCATAGAAGCGACGGGAGATCCGACTTGGATTCCCGCCAATTCTACACGTGTGCGGCGTTTGTTATGAATCCTGAGGGGGAAGTCCCCGCCGGATTTTAAATAAAAATCCGGCATGGGTTCCCCCCTCAGGAGCATACCGGGCCCTTAGGTCTGTTATGGGTTGTAAGGAGAGCCCCCCTACGCCGAAAAAAAACGGCGTAGGGGGTCCCCCTACAATCCATACCAGACCCGTATCCAAAGCACGCTACCCGGCCAGCCAGGAAGGGAGTGGGGACGAGCGAGCGCCCCCCCCCCCTCCTGAGCCGTACCAGGCTGCATGCCCTCAACATGGGGGGGTTGGGTGCTCTGGGGCAGGGGGGCGCACTGCGGCCCCCCCACCTCAGAGCACCCTGTCCCCATGTTGATGAGGACAGGGCCCCTTCCCGACAACCCTGGCCATTGGTTGTCGGGGTATGCGGGCGGGAGGCTTATCGGAATCTGGGAGCCCCCTTTAATAAGGGGGCCCCCAGATACCGGCCCCCCACCCTAAGTGAATGAGTATGGGGTACATCGTACCCCTACCCATTCACCTGCAAGAAAAGTAGTAAAAACACAAATAAACCACACAGGGTATTAAAATATTTTATTAGTCTGCTCCGGAGGCCTCCCCTGTCTTCTTTATTAGCTCTTTTACCAGGGGAAGCTTCTTCTTTGACGTCTTCGGGTGGGTGGGGGCCGCCGTCTGGTTCTCTTCCACCGCCGGGGGGGGTCGCTTTTAAAAAAGCCCCCACCCCCCGGCGGGTTTCCTCCGGCGTCTTCGGCGGGGGGGCTTCTTCTTCCGCTATCCCGACGGGTCTTCTCCGCTATCCGGGGGGTCTTCTCAACTCTCCGGGGGTCTCCTTCTATGTTCGCCGCTCTCCGCTGTTGACTCGGCGCACCCCGGTTCTTCTTCTCGCTGTCCGGTGTCTTCTTCCGTGCTGTACGTCTTCTTCTCCTTCCGTGCTGTGAGTTCTTCTTCCGCGCTGTGACGTCATGTTCTTCACTTCTCTCCTCTCCCGATGTTGACACGCCGGTCCTTCTCGCTGAAATGACGGATGCGCGCCTTGCATCGGACCTATATAGGCCTCACAGTCCCATCATGCTCTGTACCTACCCATGTGATACCTACCACGTGGGTAGGTATCACATGGGTAGGTACAGAGCATGATGGGATTGTGAGGCCTATATAGGTCCGATGCAAGGCGCGCATCCGTCATTTCAGCGAGAAGGACCGGCGTGTCAACATCGGGAGAAGGAGAGAAGTGAAGAACATGACGTCACAGCGCGGAAGAAGAACTCACAGCACGGAAGGAGAAGAAGACGTACAGCACGGAAGAAGACACCGGACAGCGAGACGAAGAACCGGGGTGCGCCGAGTCAACAGCGGAGAGCGGCGAACATAGAAGGAGACCCCCGGAGAGTTGAGAAGACCCCCCGGATAGCGGAGAAGACCCGTCGGGATAGCGGAAGAAGAAGCCCCCCCCGCCGAAGACGCCGGAGGAAACCCGCCGGGGGGTGGGGGCTTTTTTAAAAGCGACCCCCCCCGGCGGTGGAAGAGAACCAGACGGCGGCCCCCACCCACCCGAAGACGTCAAAGAAGAAGCTTCCCCTGGTAAAAGAGCTAATAAAGAAGACAGGGGAGGCCTCCGGAGCAGACTAATAAAATATTTTAATACCCTGTGTGGTTTATTTGTGTTTTTACCACTTTTCTTGCAGGTGAATGGGTAGGGGTACGATGTACCCCATACTCATTCACTTAGGGTGGGGGGCCGGTATCTGGGGGCCCCCTTATTAAAGGGGGCTCCCAGATTCCGATAAGCCTCCCGCCCGCATACCCCGACAACCAACGGCCAGGGTTGTCGGGAAGGGGCCCTGTCCTCATCAACATGGGGACAGGGTGCTCTGAGGTGGGGGGGCCGCAGTGCGCCCCCCTGCCCCAGAGCACCCAACCCCCCCATGTTGAGGGCATGCAGCCTGGTACGACTCAGGAGGGGGGGGGGCGCTCGCTCGTCCCCACTCCCTTCCTGGCTGGCCGGGTAGCGTGCTTTGGATACGGGTCTGGTATGGATTGTAGGGGGACCCCCTACGCCGTTTTTTTTTCGGCGTAGGGGGGCTCTCCTTACAACCCATAACAGACCTAAGGGCCCGGTATGCTCCTGAGGGGGGAACCCATGCCGGATTTTTATTTATGTTCCAATGTTTTTATTAGAAAAGATGAAATGATATTAACAGACAAGAAGCGTATCTAGTCATTGTGCAGTCATAATAGCAAATGAAATTTCAATATCAAGGGCCCTGACGTCTAAAACTTCTAGTTGGAATATCATGAAAACATTGGTAAAAAGAAAAACAAAAATAGAATACATAATCTAATAGAGATCACATAGACTAACAGCAAACAATTCTTTCCCTCAACTACGGGTCGATCGTTGACCGACAATGATCACACAATGCGTATAAGGCAGGAAAGAGGACGTCAACGCCCAGCAAACCCTGCATGGGCTGAATCCAGTCATGTTAATAACAACATACAAAAGCAATAAGGACAGAGAAGTCCAAGAAAGAAAGTAAGATATAAAGGAAAGAATTAGAGAGGAAAGAGAAAAAGAAGAGAAAAGTAAGAAGTGAAAAGGGGGGGGGGGGGGGAACCACGGATCGGCATCTCCAAGCTATAGAACTAAAAATTATAACTAACTAAGTCCCACGCACACTGGTATCATTGGTGAGATAACCAATCCAAGGATCCCACACCTGATGAAAAAATTTCATTTTATCTTGTGTTAGGGCCGACAACCTCTCATTTAACATCAGCCAGGATAATTTGCCCTTAAGCTGTTCAAATGGGAGAGCGGCTGACCTCCAATTTCTGGCAATGGTGATCCTGGCCGAAATAAATATAAATGTCAGTAGTCGCCTGCCAGACTTAGGGGCCTCAACCCCCCCACTTCCCAACAGCGCCTGCTTCGTCGACTTGGGCAGGTTTATCCGGGTGAGGGAGTAAATAAAGTTATACACCCTGATCCAGAACCTCCTCACCTTGGGGCATGTCCACCAAATGTGATAAATAGTACCAAGTTGACCACATCCCCTAAAGCAATACGGAGTAGCTCCTGGCACAAAAGTTGCCAGTCTAGCTGGCACCATGTACCAACGGAGCAAAACCTTATAATTGGCTTCTATTATAGAGGTATTGATGAGGGATCGGGAAGCCATCTCTGCCATTTCACACCAGTCTTTTAGTTCAATGGTTTCCTGCAAATCGGTTTCCCACTGGACCATATAGCTCAACTTAGCCGCTACACACGACAATATAGAATATACCACAGATATGTGGCCTTTAATCTTGTCGTACTGTCTACATAATTGTTCCATGGGTGTAGAGGTAGATAAGTCGCCCTTACGGGCCAAAGTCCGTATGTAGTGGGTAAGCTGAGTGAACCTATAACCCTCTGTTAGAGGCATATGGTATTTGTCAATCATGACCCTCTCGGACAACATACCCTTATGATCGCACAGATCTGCTATCCGCATAAGACCTTTATTAGTCCACCAATTAAATGCTTGGGGGGTGAGACCCGGGGTGAAAGTTGTGTTCTGCAAAAAGGGCGCCAACGGGGTATGGGGTGACCTAAATTTGTAAGTTCTGGAAAGTCTATCCCAGATGTCTAAAGACAATGACAAAGTAGGGCATAGGATGGCCGGCCTCTCCTTAGTTGGGAGCCACATAAGGTGAGAAATTGGACTGGGGCGACATGAGTGAGATTCCATGGTCATCCAGATAGCCTGTTGCCTCTGGGAATGGAATCTCGATAATTGTGCCACCTGTGCGGCGTAAAAATATTTAAGCAAATCCGGTAGTCCAAGACCACCTTTCCGCCTAGGCGTATATAGAGTGCCCTTGTTCACCCTAGGTCTTTTGTCCCCCCAAATAAACTGTAAGATTCTACGTTGGAACTGCTTAAGGTCGTTACGGGGCAATGATATAGGTAAAGTGCGGTAAAAGTATAATAATCGAGGTAGAATGTTCATCTTTGTAGAGTGTAATCTGCCCAACCACGATGGGGGATGCAACTGCCACCTTGCCAAATCGTCTGTCAATCGTTTAAAGAGGCCTGGGTAATTGCTTTTATATAGCTGGCTAATGGAGGAAGTCAAATGTATGCCTAAATAGGAGAGAGCGTGTGGTTCCCATTTAAATTGAAAGCATTGTTCAAGTGTCCCCTGGATATTACTAGGTAATGATAAATTTAGAGCCCTAGATTTACTGTGGTTGATTTCTAGTCCTGATATTTCAGAAAATGGTTTTAGAATAGCTAATAAATTGGGGAGGGAGGTAATCGGTGAGGACAAGGTCAGCAGTAGATCATCCGCGAAAAGCAAACACTTATGTTCATAATCGCAACAGTTGATGCCCCGAATGTCGTCACTCGCACGTATTTTAATCGCTAACGGCTCGATCGCCAACGCGAATAACAGCGGCGATAGCGGACACCCCTGTCTCGTTCCTCGCCTGATCATCAGAGGTTGGGAAGAATATCCCTTAAGCATGAGTGAAGCACTCGGGGAATCATATAATGTACGAAGAAGATCTAAAAATCGCCGTCCAAAACCAAAACGTTCTAAGACATTAAACAAATAGTCCCAGGAGATGGAATCGAATGCTTTGCGGATATCCAATGAAAGCAACATCCCTCTCCTGATACCCCCATTATCCCAATCAGATTGAAGCGCTGAAATAAGATTAATCAACCGTCGGGTTTGGTCAGAAGCCTGCCTATCAGGGATGAAACCTGCCTGGTCGGGGTGAATGTAGTCCTGAATCATCGTATTCAGTCTCTGGGCCCAAATTTTGGTGAGGATCTTTAAGTCCGTATTGATCAGGGAAATCGGGCGGTAATTGGCACAGTCTCCATGGCCCTTCCCAGGTTTTGGAATCATATGTATATATGCAGCGTTCTCATGGCAGGGGAGCTTATTACCATTTCTCAAGGCGTTAAAATAAGAGCAAAGGTGGGGTGCTAAGACATCTAAATATTTCCTATAGTAGTGACCCGGGAAGCCGTCCGGCCCCGGTGCTTTAGTAGGATGTGTAGATTTGATTGCAGCTCTGATTTCAGGTTCCGTAAAGGCCCCATCCATCAGGTCCGCATGGGTTGGTGTCAATTTTGGCAGCTGCAGGTCGTTAAAGAATGTCCCTTCTCTAGAACGATCTGGAGCTTTTGGTGAGTCGTACAGCCTAGTATAAAAGTCATAAAATTCATTAATTATTTTTTCCGGATTTTGGGTCGAAAGACCTGTAGATAATCTTAACTTCGGCAATGTCGGTGAAAATGGTCGGGGAACCAGTTTTCTGGCTAACATAGTGGTCGGCTTATCCCCCATAGTATAGAACCTATGTTTCGACCAACTTATATGCTTTTCAGCCTGCGTAGTCAAACCGAGGTTGAGTTCCAATCTAGCTTTGTCTATTTTATGCCTAATATCAATCCGGGGGTTCCTACGTTGTTCTTCCAGTAGTCCTTCTAATTGTATTTCTAGCTGCTCAATCGTTCGTTCCCTGTCCCGCTTAGCCCTGGCCGCTATTTGAATAAGTTTCCCCCGTATTGTAGCCTTATGGGCAACCCAGGTAATCGTAGGGGATGTGTCTGGTGTCTTATTAATTTTAAAATACTCCTCTATTTCTTTCCTGATTTCTGCATAGGTTATAGGATCATTCAATAGGCTTACATTAAGTCGCCATGGGGAGGGCTTAGATCTAGCCCACAACCCAGTGGTGGAGATCTGAAGCGGGGAGTGATCCGACCAGGGGGTGGACAAAATCTTAACTGAAGTAATGTAGGGGAGCAAGGGGGTACGTATCAGGAGATGATCAATCCTGGAATACGTGCGATGGGCCTGAGAAAAGTGTGTGAAGTCCCTGGCTGTGGGATTGAATTCTCGCCAAGCGTCGATCAGGCCATGTAAATTAAATAAACGTGCCACCTTGCCACTCGCTAGTGGTGGACGTTTCAAAATGGGCTTAAGAGAATCGGATTTGTCCATAATCCTATCTAAGGGAATGTTACTATCCCCTCCCAAAATAACCTGGCCTCGAACCTTGGGCAGCAATATTCGGAACATTTTGCTAAAAAACTCAAGCTGTCCCGTATTAGGAGCGTAATATGAAACAAAGGAGACCTCCTGATCATGAAGCCGTCCCACCGCCATAATGTACCTACCACCCTTGTCCTTGGTTATAGAGATGGGAGTAAAAGGAGTCCGCTTCGAAAAGCAAATGGCTACACCCCCCTTCTTTTCTGGGCCCCCTGCTAAATAAAATTGTGGGTATTTTGCGTGTAAATAACGGGGTGCCGAAGTTTTAGAGAAATGGGTTTCCTGCAGCAAGAGGACTTCGGCGTTTCGCCTATGGTAATACTGAAAGGCCTTTGTCCTCTTAACTGGGGAATTGAATCCATGTACGTTGTGGCTGATGACAGAGTAATCAGTAGTCAAGGCAGTGGCCATCGTGGCAGGGCAGAGCACTCTTACCTCTTGTAGATGAAAGCAGAGCTGGACCGCTGGGATAGAGACGGTCGATCACCAAGGTTTCCGAAGCCAGAATGCGTGAGAAGAGCTTGCCGATCCGGGGTTCACATAGAAGAGGGGGAGGACAAGAGGAAATTAGAAAAGGACAGAAAGAAAACAGACCAACTTTAGTAGGCCGTAGGCCTAAACAACCTAACTGAAACCATCTGAATATACATTTTTTGTGTAATAGGACCTGGGGGATAACCCCCACCGGAGACAACATCCGGTACTTTAAGTGCAAGGGTACCATTCTCGTCCGAGAATAAGTAGTCTCACAATCGAGTGGCCTGAAAGACCACCCCAACTCGAACAAAAATGAAAGTATTGAGACAGGACAATCGGGGGAAACAAGAACACATCTTCCCAATATAACGCCGCGAGCCGCCCACTGCGACACTTATCCCCAAGGGAGGGGACACAGAGGTAGGAAGAGTCCCCATCGGTAGTTCCCACCCCTGCAACCCCCCCCCCATAGGGGAACAACCAATCAACCCACCCGAACCCCAATCTCTAATTTGGTAAATATTGCTCTGGTAACTATATTGGAGTCCGGAGGGACAACAAAGTGATGGTAGGGCAACTCCTTCCATAAACATAAAAACAAAAATCAACAGCAAAATCAAAAATTAAAAATTAAAAAGGGGGGAGAGGAGAAAAAAGAAAAAAAAAACAAAAAAAAAACGATGGCTTGGTTAAGCCGCAACCAAGAAAGCGACCTTGCAAGGCCAGAATCGCGACCCGATGTTGGGTCAGGTCCATAGGACCCTATCGTAGGGAGGCCCAAAGGAGGGCAAAGGACAGTGAAAAGTACTCAGGTGTCTCGTTGAGCACTCTTAGCTTGCGTGCGCCTGCGATCCTTCCACAGTGGCGAAAGAGGGCGATCATCTGGGCGTGACGAAGAAGATGCCTGGGGGTCTTGTGTGATGATGCCAAGTTCAAACAGCAGGTCTTCACCCGTTTGAAACGTGGAAAAGGAGTGGGATCGTCCTTTATACGTGAATGACAATTTAAACGGGAACGACCATCTATATTTGATCTGCTTGTTCTGAAGTTGCTGAAGTAGTGGTCGAAGGGTCCTACGTTTCTGTACCGTGGACGGCGCCAGATCTGTAAAAAGCTGTATAGGAGCGCCGAAAAGCGACAAATCCGGTTTGTTCCGGGCCACGAACATCATCCTCTCCTTGATACGGTAAAAATGTGGTTTAGCAATAATGTCCCGGGGCAATCCGTCCGTCCTCGGGGCTGTCAATGCGCGGTGGATTCGATCGATTTCCATATGATGAACAGAAATATCAGGGATAAGTTCTTTCATTAACTCTCTCATAGCCCCCTCAAGATCAGTATGAGTCTCCGGGAGGCCACGGATGCGCACATTGTACCTTCGTGATCGATTCTCAAGGTCCTCAATTTTAATATATGCCTCCTCCAGCCGATCCTGCAGGTCTGTGAGCATAGCAGTGTTCTGATTGACCCGTTTGATTGTATTGTCCACCTTGGTTTCAATCAGATCGAATCGCTCGCCCAAGCCATGTATATCTTTTTTCAGATCAGTGGTAATCATAGTGCAAGCCTTGGAGAGCTCCTGCTGTAGCATGGTGGAAAAACGGGCTAATAATATGGCATCAGGGGAGTAGTGGGCAAGCTGAGGAGGGGGGGGAGACCTCTGACTAGACTGGCTGAACAGGGCCTCAGTCAAATCAGCCATGTTCCTATCCATCGAGGAAGCTGGTGAGTGGGCCATTCCGTGTCCCTCTGCATACAATATTGGGGATGAGGGCTGCAGATGTAACTCACCCCCATGGATCGAGTCCACATCTCCCGAGGACTGAGAGGAGAACGGGTCTCTGGGTGGCTCACGCCGATCCTGCTCGCCTTCACTCCTTGCTGCCCCGTCGGATTTCACCGCTGTGCTGCCACGTGTATCCGGGCGGCCGGGCGCCATGTTAGATCGCGGCCTGTGCGTAGGAGAGGATTCCGCTCCCCCCTTGATTCCGGGCTGCTTGTGCTGTCCTTTTCGCAGCTGGCCCGTGCTCGCCGGTTCATCGCCGTTCAGGGCTTCAGTGCTGGTGTCCAGACCCCGTTGCCTGCGCTGATTATCGCTGTAGGGAGTCGGGGTGCCGGGAGCTCAGCTAGCACGCGTCCTTCCCGGAGGTCCCGCACATGCGCACCCGGATTTTTATTTAAAATCCGGCGGGGACTTCCCCCTCAGGATTCATAACAAACGCCGCACACGTGTAGAATTGGCGGGAATCCAAGTCGGATCTCCCGTCGCTTCTATGACGGCTCTGTCTCCATCGCGGCAAGCCAGCTCGGCGCTGGCTCCCGCGATGGGGCTCGTAGGTGCTCAATCTCGCCGAGAAAGAGAGTGAGATTGACACAAAATCGGGTTCACCTACTGTAGATTAACATAAGAAATATTAAGATAGAATTGCAAATGTACATTAAGAAATTAAGCATTAAAAGGTTTGGCTAAATGTAGGGAAAGACAAAGAAAAGGAAAAAGAGAGAGAAAAAAAAGAAAAAAAGGGGGGAAAAAAACAACATGGGCTTGTCGACAAAATGGCCAATACTATATAAAGATAGGGGTCTGCAGCATTTTTATATTAATTAATATATATTTTATAAAATGTAATATTTACATAGAGCCAACCTATTCCTATTTATAGTCAAGGTAAAACATAAAAAAATAATACAGTATGATAAACGAGAGTTGAAGTGCCATTACTCCAACAAAATAAAGTACAAAGGAGTAACTGAAACAAAAGGAACAAGGATAAGTTTTGTACAAAGCCAAGTTAAAGTTTTTTTAATTCTGCATGAACATTATTTAAATGTTGTTGAAAGGGAATAGCTCTGGCAAGATGGAGTACAGTCACTGCAGCTAAAAAGTAATAATTAATAAAAATGATGATGAGGTATGTGGTAGGCAGGTTACAATGAGATACTTTTATAACTGGTGTTAGAAGTTCTGTATATAGCCCTACAGTACAGGTGGTGCACAGTTCAACCCGACTTTGCTGCTTAACTGCAGACAGGAAACAGGATCTTTATTCAGGGAAAAGATATAGAGCCGGGGTTGGCAACGCGTCGATTGCAGGCTACCTGTCGACCGTTGGTAGGTGACAGGTAGTCCGGGAACAGGTCTGCGCCACCAACCCCACTACTGCTAGTGCTGATCCTTCTTTCTGCCCTCAGTATCCTCCGCCATGCCTTCAGTTATTCTCTCTGCCTCCCCCCGGCCTCCTCCGGTGATTGGTTGCTAGGTCCTAAAAAATCAATCACCAGTTTGTTAATATTTAAAGTCACTCTGCCAGCTCTTGCTCCCACCCCCTGTACAGAATTGCGCTGCTTCTTAATCTCCTGTGTACACAGGTAGGATGCTATGGGAGGGAAGGGGGGGGGCCACCCTGCACATCACCCCCCAATCCCTGCATTCTGAGCATAGCGTATTCCTGCATTCTGAGGGTAACACACTCCTGATCCCTGCCTTCTGAGCGTAATACACTCCTGATCCCTGAATTCTGAGCGTAACACACTCCTGATTCGAGCATTCTAAGCATCACGCACTTCTGATCCTTGCATTTTGAGCATAACGCACTCCTGATCCCTGCATTCTGAGTGTAACGCACTCCTGATCCCTGCATTCTGAGCGTAATGTGCTCCTGATCCCTGCATTTTGAGGGTAACGCACTCCTGATCCCTGCATTTTGAGCGTAACGCACTTCTGATCCCTGCATTTTGAGCATAAGGCACTCCTAATCCCTGCATTCTGAGCGTAACGCACTCCGAATCCCTGCATTCTGAGGGCAATGCACTCCTGATACCTGATCCCTGCATTCTGAGCTTAACACACTCCTGATCCATGCATTCTGAGCGTAATACACTCCTGATCCCTGAATTTTGAGCGTAACACACTCCTGATTCGAGCATTCTAAGCATCACGCACTTCTGATCCTTGCATTTTGAGCATAACGCACTCCTGATCCCTGCATTCTGAGTGTAACGCACTCCTGATCCCTGCATTCTGAGCGTAATGTGCTCCTGATCCCTGCATTCTGAGGGTAACGCACTCCTGATCCCTGCATTTTGAGCGTAACGCACTTCTGATCCCTGCATTTTGAGCATAAGGCACTCCTAATCCCTGCATTCTGAGCGTAACGCACTCCGAATCCCTGCATTCTGAGGGCAATGCACTCCTGATACCTGATCCCTGCATTCTGAGCTTAACACACTCCTGATCCATGCATTCTGAGCGTAACGCACTCCTGATCCCTGCATTTTGAGTGTAACACACTCTTGATCCCTGCATTCTAAGCATAGCGCACTCCTTATCCCTCCATTCTGAGCACAACACACTCCTTAACACTGCATTCTGTGTGTAACGCACTCCTAAACCCTGCATTCTGAGCGTAGTACACTCCTGATCCCTGAATTCTGAGCGTAACACACTCCTGATTCGAGCATTCTGAGCATCACGCACTTCTGATCCTTGCATTTTGAGCATAACGCACTCCTGATCCTTGCATTCTGAGTGTAACGCACTCCTGATCCCTGCATTCTGAGCGTAATGTGCTCCTGATCCCTGCATTCTGAGGGTAACGCACTCCTGATCCCTGCATTTTGAGCGTAACGCACTTCTGATCCCTGCATTTTGAGCATAAGGCACTCCTAATCCCTGCATTCTGAGCGTAACGCACTCCGGATCCCTGCATTCTGAGGGCAATGCACTCCTGATACCTTATCCCTGCATTCTGAGCTTAACACACTCCTGATCCATGCATTCTGAGCGTAAGGCACTCCTGATCCCTGCATTCTGAGCATAATGCACTCCTGATCCCTGCATTCTGAGTGTAACACACTCTTGATCCCTGCATTCTAAGCATAGCGCACTCCTTATCCCTCCATTCTGAGCACAACACACTCCTTAACACTGCATTCTGTGTGTAACGCACTCCTAAACCCTGCATTCTGAGCGTAATGCACTCCTGAACCCTGCATTCTGAGCGTAATGCACTCCTAAACACTGCACTCCCTTGTAATACTTTTTTTTGTGTCAACTGCGTTTGGACTCTACGTTATGTATCAGAACCCACAGTAGATCACAAAGGCAGTGCATTTTGAACATTATGAAAACACACATGAAACATGCCTTTCTGGCATCACGTTCTGGTGTGAACCAGCCCAAATAACAGGACACTGTGCCTGGTGATCTTTGACGTCATTGTTGTTCAAGTAGATCTTTATATAAGGTTGCCTACCCCAGGCATAGAGGCATGTTTAGTGCAAACGGTTTAGACTAAATAAATAATGTAAACTGCAGTTAACAGGGAGTTGTAAATATAACAATAACAGTAGTACCAAGTTGATCATTTTAGCTAAAGGTTTCTTTATTTTATCGCAGGTAAAACATGTATAATTCTAATATTAAAATCAGCTTTAAAGTCTATTTGATGTGAGGATTTCTATGTATCTGAACTGTCTTTGACATAGACCAGGAAGTGAACCATAAAAATATCAAATCTCTAACAACTGCAGCTGTGAGAAATTCTGGTCTGCGGAATTCAACTGTCACATGGATGAGTCTTTCGGGATCTGAAATTATCTAAAGAACTGGAATCCTTGGACATAAAGCACTTCTCATTACAGTCACTGCTTACATTAAATACCCTATGACTTCTAGCATTGTAGTCAACCTCCGCAAAGTACTTGCATGCTTATTTCACCAGTACATGGAACTTTATGGATATTTATTAGAGAGTCCTGGTTTGGGGAGAGCCTTTGTATTATTTCAGTATTCTAGGACAGTGCTTCATTATAAGCCATGGAAATTGTGTCAGCTGACAGAAGTCCTTGAAGTGGAGATATAAAACTAACAGTGGTGTGACCATGGGGTTAATAGGCGTTGCGAACACTAGATGACAGCTTTTCAAGGCCCTAGATGATCACAAATGCAATGCATTCATTATACAATTGTATCATCATAAACAATGTTTTCTAGGGAAAGAACAGTTTTTGGTTTTCTTAAGGTATTACTATTAGGTAAGGTATTTGTATAAATGGTATTTTGCAATATACTTCACAGGATACGTTGTATAGTGATATAAACAATACTGGTTTACAAACTTTGACTTACTCAACTAAGGAAAGCAATGCAGAAAACTACTTAAATACTATGGGGCAGATCCACAGAGATCTGCACGGGCGCAGTGTATCAGAGATACACTACGCCGCCGTAACTTTCCCGGCTTTGGTTAGAATCCTGAAAGATTGCGCGCCGAAAGTTACGGCGGCGTAGTGTATCTCAAGCGGCGTAACGGCGCTTATTTCAAATCGGCGATTAGGGGGCGTGTTTCATTTAAATGAAACGCGTCCCCGCGCCAAATGAACTGCGCATGCGCCGTCCCGAAATTTCCCGCCGTGCATTGCACTAAATGACGTCGCTAGGACGTCATTTTTTTTTACTTACACTTGACTTACGTACATTCCGATTCACGGACGACTTACGCAAACAAAAATAAAAAATTCTAATTAAAAGCGGGAACGACGGCCATACTTAACATAGCAATTCTAACTATACGCCGCAAAACACCAGCTTTAACTATACGCCGGAAAAAGCCGACTAGAGACGACGTAACAGAATGCGACGACTGCGCGTATGTTCGTGGATCGTCGTAAATCGCTAATTTGCATACCCGACGCGGAAAACGACGCAAACTCCACCCAGCGGACGCCGAAGTATTGCATCTAAGATCCGAAGGCGTACGAAGCCGTACGCCTGTCGGATCTAACCCAGATGCCGTCGTATCTTGGTTTGAGGATTCAAACTAAAGATACGACGCGGGTCATTTGAAATTACGCGGCGTATCAAGTGATACGCCGGCGTAATTTCTTTGAGGATCTGCCCCTATATATATATGTGTATATATATATATATATATACATACATACATACATACATATGGTGATTGCCATTTCTGACTTCTTTCTGTAAAGTAAGGCTCGGTTCACATATATGCGAATCAGACACATTTTTAACTGCATCCGATTTGCATAACATGTGAACCGGACTTTCAATGGAATCAGTTCACACATGTCCAGGGTGGCTGCTGTGCATTTTTTAAAAGGGTCCTGTGCGATTTTGGGTTCAGTTTAGGTGCGAATCTAAGTAAAAATGTGCACCTGAATCACACCTGAACCAGTGAACAAAACTGTTCTGGACTCCTAGCCTTAGGCTCTATTTCCCCCTGAGCAGAGCAACTTTCAGGCGTTTTTATTTGAGAGTTTTTGAGTGTTTTTTAGAAGTCTATTACAAGCTTCTTAGAAGCATGTTACAAGCATTTACTGCTTCAGGCATTTTGTTTAGCCAATAGGAAGCCCTAGGGGGAGGAGAGGTAGAGGAGTTTAGGGGTAGAGAGCTGCTGTTTGAGCAGAGAACGCGCTCGTACAACGCTCATGTCGCACATTTTCCGGTGTTCCCATTGAAGTCTATGAGGCCCAATCTGCCTCCAATCTGCAAAAAAATAAGCTTTTGTACCTTTTTGAGCAACAGGCATTTTGCTTCAGACAACAGAACACTCAGATGTGAGCAGAGGCCATTGAAGTGAATGGAATTTGGCTTGTTGAGCATTTGAGAGCTAAAAGCTTTAAGCAGAAAATCATGCTATTTGACTCTTGCATATGGATAAATAAAAGGCAAATTTGTAGCTGTGTAACATTTGATTCTTATTTTCTATGAATCTGAACACAAGTGCATTGTTGTCAATGGGATGCACATCCAAAGCCTTAAAAAAATAGAACATTTTACATTTGAATGCAGTAATTTCTGTGCGTACGCGTAAAAGCTATTGGGTTGATTTACAAAAGGCAAGGGCAATTGCTCCAGTGCTTAGTAAATGAGGTTAAGCTTCACTTTGCAAAGAATACCCAAATATTTTAAAAAATCTAAACACGAACAAAGAAAAGTCCAACGTGATAAACAGCACTTAATTATTGGTTATAAATGTCCAATTTCATATATAGCATTCATCTGATGACGGATTTTGAGATCATAGGAGTGAAGAAAGTTGATAGTATATCCTACACCTTTTCCCAGGAAAAGACACCACTCGTGGGGCACACTCCCCTTCGGGGTACTCACTCACCAGAAAATTAGATATAATATGCAATGAAAGGTATCTTTCTCACTGGATCCTCCGTTCACAAGCTGGTATCAGATAAGGGAAGCGCTCCACATAAAACACAAAAGGGTACCAAACATAGTGTAATCCCGTTTATTTTAAAAAAAAAGAAGAAGCAATCCCTTTACAATAAAATATCCCCGCTCTAAATGCACGTACCACAAATAGATGAAACACAGGCGTGATATGGGTAAGTGATGGTGCCCAATTCCCCAGGGTAAAAGATTCAAGCAAAAACGCTGGACTCCTTACAGGAATAGCCGCCTATGGAGCGTACACTTGGAGCGCACACTTGGAGCGCACACGTCACTTCCGGATCGCCGTTATAGTCCCGCCCTGCAAGTGTGCGCTCCAAGTGTACGCTCCATAGGCGGCTATTCCTGTAAGGAGTCCAGCGTTTTTGCTTGAATCTTTTACCCTGGGGAATTGGACACCAATCGGAGGGCACCATCACTTACCCATATCACGCCTGTGTTTCATCTATTTGTGGTACGTGCATTTAGAGCGGGGATCTTTTATTGTAAAGGGATTGCTTCTTCTTTTTTTTTTAAATAAACGGGATTACACTATGTTCGGTACCCTTTTGTGTTTTATGTGGAGCGCTTCCCTTATCTGATACCAGCTTGTGAACGGAGGATCCAGTGAGAAAGATACCTTTCATTGCATATTATATCTAATTTTCTGGTGAGTGAGTACCCCGAAGGGGAGTGTGCCCCACGAGTGGTGTCTTTTCCTGGGAAAAGGTGTAGGATATACTATCAACTTTCTTCACTCCTATGATCTCAAAATCCGTCATCAGATGAATGCTATATATGAAATTGGACATTTATAACCAATAATTAAGCGCTGTTTATCATGTTGGACTTTTCTTTGTTCGTGTTTTGATTTTTTTAAATGTTTTGGTACATGCGTCTTTTGACAGTATGTTTTAAATAGCTGCTCTCACACTTTTACCTACCTCATTCTTTGGTTTAGAATTTGGTAGTTTTTTTATCTTATGGTTCTAACTGTCTAAAATTGTTTAAGTGGGATAAGCTTTGCTGTCACATATTATCAATTTTTTTTGATTGATTCACTATTCAACAAATTAGGAATTACCTCCCATCAAGGCGCTGAGCTGTGCCACTAGGCCTAGTGCTGCACTCTTTTTCTTTAATACCCAAATATGTGCAAGGACGCATACGCTAGAGGGGAAAAAATACATTATACCCTATGAAGATGGTTCACATCTGCACGCCGATACGCCTGACGCCTAACGACTGAAGCTCAAACAAGTTCCGAACCCTTTTTTGTCGCGCGTATCGGGCGGTTTGGGCGTATTTGAGCGTTTCCATTTCCCATAGAAAGTAATGGAAACGCCCGATTCAAGCGACTTGCACGACAACGAGCGTTTGCTACGGGCGTTTCGTCGCTTTAATCAATAGAACTTTTCACCCAGGCAGAAGATTAAAAAAATCTACCAACATAGTAAAAAGTGATGAAAAGATGATCATTTTTCCTATTGGCTAAAATAAAAAACTTCGAAAGTACAAAAACGTCGGACGACGCTGTATGCAAACGCGCAAATAAGCATGAATACGCGCGTCAAAACGCCAGAAAAAACGACCGAACGACCGACGCTCAGGTGTGAATGCAGCCTTACTAAGCTCTGGAGAAACTGCTCTTGCAGAGTGCTATTTGCCTTTAGTAAATCAACCCCTATGCGCATACACTGGCAGATAGAAGAGGACGAAGAAGGATTTTATGTGTGTATACACATATGCATCTTTAGGCGCCTGTACCCATGTATGCGTAAGGTCTAGAACAGCCTTTCTCAACCTTTTTATCTCGAGGAACCCTTGAAATAATTTAAACTTCTCAGGGAACCTCTGCTAAATAGAATTATATCTACATCTCATGACACATTAACATAATTAATACATCAAAGAAAGTTGTAAACATAAGAATAAGTAGTGTCCACACTAACATTAGTGGTTAGTTTAGAAGAGGTAGAAAATCACCCCCTTGTATTGGTGATCAGTAAAGGTGGGAGATCAATCCACCATTGCTCAAAGCTCAAGGAACCCCTAGCAACCTCAGGAGGAACCCTGATTGAGAAACACTGGTCTAGAACATGACTTGTGTTTTCTACTCAGGATCTTTCTGCCAGCAAAATCTGCATATAAAACACTAGGGGGCAGATCCACAGAGATCTGCACCCGCGCAGCGTATCAGAGATACGCTACGCCGCCGTACCTTACCTGGCTTTCAATCGAATCCTTAAAGATTTTGCGCCGAAAGTTACGGCGGCGTAGTCTATCTCTGGCCGCGGAATTCAAATCGGCGATTAGGGGGCGTGTTTCATTTAAATGAAGCGCGTCCCCGCGCCGAATGAACTGCGCATGCGCCGTCCCTAAATTTCCCGCCGTGCATTGCGCTAAATGACGTCGCTAGGACGTCATTTTTTTTAACATAGACGTGAATTACGTCCATCCCGATTCACGGACGACTTACGCAAAAAAAAACAAAATTCAAATTAAACGCGGGAACGACGGCCATACTTAACATGGCAAGTCTAACTATACGCTGCAAAACACCAGCTTTAACTATACGCCGGAAAAAGCCGACTAGAGACGACGTAAAAGAATGCGGCGCCCGCGCGTACGTTCGTGGATTGTCGGAAATAGCTAATTTGCATACCCGACGTGGAAAACGACGCGAACTCCACCCAGCGGACGCCGAAGTATTGCATCTAAGATGCCTTCATATCTTGGTTTGAGGATTCAAACTAAAGATACGACACGGGAAATTTGAAAGTACTCTCTCTGTGGATCTGCCCCTAGTAATTTATTACATAGGTGTGTAAGATGCCTTAATTGATGGTATATTATGCTGGTCCTATGACTCCAATACTTTGACTCATAGAGATATGTAGAGATGTAGAGATATGGAATTCTCTCATATTCATTTATTGTATGGTTATCATGAGTGTCTGACTAATAAGTATGTAATGCACACACAACCAGGCAATTAGTATTTTCAGAAGGAGGCCTCCAAGGGCAACCCACATAATTATTATGACAGGTTAGTGTTGACACAATTAACAAGAATTCATCATTACTGATGAGGAGCCTATAAACTAAAATCTGATGTTTCCATAGGGTAATTAACTTTGCACATCGTCAATGTACTCTGAGACCCTTTATTGGAAAAGCTTGTAGGTGTATCAGCCTTTGATGCAGATGTAGAAAAAATGGCAAATGGTAAAGAAATTCCAGCATAATGTTTCCAGTATATGAATAAGTGAATCCATGCATACATACATGCAGTATATAATTATGCAGAGATTGTATTATTTGTTCATAAACATCCTTATTTATTGAATTGTAAATAGCATTTAGTTAGCAGATAAACTATTCCAAACAGCCCAATTGTCCCACACTTCTCTGCTTAAACACATTCACGCGTCTCAGTGTTTCTTTATTCCTAACAAATCAATTCGCTTGGAGAGTAGGATTTTTTTGGAAAAATGCTTTTTCTTTTTTATTCAGTTCATTTCAATAGTAATAATCCCAGAGCAGAAAACTCTTTTAACACAGCAAAGCCCTGCGTGACATTTCATTGTGGAGCTCCCCGCCTGCGAATACTTAACACAATGCAAATGGTTATTGCAGCAGCTGATAAAAAAGCAGCCAATGTGTTGAAAATAAATACATTCAGAACTTGAGTGGTTGCAGCAATATTACCTTGCTTAATTAGGGACGACCTTTAAAGACTTTTCATCCATTTAAAGGTGCGTCTTCACTTGCAGTGGTGTTAAAGTTAAACTCTAGGCAGATATAAAGTTGCTCTTTTGTATTCATGAAAATATCATTAAATGTATTTTTGACATGCAGCTAGTGTAAGAACCTTAATTTGACTTGGTATCAGCCTTTTGTATTCTCTGAACAGCAACACTCATGGGAGGGACATCACTAGGAGTCAATTATGGGTGCTATACAATACAGAGTAAGGCCTGGTTCACACTGGTGCGACATACGCTCTGATTTTGGGAGCACATGTCGCAATGATGCGTAAAAATCAATTGTTCCCTATGAGAGACGTCTTAACTGGTCTGACTTGTGTCATTCCGACATTGAAAAAGGTCCCTGCACTACTTTGGTCTGACTTGGGCCCGATTTTAGCCAATTGATTTGAATGTAAGTCGCATCCAAGTTGGATAATCACCTTAACTGATCTGACTTGTGACATGCGACTTGTCCTCTGAGGATCTTGAAGGGGAACCCCACACCAAAATGTAAAAGAAAAAAAAACAGCCCCAAGACCACACCAGACCCTTATCTGAGCTGGCAGTTCAGGAAAGGGGGGGACAAGCAAGTGGCCCCCTCCTGAACCATACCAGGCCACATGCCCTCAACATGTTGATATGGACAAGGGCCTCTTCCCAACAACCCTGGGCAAAGGTTGTGGGGGTCTTCCGGGAGGGGGCTTGTCGGAATCTGGTCATTTAACAAGGAGGCCCCCAAATCCTGGCCTCTGACCTGATGTGAATGAGCAAGGATACATTGTACCCCCTACCCCAAAAAAAGTGTAAAAAAAAAATAAAAACGGTGCACAGGTTTTTGACAAAGTCATTTATTAAAAATTTAGACTTTCCCCCCCGTCGTAGCCCCAACGTGTCTTTTTTCTCCAGTGATGTCTTTTCCCTCCGGTTCAACTCCCTGTTTCTCCTCTCTCTGCTGATGTCTTCCTCCTCTGGTTCTTTCTCCATTTCTTCTCCCTCTGCTGATGTCTTCTCCCGACACTAGCTCCAACTGTTGTGTTAGCTTTGGTGTGTGCCGATTCTTATATAGCCATGGGGCGTGGCCATTTGGTGACATCATCTGGAGATCACGCCCCTTGTGACGTCACTGTTGGGGGTATGATGGGATGGTGATGGCACAAAGGGGTGGGGTTTCTGGATGGCCTGGTATATCACATTCATTGAAGTCGCATGGAAGTTGGACATGAAGTCATAGGGCAATGTTGGATTTTCTGACTTCCATGTTGGAGCAGTGTGAACCGGCCCTAAGGCTGGCCATATACCACTTAAATCTGGGCAGGTTCAGCAGGAACTGGCCAAGATTCGAACTTTTAATGGGCAGGCTGAATGTACCAAGTTGATCGATTGCTGTTGTGCCATACTCACACAGGTACTCATTGATGGCCCTCTGTTGCATGTGCAGCCACTGCAGCATTGCCAAAGTTGAGTTCCACCTGGTGGACATGTCACAAATCAGACGGTTTATGGGCAGGTGGAATTTCCATAAAATATTAGCCAACCAAACACTGGCTAAGTATCACAAATTGAAATGGCTACAGACTCTTATGGCCTGACGATCTTGCAAATCTGGGTACCTGTTTAGGAAATGTTGCACTACCAAATTGAGTGTTCAAGCTTCTGTGGCTTAGACCACCTCTGGGCCTGCAAGTGCAGAGCTGAAAGAATCTGTGCTCTGATGTGGCCCTTGTCACCTAGACCAGGGGTTGTCAACCCCTGGGTTGCGGCCCACTACCGGGCCATGGCCTTTCTGCAACCGAGCCACAGGTGCGGGCGGCTGGCATAAGACACCTGGGTGGGAGGCATTAAAAAGCCGGGCGGCCGACATAAAAGAGCCAGCTGGGTGGCATGAGACAGCCGAGCGGCTGGCATATGAGAGCTGTGTGGATGGAAGAAGTGGGCGGGCAAGCAGAAATGACATAATCTCTCTCTGCCCCCTGCATCACAGTTCTTCAGCCCTTACAGCCGGTGTTCTGTCAGCCTCAGTGTTAGGCCTTGCACACACGACCGAACATGTCCGCTGAAACTCGTCGGACCAGTTTCCGCGGACATGTCCGACCGTGTGTAGGGCCGACCGGAAAATTTTCCGGCCTAGCGGACAGGTTTCCAGCGGACAAAAGTTTCTTAGCATGCTAAGAAACTTGTCCGCTGGAAGCCTGTCCGTCAGACATGTCCGATGGTCAGTACGACTCATCGGACATGTCCGCTGGCCCGAGAACCCGCGCATGGCGTCGAAGTGATTCGATGAATGCGTGGAAGCATTGAACTTCCGGGTTCAAGCACGTCGCCGCCACGTCACTGCGTCGTCACCGCGTATTCTGTCCGCGGGGAATTTGGTCTGATGGTGTGTACACACATCAGACCAAATTCTGCCAGCAGACATGTCCGATGAAAACGGTCCACGGACCGTTTTCATCGGACATGTCTGGTCGTGTGTACGAGGCCTCAGAGGTGCGGTGGGAAGCAGAGAGATGACATCATCTCTCACAGCCCCACCGCATTACCGCTCTCCTGCCTTAATTCGGAACCCACCACTGCACAGAGGCCTGCTAAATGGACCAGTGCTGCCACCAATGCAGTAGTGGCAGGCAGCGTGGCAAGTGACATTCCGCATCTGGTGAAGGCAATGTGGCAGGTGGCGTAGCAAGTGCATTCCGCATCTGGTGACAAGCAATGTGGCAGGTGACGTGGCAAGTGACATTCCGCATCTAGTGACAGGCAACATGGCAAGTGACAATCCACATCTTGTGGCAGGTGATGTGACAAGTGACATTCTGCATCTGGTGACAGGTAATGTGGCAGGTTGTGTGGCATGTGACCATTGACATCTGGTGACAGGCAATGTGGCAGGTGATTTGGCAAGTGACAATCCATATCTTGTGGCAGGCAGCATGGCAAGTGACAATCCACATCTGGTGGTAGGCAGCGTGGCAAGTGACAATCCACATCTGGTGGCAGGCAGCGTGGCAAGTGACATGCTGCCTGCCACCAGATGTGGCAGGCAGCATGGCAAGTGACATTTTCGCATCTAGTAACAGGCAACGTGGCAGGTGACGTGGCAAGTGACAATCCACATTTGGTGGCAGGCAGCGTGGCACGTGACAATCCACATCTGGTGGTAGGCAGCGTGGCAAGTGACAATCCACATCTGGTGGCAGGCAGCGTGGCAAGTGACATGCTGCCTGCCACCAGATGTGGCAGGCAGCATGGCAAGTGACATTTTCGCATCTAGTAACAGGCAACGTGGCAGGTGACGTGGCAAGTGACAATCCACATTTGGTGGCAGGCAGCGTGGCACGTGACAATCCACATCTGGTGGCAGGCAGTGTGGGAAATGACAATCAACATCTGGTGGCAGGCAGCATGGCAAGTGACATTCCGCATCTGGTGACAGGCATCATGGCAGGTGACATGGCAAGTGACAATCCACATCTTGTGGCAGGTGACATAACAAGTGACATTCTGCATATGGTGACAGGCAATGTGGCAGGTGGCATGGCAAGTGACCTTCCACATCTGGTGACAGGCAATGGTGCAGGTGACGTGGCAAGTGACAATCCACATCTTGTGGCAGGCAGCGTGGCAAGTAACATTACGCATCTGGTAACAGGCAACATGGCAGGTGACATGGCAAGTGACAATCCACATCTGGTGGCAGGCAGTGTGGCACATGACAATACACATCTGGTGGCAGGCAACGTGGCAAATGACAATCCACATCTGGTGGCAGGCAGCGTGACAAGTGACATTTCGCATCTGGTGACAGGCAACGTGGCAGGTAATGTGGCAAGTGACAATACACATCTTGTGGCAGGTGACGTGGCAAGTGACATTCCGCATCTGTGACAGGCAAGGTGGCAGGTGGCGTGGCAAGTGACCTTCCACATCTGGTGACAGGCAATGGGACAGGTGACGTGGCAAGTGACAATCCACATCTTGTGGCAGGCAGCATGGCAAGTGACAATCCACATCTGAATGTAGGCAACGTGGCAAGTGACAATCCACATCTGGTGGCAGGCAGCATGGCAAGTGACATTCCGCATTTGATAACAGGCAACGTGGCAGGTGAATCAAATTTCTTCATGAATTTACCCCAATATTTACCCTGCTACATATTTTTCGTAAAAAAAATCCCACTAAGCGTAAATTGATTGGTTTACGCAAAAGTTATAGCGTCTACAAAATAGGGGATATATTTATGGCATTCTCTTTTTTTTTATTTCTTTGACTTGTAATGGCGGTGATCAGCGATTTTTAGCAGGACTGCGACATTGTGGCGGACAGATCAGACACTTTTTTGAGGTTCAGTGACATTATTACATTGATTAGTGCTAAAAATATGCACTGACATTGTACTAATGACACTGGCAGGGAAGGGGTTAACAACAGGGCCGATCAAAAGGTTAAAAGAATAAAAAAAACACCAAAAGCGTTGAAAATGTCCAGAAAATCAATGAAGATATACAGTCAGGTCCATAAATATTGGCACATCGACACAATTCTAATCTTTTTGGCTATATACACCACCACAATGGATTTGTGAACAAGATGTGCTTTAACTGCAGACTCTCAGCTTTAATTTGAGGGTATTTACATCCAAATCAGGTAAACGGTGTAGGAATTACAACAGTTTGTATATGTGCCTCACACTTTTTAAGGGATCAAAAGTAATGGGACAGATTAACAATTATAAATCAAATTTCACTTTTTAATACTTGGTTGCAAATCCTTTGCAGTCAATTACAGCCTGAAGTCTGGAACGCATAGACATCACCAGACGCTGGGTTTCATCCCTGGTGATGCTCTGCCAGGCCTCTACTGCAACTGTCTTCAGTTCCTGCTTGTTTTCGGGGCATTTTCCCTTCAGTTTTTTCTCCAGCAAGTGAAACGCATGCTCAATCGGATTCAGGTCAGGTGATTGACTTGGCCATTGCATAACATTCCACTTCTTTCCCTTAAAAAACTCTTTGGTTGCTTTTGCAGTATGCTTTGGGTCATTGTCCATCTGCACTGTGAAGCGCCGTCCAATGAGTTCTGAAGCATTTGGCTGAATATGAGCAGATAATAATATTGCCTGAAACACTTCAGAATTCAACCTGCTGACACATAATCAATAAATACAAGAGAACCAGTTCCATTGGCAGCCATACATGTCCACGCCATGACACTACCACCACCATCAGTGGCGTAACCAGAGTTCTGGGCGCCCGGGGCGAAAAAAAAAATTTAAAACTTTTTTTATAGTTACTTATTTTTTTTCACTCTTTTTATGTTTTTTTATTTACACTTGATGTCATTGCTATTACATAGGGGGATACAAATCCCCCTATATAATAGCACAGGTACACTGACAGGTCCTCTTTATGGAGACATTAGGGGTCTCTAGGACCCCTAATGTCACCTGGGGACCCCAAAAGAAGCTGGTGAAGCACAGATCTGCTTCTTCTCTCTGGCCATAGCAGCCAGATGACTGACAGGTGAATGCAGATGTAATACACATCACTTCTGCATTCACAGCCTAGAGGGAGATCAGCAAGGAGGAAGATGCTGGTCTCCCTCCCATCTTACCTCCTGACACCCTCCTGAGCCGGTCCCGGGCCGCAGATGGGGGAGCGGATCCCGGGATTAAAGGTGAGGGGTCAGGAGGGGGGTGGCGGCAGTACTGGAGGGGGGTAGGGGGGCATGCAGCCAGCACATATACACAATTGGCAGGCTATAGAGCCGCCGATCGTGTATATGTGAAAGTTCAACCGGTAATGGTACTGACCCCTGACCCCTACACTGACCCCTACACTGACCCCTACACTGACCCCTACACTGACCCCTACACTGACCCCTACACTGTCCCCTACACTGACCCCTACACTGACACCTAAACTGTCACCTGCACTGACCTGACACTTGCACTGACACCTACACTGACCTGACACTTGCACTGACCTGACACTTGCACTGACACTTGCACTGACCCCTGCACTGACCCCTGCACTGACCCCTACACTGACCCCTGCACTGACCCCTTCACTGACCTGACACCTGCACTGACACCTACACTGACACCTACACTGACCCCTACACTGTCACCTGCACTGACCTGACACTTGCACTGACCCCTGCACTGACCTGACACCTGCACTGACACCTGCACTGACACCGACACCTACACTGACACCTACACTGACCTGACACCTGCACTGACACCTACACTGACCCCTACACTGTCACCTGCACTGACCTGACACTTGCACTGACCCCTGCACTGACCTGACACCTGCACTGACACCTGCACTGACACCTACACTGACACCTACACTGACCTGACACCTGCACTGACACCTACACTGACACCTACACTGTCCTGACACTTGCACTGACACCTGCACTGACACCTACACTGACACCTACACTGACCTGACACTTGCACCTACACTGACCTGACACTTGCACTGACACCTGCACTGACACTTGCACTGACACCTACACTGACCTGACACTTGCACTGACACCTGCACTGACCTGACACTTGCACTGACACCTGCACTGACACCTACACCTGCACTGACACCTGCACTGACCTGACACTTGCACTGACACCTACACTTGCACTGACACTTACACTGACCTGACACCTGCACTGACACCTACACTGACCTGACACCTACACTGACCTGACACCTACACTGACACCTGCACTGACACCTGCACTGACACCTGCACTGACTTGACACCTGCACTGACACTTGCACTGACACCTACACTGACCTGACACCTACACTGACCTGACACCTACACTGGCACCTGCACTGACACCTACACTGACCTGACACCTGCACTGACACCTACACTGACCTGACACCTGCACTGACACTTGCACTGACCTGACACTTGCACTGACACCTGCACTGACCTGACACTTGCACTGACACCAGCACTGACACCTACACTTGCACTGACACCTACACTGACCTGACACCTACACTGACACCTACACTGACACCTGCACTGACCTGACACCTACACTGACACCTGCACTGACACCTGCACTGACCTGACACCTGCACTGACACTTGCACTGACCTGACACTTGCACTGACACCTACACTGACCTGACACCTGCATTGACACCTGCACTGACACCTGCACTGACACCTGCACTGACCTGACACTTGCACTGACACCTGCACTGACACCTGCACTGACCTGACACTTGCACTGACACCTACACTGTCCTGACACTTGCACTGACACCTACACTGACACCTACACTTGCACTGACACTTACACTGACCTGACACCTGCACTGACACCTACACTGACCTGACACCTACACTGACCTGACACTTGCACTGACACCTACACTGACCTGACACCTGCACTGACACCTACACTGACCTGACACCTACACTGACACCTACACTGACCTGACACTTGCACTGACACCTACACTGACCTGACACTTGCACTGACACTTGCACTGACACTTGCACTGACACCTACACTGACACCTACACTGACACCTACACTGCCCTGACACTTGCACTGACACCTACACTGACCTGAACCTTGCACTGACACCTGCACTGACACCTACACTGACCTGACACCTGCACTGACACTTGCACTGACCTGACACCTGCACTGACACTTGCACTGACACTTGCACTGACACCTACACTGTCCTGACACTTGCACTGACACCTACACTGACCTGACACCTACACTGACCTGACACTTGCACTGACACCTGCACTGACACCTACACTGACCTGACACCTGCACTGACACTTGCACTGACCTGACACTTGCACTGACACCTGCACTGACACCTGCACTGACCCACCTAACTCCTACAATACTCGCACCCCACTCCCCCCAGCTTGGTGAAAATGCAGTCCTCCTTACCTCTCTGCCTGCTCTTCTCCAGAGACTCTCCTCAGGACGGACAGGACCCCAGAACTGCTTCGGAGTCCCGACTCTCTTCCCCGCCAGCCGCCAGCTCCATCCACCCGCAGCCCGCTCCATGCTGCAACTCCCTCCACACAGCGCCGTACCGCAGAGCACCAGAGCGGAGGGGAAGACGGCGGCTCACATTTTCTCCCGCCGCCATGTTCAGACTTTCCCGGCGCTCTGTGATTGGGCGTATGCGGTCATGTGCGGAGGCGGGACTTCCAGCCCCACTCCTCACATGACCCCCATATGCCCAATCACAGGGCGCTCGCTGGATATTAAACATGGTGGCCGCTGGCCGGTCCGGCGGACATCCGTGTAGGTGACACGGGGAATTAAAATTAGGAGGAGGCACGGAAAGTCGCCCCCCTAAATGTCTCGCCCGGGGCCACAGCACCCCCTGCCCCCCCCCTTGCTACGCCAGTGACCACCATGCTTCACTAATGAGGTGGTATGCTTTGGATCATGAGCAGTTCCTTTTCTTCTCCATACTCTTATCTTCCCATCACCCTGGTACAAGTTGATCTTGGTCTCATCTGTCCATAGGATGTTGTTCCAGAACTGTGAAGGCTTTTTTAGATGTTGTTTGGCAAACTCTAACCCAGCTTTCCTGTTTTTGAGGCTCACCAATGGTTTACATCTTGTGGTGAACCCTCTGTATTCACTCTGGTAAAGTCTTCTCTTGGTTGTTGACTTTGACACACATACACCTACCTCCTGGAGAGTGTTCTTGATCTGGCCAACTGTTGTGAAGGGTGTTTTCTTCACCAGGGAACAAATTATTCGGTCATCTATGGGATAGGATAATGAGGGAATAACACACACCTGGCCATGGAAAAGCTGAGCAGCCAATTGTCCCATTACTTTTGGTCCCTCAAAAAGTGGGAGGCACGTATACAAACTGTTGTAATTCCTACACCGTTCACCTGATTTGTATGTAAAAACCCTCAAATTAAAGCAGAAAGTCTGCAGTTAAAGCACATCTTGTTTGCTTTATTTTTAAATCCATTGTGGTGGTGTATAGTGCCAAAAAGATTATAATTGTGTCAATGTCCCAATATCTATGGATCTGACTTTAAAAGCCAAAACAGTTTCACAAGAATCCGTCAACAGAGTAGATGTATGGAAAGGAACTGTTGAGATCCTAGTAGGGGTTAAATCAGTAGGGTGTAACATAGGTTTAGCCGTGCTGCTCCCTCAACCAGTGGGAATACTGACAGCTGAAAAGACAAGAGAAAAAGAGAGAGCGCACCGGCCCTAGTGTAACTCTGTTTATTAACCACTTAAGGGCCAGCCGCCCCAGTTCTACTGTGGCAAGTTGGCTGTCCTGAGAGAATCGCAGTCATAGAACGTTGGCCGCTTTAAGACCACTAGGGGGCCTGCGCGGCACCAGAGCTGATGCGTGTGGCTGGCGGCCACGATGTCTTCTGGCCACCCGCTTTTGTGATCGTTCCTGAGAGAGACATTACTGGAGGAGTTCTATCCTCCCCTGACATAACGGGATCTGTCTGCTTGTTTACATTGGCAGACCACCATTCTGTCTCTGCGGGGAGGGTCTGCGGGTGGCCAGCGGACAACACGTCCGTCGGGCATTCTAATTGGCTCCCCCTTTGGCCAATCCGCGCGATCGTGGCTTTGACGGTGCACGCGTGCCCCCCTGTGGCCGTTGCAAAAATCACGTCCAGGTACGTGATTTTGCATAATAGAGCCGCCTTGCAGCAGTATATGTACAGCAGGTGGTCTGGAAGTGGTTAAGCTTTAATAATAAAACCTGGAAGCTGATTGGTTTTTATGCAGAGCTGCAGCAGATTTTTCTCTCTCCAGTTTTAGTAAATCCCCCCATAGTAACTTTCTATTTTTTCTTTTTTTATATTTTTTTCAGGGACGAAGTGTCTACCCTCAGAAAAGTGGGAGTTAATCTGTATCCTTAAACATTGCACTAAATAGAGGCATTAACTTATTGGCTGGTTGTTACTTTGTGATTAAATTAAAACACAGTTGTACTCCTTTTGTGGTATTGAAAGCTACGGGAAGTATTCAAAAGCTTGCAAAGCCAAATATATAGTAACGTGCACAATATTGAAAGATTTATGTAGGGTTGATTGACGAGAATCAAAATGTAGTTTTTCCTTTGGCTCTAGTAGGGTTAAATCATATGTGCTGTTGTTGGGGGACAGGTGTTCAGACAGGAGACAGAGGGTTAGGCAGAGTTCATGGATGTGACAGTAGGCAGACTTGAGCCTCCCTAAAGAAATAATTATAGCCTTGGAGAATAGAGACTGATACATATGCCGGCAACTGAGAGAATTATAGACTTCCTGTGCAGAGAAGGAAAAATATTACCGGCAGGCAGCAGCCATTATAACTGAGCAAGAGTGGAGTATCTTTTTAAGGTTTACCTTCACAACATACATTCTGTTCATCAATCAAAAGAATTTGAAAAAAAAAAAAACACTCTGAATAGTTATCATCTTGGGCCATGGGCTTTCATTCAAAATGCAATGACTTTCCTGAGCCCACTATGAAATCATTGCTAATGTTTTGAATTATTCCTACCCAGTGCAATGCTACATTACTAATCATTAAATTCAGGTAGTATTTGTTTGCTACAGAACCTAAAACGAATAAATGACTTATATGATGAAAGAATGCATAAAATAAAAGAATATAAAAAATAAAAAATTGTTTTTCCATATCTGCCTTAAGGGCACTTCACCATCAATATTGTTTTGTTGATTGTTCACTTCCAACCTCAAAACATTTATCCCAGCCTGCTGTGACAGCCAACCGCAAGGCAATAAGGACAGGAACGTAGAGGTAATTACACCACATGCTGTCAAAGGACATCATAGCTGGAAAGCCAGAGCTGAGAATTATAGGCATAGCTGAATGATGTGGCAGAAGCTTGTGTCTGTGGAGCATCCAATATTCTCTACTCTAGTACTACATCCTATTGATTGACCTGTAGCATGTAGTGTGTTGACTGGAAAAGAAATGTGAATTTCAGGATAAAATAATAACCCTTATTTTTTCTAGTGCCAAACTCACAGATCATTGTCCGGTAATCAATGTATCAAAAGGGTCAAGTGGCAAAACGACCACACTGCTGTATACAGTATATTACAAATGTAATATAGGCTTCTGCATTTGTTATACATGCTTATGCACACAATGGGGTGGATTTACTAAAACTGAATAGTGCAAAATCTGGTGAAGCTGTGCACAGTAGCCAATCAGCCTCCAACACCAGCTTGTTCAATTAAGTTTCGACCAAAAAAACATCATCTCGCCGAGCAGCCAAAAGGGGCGCGTGCGCCGCCGGAGGTGCGCACGCGTGCCCCCTGCTCGCCCCTGACGCCGACGCGCGTGCCCGGCGATCGCTCGTTACAGAGCGAGAACCAGGAGCTGTGTGTGTAAACACACAGCTACCGGTCCTGTCAGGGGGAGAAATGCCTGACCGTCTGTTCATACAATGTATGAACAGCGATCAGTCATTTCCCCAAGTCAGTCCACCCCCCCCTTCAGTTAGAACACACCCAGGAAACATACTTAACCCCTTCCTTGCCCCCTAGTGTTAATCCCTTCCCTTCCAGTGGCATTTTCATAGTAATCAATGCATTTTTATAGCACTGATCGCTATAAAAATGCCAATGGTCCCAAAAATGTGTCAAAAGTGTCCGAAGTGTCCGCCATAATGTCACAGTACCGATAAAAATCGTTGATCGCTGCCATTACTAGTAAAAAAAATATATTAATAAAAATGCTATAAAACTATCCCCTATTTTGTAAACGCTATAACTTTTGAGCAAACCAATCAATAAACGCTTATTGCGATTTTTTTTACGAAAAAAAAGTAGAAGAAAAAGTATCGGCCTAAACTGAGGAAAAAAAATCGTTTTTTTATATATTTTTGGGGGATATTTATTACAGAAAAAGTAAAAAATATATATTTTTTTCAAAATTGTCGCTCTATTTTTGTTTATAGCGCAACAACTAAAAAACGCAGAGGTGATCAAATACCACCAAAAGAAAGCTCTATTTGTGGGAAAAAAAGGACGCCAATTTTGTTTTGGAGCCACGTCGCACGACCGCGCAATTGTCAGTTAAAGCGACGCAGTGCCAAATCGCAAAAAGTGACCTGGTCTTTGATGAGCAATATGGTCCGGGGCTGAAGTGGTTAAAAACAGCTCTTAGCACCCCCCCCCCTTTTGTGGAAGCAATAAAGTAAAATGGAAAAAAAAGTGCACCCAAAAATTTACATTCATTAAAATAACCAAAAATTATTTCAAAAACTGTATAAGCACCTGTGCATATACTGCATTTCCCCCATACATGTGTAGCATGGTGCCTTGCCTGCTGTGTTGATCCCCTGCTCTCCTCCTTGCCCCCCCCCCCCTCTCCTGTGCTACTGAGACCTGCGTAAACAGCCAGCTTTGTTTGCAGCAGCTGCCTCTCACCTTGAGCAGTTTTCCCTGCTATGCAGATTCACAGCAGGTCTGTGTGTGATCCCCCATTTGCTCTCCCTCCCTACTGGTAAGAAGCAGAGAACCAATCAGGAAATGCTGCAGGACGATTATGGGATATGTAGTTCCCTTGGGAGCACTGCCTACTGAAAGTAATGGTGCCTGAACTACAGCCCCCATCAGACCCTGCAGAAGAAGGAGGGGAAAGAACTGCATTGTCACAGGCTGTAGAGTCCAGAGAGTGCACATCACTGCATAATAGCAGCCTGAGCAGGATCCAGAGTGCTGACTTCAGGTGTGCTGTTAGCCAGAGTCTCCTGTGTGCAGAGCAGAGCATGGACTAATCAATATATGAAACCAGATTGTGAGGTGCAATATCACTGGGACTTGTGATCTGCTACTCCAGGCTCCTCCTCTTTATTGGGTGCCCCCACAGAAAGTGGCTTTCCCGAGTCCCACTGCTGCATCCATTGACACAGACAGCGGGACTTGGCCCCACCCCCAGCTCTCGTGTCACAGAATTAGATTGACAGCAGTGGGAGCCAATGGCTTCTGCTGCTATCAATCTGTCCAATGAGGAGGGAGACAATGACTGGAAGTGCTGCACACATACACATCACTGGATGGAATTGGCCTCAGGTAAGAAAAATGGGGGGCCGGGGGGAGGGTGCTGCAGCACCAAAGGTACACAGAAGGTGAAAAACCTTGAGGCCTCGTACACACGGCCGTTTTCCTCGACAGAATCCATCAAGAAACTTGGTGGCAGAGCTTTTTTGCCGAGGAAAACGGTTGTGTGTATGTTTTTCATTGAGAAAACTGTTGTGGAACTCAATGAAAAAAAAAGAGAACAAGTTCTAATTTTCCTCGTCGGGAGTCTCAATTTCCTCCTCGTGTTCCTCATCGGGCTGGTTTTCGACGAGAAACACGTTCGTGTGTATGCTTAGAAACCCGCACATGCTCAGAATGGTGGCGCCAGTGGAATCAAACTTCCCCTTTATAGTGCCGTCGTACGTGTTGTTCGTCACCGCGTTTGAGAACGACAAGATTTTGTCTTGACAGTGTGTACACAAAGAAAGCTTGTCAAGATTCTCGACAAGCCTAACAAGGAACTCGTCGAGGAAAACAATGTTTCATTTACAACGAGTTCCTCGGTCGTGTGTATGAGGCCTAAGGCCCTGTAAACACAATCAGTCCAAACTGATGAAAACGGACTGAAGGTCCGTTTCATCGGTTAAGCGATGAAGCTGACTGATGGTCTGATGTGCCTACACACCATCAGTTCAAAAACCGATCGAGTCCAACGCGGTGACATAAAACACAACGACGTGCAGAGAAAAATTAAGTTCAATTCTTCCAAGCATGCGTCGACTTGATTCTGAGCATGCGCGGGTTTGGAACCGATGCTTTTGCGTACTAACCATCGGGTTTGACCTATCGGTCAGGCGTCCATCGGTCCAATTTTAAAGCAAGTTCTATTTTTTTTGACCGAAGCATAACTGACCGATGGCGCCCACACACGGTCGGTTTGGACCGATGAAACAGACCTTCAGTCCGTTTTCATCAGTTTGGACTGATCGTGTGTACAGGGCCTAAGGCTTTACAACCACTTTAACCCGGCTGTGAATAAGCACTCATGTTCTTTTAAGTGCTTGCAAAAACTTGTATTCAACCAGGTGTGTCAGAGGGGCTTAGGGTGTCCTTAGAGACAAGGTACAAAACAGAGAGCATCTCGTTTGGGGGTATCACAACACATGTGAGGTATCATCACAAATGTTGGAGTGAGAGCATGGATTCTGGGTACATAATTCATGTTTAACTTTAAATTGACAACCTGTAAAGGCCTTTAAAGCATGACCCGTGAAAAATATTTAGGTACTATCGTTTTTCGCCATTTCCCGGGTATGTGCAATTTGGAGTTTTGCCACATTTAGTATCTATTTATCCAAAGCAACCCTGTTTTTTTACTTTACCAATAAACAGTTGCATAAAGTTCATGTGCCATACAACATTGCAACTGCTACACTTGTGATCTACAGGTCCTTTGCTTTCAGAAAATACAGTATGTAACATTTGGGGTTTCCTAAGTATTTTTTTGCCCAAAAAAAAAATATTGAATGTATGTACCAGTATGTAAAAAAATAAGAAAAATGCCACATACGGGAAGTGGTTAAAGTCTCAATGCTGAAAATGTAAAACGTGAATTAAGCATAGCGTGGACCTATTTTACAGCACTTCAAGCTTCCAATATAACAGAACACCTTTAAAATACAGTATGTGCATTGGTTTGAGAAATATGGTTGTCACGTAAGAAAGAGAATATTTATTCAGGTAGCGAGTGAGCCAAAATAATACTTTTTTCTAGTACTTAATTCTGAATTAAGTGTAGGATGCTTACTAAAGAAATAATATTACACAATAATTGAACACCCCCAGAGGTTAATTAAAGGTATACATATCTTCTTGCCTGAAAGGTTACAGAAGGAACCTGTTGCTTTGAACATGCCAAGTGCTAACTATGTGATTACAGATGTTTCAGCTTTTTTTAAACATGTTTTTCCGCCAAGCAATAGTATGAATGTATATTATTCAACTGTTTGAATGCACTCTGTGTAAATGATTGTTGCCAGTATAATACTGAACCTTTTTGGTGCAATTCCATGCACGGTCCCATTAGCTGAAAACCCACGGTCATCATATATAAACTGATGAAAATGATTTTGTTTGTTTTGCATTTAAAGTTTTTAATTTTGATATTTTAATACAAATAGTAACATTAGAAAACATCTTGTGTAATTAAAATGCCTGTGGAAAGCTAATATTACACAACAAAACTGAATTTTTTTAGGGGTTCTTAATAAAGAATAGTTCTGAGAATTTAATTATGCAGCCAGGCTGTTTTAGAACTTTGCAATCCTGAAGTATGCATATTTCAGCAAGTGTTTTAGATTCAAGAAGCGATTTAGTCATAGCTAGGCTTTATTAAAATATTGGTAGCACATTTGTCTCTTGGCTTTATTTTGACATTTCACCCATAATGAATTTAAAAGCTAAAGTCTCTGTAGCTCTGTACTGAACTTGTAAATATAAATAATCTATGACGGGACTAAATAAAATGAAATCTAAATTGATATAAATTATCTTCAACACAGTTAAACGATTAGGACATTGAAAATATTATATGGGTTTCCAGAAAGATTAGCAAGCATGTCTGAAGCAGGTTTGTATATATTATTTACTGTCACAGTACATGTTGGCATTCATGGTTCCCCCAATGAACTGTATCTCCCCAGTGCCGGCAGCACTCATGCAGCCCGAAAGACAGGAAAGACACACTTGTCTTTGTACTCCTCACGTAGTTGCCGCTACACACACTTGACACCATCTGAACCAAATAAGTTTATCTTGGTCTCCTCAGACCACAGGACATGGTTCCAGTAATCAATGTCCTTAGTCTGCTTGTTTTCAGCAAACTGTTTAGGGGTTTTCTTGTGCATCATCTTTAGAAGAGGCTTTCTTCTGGGACGACAGCCATGCAGACCAATTTGATGCAGTGTGCAGCCTATGGTCTGAGCACTGACAGGCTGACCCCCCCACCCCTTCAACCTCTGCAGCAATGCTGGCAGCACTCATACGTCTATTTCCCAAAAACAACCTCTGGATATGACGCTGAGCACGTGCATTCAACTTCTTTGGTTGACCATGGCGAGGCCTGTTCTGAGTGGAACCTGTTCAGTTAAACTGCTGTATGATCTTGGCCACTGTGCTGCAGCTCAGTTTCAGGGTCTTGGCAACCTTCTTATAGCCTAGGCTATCGTTATGTAGCGCAACAATTCTTTTTTTTCAGATTCACAGACATTTCTTTGCCATGTGGTAGCATGTTGAACTTCCAGTGACCAGTATGAGAGATTGAGAGCGATAACACCGAATTTAGCACACCTGCTCCCCATTCACAGCTGAGACCTTGTAACCCTAACGAGTCACATGATGCCGGGGAGGGAAAAATTAGGCCCAATTTGGACATTTTCACTTTGGTGTGTACTCACTTTTGTTGCCATCGGTTCATTAATGGCTGTGTGTTTAGTTATTTTGAGGGGACAACAAATTTACACTGTACACTGTACAAGCTGTACACTCACTATTTTACATTGTAGCAAAGTGTCATTTCCTAAATGTTGTCACATGAAAAGATATAATAAAATAGTTACAAAAATGTAAGGGGTGTACTCACTTTTATGAGATACTATATTCCCTTTAACTGATAGTGTAACAAACAAATTCTGTGATCATTTACCACAAGGTTGCATTTGTCCATTGGATGAGTATTCATCATATGCAGGGGAACTGTGTGCAATATGTTTTATATTAAAGTGAATGAAGTGACCCTGTTGCCAAAATCCAAGTTGAAATGATACAGGTACTTGTAAACAAGATACTAAGATGCCAATCACTGATCTCATACTGTGAAATAGCAGTCTGAAGTTTTCTGAGAAACTGACACTAACTGTGTCCTGTAGTTTTGTAGTGACCATTATGAGAAATCACTGAGCATAGTGGGATACGCAGATCAAAACTTCTGAAAATGTACCTACTTAAGAAATTTCACACAGCTATTTTACTGCATGAGGGCAGCATTTAAAGTTGCTCTGAAAAAAGTTGTGTCTCGAGTGAAACGTGTCAGCATGATGCCACCACACTTTGTGAGGTGGGGGCAAAGACTGCCTGTCATTGACATTCCCCTATGCGACGCTCCTAGATGTATGACGGTGTGCGGAAGTGATTTCTGGACAGTAGCAGAAGCTATGGCATGAGTTGCCAGTGGCACATGTTGAGCAGTGAGCGGGCTCTCTCCTCGCCTATCTTTGTGAGGATAAGGCTTCTACTCCGACCGGATGGGTTGTCGGCTGCGCGTCTTGGAACGGCTTGGGAACTTGGAGAGTGGTAAACTGTACCGACATCTAATATAATGTACCCGGCTGGGATTTAACTACTTGTATAGACATTTACCTTTCACACAGACATCAATCAGCCATTCCTTCTGTCCCTGTGGTATTTGCATTACAGGCATAGACGGTCCATTTGTGTGAGCCAAGATTGCTTTACTTGCCATATCACTGCTTTCTTCTAATCACCAGGATCCTCCAACACCTCTTTAATGATTACTATTGATACATATCAATCACTACATCGGGAAACTTCCATAATTTTGATCACACTCTCATATCCTTCACTGAATCCATCCGTCGAGATATCATCTGTGGAGTATTACATTGAAATCGTATTGAGTGGCAGCACTGTTAAACGTAACCGCAGCTAATCGCACTGTACAAATGCAGCTCACCACTGTGCCTGGAGTCTTGAATTTCAGCAGAAAATAAACATGCTTTTAACTGCGACAGAACAGCCGTCCGTGTGGAAAGGGGCCTTAGTATTGTGCCAATTTCTTCCCCCATCAGAGTTAGCCCCACAGATTCAGTGGTCTATGGTATATGTGAAGAGTTTGAATGTCTGTGGTAGCTACCCGTGTCTCCAGACAACGTTTTCTAATTTTAATTGAATGCGTGGAGGTTATACATTTTATTGTCAGGGGTGTTTATGTGGAATTGTTCAATAAAGACTTACCAATTTTTTGATAATACCGGTTGTTTCTCCTTGAAGAAATTATTTTGACCTTACTCCCTTTTTTCTATATTCAGCATTTAAAGGAGTTGTAAAGTCTCTAGGTTTTTCACCTAAATGCATTCTATGCAATAAGGGGAAAAACTTTCTGTGTTGCAGCAGCCCTCCAGAGCCCTCCTTGTTCTTACCTGAACCCAGTCATTCCAGCGTCGAGGAAAAGCCCAGCAGTGCCAGCCGCTGTCTCGGGTTCTCATTGGTTTGATTGATAGCAGCAGGAGCCATTAGCTTGGCCGAGTCCTGCTGTCTGTGTCAATGTATGAAATAGGCTCTATGTCGAGGCACCTACCAAAAGGAGGGGCCAGGGGAGTTGTCGGGACCCCAGAAAAGGAGGATCATGCATGACATGTTTGCTTTTTAGAAAAAAAACCTTTGCAATTATTTAAAGCTAGGTTCACACTGTTGAAATCAGATTTTGATCTGACTTTCAGTGCGATTATGTGATGCAACTTGGATGCTACTTGAATGTGATTTGCATTATCTATGGGGCCAGAAACATGCTGGAATCGCACCAAAATAGCACAGTACCCATTCCAAAATCGCACTGCGCCATGCTACATTGATGTGAACAAGCACTATTAAAAACAATGTAATTTTCATTGTCATGCAATTCTGTGTGACTTAAAGCAGTTGTAAAGGAAATTTTTTTGTTTGCTGAAATGACTGTTTACAGGGTATAGAGACATAATAGTTAACTGATTCCTTTTAAAATTGATTAAAAATATATAAAACCGATCATATAATATACCTGTAGTTTCGTTTTTGCATTTAATTTCGTTTTTGCATTTAGTTTAGTTTATGCATGTTATCCTGCCTGTGTGCATGTACAGAGCCATAGAGCAGTGATGGTTTGGAAAATTAAACTAGAATCTCCCAGTACTGTGGTCATCAGGAAACAGACAACCAGGAAGTGTCCAGAACAGAGAAGAATTACAGCAACATCAGAGCAAAAACAAACAAGGACTGCAGTAAGGTAAAGGAAGCTATTTAGCTAAAAAAAAAAAAATCCTTTAGTGACCCTTTAAATCGTATCTGAAGTGGCACTAGTGTGAAGCCTCATACAGGCGACCGAGGAACTCGGCGGGCGAAACACATCTTTTTCCCTAATCAAGTTCTTGTTAGGCTTGTCGAGGAACTCGACGAGCCAATTTTCTCCATTCCCGCCGAGGAAAATAAGAACATGCTCTCTTTTTGGCTCGTCGAGTTCCTCGACAGTTTCCTCGCTGAAAAATGTACACACGACCGGTTTCCTCTGCAAAAAAAATCTCCCACCAAGTTTCTTGATGGATTCTGCCGAGGAAACCAGTCGTGTGTACCAGGCCTGAATCATGTCTTAACAGCATGGGCAGAAGGAGAGGTAAGTATTTTGCATATTCTTTACATGTAACAGTTTAATTTAGAAAATCAGAGTTATCTCTCTTAGCTTTTTATTTCAGAGATAGGATTTGAGAGGAAGTACGCTCAGCAGGGGCACAGACAGCAAAAAAAAACAAAAAAAACATGTACAGCTAAACATGCCTACTCAACGTGTACTTTTGCCTTCAGTTTCTTTTAGGGTGCTTCAGCAAAATGCCTAAAATTGTCCAAAAAATTTATATAAGCCAGCAGGCAGATCAAGCCTAACTTTTAGTTACTCAAAGCCACAGGTTTTTTACATTGTGCACAATTACAACCTTCAGCCATCGGAGTCCTAACAACCAATGATGTAATCAGTTGATTAGGAAGACATTAGGAAGACATCAGGCACCTGCCCAACATTTGTGTTTTGGCCCTCCCCTGTCCCTCTCTGTCAGCACTGGGGTCAAATTAGGTAAAACTATTAGTTTAGCTTTATTTTTATTTTAGAATTGGGAGCCTTGAGATTGTGCCTAATTTTGAAAGGTGTCTTGAATGAAAAAAGGTTGAAAAACACTAGTTTAAAGAAAGATTGCTAGTTGCTTGAATGATCATAAGGATCCAATGTCTAATATAATCACAACAAACATGCAGATTATCAGGTGTTTATTCATTCAATGCCTGCACACTTGGGCCAGGCCAGTGACTTAAGCCTCATACACACGATATGATTATTGGCAGGGTCTGTTGATAGACCGTTGTCCTAAAATCTTATCGTTAGTACGCTCCTTTTGACAATTGTTTTCCAACTTTGTTGGATGACAGGCTAGTAAATTGAATATAAAAGCGGCTACACGTCTGATTTTTGTATGGTCAGTACACAAATCTGTCACACAAAAGTTGAAAGTACAAACACGCATGCTCAGAATCAATTCTCACCAAACATGAAGTTAGCAGAAGGGAACCAAAGGGTGGCGCTCAAGAGCTGAAATTCCTTGTAGTACGTCACTACATTTGTGTTTGTGGCATGACAATTTTGTGTCCATGTTAGTATGCAAGACAAGATCCTGGCACACGCCGTTTTGACAAAAGTCAGACGCTCGGTTGGCCAACAATCGTACCGTGTGTATTAGGCTTTAGAAGACATTAAAGGCAAGAACAGAAAGGCAACAAAAATTTGCAGAAGAAGGCCAACAACGGCAGACAGCTGTATTTTATTTGAACTTTTAAGCACGTAAACACATTTCACTACATAAATATTAATACAGTAATACAGAAGGATTTCAACAAAATGCCAACCAACAGTTAAATGGCAGCTGGCATTTAAAACTCGTGTCAATATTAAAAATACACCATTTTATCAAATAATGTATTAAATAGAAAATAATAAATTGCATTTTTCCATTGAACAGGCCTAAGTACCTGAATCTAGCTTGATATCAACCTCATGTAATGCCCAGCATAACACCACTCAGACTGAGAGAGGAAGGGCAGGTTCTATTACTTTTCACCATATAAACAACCATATAAACATGCTTACAAAAGGGGGAAGTAAAGGAATGTTCTATAGCGTCTTTTTACTGGCAGCTTCTGGACCTAATTGTATTGATTAAAGGGTAACTCCACTTTCGTGGAGAAACAAATAATAATATAATGTATACAATTGGGACACAAGTCATATTGTAATTGAAGGTTATTAAAAATTAACTTTACTTTTAAATCTGAGCTCTGTCATTTTCTAAAAATGCAATGCAATATGGCTACTTGAAGGGGTTCTGTACAGAACACACCCTAGAAACATCACTTCCTGCTTGTGTGATTGGCTCACAAATATTCCCAGAAGTCTACTATACACTAAGATACAAGTCAGATTTCCAGCATCCCCTGCAACAAAAATGTAATTTTTAGTGAGATACTTTCAATAGGAAATCATGGCTTAAGGGATTCAGGCCCAGCAGTTTTTCTCATTAGAGCCCTGCAGGTGCACAGCTGATTGATAATTATAAAACCACTCCCATTAGACTCATTTAGAACAGAGGCACAGAGGAACAAACAGTGAATTATTCAGAATAACAAAAGGTAGGAATCTGCAACAAAGTTTGTTAAAATCCTTGTAATGTACATAAATAATCCAGAGGGGAAGTTTTTTTTTCTCAACAAAAGTGGTGTTACGCTTTAAGTGCTAAATAGTCTGCATAGAGGTACAGCACCTGCTGATTCGATTGACCGGTCATTTGACAGATAAAACAATACCTCCCAACATTTTGAGATGGGAATGAGGGACACCTCCTAGAAAACGTATGTAGGCATAGGACACGCCTTCTGTCACACCCCCATAAAGGTGAATTAACCCCAAAAAAGATTAATTAAATCCACAAGGGCTGTTTTTACAGTGCTATTCCTTTATATTGGCTTTTAAAATTGACAAATGCAGCCATGTAGAATTTGGATGAAAGGTTTAGGACTGGGAAACACTTTTTAAAAGATAAAAAGTGCATTTTATATACAACTATATAGATTAGACCAAAACGAGGGACAAATGAGGAGGAAAGAGGGACAAATCAGGGACAGTCCCTTGAAATCAGGGACAGTTGGGAGCTATGGATAAAACAGATCACATTTATGTATTTCACTTGTGCATTTAACTATTTGTCTTGAGTTCGGCTTTTATGTTAATAAATGTAAGGTTATATACTAAGGCTGTGGAAATATCAGTTCCATTTTGATATGGAATACATTTGAAGAATGCTCTGCAGAAAAACTACTAGTCAATTGTCACCTAAGCATTAGCACTTAAATCGCTCAATGCCAATCTACAGCTGTAAAAGTAAATACAATCTTAAAGCGGAGGTCCGTTAAAAAAAAAAAAAAAAATTAAAAGTCAGCAGCTACTAACACTGTAGCTGCTGACTTTTAATAAGGACACTTACCTGTCCGTAAGCTATGAATAAGCACTAAAGTTTGATGTGAAACGCATCAGCTTTTTACCCCGTCTGCTGTGGCATGCTTTTTGTGTGTTTTTTTTTATTTTAAAATAAAAGCAATTTTTTTTTGGAGTGCGGCTGTCCAGAAAGTTTTTCCTTCATTTTGCATCACTTACCTGTCCTAGTCGCCAGCGATGTCGGCCCCCGCCGAGGCCGATCCTCGATCCTGGCAGCTCCAGGTGCCGCCATCCACAGTAAGGGAAACAGGCAGTGAAGCCGTGCGGCCTCACTGCCCGTTTCCTACTGCGCATGAGCGAGCAGTATGAGGACCGGCTGCTTTCTGGGATACACACAGTTCCCAGAATGCAGCGCGCCCCATTCACAAGATGAAACCGAGTATATGAGGAGGAAAATGATCCACCGCGGAGGATGAAGAGGCAGATTCGGGACTTCCGCATAGCAACAGCTATTTTGGGTTAGTAAAACATTTTTTTTTTTTATTTTTTTTTTTTTTTTTTAGATTTTTGGAGTAAAACATTTTTTCAGGGTGCAACTCCACTTTAAGGTATATGAAATAAAAGCATGTGTTGCAATAGAGTATTTCTCAATTTAACTAAATTGTAAGAAAACATCTTACAATATCGTGTAAAGTTTTTAGTACCACACTGTGAGAAACATATGGAAGATTTGGATCTCTTGGTTTTGGATATCTTGACCCAGGGAATTGATCCAACTGTTTTTGCATTCAGAAAGATTTTTTTTTCCAAAATTGGTCTCAATTTTCAAGGGTTTTTGTTTTCCCTTTTAATGGATCAGAACAGCTGGAGTGTTTTGTGAGGTTGAGTTTCATTTAAATGTAACTATAAGTCACACTGAAAAGGAGGAAAGGAGGAAAAAAGCCCAAAAATGTAACAAGGCTTTTGTGACTATAAAAAAAGCAACATATGCACAGATGTCACATATGCAACCAAAGAGCACAAAACTATTATGTCTGCTGATAAGAGATTACAGAATATTGATTTTTTTTCCATGTGCACTAAGTCTTCACTAGAGACCAAACAAAAGAAAACTGCTCATATATTAACTCTTTCCATGAAACCGCTCTAAAGTATTAGTATAGAATGCCTGTGTTTCTGCAAGTACCACTTTAATGCATTAGAGTCTGTATGCCCTCTGTGCATCTCTATGAAGCAGGCTGGTCAAAAATCGTTCACCCTAATTAAATTGCTAGTGGCTCTCCTGCGTGTGTAGTCAATAGTCACTTTAATGCTACTGGAGATGGAGCTACCTCTTAGTTACGAGTGTTCTCTGCTGCTGCCTGCTTCATTCTATACTCATGACTGAAGCTTTTCAATGTAAGTGAGAGGGACAGCCTGGGGGAACCTCGCTATTTTGTGCAAATGGAAGAACACAATAGTGCACATCTAATAATAACTAATTGAGGATGTCAGTAAGCTGTGTTTATAGGCTAGCAAGGATGAAGAGGTACCAGCTGTAGCTGGGTTTCATTTTCTACAGCATGCAGAGACCAAATAGACACTGGAGTGGTGTTATTAGACTTCCCTGTCCCCTACAGCAAATTTCTTCAGGACCCTCCACGTGTGTGAAAACAGAGCACACAAAAAAATAATGTAACTGTGGGTATGGCGAGGTTTTCTATTTATTCATTTTTTCCTGTTGGTTGAACTAGAATTGTATTTTTTTAGCCAAACTATGTAACTACAGGCCTACATACATTGTGATTGTTTTATACCAGAAACAAGTTATAAAAAAATCTGTCATCGGAAGAAGAATAAATTATATTCTTTAAAGAGAACCCTTTAACACATCCAAGTTCATCAACAAAAGTCTTCTTGCCTAAGTTCAAAGGTGTGCGCAGCCTATTGCATTAGGGTGTGAATACGAAAGCTCAAACACACATGCATATTTGTGTGTATATATATATATATATATATATATATATATATATATATATATATATATATACCGTATATATCAGCATGTAACACGCACAGGCATATAACACACGCCTTCATTTCAAGAGGGAAGTTTCAGGAATTTTTTTTAATTTTAAATAAATAACTTTGAAGCAAAATAAGGGTCAGTGCCCATCAATGCAGCCTAATCAATGCCCTTCTGCAACCTCAAAATTGCCCATCAATGCAGCTTGATCAATGCCCATCTGCAGCTTCACAATTGGCCATCAATGGAGCTTGATCAATGCCCATCCGCAGCCTCACAATTTCCCAGCAATAAAGCTTTATCAATGCCCATCTGCAGCCTCACCATTGCCCATCAATGCAGCTTAATCAATGCCCATCTTAAGCCTCACAATTGCCCATCAATGCAGCTTGATTATTGCCCATCTGCAGCTTCGCCATTGCCATTGCCATGAATACAACCTGATCAATGCCCATCTCAGGGAGGGGGGCGGGATGAGTGCCGTCAGATTACATACAGCGAGAATCTCCTGTTTACTCGGCCGCATCTTTAATAAAGTCCCATCTTCTGGACCAGCGTCTATGATAGAAAGAACACTGGTCCAATGCCGGCCCAGGAGAAGGGACTTCCTATTACAGAGGTCTTCCTTGTGGCACCCTGCCCTGCTGGCAGATGATCTCCCTGCCTGCAGATTCAGAGAGAAATGCTTCCACACTTCTTCTTTAGACAGAGTCACTCAGTGGAAGGTCTTTCCCATCTCCCCACTGGCACACAGTGCAATTATGCTAATGCAAATGGGGTGATTAGAGTGTACCCAGGCATATCCGGCATACCCAGTGCAAAAGGTATTCTTACCTGCTTGCTTGCTGATACCACCTAAGTTTTGTTAACATTATTTTTCATTTGTTTGCAACGGTGTCTGAAACGTACATTGTAATCTGACACTTTCAGAAGTGTCGGATTCCAGTTGCTACAAGCCACAGCAGCCTCCCTCTAGCTGCTGGGGCTGGAACTGTTTAACCTGTGGCTTCCTGCTGAGCCTTGAGTTTACTCACTGAGCTTAAAGCGGATCTCCACTCTAAAGTGGAGTCCCGCTGATCGGCACCCTCCCCCCCTCCGGTGTCACATTTGACACCTTTCAGGGGGGAGGGGGGTGCAGATACCTGTCTACAGACAGGTATCTGCACCCACTTCCGGCCCTACGATACGGGCAAAAGACGGGTTTTTTCCTCGTTTCCCGTCCGTCCCCCGTTGTATGCTGGGAACACTCGGCTCCCAGCACACAGCGGGAGCCAATCGGCGGGCACAGCGCGACTCGCGCATGCGCCGTAGGGAACCGGGCAGTGAAGCCGGAGCGCTTCACTTCCTGGTTCCCTCACCGTGGATGGAGGGGGGAGCAGCAGGGTGACGAGCGATCGGCTCGTCATCTGCTGCGATCACCGCTGGACTCCAGGACAGGTAAGTGTCCTTATATTAAAAGTCAGCAGCTGCAGTATTTGTAGCTGCTGGCTTTTAATATGTTTTTTTAGTGGCACATCCGCTTTAACATTTGAAATTTGTACACATCACAGCACTAGAGGTAAGCAGGTACAGTATTAAAGCTGATATTTCTTCACCAGCAATGACACTTGCAAACAGCACTCTGTACTCTCTGTTAATGCAATTTTCAGCGCTGAGGTCCAGCAGTAGTTAGCTGCCTTCTCATTCTAGATGGTAACCCCTAGAAACAGTTTCAAACACTGTCTGACTAATCATAGAGAGGCCTTTTATGGAGGGTTAATACATTATGCAATTTATCTGGACATGGAGCTTGCAATGAGAATTGTGTTGTTTGATAGAATGATGTGGAGACAGGGTTTCTTTAACCACACCCCTCCCAGCCTATAGCAAAATGGCAGCCGGGTGGAGGGTTCCTTATCCTGACTGGGCCTCATATGACGTCCAACAGGATGAGCCGCTTGCCGATCGATAGTGCAGTGTGTCGCTCTATAGCGTAGGCTCTTTACCATGTGTCCAATCACAGCTGATCACATCGCAACCAGGACGTGCCAGTTATCGGCTTTTCCTCTATTCATGCTGAGTCAGCGACTCTCCTGGCGAGGGGGGGTTCTGCGCTGATAATTAGCGCATCGATTATCAGTGAAGACTCATCAAAAATGCCAAGTGCCAACCCATGCCCACCAGGGTTTCCAACTTGTGCCCACCAGAAATTCCAATCAGTGCCCACCAGGGATGGCATACTAGCAGATTATGACAGACATACCTTAAAACTAAGCCCTCCAGTGGCACACTGTCACCGTTGGCAGGGCTTCCATCTTTACCCAGTCATCCTTATGGGTTTGCAAGCTCCGGCCCTTTAAATGGCCAGGCTGTAATGACATCACTCCCAAACATGTGCGTAGGAGTCACAACTGTGGCACAGCTCTCTCAATAGATCGCATGCCATCCATTAAAAACATAGTGTGCATGCACCAGTGATGTCACCGGCTACTACTAAGTAAATATCTCCAAAACGGTGCACATTATAATAGGATTGTCCGTATTTTTAAGTGGTCGTACACCTTATAAAAAAGAAAATTCTAAAATGCTTAAAAATTCACTCAAATGTTTAATTGTGATAGGGAACAGCAAAGTTTACAAAGTTTCATGGAACCAAATAGCCAGAAATTTGCAAATAAAAAAAAAAGAATAAAAAGGTAGAGTGCAAAGGAACACTTAGGTAAGGCATTATATGCAGAAGACAAATGTTGGTGAACAGCCGCCCACCCTTGTTTAGTAGTGATTGTTCCAGTTTAATGTAGATGGCCTCTCTAGCACCTTATGCAAACCAGCCTGTACTTTCAGGCTAAAATAGTGCATTCTATTACCCTTTTCCTTAAAAAAAATCTATCACAAGAAGAAACCAAATATTTTCCTCTTCAAAATCCAAGTAGTGGATGTTAAAAAAAAATCTTTCTATTCTATCATTGTTGGTTGTAGAAGTAACCCTTCTGAAGCATAACATACTGGCATTCCCATGAGGGGAGTTACAGCCAGTGCTGAGCCCAGTCCTTTTCCATTCTACAGCTGCTGTCATCTCTTCTCGCCTCCATAGTTTACACATAGGGAGTTATTTACAAAAGGCAAATCCACTTTGCACTGCAAGTGCACTTGAAAGTGCACTGAAAGTGCAGTCGTTATAGATCTGAGGGGGACATGTAAGGGGGAAAAAACTGCATTTTAGCTTGCACATGAGTGGATGATAAAATGATAAAATCAGCAGAGCTTCCCCTCATTTCAGATCTACCCCTCAGATTTACAGAGACTGCACGTCCAAGTGCACTTGTAGTGCAAAGTGGATTGTCCTTTAGTAAATAACCCCTATAGTGTAAAGCTGCATGCTATTCAGGACACAGAGCGTGAAAATGGTCAGCTTGTGTTGTGATTGATTGCAGCTGGAAAAGGGATATTACCGACAAAAACACAAGCTGACAACAGTCTCGTGTAGTAGCTTATGTGTGCTATTGTCAGCTTGTGTTTTTATGAATGAAGGTGCATTTCTACCACTCTGTGTCCCTGAATAGCAGGCTAAAGGTCATAACTCTGTGCAAACTAAACAGAAGAGATGAAGTGACAGCACAGCAATGTTCTGTCTGGAAGCCTCAGAGTAGAGGGTTGGGCACTGTAAGGACTCTGTGCACTGTGTGCACTGCCTATCATGCCTCCCTTCTCCTAAACTATCACTCAGAACTCTGTCTCTGTTCCTCAATGTTGTTGGATAGCTAGACAGGTTGGGGGGGGGGGGGTTGCTATTTGACAACACAGCTCAGCAACCCATGTATAAATTTAGATGGAGACAAGTGCTATGTGCACAGAACCCCCAGGTGTTTAACAAGCTATCCTTTCTTCTGGTGATAGATGTTCTTTAAAGTGTAGGTAAATGGTTGAGTCTTGTAGGTAGATTCAGGTAGAGTTAGGCCGGCTTATCACTAGATTAGATCGCCGACTTATGTTTAAGCGTATGCTCAAACAGAGATACGCTTAAACATATCTAAGATAGGACGGTTGCGCCGTCCTATCTTAGATTGCAATTTTTCGGATGGCCGCTAGATGGCGCTTCCATTGCGGTCGGCGTAGAATATGTAAATGAGATTGTACGTCGATTCACGAACGTACACCCGGCCGCCGCAGTCGATTTACGCCGTTTCCTAAAGTTATTCCACCTATTAGGTGGAATAACAATGTTAAAGTATGGCCGCCGTTCCCGCCGCGAGGTTCACATTTTTTACGTCGTTTGCGTAAGTCGTCCGTGAATCGGGAGTTACGTCGTTTACGTCCACGTCGAAATCAATAGGCCCGTACGGCGTAATTAGCCGCAATGCGCACTGGGAAATGTAGGCTCCCGGCGCATGCGCAGTAGCCAAAAAACGTCAAAAACGTGAGGTCAAGCCTCATTGCCATTAAACACACCCCCCTCCAACCCATTTGAATTAGGCGCCCTTACGCCCGCCGCGTTTACACTACGCCACCCCAAGTAAGGAGGCAAGTACTTTGTGAATCATGTACTTGCCTCTCTTACTTAAGGCGGCGTAGTGTAAACACGCTAGGCTACGCCGCCGCAAATTAACGTGCCCCTACCTGAATCTACCCATTGATCTTTAGAAATCACCCTTTCATTTTGAGCCATTCATTTGATGAGAAATTGTTTTGTCTCCCCAATGTATAGGTCTTTACATTTCGCACTGTATATACCTAGTTACTTTGGGCCAGATTCACAGACAAATACGTTGCTCCCCCGCGGCGTAACGTATCTGATTTACGTTACACCGCTGCAGGTTTACAGCGTAAGTGCCTGATTCTCAAAGCTCTTACCTGTAAACTTGCGGCGGTGTAACGTAAATCCGTTCAGCGCAAGCCCGCCTAATTCAAATGGGGCGGGCACCATTTAAATTAGGCGTGTTCCCGCGCCGAACGTTCTGCGCATGCTCCGTGTTAAAATTTCCCGACGTGCTTTGCGCGAAATTACGGCGCCCCGAACATTTTTTTGGAACGGCGACGTGCGTTACGGCGTTTCGTATTCCCGGACATCTTACGTAAAAAAAAACGAAATTCGACGCGGGAACGACGGCTATACTTTAACATGGCTGATCTAAAGATAAGCCATGTTAAAGCAGGTGTAACTTTGCGACGGGAAAAACCAACGAGCGACGACGTACGAGATTGCGACGAACGCGCGGATCGCCGTAACTAGTCATTTGCATATTCTACGCCGACTGCTATGGAATCGCCACCTAGCGGGCGGCCTAGAATTGCATCCTAAGATCCGACGGTGTAAGTCAATTACACCTGTCGGATCTTAGGGCTATCTATGCGTAACTGATTCTATGAATCAGCCGCATAGTTAGGACGGGCGGATCACAGAGATACGACGGCGTATCAGGAGATACGCCGTCGTATCTCTTCTGTGAATCTGGCCCTTTGTTTTCTTTTGGGTGTTGTGTCTTTAGAATGGACCAGTCTCTGTCTCTGTTTACTGTTGAGCTAAAAGACACAGGAATGCAATGTTTGTTGTAATATGGAGGAAAACAAAAAATATCAGTACAGCTAGCACATGAACTGAAATATGGCTACTTCCAAAGCAAATTGAATGCATGAGATTGTTATAATTTGACCAGTGGGACACCTGAGGCTATTCATTGCCCTCACACCTGGCCAGTATGGTTATAGAAGGGGGAAGGATCACATGGACATCCTGTGTAATCATCTGCTCAAAACACTCAACTCTGAGCTTGGGAATTAGGAATTAACCTTTGTGACCTCTGGTACAAGATATCTTCCACAAAGGATCAAACCTGCAATTTGTGGGGATCTCAACTAAAGGTGTGTCCCAAGATTGAACTAAAGGCCTAATGTGTAAAGGATCTCAGTGAGAATGAATGTAGGCCCTTGAGACCCCCTCTTTCCTCTTTCCGTCTCCCTACATATCCCTGTTACCTTATACTTTTTGCCAGTTTTCTTATTTATAACTCCCAAGGTATGTTTACAGCATTCATCTTAAGGTGTTTATTGTGCACAAATAGATGTTTGCACTACCTGATATTGATTGTAACATCTATCAATTGCTTTATACATTTACTATTGGCATTATGGTGATTTTTTCTAATGTATGTTTAAATCATTATTTAATATGAGATCGCCATCTATTTATTTTTTTAACCAATCATGTCTGTATTAGTTGGATGTTTCTTGCGCCATCATGTGGTGCCAATTGCACACTTTCTCTTGTAGCACTGGTCCTGTGCGGATGTTTTTGTGTCCCTGTTAGGAGGAGGGAGCTACCTTTCCCCCCTCACTTCCTGTCAATGCTTCGGCATGTGACGGATTGCGCCTGCGCCGTGCGTCTGTCCATCTGACATACGTGCGCATCTCCAGGGACACCTGGGCCGGAAGTGATGTCAGGGGTCAATCATAACACTTCACTTACGGTAAGGCCGGCTGCTTATAAGATGGCGATGCCGACACACGCCTCTTATCAGCCAGCAGTTAAAGACGCAATTCAGGTCATTGTCGGAGGTTTCCTCTACATTGGCAGTGATTTCCACTAGCCACATTTATGCTGCACAGACAGGTATTAGTTTAAACCAGCAGCAGTTTAATTATGGCGCTGGGCTCTATCTTGTTATGTATTGATGGCTTCACTTTGTGTTAGCAACATTCATTACCACTATGATTACAATATATTAGTTAGTTGCTCAAAGCTCATTAATTAGTGGGAATGCTCAATGGCATTGCCAGTATAGTTATTCATTTTTTTATATTATTAATTTTTATTTTTATTTTATTATTAGTGGGAATGCTCAATAGCATTCCCAGTATTGTTACTCATTTTTTATTATTCTTAGTTTTAATTTTATTATTCCTGTACGTTTTTTGGCTCTGCGTAACTGCTGCATACTTTAAGCTATTAAAACGATTAAACTTTTAAAATGATGGGACTGCTTCAACTTTTTTTTCTACTATTTATACTTTTTAAAATATTACGCTTTTTAACACTTTTTTAACATTGAAGTCAATGAGAGCATGCTTCAAATCCTTAAAATCTTCCTCCGTTCCTAAAAGTTTCAGCTCCTTCATACTTTTATCTACAGACAAACAAACTAAAATGTTCACAAAATTTTCAGCTATATCTTTTCAGTTTCATATCTTTTACAGTTTTTGTGAAAAAGCTGTTTAAGTTTAGTGATCATTTTAGGAAATGTTATCGATTTAACAGAGTGTCTATGAGGTTGCTTAGAGTGGATGATGTCATCGCTACAGCACAGAGCCTTAAAAAATTATCTTAGTTCCTTCTCTATAAATTGCTCTCTATAAATTGCTCTCTATAAATTGCTCTCTATAAATTGCTCTCACGCCCACAAGATCTACTTGTCATACACAATTTATACATCAAAACGTATGTATTTTTGTCTAGTTTCAGGCAATGTGCTCAGTTTTGTGATACGCCTTCAGCTGGTTGAGCTTCCAAATGACAAGTGTTCTACACTTTCTTCCATTGACTGTCCTGTATACAATTCTTCAGATTTAGACATGAATGGCTGTGTGTGGAGTTATTTTGAGAGGACAGCAAATTTACACTGTTATACAAGCTGTACACTCACTACTTTACATTGTATCAAAGTGTCATTTCTTCAGTGTTGTCACATGAAAAGATAGAAGAAAAGATTTACCCAAATGCGAGGGTTGTACTTACTTTTGTGAGATACTGTATGTGATCTCCCGCCTACAGAGCGGTGTACTTACTTTTGTGAGATGCTGTATATATTTATTGTGGTCTATAAGTGGTTACATCACACATGGCGTGTGCTGAGGTCTGCAGCAATGAAGGATTTTTGTATTTGAAACTTTAATGTAAATCTAGACAGTTGAGGGGGTGTAATAAAATACCGCTGGGTGGAGTATGTGATCCCCTTACTTTCAATATCACCCCAATCGAGGCGTGATTTTTGCCGCGATTGTCGCCTGACAAATCACAGGACTGCTTTTGGGAAACAGGCGTCCCATCCCATTTTGTTTGTGTGATTTGTCAGGTGACAATATTGTCCCATGATTGGGGTGCCATTGAAAGTCACGGGATCACAAGCGTGTCACACGTTTTACGGCAATTCGGGAAATTGCAGTATCCACCCGTGATCCAGAATGCCTAGTTGTGATTGCAGCCAAAGCTAAGCGTCTTCTATCAGTTGCTGGGTTCTCCTTTTATAGATTCTGGGGGAGCATTTTCTTCCTCAAACATTCCACACATTCTCTTCATTCTTTATTCCACTCCTAATATATACTCCGCATTGACCTTGTATAGCGCTTTTCTCTCTGGGGCCTCCAAGTATTGGAGATGGCGTTGGCTGGGAATCGAACCCGGGTCAGCTGCTTGGAAGGCAGCTATGCTCACCACTGCACCACCAACGCAAAAGTAGCATGTCTTTGTAGTGTGGGAGGAAACCGGAGTGCCCGGAGGAAACCTACGCAAGCACAGGGAGAACATGCAAACTCCATGCAGATATTAAACTAGGTGAACCTCCTGCGCTGTGTTGGATAGATGGGAAAGGGAGGGAGGTGATGGGGGGCCAGTGGGTGAAAAGTGGACACTGCAGCAAACAAAGAAAATCTGTCCAATACAGACAGTGAAAGTGTTTGAAAAGGGTGTCTGCGCTGTGAATTACACTAGTGTTGGGGGGGAGGGGAGGGGGGGGGGAGGGGAAAGGGTGGGGTATTGTGGACCTGGGAGGTGAAAAACTATACAGACAAAAAATAGAAGGGACCTACGTGGCAGTCTCTAGGTGCAGTCCTAACTGGACTGTGTTAAAAGTCTATAGTGGAAATTCTTCAGTGAAAAGCCAAATATATACATAAAAAAGAAAATGTAAAATAATAGGAAAAGTCCCGGATTAATCCAAGTAGATACAAAACATTTCCAAGTGGAGTAAATGGAATGGGTGGATGATTGAAAGTGAAAATAAAATCCAAATGTAAGTGGGTGGAAATGTGCAGTCTGAACAGATCCACAAAAGCATGCAGCCCACACCACAAGTGATCTGGTCAGCTTACCTCCCAGCTGTCACTTAAAACCAAAGACAGTTACCAATGTTCCAGATTCCTGTTGGGTAGGTATCACTCTGTATAATCTCGGTGATTGGTCATACATAAGGGAGAGAAAATATAAGGTGTAACCTGGTCCTCCTGTCACATATAATAAAAAAGGTTGTAGCCAAGGTGGGTAAGTATACACTTACACTACTTACACAACGTGTAAGAAAAGGAAGCCTATCTCCACGAGCGCCGAGCTCGTCTCTCTAACTTCTCTCCGTCTCAGCCTCTTAGTCCCTCAGTGTCCTCCAAGCCGATTACTCGTGGTGAAATGGAAGAAACCGGGGTAGGGAGAAGTGAGAGAGGGGGGGGCACATCGCGTAAATGGTACAAAAAGGAGTCAATGAAAGCACAAAAAAACGGTAAAAACTCACATGGAGCAGTGAGGAAACGATCGCAAATCCACGAGCGCCGCGCTCGTCTGCCGTCCGTCTGGTGCTGCTCCTGATTGGTGCTCTGGTGTCCCGACGCGTGTTCGTCACATCACGTGACTTCATCAGGGGATGGTAACTAGAGCACTGTATCATCTTTAAGTAGTGTCCGATTGATTGGACACAGCGGCGGCCATTTTGTTGAAGTCAGCATAATGAGCTGACAGGCGCGGTGTTTGCACCATTTGCCCTGGATTCCATGGAAATGTCACACACTGCTGGTCAAGCCAGACAGGGAGGAGAGTGGACAAATAAACAGGGACATGGGCAACATAGGGGCCTGAATGGCATATGCTGAGAGCGAATGAAAAAAAGGATAACATTTTAATGGTGTGTGGGTATTAAAAAAGAAACAAATAATAATAATACAGTCAGAGTGGACGGTAGCATGCAAACCCCGAGGGGCAAACACCGCATGTCTGGTGCACAAGTGCTACAAATGCTGTCACCGCCATCTGAAATGTAAAAAATGACCATAGCATAGGGATACATCACACTGCGTTACCCTCTGCTCAGACGGTCACACAGTTATATATTTAAAAAACCTATTGTGAACTAGCACAAAAGGCAGGGATAGTAAAAACAAATATATGAAAAAGAGATATAAAAAATATAAATGTATTAAAAACAATATATTAAAAAAAAATAATATTTGTAGGGCACTCCTGTGGGTGAGCACGGATGTTCTGAAGCATCTAGTGAAGAGGGGGCTCATGTGAGCATAAGCCTAGTGTAGCACCATATAGAGCAACACCAAACGCACAACGGACGCACGACAAAAGCATGCAGAGAGCATCCCACTAAAAGTGATAAGCCTAATATACATACTACAAGAATGATTACAGTATGTCATTGGCAGGCCATAGGAAGGTGTAGCATACTGTTCAAAAGTCACTCAAGAAACAGTTCAGGTCGAACTCTATGTTGAGGCCTCTGGGTGTGAAAGTGTCCATATTAAAAATATATTTGGATTCCAATTGGCTTAGGGCCCTAACTTTGTGGCCACCCCGCCATGGTCTAGAATATGGAACTATCCCCCAGAACTTCAAATGTGTAGGGTCCTTATGGTGTACTTTGGCAAAATGCCGAGATACGCTATGGTTGGGGAACCCGCTTTCGATATTTTTGACGTGTTCCTTGATGCGTATCCGTAACAATCTTTTTGTGCGACCGATATATTGTAGTCCACAACTACATTCAAGGGCATACACTGCCCCTTCCGTGTTACAGCCAATGAAGTCCCTTATCTCATATTCGGTCCATGCAGATATTGTCCTGGTCAGAATCTGGAACAAGGACCCCAGTGCTGCAAAGCTAACCCCTAAGCCTCTGTGCTGCCCATTTACGGCCTCTGTTCTCTAAGTGGGGTAAATCACTTATGTTCACTCAAAGTGCCTTCAGAAGAAATCCAAACTTATCCTAAACTACAATATATAACACTCCTATAATAAAACACACCCACATAACAATAAAGAGGGGTACAGTGGTTCCCAAATTAGCAACACAATGGAGCTAAATATTCCATTCACCCTTAGGCCTTATTCACACGGGGGGTATTAATCCGTACCCCATGGGAGGGCCATGTTTACCGGAATGGGAATGCAATGGTGTTCCCAGCATCCTGTGTAGGCAGTCTCATTGTTGTCAAATGGGGTGCAGTGACTGTACCCAATTGACATCTGTGTGGGTGCACCCAGGGTGTGTCCGCGCAACTGCACCCACATGAATGTCCTTTTTGGGGTTAATGTATCCCCCACACAGGGTACAGATTCATACACCCTGTGTGAGTGAGGCATTGGACTTCTCCATGAAGGACCTCACTGACAGGAAGAGTTCTCATTTCTTCAGCAGAGAAAGCCTAAAGAAAGCTGGAAAGACTTCTCTGACCTCTGAAGACAAAAAGAGTTCCAACCTCCATTCATAGTCAGTCCAACACACGCCTCAAAAACATACCGGCCTTCAACCTCCCCTTATAGCCGGTCCAACACTTGCCTCAAAAGCCTACCGGCCTCCAAACTTCACAACATAATCAATTACTTTATGTCGATCGACAATACATAGATCAAACATATCACCTGTAAAAACGTGTTGAAGATGTTGGTGGTAAACAGCCTGCTAGGCCTGGGGGGAACCAAACCAAGTCCTCCAAACGCTGCCTCATATCCAAAAGTTTCCAAGAGTGTAAATGTAGACATTATGCTTTAAGGTTAATCAAAAATATCACATTCTAAAGGGAAAGGTAGAACATGGGGAGGGGGAGTATGGAAGAGGCAGAGAGGGAGGAAAGTAGGGGGATGGAAGGTTGCGGGTAAGTAAGGGGTGTTGGGGTTCCCCCAAACACTCACCCCCTTCTTCCTCCAACTGTCCTGTCAGGCGAAAAATGCCCGTGGAAGTACTGGCAATCTTGCCAGTAGAAGAAATGGCCGAAGGCTGTGTCAGGGAAATGGCCGTGGAAGTACTGGAAATCTTGCCAGTAGAAGAAATGGCTAAAGGCTGTGTCAGGGAAATGGCCGTGGAAGTACTGGCAATCTTGCCAGTAGAAGAAATGGCCACCAGAGGCACATCATGTGACAGGTGGATCCCCCTGTTGGCCTAAAAAAGTCTGCCACTGTCTGACCCAAATTGCTGCATTGTCGTCAGCTTCCTGTGTTCCTGTGTCTGTTTACCTTGTAACTCTTGGCTTGACCTCTGCTTTTGGAACCCTGCTCCTGGTTTATCCTGCACACGTCTACTCAGGACTTCTTCTTGCACGGCTACTGACATCACTACCCAGCGATCCCCAGCTACATTCTGCTTACCAGCCTATTGCAGCACTACTGGCAACCCATGTACCTTTGGGCACCGTATCCCCTGTATCACTCCCAGGGGAGCGCTGCACTTAGCCACAAGGGGCGCCCTCTCTGCTACTCGGCCTCAAATCAGAGACTTGACACTTCCCTTCTCCCCCCTTTCCTCCCTCTCTCCCTCTTCCATACTTCCCTTTTGTTCTACATTTCCCTTTAGAGTGTTATATTTTTGATTAACCTTAAAGCTTAATGTCTACATTTACACTCTTGGCAACTTTTGTATATGAGGCAGCTTTTGGAGGGCTTGGTTCGGTTCCCCTCAGGCCTAGCAGGCTGTTTACCACCAACATCTCAGACACTTTTTTTTACAGGTGATTATGTTTGGGCAATGTATTGTCGCTTCTGCAGAAGCTGCAGAAAGGTAAATAGAGGGCTGATGGGAAGACCCTCCGGTTACTGGAGTGGCAGCCGCCACCAGTGTAGGGACCTGTGTTGGTACAGCCGTACCTGGTCCCTGGGAGGGTTGCTCAGACTTTTTGTTGAGTCTTCTTCTAGGAACAGTCAATTGTCTTGTTTGTCCAGCCACATTGATAGTTGGTGATTCAGAAGCTGCAGAAAGGTAAATAGAGGGCTGATGGGAAGATCCTGCGGTTACTGGAGTGGCAGCCGCCACCAGTGTAGGGACCTGTGTTGATACAGCCGTACCTGGCCCCTGGGAGGGTCCCTCTAACTTTTTGTTGAGTCTTCTATGAACAGCCAAATGTCTTGTTTTTCCAACTAAACTGATAGTCGTGATTCAGAAGCTGCTTATGAGAATCTTTTAAGAGATTGATGACATAGTGGATTCCTGTCATGATGGCTTGAAATGAAGATCCTCTCCCTCATATTCACTAGCAAATTGTCCTCTTCTCATCACCTAGTTTAAATTTTCTTCCAACATTTTGGCCATCTTTAATCCCAAGAAAGCTGCACCCCTCTCATTTAAGTGCAACCCGTCACTACTATAAAGGTGGCAATGGCCTAAAAAGTCAGCCCAGTTCGCCATGAAGCCAAACCCCTCCTCCCTGCACTAGTTTCCCAGCCACTTGTTAAGTACCATAAGCTCTTGCTGTCTCTGTGGTGTGGCTCGAGGTACAGGCAGTATTTCAGAAAATATTGCCTTGGGGGACCTTTTCTTCAATATGGCCCCAAAGTCCCTGAAATCATTTTGTAGGGCTCTCCATCTTTCTCTAACTTTGTCATTGGTACCGATATATACCATGACAGCTGGGTCCTCTCCAGCGCCATCCAATAATCTGTCCATGCAATCTGCAATGTTTCGAAGCCCAGCGCCCAGTAAACAACATACTGTTTGGCGAGAATGGTCTTTGTGACAGATTGCCCTCTGTATTCTTCCAATAACTGAATCCCCTACCACTAGTATGTGCCTATCCTTTCTGGCAATCTTGCCCCATCTTCGTCACATGCTGGTGGAGTCTCTGTGTGAAAGTCACATGCTGGTGAATTCTTTATGCGAATGTCACATTCTGGAGGGGTCTCATTGTGAACATCACATTCTGGAGGAGACTCATTGTGATTGTGAAATTCTGGAGTAGTCTCATTGTGAATGTCACATTCTTGAGGGGTCTCATTATGAACATCACATTCTGGAGGAGACTGGTTGTGAATGTCACATTTTGGAGTAGTCTCATTGCGAATGTCACATTCTGGATGGGTCTCATTGTGAACATCACATTCTGAAGGAGACTCATTGTGAACATCACATTCTGGAGGAGACTCATTGTGACAGTCACATTCTGGAGAAGACTTGTGAATGTCACATTTGGGAGGAGTCTCATTCGGATTGTCACATCCTGCCAGAATCTCAGTGGTAACGCCACAATCTGCTGGAGTCTTAGTGGGAAAGTTACATTCTGCCCGAATCTCAACATTCTGCCCGAGTCTCCCACTATTGTTATTCATTTATTTTATTTTTTTATTTAAATTTAAATTTTATTCCGTAAGTTTTTTGGCTCTGCATAACTTCTGCATACTTTCAGCTATTAAAACCATTCAACTTTTAAAATGTTCAGCTCTTTCAGATAGGACTTCTTCAACTTTTTTTCTACTAGTTATACTTTTTAAAATATTACACTTTTTAACACTTTAACATTGAAATCAATAAGAGCATGTGACAGTTTTTGATGGGGCAGTTTTTGATGGGACAAAAGGATGGGGGAAATTTTGATGGTGCAGTTTTTGATGGGGGCACTTTTTGATGGGGGCACTTTTTGATGGGGCAATAGGATGGGGCAGTTTTTGATGGGGGCAATTGTGATGGTGCAGTTTCGATGGGGCACTTTTTAATAGGGCAATTTGATGGGGCAATGGGATGGAGCAGTTTTTGATGGGGCAAAAGGATGGGGCAATTTTGATGGTGCAGTTTTGATGGGGGTAATTTTGATGGTGCAGTTTTGATGGGGCAATTTTGATGGTGAGGTTTTGATGGGGGCACTTTTTAATAGGGCAATTTGATGGGGCAATGGGATGGGGGCAGTTTTTGATGGGGCAATAGGATGGGGGCAATTTTTGATGTGGCAATATGATGGGGCAATTTTGATGGTGCAGTTTTGATGGGGGCAATTTTGATGGTGCAGTTTTGATGGGGCAATTTTGATGGTGAAGTTTTGATGGGGGCAGTTTTTGATGGGGGCAGTTTTTGATGGGGCAGTTTTTGATGAGGCAGTTTGTTGGTGGTAATATGATGGGAGAAATGTGATGGGGCAGTTTTGATGGTGGTAATATGATGGGGGAAATATGATGGAGGCATTTTGATGGGGGCAGTTTTGATGGTAAAAAATGTTATGGGGCAGCTTCTGCAAAAGGTAATTACTTTTAAAAAAATGCTAATTAGTGAGAATGCTGATTCTCACTTCAACTTTTTCTTACAGATTTAAGCTATTCATCCAGTTAGCTTTAGCAATTCAGCTATTTAGCATTCCCACGCATTTTCTGCAGGAAATGCATTTTCTAGTTCCGTACGTTTTTTGGCTCTGCGTAACTTCTGCATATTTTCAGCTATTAAAGCCATTCAACTTTTAAAATGTTCAGCTTTTTCAGCTAATGATGGCACTTCTTCAACTTTTTTTGTACTATTTATACTTTTTAAAATATTAAGCTTTTTAACACTTTTTTTTAACATTGAAGTTAATGAGAGCATGCTTCAAATTCTTAAAATATCCTTCCGCTCCCAGAAGTTTCAGCTCCTTCATACTTTCACCTACAGACACCAAACACACTTTAAAATGTTCACAAAATATTCAGCTATCCGGCTATATATTTTCAGTTTGATATCTTTTACAGTTTTTGTGAAAAAGCTGTTTAAGTTTAGTGATCATTTCAGAAAATTCTAGCGATTAAACAGAGTGTCTATGGGGCTGGTTAGAGTGGATGATGTCATAGCTAGGTCCAACAGAGCTTTAAAAAAATGCTCTATAAATTGCTGTCACACCCACAAAATCTACTTGTCATATACAATTTATACATCAAAACGTATGAATTTTTGTCTAGTTTCAGGCAATGTGCTCAGTCATACGGCTTTTACGTTTGGCTGGTTGAGCTTCCAAATGAGTCTTCCATTGACTGTCCTAAATAAAATTATTTTTCGGAAAAAAAAATTGGAAAAAAAAATCATTTTTGAAAAAACAATTTAGTTTATAGTATCAGCTTTTCAAAAAATCTTTAAATATTCCACATCTTTCATACATTAGTGGTGTTGTTAAACTTTTTTAATTAAATTCATATTTATTTTAAAAACATTCCCACTTTTCCAACTATTCTCAATTGTTCTACTTTTTCTTACGGATTTAGGCTATTCATCCAGTTACCTTTAGCAATTCAGGTATTCAGCATTCCCACGCATTTTTTGCAGGAAATGCATTTTCTAGTTATTAATCATTCTGTGCCATTTCATATGCTGTCATTAATGACCCTATTCTGAATTTAATATAATATATTTGACCATAATATACTGATTAGCTGCCTGGTAGTCTTTGTACTGCCTTATATACACATGTTTATTGTCTGGTTCATTCAGCATATGGTACTATTAATTCCATTCTTTATAGTACTACCTGTAGACTAGCTGTATCATGGCACCCCAATACTTTTAGAAATATGATACCATCATTCTTACTTTATTACCATCTAATTATCTGTCCTAATCAGGTCAGAACTAGCTGGTACAATTTAATGAGATTAGTATATTACCATTATTGTTATTGTACTACTAGTATTTTTTATTCAAAATGTATAGATATCTATGACCTTTTGAATGGTCGACTGAAACGATCTAACATCCCCACAGTCCTACCCCGTGGATCTGACTACCCCCGGGATTGCTACATTGTGTGTTCTACCGGCATTAGCGTAGCCTTTAGGCGGCATGTGATTCATCCAACTTTTATTAGACTAGGTGAGCACGTAGCAGTTTTTACTGCTAATATGTATGTAATATCATGCAATACATTTTTATTATTACTGCTTTGTTTGATACTAATGACATATTTTTTATGTCCTGTACAGACCACATGAAACTAGAGATGGGTGCAAGGCCCTGATGAAGCACAACTGTGCGAAACATGTTGGCCATCTGCACAAATTAAGTATCTTGTTTCTGATCTATTCATGGTCTATGTAAACCAATGATTACATTTTAATGTTATTAATAAATTCTTATATTTTTTCAATTAATCTTGTCTAGTATGCTCACCTTATAACAGAATTGGCGTCTCTCAGTAAAATCCCATACTTTGGGAGAGCTGTGTCTCTCTCTACCTTTTCTCTTTTTTACTGCCTTCTGGGATTGCGATACTCCACTATCTGTTTCTGGAAACTATCCAACCTTTCTATACAAACTCCCAAGGTCTGTATTTCCCTATTTGGAAATAAACCCATCCCTTATTTCAAAATCTGGTAGTTCTTTATTAGAATCAAGGCACCCCAAAAAGGGCGCATTTTACATTTGTTAAAGATCCTTCTGTGTTTTTTGCACACTCCAGTTACATACAGGGTGACTATTTGACTCCATGTATTCTTCTTTTCCTTTTTTTTCCAATGGTTCTCTGTTTTTGCTTGGCATTTTCTTTATTTGCAGGGTTGCATGTATTTTTATTATTCAATCTGATTATAACAACTGGGATAATCATGTATAATAATTCTACATTTGCAGCCAAAATCTTTGTGGCTACCTGAATCCATTTCACAACCAGTGTAAATCCCTCCATTAAACTAGCCATTAAAGGCCAGAAATGTACACATGGCTCATATTGTTCCTATATGAGCAGCGTCCCCACTGCTCAGTGCATGCTTTTTATTGAAGTTATAATAGAGTTTTATGGTCCTATTACACGTGCCGTTAAATTATTTAAAAGACGCTGAATTAAAGCTATTCAAACACATTCGTTAAGAGGTGCAGAGATTTACAGGAATGGCTGCAAAGATGTTTTCCCATAATCGGCATCTTTGTGCCAGCTCTTGTTTTAATTAACCCTGCAGGTTTTCATAGTGGGGTTTTTTAAGTAGTTTGCCCCTATCGCATTACTTTATGAAACCTCTATTTATATCTCTCAGATATATTTTGTCATGCAGTGTTTGTTAGTTTTGCACCACAGTCTTGTTTACCAATCACATACACATACCAGATTGAATGGGTAAATCCACCTACAGTAAGGCCTCGTACACACGATAGGTTAACCAGAGGACAACGGTCGATGAAGCTGACTGATGGTCCGTCGCGCCTACACACCATCAGTTAAAAAAACGATCATGTCAGAACGCGGTGACGTAAAACACAACGGCGTGCTGAAAAAAAAAAGTTCAATGCTTCCAAGCATGCGTCGACTTGATTCTGAGCATGCGTGGATTTTTAACCGATGGTTGTGCCTACTAACGATCGGTTTTGACCTATCGGTTAGGAATCCATAGGTTAAATTTAAAGCAAGTTGGCTTTTTTTTAACCGATGGTTAAATAACCTATGGGGCCCACACACGATCGGTTTTGACCGATGAAAGCGGTCCATCAGACCGTTGTCCTCTGGTTAACCTATCGTGTGTACGAGGCCTTAAGCTGATAGGTTGAATCTGCACAATTTATGCACCCAGCTCCCATCACTGCTCTGATTATTACAATGAATGGATAAATAGATTTTTCATTTATTAAGAAGTAAGATGGCTTTGATCGGTCTCATACTATCTGCTTTGCTTACAGAGATAGAATTCTGAGTTATCTTACTTTGTTTATCTCCTAAAAAGCCAGTAATTGATTTAAAACACCAGCATCTATTCAAAGGGAAAAAAAAATGTGTATTGGCTTTCATACTATTACATTTTATCCAGTCCACAATCAACATGAAAGGCCTCATTCCTTTGACCATGTGGGGTAAAGTAAAAGGGTCACTTAACTCCTCTCCCCAGCAGTATGTACCGTATTTATCGGCATATAACACACACAGGCGTATAAAACGCACCTTCTTTTTAAGAGGGAAATTTCAGGAAAAAACGAACATTTTAAATAAAGAACTTTGAAGCAAAATAACGGTCATTGCCCATCAATACAGCCTGATCAATGCCCATCTGCAGCCTCAAAATTACCCATCAATGCAGCTTAATTAATGCCCATCTTTAGCCTCATCATTGGCCATCAATGCAGTTTAAAGCGGAGGTCCACACAAAAATGGAACCTCCACTGTCCGGCTTCACTTGCTGATTCCCTTACCGAAGATGGTGGCGGCAGCATCCGAGAGCCGAGACAGAAGTCGGCTTTGGGTGCTGACATCATGGGCGCGCTGGACAGGTAAGTGTCCTTATTTTAAAAGTCAGCAAATGCAGTATTTGTAGCTGCTGATTTAAAAAAAATTAAAATTGGCAGACCTCCGCTTTGATCAATGCCAATCTGTATCCTCACAATTGCCCATCAATGCAGCTTGATTCATGCCCATCTGCAGCCTCCCCATTGCCATGAATGCAGCTTGATCAATGCCCATCTCAGGGGCGGGATGAGCGCCATCAGATTGCATACAGCAAGAATCTCTTGTTTACTTGCCGGCCTCTTTACTTCAACATGCTGCTTCCTATTACAGAGGCCGCTGAGTAAGCAGGAGATTCTTGCTATATGTAATCTGACGGCGCTCGTCCCGCCCCTCTCCTGGTTCTCTCCGAGGCAGCCCAAATTGCAGTATTGGCATATAACACGCACACACTATTTGCAACCGATTTGTAGGGTGAAAAATTGAGTGTTATACACCAATAAATACAGTATTTTCCTTTCATTACTCCAGCATGACTCTGTTTGTCTGCTGGGACCAGAGAAAGAAAAACCTGCATAGGCTCCAAACCGGCTTATCAAAGCTTACACAGAGCTATGGACTTCTTCCTTGGCCACATGAGACCACACTTGGCCCCATGTGGCCATTCATCAGGTACCCAGCGCTGTCACATGGTCATATATGCCCATTTATGTCATGTATCTCACTTCCAATGGCCAAACAGAGTAGCACAGTAGCAAGGAAAGTATATACTGCTGTCACAGGGATTCTGTTTCAATAATTTTTATTGTTTTTTAGGAAAACAAGTTAAAAAAAAAGAGATAATTTATTGGAGCAGTGAACAATCCTCAACTGCTCCAAGGATGTAACGGGGAAACATACAAATACAACGTTTGGTAGAAACTGATGAGGACCACAGCACACTGGTAAACTCTGCCGTGATGCCCTTTAATGTATGTAAACTTGCGTCTAAGGAAGACATCAACTTATTATATATTACTATTACTATAGCGTTTGAATAACATAAACACAGGAGGGTTACCATCCGGTTAACCCCTCGATGAAACATATATACATACGAAAGATCATGGACTTGGAAGAATAGCATTATTATAACTTAATCATAATGAAATAGTATTGTCGAAGGGATTCTAAGTGAAAATAATACTTGCCCTGACTTAAACCACTTCCTGTCCCACCCACAGTAATTTTATTGCTTGCATATCATGTATCTGTATGCCACTGGCTGATGGGTGCACAGCGCACTGGTATCTGGCCCCTTTGAGCGGCTGGGGGATGACATAATCGCTATGTGGTCACATGATCACAATGTAAATACAATTGTTATGAATGGGTTTTATTCATCTCCTAGATTGTAAGCTCTAATGAGCAGGGTCCTCTGATTCTTTCTGTATTGAATTGTATTGTAATGTCTACCTGAATGTTGTAAAGCGATGTGCAAACTGTTGGCTCTATATAAATCATGTATAATAATAAAAGCTGTGCTTAGTATTATGATAATGTGATTGGCCCACAGCTCTCACATGGTAACTGGGCCAATCACAACCCCCTGTACCATGTGTGTGGACCAATCACAGCACACAAGAGTAATCACAGCTGCCATTCATGACAGCTCAAAGCATTGCTGTTACAGTTATCACTGTAACAGCAATCAAATTGTAAAAAAAAAAATTCTGATCACCCCCCGTAGTATGGTGACACTGAACTGCTCTGATGAAAATATGTAAAAAAAATTGTAAGAAAAAGAAAGAAATGTAAATTTTTTTATAAATAATTATTTTTATTGTTGTAACATACTGTTACCAGTCAGTATCCATAATCACCGCCACACAAGTCAAATAATGTTTCTGTAATGCACTAGTGACAGTATGTAAAAAAAAAACTTGCCATGCCTCTTACTAAATACCTCAGATTGTCTACTTTCCAAAAAGGGATCATTTGTACTGTCCTGGCATGTTAAGGGCCTTACGAAATGAGACGCTATCACTTTCACACAAACCAATTACAGTAATAAAAATGTATGGGGTTTTTGTTTTTAATGAAGACATGTAGCAGAATACATTTTGGCCTAAATTTAAAAAGAAATTTGATTTTGTTGAATGTTTTATAACATAAAATACAACTTTTTTATTTTTTTCGATCTATTTTTGTTTATATAGCAAAAAAACTGTGGTGACCAAATACCGCCAAAAGAGATCTCTTTGTGTGAAAAAAATTATATAAATTAAAAGTACAGTTTGGGAATATTAATATATATTACATTTTATTAATATAGTTTGCTGTAATTTTTGATATGGGGTTTTCAGATTCCATGAACTAACACTACTTTTTTATCAATCCATGCTCTCGAAAAAAGTTTCCTCATCCAAGCCATATGACCTTTACTTTACTTTCCAAAGGCATAAGATATACAAGTCTTAACATTTTTATTTTAGGTATCCAATTATAGAAGGAAGTTGAAATTTTCTAAAGTTCAAAATTTTGTGACAATATATTAAACAAAAGGGGTTTTCAGTGAAAAATGCTAAATATATTTATATTTCTTAACTTGATAAATGGAGATGCTTTAAGATAACTTCAGATTTGTTAGCTATAGCAAAATACCAGTATGGTTTACTGTAATCTAATGTAGAGTATGCATTTTTTTTCTTTGCTGCAGAAGATTTAAATGACCTGACAATTTCTCATATTTGTAAAGAGCTGTGCAACCTGTTGGCGCTATATAAATCCTGAACAATAGTCATCTCTTAGTGACTCTAGTGGTGAGAGCTATTTGCTTGGGTTCTTGGGTCCAATCACCTTCTGTGGACTTTATGAGGACTTTTATAACACAAAACAAGCAGAATATAAATTTCCATCAATGTATTCAAACACAGTTCTTAAAATGAATATTTAGTGTAAAAAAAAGTGAATATCCTCAGAATTCAAAATTCTGTGAATCAATTAAATGTATAGTCACAGTGAATAAAATCTATGTTAAACCAAACTTTAGTGTATTAGAACAATCTCCTTTGTGAATAAGGTAGAACCCTTCGCCTGTGAAACCATACTTACCACTCCAGTGCACTAATGGATGTGCTCACTTTCAATGATGAACCTCACCACTGCAATAGGAGGTCTAATATCGTTTTAGGAGGCAAGCTCAACAGATGTGCATTCCCAATAAGCCTCTTTCTCCAGGGGCTCATAAAGCAATGTGAAGACACAAAAGAAACATAGTGTAAAACAGTCAAACATTTATTAAAAATAAAATAAAATCAATTTCACTTAAATAACAGGTCTCAATTTGCAGTTGTTACTGGCCTGAGAGTTCTTAGTATCATCATAGGCCCATCCAGCTTGGTGACGTCAGTAAGCCCCTCCAAATGTTATCAAAGATAGTAGGTGTAATGGACGCATCACTCTTTAAACCACAAGCGTCTAGTAATCACCACGGAAACTTGTAGACAAACATCCTGGCTTTTTTAGAAATGAATTTAACAGAAACCAGCATAGGATAGTTTGAAAATTAACACACTTGTGCATCGCTAAACTTTATTGGAAACAAATATTTATATACTAATAGCACGTTACCTAAATTAAATATGAGGGATACCTAAAAAATACTTAAATTAAAAATGATATATAAAATAAATACACTACTGTGCAAAAGTACTTCTGTACTGTGCGTGAAAAAACATTGTAAATTGAAAATGCTTTCAGAGACAGAAGTGTTAACGGTTTACTTTTATCAATTAACAAAATGGAAAGAAAATAAACAGAAGAGAAATACAAATCAAATTAATATTTGGTGTGAACACTCTTTGCCTTCAAAACAGCATAAATTCTTTTAGGTACACTTGCACACAGTTTTTGAAAGAACTTGACAGGTAGGTTGTTCCATACATCTTGGATAACTATTCACAGATCTTTTGGGGATGCTGCTGCAAATCCTTCTGTCTCTTCATGTAATCTCACACAGACTCAATGTTGAGAACAGGGCTCTGTGGGGGGAAAAGCATCACTTCATATTCAGATACATTGGTGTATCTTTCCGTGGGGCGTAACGTATCTCAGATACGTTACACCACCGCAAATTAGGGCGCAAGTTCCGTATTCAGAAAGAACTTGCGCCCTTAGTTACGGCGGCGTAACGTCTGTGGTCCGGCGTAAGCCAGCCTAATTCAAATGTGGATAATGTGGGCGTGTTTTATTTAAATTCACTGTGACCCCACGTATTTGACGTATTTTACGAACGGCACACGCCCTGTTCGTGAAAAAATCTCAATGCGCATGCTCGAAAATACGCCGCAAATCGTCAATGCTTTAGACGTGAACGTAACTTACGTACAGCCCTATTTGCGAACGACTTGCGCAAACGACGTAAAATTTTCAAAATTCGACGCGGGAACGACGTCTATACTTAACATAGGAAAACCGTCATATAGCAGGGGTAACTTTACGCCGGAAAAAAGCCTAACGTAAACAACGTAACAAAATGCGCCGGGCGGACGTACGTTTCTGAATCGGCGTAACTACCTAATTTGCATATTCCTCGCGGAAATATACGAAAGCGCCACCTAGCGGCCAGCGTAAATATGCAGCCTAAGATACGACGGTGTAAGACACTTACGCCGGTCGGATCTCAGGGAAATTCTGGCGTATCTAGCTTTCTGAATACAGAAAGAAGATACGCCGGCACTTCGTAGCACTTACGCGGCGTATCAATAGATACGCCGGCGTAAAGGCTATCTGAATCCGGCCCATTGGCTGTATGTTTGGGTTTTTTGCCTTGCTGCACAAAAAAATTGGGGACAATCACATGGCTCTGTAATGGTATGGCATAATGGATAAGTATCTGCCTGTATTTCTCAGCATTGAGGACACCATTTATTTTGACCAAATCTACAACACTATTTGCTGAAATGCAGCCTCAAACTTACAAGGAACCTCCATCATGACTCACTGTTGCCTGCAGACACTCATTATTGTACCGCTCTCCAGCCCTTCGGCGAACAAACTGCCTTCTGGTACAGTTAAATATTTAAAATTTTCGCTCATCAGTCCAGAGCACCCGCTGCAATTTTTCTGCACCCCAGTTCCTATGTTTTTATGCCTAGTTGAGTCGCTTAGCTTTGTTTCCACGTTGGATGTATGGCTTTTTGGCTGCAAATCTTCCATTTAGACCACGTCTGGCTACACTTCTCTGGACAGAAGAAGGTGCACCTGGGTTCCACTGATTTCTGCCAGTTCTGTGCTGATGCCATTGCTGGTCATCTTCCGATGTTGAAGGGACGCAAGCATGATGTGTCTTTTATCCACTGCATTAAGTTTCCTTGGCCAACCTATGCATCTATGGTCCTCAGCATTGCCAATTTATTTGTACTTTTTTTAAAGGAACTTGAACAGCACATCATGAAACCTCAGACTGCTTTGAAATCTTTGCCTGGGAGAGGGATGAAGTAAACCTACCTTGTGTCTTGCTGGTGTACTCAGTCTTACCGGGGTGTATTGCAGGAAACCTCCACAACCTCACCTTAGAAGCAGAATTTTGCTGTTCCTTACTCAGTTTTAAACCTTCACAGATCTTTCTTTTTTTTTTTTTTTCTCCACATCATACTCAACCCGGTAGCAGAACAGCGAGACATGCTCATGGTAACTCCGCCCTTCACGTCTCCTCTGTGGTCTCGCATCACTTGTGTTTTATCAATTTATTTGCTTTTTTTTTTTTTTCACCTTTAAATAATAGTGTTTTTTTTCCAGTTCATATTCCTTTCTTTCAACTATTTGCCAAAGTAAATCACTTTTAGATGAACAATTTTCATCATGACCCTCTTTACATAGAGAAAAGATCCCGCCCCTGGATTACTACTCTTTCGTGTTTTGTTCCCCCCACCTCCCTTCGGTTCTGTCTGTCATTGTTTAGGTTTGAATTCTTTTTTTATATCTAAATCTCACCTGTCTATTTCTATCATTGCCTGTGTGAATTTTTCTGATGTTTTAAAAGCTTTCCATTTCTCCCAGACTGTTCTGCTTTTGGTCTCACCACCCATTTCTCCACGTCCCAGATATTCTATTTCTGATATATAATCAACTCGGTGTATCCATTCTTTTATGGAAGGCCTCTGTGGATGTAACCAGTTTTTGGGGATTAAACCCTTTGCTGCATTCAGCAGCACCGGAACCAAAGTCGATCCATACTGTTTTTTTGACCTATCTGTTCCGTGGAACAAACAGGTCAAAGGGTTTTGTGGGATCTTTTCACCTGTAATTTCTTCTATATATTCTAGGACCTCTGTCCTGTCCACAGCTCTTTCTGTTTCAGTTAATGACTGTGTTTCAGCCTACATATGAAATTGATGATCCTGTTTGGTATAATTGGTTAATCATACACCTGACTCTAATCCTACAAAATCCCTGACTTTGTGCAATTGTAAGAATTGATGCAGTTTTTGAAACCAAAGGGTAGTCATTCCAAATATTGATTTGATTTAGATTGTTCTTCTGTTCGCTCACTTTGAATTTTGTGAATTGATAAAAATAAACAATATATATATATATATATATATATATATATATATATATATATATATATATATATATATATATATTTATAGATAAAGCATTCTTACATCTGTCTAACTTTTGCATAGTATATGCAAATACTTAAATACATATATTAAAAAATTCTACAAAAGAAACAAAATGGGTAATAGGGCAACTAGTATTTTCCAAAGAGGTGGTCGGCAATGGCATCCTGGTATCCTACTTCCTCAATATAGGTTTCCTTTACATTAGTGAATATTTTCAGAAAGCTTTGTATACTACATTTAGATGAATGATTTCATAAAGCATATTTTATTCACTCCTAGATACAAATAATGCAGGAATCAACTGAAAAAATAAAAATAAAGAAAGATGAATAAAAATACATTATCTTTATAAAAGGTAACAAAATACACATATCCATTAGCAAAGTGAAGAAATGCAACTGGTAATGTATTTTCAGTAAAGGGTTTATTATTATTCTTTTTCTCTGCTCAGTATTTTGGATTTAGGAGTGTAAAAATATGACTTTGCTGCATTCTTAATACCAAGAGAGGTGATTTATTCCATGCTGTACATCAGCATTGCTAAACAAACATAAGCTATAAATTAAATAAAATCACACTTCCCCGGTGCAGTCAGTATTCAGCGTAATAACTATAACACAATATGAATTTGGCAGAAAACACTGAGGGTAGTTAATTATAATAGTGTAATTAGCATAACAATAAAATACACAGATGTTCAGCTAGTCGGATCATCTGTAAAGAGAATATATATGTTATTCTGACAATATTCTCTTTATGATCCCACTAGAACATGACTGTCCAATCAAACTTGCAAAGTCTACTGATGTGGGTAGAGTTTTAGTATTCATCATTGACATGTAAATAAAAAATTAAAAGGCAAAAAGGCATTCAAAAAAGGAACTGAATTTTACACAAGAAAAACATGGGGATCGTTTATGGTGAAAATTATATCTACATGTGTTTTTTTTGCCATAATCAGTGAAAGAATTCACATAAACCTGTGCTGCCTTGTACATAGGTGCCACATAGCTAGGTTTTGTATGGTTACCACACTGTTAACCACATTTAGTTAGTCATCTTTGAGAATAGATGTTTTACTAAGATGGAGCTGAAAGCTAAACGTATTCATATATGGAAATTTCAATGCCCAGAATGAACCCATGTGAGCTACAAAACATGTAAGTGTAAACTACAGTGTATATAAACCCTATTATAAAAAAAAATTGAAATGGTAGACCATCCGCACCTCCATAAGTGCATATGATATCTATTATTTTGTGATAAGTGCATTTTTTTTTCACCTAGTGATACTGTCAATATTGACCTTCTATTTTACGTTCTGTCGTAAGGTGACCCTAGCGTTTCTGTTATTTTATGGAAACTGATGTAGGTGGACAACACAGTGCTCCATCTTCAACATGCTGCCATAAGAGATTTAAGCTTATCTGACTATTGGGTGTGTAGCCATGTGCCAACCACTGCTTCTGGGGGCTTCCCTGGACAGGAGTTTTTAAATTACTTACAAATGTCTGATTGAAGTTGTATCAAGTGTTAATAACCAGCAGTTTCAAACCTTTTCAAACTTCTGGGCAACCCCTGCTTGAGTATACAGCTTTGTACAATGTACCATGGGCAAAGCAGAATTCACCAACCCCTTCCAAAAAGTTAAGGAAGGAGCTGCAGATTTTTTCTATGCATTCATGCATAGAATAACAATATAACCAGCATTGTTCTACAGTATGTACCATGGTAGAAGCCACCCTTTCCACCAGTCCAAGCAAGCAAACAGAGATAGACAGTTGGATCGAGAGAGCCGTAACATCCATGGTTGTTTGGATAACCCCCATCCAAAACAGTAGGATCAATGGCAATGCCAAATTTTGAGAAAAAAAATCTGCCAGGGAGAAAGTGCAAACCCAGCACTCCGCCAAAAGAGGCTGGTAAAAATTAACTAACTTGCCAGGCATAAAATAAATTCTATGAAGAAATGTATAGTGAATCAGCAGACCCCAGCAGAAACCAAATATGTAAATGGCTAATCCCACATGTCATCCCAATCTTTCCCCTGGAGATCTGGCACATCAGCCACCCAATTTACCCTACAATGCTTTAAAGAAGATTACTGGGAACAGCTCCTTATAAAACTCAGACTAGGGTTTCACCAAAAAGTCTGCACAAAGTAACAGTTCAAGTTGTGAAGTCTGAGGCCCAGATTCTCATAGGACTTACGACGGCGCAGCGCCATGTACGCCGTCGTAAGTCCTAATCTGAGCCGTCGTATCTATGCGACTGATTCTTATGCCGCGTACACACCATCACTTTATGTGATAAAAAAAAATGACGTTTTTAAAAACGTCACTTTATTTGACTGTGTGTGGGGGAAAACGTCGTTTTATGTCTTGTAAAAAACGACCAAAAAAAATTGAAGCATGCTTCAATTTTATGTGTCGTTTTTCAAAAGTGCACTTTTTACTTCACAGAAATTGACCGTGTGTAGCAAAAAACGTTGTTTTCTAAGACGTTTTTTCATCCACGCATGCCCAGAAGCTACTTATGAAGTAAGCTTCAATGGTAAAACGTGGTGGAACGTAACCTCACTTTGCAAGAACATTGTGAGAAAAACAATGGTGTGTAGGCAACTTCGTCTTTGAAAATTGAAGTTTCAAAAACGTCATTTTTTACTTCACAGAAAGTGTCGTTTTTTTCATCACATAAAGTGATGGTGTGTATGCGGCATTAGAATTAATTACGCATAGATATCCATTAGATCCGACAGGCGTAAGTCTCTTACGCCGTCGGATCTAAACTACAATTTTTTTTTTGACCGCTAGGTGGCGCTTCCATCGGATTCCCCGTTGAGTATGCAAATTAGCTAGATACGCAAATTCCTGAACGTACGCGCGGCCGAAGCAGTAAAGTTACGACGTTTACGTTAGGATTTTCCCAGCGTAAAGTTGCCCCTGCTATATGAGGCTCAGCCAATGTTAAGTATGGCCGTCGTTCCCGTGTCAAAATTTTAAAAAGTTACGTCGTTTGTGTAAGTCGTCCGTGAATGGGGCTGGATGTCATTTACGTTCACGTCGAAACCAATGACGTCCTTGCGACTTCATTTGGAGCAATGCACACTGGGATATTTTACGGACGGCGCATGCGCAGTTCGTTCGGCGCGGGGACGCGCTTCATTTAAATGATACACGCCCCCTACCCGCCGAATTTTAATTCTGCCGGGTGATTTACGCTTCCCCGCCGCAACTTTACAGGTAAGTGCTTTGTGAATAAAGCACTTGCCTGAAAAACTAGCGGCGGCGTGACATAAATTGGATACGTTACGCTGCCGCAGAGATACGCCCAGTGTACAAGAATCTGGGCCTGAGTCTCTAAAAAGTGAGAGCCAAACTGTGATGCAAAGGGATGGAATCGTTGTAAATACCAAAAGAAATGGCAGCAACGAAGGGCAAACTTCGCTTTCAATTCATCAAATGTCAAAAGTTTACCCACATGCATATTATCTCTAGGCACTTTTATCTCTTTAGTGGCCCAAAGGGCAACCAACAAAATGAGAAAAACAAAGGTTAAGCTACAGTGAAGATTATTGAGATACTCTGGCCTCTGTTGGAGGTAAGATTTTTTTGAATCTGCCCCAAGCCTTATTGATAGTTTTCATAGAGCCTGTAATAGCATAAAGCACTCGTGGACCCCTGTAAACCAAAATGTGAGACTTTAATAAGACCCCAAGTTAGCAGCCTCCAACACCATGGCGGCATCCTCAATATTCTCTTAACAACTACCAAGGAGAAAATACTATTTGACTGGTCAAATAGTAATGCCCTAAACCCTATTTAAGGGTAACACAATGGCCAAAGAAAGGAACTAAATATCCCATTAATCTTCTAATAATAGGAATGTGGTACCCACACTGGGGCATGTCTCAAAAATATAAGGAAAACTAGCAACATTTTCATTTTCAAAAGATTGACTTTACCGATTAGGGACATAGGTAAGTGTTTCCAGGCAACAATTTTCCATTTCAGAGTATTAACCAGTATTAACCAGGGGGAAAAGATTCCAGGCCATATAGTCTGAAGGCTTTGAATTGTGTTTGCCTTTGAATTTTGTGTTTTTTTTGTTGGTAAAATCTTTTAATTAAATGAATATAGATAAGTATAAAAAAACTAAAAACACAAAAGTACAAAAAGTACCAAAAGGTACATATAATTTAAAAGTACCAAGTGCTGCTATAGTAATGTAACCTTAAAAAAGAAACTACCAGCACCACCCCACCCCCCACAGAAACACACACAGCCCCCCCCCCCTGTCAATGCTGTATAATCACTACCCAGATTTTTAGAAATGGCTCATCCTAGCAGAGAAGGACTTTGACCAAGTAGACTTCAGGGAACAGATTATGAACCATATTGGTCTGGGGGATAACATGATGATATAGATGGACTCTGTATTTTCCTATCCCTCAGGAACCAAGTATTTCACCCAGGACTAGATGAGCTTTATTTTGACACTTGGACTACTCCAACATCAAAAGAGCTTTACATTTTTATGCCCATAACTCTGTTGAAAGAACAACAGCATATAATGTAAAGTAGCTTTTTGTACTGTGAACTATATATAAATAAGCATTATACCTGTCTATACCAGCAGGTGGCACTGTAGTCTGTATCTATGGTAATGTAATCAGAGGAAGTGTTATCTCTCTCAGTGTATGTAGTTGTATTCTCCTTGTTCCTGTTTCATGTTTCTCATGCTGTAAGACATGCATTGCTAGTCCTCCATAAAAGCAAAGCTATTGCGGCAAACAAGAAGCTTCCAGTGCATGATTTCAATACTCTGCATAACAGGTTATTGGCTCGGGCATCCAGGCACTGGAGAGGATATTGCAAGTCTGTGAGTACTGTATACAAGCTGCTGAAAGATGGCAAGCAGTTCAGATGTAAAGGTTGCAATAGCAAAGCTGAACAATGCCAATCAGAGCAGATTGAAAAAAGGTAAGTACACTGATTTTTATATTTATATATATATATATACAAGTTAGGCAGTATACGACTACAGGGGTGGGAGGGAAACATTTTAAGAATAGTTATAGTTAGGCCTCTTCCACTTTAAGCATGTCTGGAATTTCCCAGTGTTTTGTGACAGTGTGCAGCCTACATAGGTGAAATGTCTTGTCTACAGAAGAAGTACTAATGATATCACTGTTATTATAAATATACGGATAGAGATACTTATTTACACAGACACAGAACAGATAAAATATGTTTTCCAACTTGTGCATGTACTACAGGACTAATTGTAGATTGGGTTGCACCTCCCAGTGACCCATAAATGCCTTTGACCTTCATTTTAATGTCCTCAAAGATCCTCTCACTCCTCCCTAACTCTGTTCCTGGTCTCCATCAATCATCTATCCACAAATCTGTCTCCCCCTGCTCTATCATTATACATAACACTAAGCTTGGCTCTAATATCTTCAGCATTGCCTGTGTGCTGAAGACCCCACAGACTTGCTAGTGCTACAGAATTTAACTAAAAGGAATTACTGTCAGACAGGTTTTTTTTTTTTTGTGGGGGGGGGAGGGGGGGGTCTACACGCATTAATTATTGAAAGATGTAATCCACATATGTAAGGAACTCCTAAACCATAATGAAACCATAATGATTCATTGTAATTTAGTTTAGTATTAATACGACTGTAAATATCCAGCAATTGTAATTTTAATGAAGGATGAAGAAAATCTGTATATATTACTAGAATAAAGCATGTCAGACCCTAATATCTTGACATAAATGCAGTCTGGTGGAAATTGATCTATTTGTGAGGGCATTACTGATTGCATTCTGAAACCTTTCATCTCACAAGGTACATGTACATATATATACATAGACAGTGTATATGTAGAAATATCTCTAAATTATGTCTATATTCTATCCACCTTGAATGACATTCAGACAAATGGTTTCTGTCTTCTGTCCACACCGTGACAAAAGGAAGATGACACAGTGATTGATTCAATTGTCTAGAGGGAATGGGGTTGTTTGCTGACATTCAGCCTGCAGACTAACAGGTACACACACTAGACTAGTGAGGTGAAACCATATTTACACTTTGCTGGACATTGCCTTGCCAAGGTATAACTAAAATTCATTTTATCTACCATCCAAAATTGTATTTAGATAAGGCTATTTAAAGCTGCACTCCAAAATGATCTTCTATATTGCACAGCTGTACAGGCTCCCCCCGGTACTAAAATTGCTTACTTATTAAATTGCACACTATGAGCTTCTCACAGTGTGCACTAGGACTCATACACATGGGCTCTCAGCCCTATGCATTGTGCAGAGCCATTTTTTTTTTTTTACTACTGAATACCCTGTGAATCTAGGTCCATACACCCATTGCTGCATACCCGTCACACACAGCTGTGAGTCTGTACAGCCAAAGCGTACCCATTCACTTTTAATATGGACTGCTTGCACGCAACTTCAGAGGTAGTAAAAATACAATTATTGTTTACCTGTAAAACTCTTTTCTTCGAGTACATTGTGGGACAAAGAGCATAAAGTCATGCTGTCACCTTCAGGACAGTGCCAAAAAACAAGACAGAGAAAGCCCCCTCCCAGGTATAATCCCTCCTGTGATGTACTTTTAGGAAAAGGATTTTACAGGTAAACCAAAAAGCCAATTTTCTTTAACATACATTACGGAACGTGTGGGCCAGCCAGCGACTATAAAAAAAAGAAAGGAAGATGGGACCTTATGAAAAAAGGCCAAAATGATCCAAAAGATCCAAGGATTGCCTGCTGACATATTCACAATGTCAGAGTACCTGGTTCTCCTGGGCTAAGACCAGGGTTGGAAACACCAGAATTCCTTTGACTATAAGGATGCTTCCACTCTGCTGTGCTGCGGTTTGGCAGCATTGTGGGGGTACCCACGGCTTTTGTGCAGTTAATCTGCAGTTGCCTATAGACTTTCTCTTAGGCTGTGTGCTTTTGATGCATTTTCTGAAAGCACAACAAAAGTCCTGCATTCTTTATCTTTGGTGTACTTTCAGAAAATGTGCCAAAACACGCAACCTAATAGAAAGTCTGTGGGAAAACACAGGTTATCCCCACAAAAGATAGAGCATGGCAGTGTGAAATCGGGCCAAATCTTGCAAAGCAAATGAGGCAAGGCTAGTGAGCCTACTGTGCCTAAGTCAGTAAGACAGAGAAAGCAAAGAAAGAAGTTATCCTCACTCCTCAAGGAACACTTGCAGAACCTCACCTTCCCACCACTGATTTGGTGAAGGGCAACCCTAACTCACCCCTGGCATATATGGCTGGGCCATTCCAATAAAAGTTGGCCTATGACAACCTTCCTTCCTATGTTATTTGGTGGAAAGTTCCTCTGTCGGCTTCTTGTGAAAATGTAATTGTTGTTTTCCTGTGTACAATAACCTGTTTCCTTCCGCATGTATTTGAAATCATGTACCAGGTCAAGAACTGTAACTTTCCTTTGGGTGGTCCAAAGGTTCCTTGGTGTGGGGGATTGTGTAGCAGGTGCCCTGCATATCCCGTGGCCTGGCCAAGTTGGCAGAAGTTCTTCTGTGAGGGAGAAAAGATCCTGTCAGTGTCTGAGGGGGATTTTTCCCCCATACCTTTCTTTTCTCTTCACTGACACACACAGACATACAGAGCTGCTCACTTGGCACCCTCCCCTGTGTCCCTATTGGGAGGGGGAGGAGAGACAATGACAGGATCAATTGCAGGAGCAAATCAGAAGGACTTTAACAAGCTGCAGCTGCAAAGTAGTCTGGGATACGTAATCCCCAACTAAAACTGCTCCATAGGTTTCTACAAGAGCCAGCCTGCTCTGGGGCAAAGGAACTAGAGACTCCATCTTGCTGCACTGAGGACATTTTCAGACAACACAAGGCAAGAGAAGAGATTGTGATTAGGTTAGAGGTGCTGCCTCCCAGGTCAGTCCACCACATTGTTTCAGGCATCCACAGCCAGTCAGGGACATCCAGCCTGTGAGAGGGGGATCCCAGGTGCATATCCCGATACACCTGCATTGACGCTGTGAGGCATTCCGGTGTGAGTGGACCAGTCGGGTCACTAGAAGAGCCTGCCTGTTCCAGGACTTTCGTTTGGGCCTTGACCACAGGATTGGATGAAAGGGCATTTGCTTATTTGCAGGAAACAAGGACACTGTATACAGACATCCTCACTGTTAGTCACCTTGCTGACCTTTGTAGTGCCACAGGACATCAGACCATCCAGATACAGAGACACTGTATATAGACACCATTGCCCTTATTCACCTTCCTAAAGAAGATCCTGCATTCTTTGTTTGGTAATCCGTGCCAGTTGTATTGATTTGCTCTTCCATTCAGGAGTTTATATGCACCAACAAAAGTGGCTAGCTGAAGACACAAGGCCTCATCCTTCTCCAAATGACTGAAGTTACTGGTGCCATACAGCATGCACACACATGTTCAGGGCTCTGTATATGAGTGAGTGAGTGAGTGAGTGAGTGAGTGAGTGAGTGAGAAACTTATACAGCGCAACACATGCGAACTGAATTGCCTCTGGGCACTTGGTATCCATTCCCTGGGCCCTCAGAAGAGATGGGTCTTGATCTTCTCCTGAAGGCCAGGTGGTTTACCTCCAATCGGATGGTGGTTGGTAGAGCGTTCCATAGTCTGGGTCCTTGGAGTAGATTTTGATTGGTGGATCGCAGAATGCGATTGGTGTTGTGAGCTTTTAGTTTCTCGCATAGATATTGGGGGGCATTTCCCAGAATACACTTATGCGTTAGACAGTGCTTTGAAAGTGATTCTGTCTTTTACGGGCAACCAATGAAGGGATCTCAACGAAGGTGAGATTGATTCCCATGTTTTTTTCCCAGTCACAAGTCGAGCGGCCGTATTTTGAACGACTTGCAGACGAGTGATTTGGTATTTTTGGAGTCCAAGATAGAGGGCATTTGCCTAGTCAAGTCTGGAGTTGATAAGTGTCCCCACCACAACTGCTATGTCTTTTTTGGGATAAAGGGAGTAAGTCTACGTAGAAGGCACAGCAGATGGTGCGATCCACTCACTACTGACCCTATTTGTGCATCCATTGTCATGTAGGTGTCGAAGATGACTCCTAGACTTTTGACTTGTGCTGGGGGTGATGGATTGACCCAGAATGGGCGGGGGCATCCATGTTGTTGCGGGATGAATCTTCCGATTGGCCTGAAACAGGAGAAGTTCTGTTTTTGAGCCACTGAGTTTAAGGTAACTCTTTGTCATCCACTTTTCTATCAAAGAAAGGCATTTCTCTAGTCCGAGATAATGATCCTTTTTGTTGCAGATGCGAAAATATAGTTGTGTATCATCTGCATAAGAGTGGTAAAGTAACTTCTGGTTGCTGATGATTTCAAAATACAGGCAGAGATAGATATTGAAAAGAACAGGCTAGATTGTGCTAGATTGTTTGCCTTGAGGGTTAATTTATTGAAAGTTGATCTGGGTACAGTGTTTGTAGTTGGGCCTGCATTGTCAGGAGACAGAAGAGAGAGGTCTGACATAATGAGTACCCCCCAGTACTAATGGGACTTTAAAGGCAAACAATTGAACACAAAATTATAAAAGTAACACATTTTATTGTACAAAAACAGGTAAAAATGGTGTGTAACATCACCAATGAGGAATAAAGATACAGATATATATATAGTGTATGTGGCTATGGTCGATTCCGTGCAGTGATCCTAGGGGCCCACTGCGTTTCGGGACAGACTGCATCCCTTCAACAGGGACACTGTTACTTAAGGATCACAATATTTGAAATAAGAACAGCATATTGGTCATGGCATGTGGCAGGAAATTGCAAAACAATTAACTGTTTGTAGTAGAATGAGAACAGCAGGTACAATGGGAGTTTCATACTGGAGAAGACAGTCAGCAAGATATTCCATTGTGTGGCCAGCAACAACATCCGCGCAGTGAGAGGACACCCTGTGTCCCAGACGGGACAGATACAGGGTGGGTAGTGGTCCCCCATTGTTCCACACAAGTGCCCCTAAATTGGCAACCGTGGATGGAGATGTGCTGATGGTAACACCCGGATAGGTTCACCACGCTGAGAACACTTCAAAAAAGGGACAAAAAAGAAGACCTAAGTAAACCCACTGTTGTAATTATAGATGTGGTGTAATAACAAAACCCAATGCCACAAGGGGCAGTGATGTCAGAACGGGGAACACCTAAGGGCAGTCCAGAGATCCAAACATCCGCTGGAGTGGGCCGAGTATTCCCCTAATAGCAGGGTGGTCTAATCCTCATACCTTGCGGGTGATAGAAGTCCACATCTGTGTCACAGGACGGCAGAGGTGCTCCATCCATTCAGGTGCTCAGCCTTATATGGAAGCCATTGAGTAGCGTGTGACATCATTATGACACACGTGGTGCTCGTGTCAGCGCGTATGGGCCGTACAGGATCCAATGCGCATGCGTTAAGCTGATGGGGCAGTCCTCAAGGCTATCCACGTCATACAGTACACGAACCGGCACCTGGCGACGGCACAGGCCCACCACAGTGCACAGAGAAACCTCGGGCCTCAGCTGCACGGCCCCCTCATTATGAACATGGGAAGCGTGTCCTGCAGAGGTGGCCCACCGACGCAGTGGAAGCACCATCTGGCGGAAGCAGACCCTGACTGCCCAACTGGGAATCGGGCACCGCAGGATTCTGCCTGGGCCACAATAAGGCCGCCCACAGAAGCGGGAGGCCCCCATGCAATGGGCAGAATCAAGGGGGTCCATATATGGATGGTAACATCCCATGCAGGGCCACTGCAACTGGACACAAGGAGGTCCCCCACTTGGTTGTTGGCACTTTTAAATGCCGTCTTCAGATAGGTATGGGAGTATCCTCTCATGAGGAGTCTCTTTCACAGCTCCCCTGCCTCCTGAAGGAAGGATTCCTGACTAGAGCAGTTACGTTTTAATTCTTAGATATTGACTATATAGATTGGACCGTATGAGGGGCTGTGGATGTGAACTTGTGGCGTGTAAGTTCGTATTGTGATACAGTCCACTAGAAAGACAGTTCTATTTTTTGTTATTGAAACATACAATAATGTGATGTTTGTTTTACTAAATGTCATAGTGAACTTTAAGTTGAAAAGCTTTTAGAGAGATGCATTGCTTCAGATCTGCCTCTGAACCCTTCCATAATATAAAAAATATCATCAATACAACAGAACCACGCCGTTATCTGACTCCTAAGGGGTGTGGCTAATTAATCGGCTAGAAAAGACTGCGCCCATTCTACCAGGTACAGGTTGACATACGACGGGGCACAGAATGTCTCCATTGCCACCCCCTGCACCTGGAGGAAGTGGGAGCCATCAAAGGATAAAGCGTTATGAACGAATTCCAATGCCATTAAAATGATTTACGGTAATTCCGTTTTTGATTGTCCTTATGTGTCTGTCTGTGATATAACATGTCTAATGGCTGACAATCCCAACTGATGAGGCATTGAGCTATAGAGTGCTTCTACGTCAACTGCAACTAGCAGCACCTGTTGTGATATGTGTATACCATCCAGATTCTGTAGGAGATGGATAGTATCTCTGACCCCTGCAGGATGCTCTCCCCATGTTCACCATGGGGGGCACAGTGGCAGTTGAGGACCGAGGTTTTCCTGTGCACTGTGGTGCAGCTGTGCCGTTGCCAAGAGACGGTTTGTGTGCTGTATGACGTGGACAGCCTAGAGGACTGTCCCGTCAGCTCGACGCATACGAGTTGGATCCTGTTCGACCGATACGTGCTAACTCGAGTGTCATGTGTAACATAATGATTCATTTTTGTGGTTGTGGATGACCCAAATAAGATGTATAGCACCAAATCCCCAATATTGTAAAAGACAAGGAAGGAAGAAATGGGATTTTTGGGTGCACAAATGCAATATATCAAGTAAATTATATTAAAATATCTTTATTTTGAACAACAAAATAAAAACAATACTAAAAGTGGATAATTTGAGAGTGGTAGTACAAGAATACAATTAATTGGACAGTCAGATAAAGTGTGTTTTCGACATGTTTCGCCCTCAATTCTGGCTTCTTCAAAGGGAAAACTGTCCAATTAGGTGGTACAAACCTTCTAAAAAATACAAAAAACAAATATACATGTGTCACAATACTTATAATCAAAATACATAAAGTGCGGAAATATATCATCAATCAAATGTTATGCATGTGCCACTCCCACCCCCAAAAGTGCACTATAGACAATCAAAACAATCGCACCCCGGGGCGGTGATGACAGGCCCGACAGTCAAGCTGCACCAAATGATCACAGGGGGCACAAGATGACCATCTATATAGCAGTATCTATAAGTTAGGGAAAAGGGAATATGAGTAAACCCAACATGGGAGAATGGCATACACCACAGAGCACTTTGAGAAAAAAGATTGTATAAACTTTCATAGGCTAGATCTACTGGTAGGCTACCAGTAGATCTAGCCTACGTAAGTTTATACAATCTTTTTACAAACTTCCATATAAGAATGAGCACCTAAATGTACGGAACGCCGCTGCCGTCCTGTGGCACAATTGTGGACTTCTATAACCCGCAAGGTATGAGGATTAGACCACCCTGCTGTTAGGGGAATACTCAGCCCACTCCAGCAGATGTTTGGATCTCTAAACTGCCCCTAGGTGTTCCCCATTCTGACATCACTGCCCCTTGTGGCATTGGGGGGGTTGTTATTACACCTCATCTATAATTACAACAGTGGGTTTATTTAGGTCTTCTTTTTTGTCCTCTTTTGCAGTGTTCTCAGCATGGTGCACCTATCTGGATGCTACCATCAGCACATCTCCATCCATGGTTGCCAATTTAGGGACACTTGTGTAGAACAGTGGGGGCCCATTATCCACCCTGTAACTGCCCAGTCTGTGGCATAGGGTGTCCTCTCACTGCACGGCTGCTGTTGCTGGCCACACGGCGGAATCTCTTGCTGACTGTCTTCTCCAGTATGTAACTCCCATTGTACCTGCTGTTCTCATTCCACTACAAACAGTTAAATGATTTGCAATTTCCTTGCCACATAAAATGACCAATATGCTGTTCTCTTTTAGAATATTGTGATCCTTATGTAACAGTACCCTGATGAAGGGAGGCAGTCTGTCCCGAAACGCATTAGTACCCTAGGACCACTGCACAGAATCGACCACAGCCTCATACATGCAGTATATATATGTTCTTTATTCCTCATTGGTGATGTTACACGCCGTTTTTATCTGGTACAGTTTCCATGTTATTTTTTTATTAATCTCTTGAACCATTCCACCAGTGTTTTCTCTAACCTTGTGCTGCCTGTGTAATTATCACACCCATTGGAATGTAGGAAGTCACTGATACCAAAGCACAGGGCATAACGGCACAATCCAAGTTTTAGAGCCCATTCATAACATTTCCATTGGGCTGCGTTGGGCAGTCTCAACACATAATGAAAACAATTTGCCTTGTGTCATATGAGTTCAGTTCTCACCACTGTGTACACCTCACCAAAACCCGTTTTGTTACATTTCAATAAAGTTGAAGGTAATAACAAATAAAAGTAAATAGTATGACACATTGGCACTACCATCACCAGTAGCCGCAGTACATTGAGGCTGCTGGTGTGAGTAAGCACTACAAGTGTAACTCCCCTTTTGTTAAGAAAAAAACAACCCCCTCTGGGTGATCTATGCCAATTGCAATGATTTTTAACAAACTGTGTTGCAGATTCCTACCCTTTTCTGCTCTGAAAAAAATAGCTGCTTCTCCATTCCTTTGCATACTAATCCTAAATATGAGGGTCTGGTTCACTATAATCACCTGGTGCACCAGTGTTCTGATGAGAAAAGCTGTAGTGACAGCTACCCTGCAGGAACTCTGAGAGAGTATCTCACCAAAACTGAAATTATCATTGCACAGGATGCCTAAAATTTGACTTCTGGCAAAATCAGTGAGCCAATCACACAAGCAGAAAATACAATTTTTGTGTCCATTCCATTTACAGAACACCTCAAAGTTGTCATATTGAACTGAATTATACAAGAATTACTGTGGCTGCAGATTTGAAGGGAAAGATAACTTTAAAAATATATATATATATTATAATATGGCTTGTCCATCAATTGTACATTCCATATTATTGATTTATTTATTTATTGCATTATTTTGTTTCCCATGAAGATATCCTTTAAACTGATAGCTTGATGGGGAGAAACACGAAAATGAGAAAAACATACATCATGCTCATCTTTCCTCCCTGCAGTTACATTCATTTAATGCAATTGTCCTTTAAAGCAAAGAGAGTCCTATAGGGAAGTAAAATGAGCTTCATGTACACAGTAAAATGCGTTTTTTTAAAATATACAAAAGATACCTAGCTTATTATGACTAAGACAAATATTCAAGGGAAATATTATTGCATCTCTGGTTTCTACCTTTTTGGAAATATTTCTTAATAATTTCATTCAGACAGATATGTTTTATACTTCTCTGGGTTCATTATTTCATTTTGTTTTGTGCTGTAATTCCGGGGGATATAATGTCCTGCAAAAATGTAAACCTGCTCCATAAGTACAACTCTTGCCTTGGGTGTAAAGAAGCACCTTACAAATTAACCAGTGACAGCTGTTAATGAGGGCGAGGAAAGTGTGCAAGTCAGATACAGCTGAATCATATATCATAAACCTCATGTAGGGGCATATTTACAGTGGGTATAGAAAATAATCATATGTTGTTGCTTTGCAGCCTCAAAGACAGACACAGTTTTTGTTTTATCCAGCTGTATTTAGTCAGTGCAACCTATAACATCTACTGTAAGTGGAAGATATAACACCAACATGTCAGGAAAAAAAAAAAACAGAATCACTGAGTTGGAAAAAGGATCACCCCCCTTTTGTCAGTATTTTGTTGAACCATCTTTTGCTTTAATGGCAGCCTTTAGTCTGTTGGGATATGTCTCTACTAACTTTGCACATCTAACCTTTGCAATATGTTCACTCTTCTTTGCAGAACTACTCAAGTTCAGTTAAATTTGATGGTGACCGCTTGTAGACTGCAGTCTTCAAGTCATTCCACAGATTTTCAATAGGGTTTAAAGCGGGAGTTCACCCAAAAATCAAGTTTCTGCAGTTAGATCCAGCATACTGCTGACATCTGCAGTATGCTGGTCTTTTTTTTTTATTTTGGTACTTATCGTTATAGCAGTAATTCTTCTATGCCTCCGAGTGGGGATTACTTCCTGGTATAGGCGTTCCCTTCAAGACAAGCAAGTTGATTGACAGCCTTCGATAGCGCGTCACGGCTTCCGAAGATACACGAGTGACGCTCGGCAATTTACGGCGCCTGCGCAGTCAGCTCTACACGGCAGGCGCAGGCGCCGTAAACAGCCAAGTGTCATCTCGGCTGTTTTCGGAAGCCGTGACGCGCTATCGAAGGCCGTCAATCAACTTGCTTGCCTTCGGGAACGCCCATTCCCCGAAGGATTCCCTGCTCGGAGCCATAGAAAAAATACTGCTATGACGATAAGTACCAAAATAAAATAAAAAAGACCAGCATACTGCAGATGTCAGCAGTATGCTGGATCTAACTGCAGAAAGTTGATTTTTGGGTGAACTCCCGCTTTAAGACCTGGTTCACACTGATGCGATACGGGAAACACACAAGATTTGAGAATTGCACCCATCCGTTTCTCCTTCTATCCTGAGAAGTGCTCCACTCCCTGCTCCCTAATGGTGTTATTTGGATGGTGAGCTGTATCGGATTTCTGCCAGACATATCGTTTGGTGATGAGGACAAATAATTAAATTTTCGTCTCATCTGACAGAACACCTTTTTCCATGTGGTCTCAGAATCTTCAAGGTGCGTTTTGGCAAAGCTCAGTTGTGACTGCATGTGGCTTTTCTTGAGGAGTAGCTTTTTTCTTGCAACCCTCCCATACAAACCACATTTCTAGAGAATTTGTGATATTGTTGTCACATTCACACAATAACCACTTTTTGTCATAAATTCCTGCAACTGCTTCAGAGTTGCTGTAGGTCTCTTGGTAATCTCTCTAACCAATTTCCTCCTGTCTCTTTCATCCAGTTTGGAGCGATGTCCTGATCCAGGGAGGTCCTGTGTAGTACCAAATACCTTCCACTTCTTAAAAAAGGCTTCACTGCAGTGGCGGCTGGTGCTAAATATTGCAGGGGAGGGGGGGCGAACTAATGCCATCCACCCCCTTCCCCTGGGGAGACAGACGGGAAGCCGGAAGGTGCTGCAAGAAGCCCCCACACACAGGAGACAGATAGAATATTAAAGGGTTCCTTTTTTCTTTTTTCACTATTAGACAATTCTTCCTTCCACATCTTAATAATGAAACTCATTTTGTTTCTGTTTCCCTTGTCAGTTTTGGGTGGATAGTATGAGTCTGACAGGTCTTATATTGTACCAGTGCAGAGACATGCCTCCCTCTATTTGCCAAGATCTTTGTCAAGTTTTAAAGATCACACTGCTATCATTTACTGGACTGTGAACTGTCACAAGGCAATATTTTATCACTGGAAGTGACTTCTTTTACAGGATTAGCTGATGGCATGTCAAACAGAAGAAGTGACTTGGGGCAGAATTAGCTGACAACAGCCAGGGACAACTCTAGGGTTGCAGATGACAATATAAATAATTACCTGCTGTATAATACACATTGTAACTATTGATAACCTCATTTAGTTAAAGTGATACTAAAGTGTATTTTTTGGTTCAAAAATAACAAACTTACTTACCTGCTCTGTGTAGTGGTTTTGCAAAGAGCAGCCCAGATCCTCCTCTTCTCGGGTCCCCCGCCAGCGCTCCTGGCCCCTCCCTCCTACTGAGTGCCCCCACAACAAGCAGCTTGCTATGGGGACACCTAAGCCGTGTTGCTGCTCTGTGTGTCCATTCAGCACAGGGACACGGGTTGGTCCCACCTCCTCTCTCTCCTCATTGGCTCACTGACTTTGATTGACTGCAGTGGAAGCCAATGACGCCCATTGTGTTTCTCAGCTAATCAGCAGGCAGAGGGGCTGCTGCACTCAGGTTTGTTATCTTAATGCATAGATTTCATTAAGATAAAAATCCTTCTGCCTTTAGAACCACTTTAAAGGAGAAGTTGGGGGATTGTAAAAAAATTAACATTCATACTCACCTCTATGTTGTCCCACATTGGCTCTTAACCTAAAAATTGAGAAATCACATGACTGCTGATCCCTCAATTCTCAGTCTTCTCAGAGCAAAAAGCAGTGACTGTCATTCACAGTGGGTGCAGCTGGTTCCAGCTCTCAGCTGTGTGCTAAAAGGCAGAGCTAGCTGTCAATCAGGCAGCTGGTGGATCATATCAATATTATCGGGATCCTTGCAGAGCCTGTAGCAGTTTTGCCACATCAGCTGATAACAAGCAATTGTCTAAAAACAAAAGTCATATACATTTTTACTTGAAGTTCATACTTGTGTGGAGACCTGCATTTTTCTGCATTTGAAAAACAGTCTCTGCAAGGGCACATAGAAAACCACTATCTTCTATGTGGTTTGTTTACACCACAAAAGAGCCTGCAGGTGCAGCGTGGAAAAATCAAGCATGTAATTTTTTTATGCACCACAACTCTTTCCTCCTGTTAGCTTGTTCACTGTGAGCACATGTTCACACAGGATACTCGATTGTCTCCTAGTCATAGGTGTGCGCACAGGGTGTGCCAGGTGTGCCTAGGCACACCCTAATCACCCCATGCACATTAGCATTATTGCTCTATGTGCCAGCAGGAAGATGGGAAAGATCTCCATCTTACCGGCTCTGCCATAAGGGAAGTTCTTACTCATCTCTCTTTCACTGTGTCAGCGGGAAGATTAATCCCCCAGCTGGTGCCATATATATGTAGACACACATGTGTTCTTGAGCTTTAGGGTGCACACCCTAATGCAATAGGCTATGCTCCTAGTAGTACAAAATCGGCGTAGAAGGGTGCACTGAAGGGAAGGGCCATTCCATACAGGAGTGTTCCATTATCAGTTAAAAAAGGTGGAGCAGACAGGCACTTGAGCAGCTTTTCAGAGAATGAAGAGAACTCTAACAGCAAACAACAAAGAAAAAAAGGAAAGTGCCTTTAAAGGAGAAGTCCAGCCTGAGCTTTTTTTAGGCTGAGCTTCTGCTCTGGGTCACAGGAGTGCAATTCGTTTTGCACTCCTGTGACCCATTTTCAGCGGAGAACATTCTGAAATCCGCTCTCCGCTGACGTTATTGCCATCAGTCGAGGCAGCACGTCATCCCGAAGTCTGGATCCGCCAGCTGCCTTGATTGATTGCAGTCTCAGCATCTCAGCGAACCACTGAGGTGGCCGCTCCCCGCCCGTCCACGGCTCAGTGCTCCAATGAATGCGGAGAAGTAGAGCAGAAGCGATGCTGACTGACAGTCAGCATTGCTCTGCTCGGGGAGGAGTGAGAACCGAGCAATCAGTGGTGTTGGGTGGCTCAGTTCTCAGTGCAAAGACGCCGGGGGACAGATACAGCATCAGTCTGATGCTGCATCCACCGAGGTAAGTATAAATAGGAAAAAAAACATACTTTTCTTTTAAGTGTAGCAGCAAGGGATATATTATATACAAAACAAAATAAAGAACACTCGCAAAGAATAAACCATTCAGTGTGCATCCTCAGCCCACAGCAACAGCAAGTGCCTCCGATCCTCAGAGCCATCCATCAGCACAGGAATCCAAAGGCCGGCAAGATGGCCGCCCGGCAACTTCCGGGATCATGATGTTTTGAGAAAGGAGCAACCGAGCGTGCTCTAAAAACACGTTACCGCCGCTTCCTGTGTGACGTCACTTCTTGCTTACACTCCACGCTGGTCCCGGAAGTGGCCAGACGGCCATTTTGATGGCCTTTGGATTTCAATGCTGCTAGCTGTGAGGATCAAAGACCCTTTCTACTGCTGCGGGTTGAGGACGCACCCTTCGCGTTTTATTTCGCTGATTAGCCTTTTCACACATCACCTTTGTGAGTGTTCTTAATCTTGTTTTGTGTATAATAAACCCCTTGCTGCTACACTTAGGCCCGTACACACGACGGGATCTGTCCGCTGGGATTTATCCGCTGATCAGTTCCAGCAGATAGATCCGGTCGTGTGTAGGGCCTAGCGGACATTTTCAAGCGCACATTTGTCCAGCCGACGGTTTTCCAGCGGATAAAAATTTCTTAGCATGCTAAGAAATCTATCCGCTGGAAACCTGTCCTTCGGACTTATCCGGTCGTCTGTACAGACTCACCGGATAAGTCTGTCTGATCCCCATCCCTCGCATGCGTCAAAATGATTCGACGCATGCATGGAAGTATTTACCTTCCAGGGTCGCGCATGTTGCCGCGTCATCGTCGCGGCGACGGCGCGGCCACGTCACCGCGGATGTTTTCCACAGGGATTTTGATCTGATGGTGTGTACAGCCATCAGATCAAAATCCGCCAGCGGACATATCCGATGGAAACGGTCCGGCGGACCGTTTTCATCGGATATCCGCCCGTGTGTACAGGGCCTTAAAGTGTTACTAAACCCACAACAGTAAAATCAGTGTGTATATGCAGTAAAGCATGCTTGTTATACTCACTGTGGAACCTAAGGGGTTAATTCTCCACATTGTGTAAAAAGGCTGTTTGACCCTGTCTTCTCTACGCCCTTCCCCCCTTCACACAGCACACAGGAACAGAGCTGAAGATCCCTCCCCTGTCACCTCTTTTGCTCTTGGTGTCACGGAAAATTCTCAAAAGGGACTCATGCAGATAGCAGAGGAACAAAGCAGCAGACAGAAATTACATTTAGTGCTCTGGAGTGAGACACGTACACACTGTAGAGGGATATGCTTTATTCATATTTCATGTTCAAGAATTATAACCACTTATTTTTAAAGAAATACATATTATATATGAGATTTTTTTAAATCTGCCTGGGATTTAGCTTTAATAAAATAAAGAATTCATATCGGGCATTTTTCTGCATAGAGTTAAATAAAGTTAACATAACCATGGCAGGCTTCTGATTGTCTTTAAACAGTAAATTTATATTCCAACTCATAGACACAGCAGAGTAGATTTCATTAAAATATATACATAAGGCTAACTACATCCTTTAATATTAATGATAGGCTTTCTTTCACATTATTCTGATATTTTTGCAATCCCAATTTACCGTGTATGATATCATGCTGCCATATTGCATTCTAAAAAGCTAAGAGGTTCAACTTTTTCTGCTAGGCTCTTCTCTTTCTTTTTGAAGGTAATTTGAAGGAAAACTTTTTCCTATATTGCCAGACATAGAAAGCCAATAACGAACAAGTGAGTTGTCAGGAGGATAGGATGTAGTGCACACAATTTTACTGGCTAGTCACAGAGAAGAGAAATAATATGATTCCCTGGGGATTTCTCTCTTATTAGCTGTAAGAAGTCAGCACAAGTCTGCATGCTGCCTTACATTTGTACTACAGCTCCCGGGGTTTGTGGGCAAAAATCTTTAGAGACTTGACAGGTTGGCACATATTGTATATACAGATGCAATAGAAGGAAACTCCACTAATGCAACACCTTCACTTTCCTTTACAGAGCTTGCTTTTGCGGTAATTTCATTTGACATACCTGTTTAAAATGCTTTACTCAACAAGCATGCTCCTTTGAGAGACTAGAAAACTGTAGAAAACACTTGATATATTGTAATTGGAAATGCTAATATATGAAGCCATTGCATATAAACAAGCGTTATTTGAAGAAATTTGTTTCAAAAGGTAAGAGCTGGCAACTGACTTTGGTTTGCAAGGTATTTGCATGAGATATCAGGTAATGCAATAATATAGAAGTGATTATTGTACATTTTATCACATTTCCTGCTGCCAGAAAGTAATGCATGAAGTCTGTGTCCTGTATGTCCCACTGAGGATCTTAAAGCGGAGGTTCACCCGTACAATATACTTTTTCCCCTTCGCTTCATGCTCGTTTTGTCTAGGGGAATCGGCTAGTTTTTTTAAAATATGAGCTGTACTTACGGTTTACGAGATGCATCCTCTCCGTCGCTTCCGGGAATGGGCTGCGGGACTGGGCGTTCCTATTTTGATTGACAGTCTTCCGAGAGGCTTCCGACGGTCGCATCCATCGTGTCACGATTTTCGGAAAGAAGCCGAACGTCGGTGCGCAGGCGCAGTATAAAGCCGCACCGACGTTCGGCTTCTTTCGGCTACTAGTGACGCGATTGATGCGACCGTCGGAAGCCTCTCGGAAGACTGTCAATCAAGAAGGAACGCCCACTCCCGAAGACCCATACCCGGAAGCGACGGAGAGGATGCATCTCGTAAACCGTAAGTACAGCTCATATTTTAAAACAACTAGCCGATTCCCCTAGACAAAACGAGCATTAATCTAGGGGGATTGTTTAAAAAAATAGATTAATGGGTGAACTCCCGCTTTAACCAAAAGCCTTGCTGGTGTTACAATGCAGCATGAATAGATTGAGAAAATGAACCTGTCCTCTGATGCTGTCCTTCCGACCCTCTGTATCCCAACACTCAGGGCTGGACTTACCACTGGGCTTGACTGGGCTCAAGCCCATGGGCCCCGCCCAATAGGGGGCCCCTAACGTTTAATTTTTTTCAATAATATGGCAATCATCTAAAGTGGTTGTAATGTAAACCCTCGAACACAACATTGTCTTAAAAAATAGCCCATAACACAGACAGCTGATCATTTGCATGACGTCACCGCGCTTGCGCACATTAGCCCCTCTAAACCGGCATTAAAAGCTTGCCAGAATGCAGTCTGTAAGAACTTCCCCTCTGTCCGGCACAGAGGAGAAGTCTTGTGGTGTTTATCTCCTTCCACTCTTCCTGATACTCCCCCGTGTGACTAAAGAAGACGTCACAAAAGGGAGTGAAAGAAAACAGCAGACACAGCAACAAATGTTTACGGCGCAATGGTGCATGTGCAAGATTACTGACAGGGACACAGTAAGGGCGGAAGCGACGTCATCATTTGAATCACATAACAGCAGTACGAATGGCGCCTCAGATGCCGAGAAATACAGAGAACGAAACCATCCTAAAAAAGGTATTTGCAGGCCTCGTTTTTGGGGGATATATACTGTATTTATCGGCGTATACCGCGCACTATTTTGCCCTGAAAATCATATACCGAGCGCAGTACACTCGTGAATCTTCGGGCAGTCTCGGCGCCTCTCGCACTGACGTCCTGAGCGTACAGGACGTCAGCGCGACAGTTGCCGAGCCTGCCCGAAGATTCACGAGTGTACTGCGCTCGGTATATGCCGGCGCAGTATTCAAACTTGTGGCGGGAAACGAGCGGGGAGGACGGCGCGAGGATGCCGCAGAAGGACGCCGGACCCGCCGAAGAGGACACCCGACCCTCCGAAGAGGACACACGACCCGCCGAAGAGGACACCCGACCCGCCGAAGACGGACGCCGGACCCGCCGAAGAAGACACCTGAAGCCGCAGAAGGACGCCGGACCCGACGAGGACGTCGATGGACGCCGCGCAAGACACCAAAACTGTAAGTACAAAAAAACTTTTTTTCCACATGATTGGGGGCCACTTTAGGGGTGCGCGGTATACGCGGGAGCGCGTTATACCGCGATAAATACGGTATTTATATATATATATGTATTGCAGTGCGATGACTAAAAAATTTTAAAACTGCAAAAATCGGCCGGGGGTTAACTTCAAAATCGTGATCTCTATTTTTATTCTCAGTTTATCCAGAATCGTGTAGCTCTAATACATAGCTTGTGAATGTATCATTTTTTTCTATTTAAAGTAATGTATAGAATGTAGGGCCCGAAAGTGAATCAAGCCCAGGGGCCCCCACCACCCTAAGTCCTGCCCTGCCAACACTGCGAAGCCTGCTCTCTGTATGATGGCCGAAGCTTCTTGTGCCCCTCCTTAAGATCATGTGTAAGGAGAAAACTGAAACTCACGTGGCTCATTGCAGGTGCTTAGGTATTTCTCTGCCTCCTGAAGCTTATCCCCCAGGCTGTGTTCTCTCTTCTCACCATCCCGATCCAGCTGTATGGCTTAGAAGTCAAATAAGGCAGGCTGGGGAAGGGATCAGGTACAGTGCCCTTCCCATTGGCTGAGTTGGCAGCAGAGGGTTGGAGCAGCTACAGGCTCCGCATATTTACTAACACTGGAGTTCATATCAATCCGCCTTTGCTGGAACTAACTAAACAAACAGCGGCTTTTGCAGCCAGAGCTGTTGTATCCCTCCACAGGGGAAAAAAGAGTCCCCAACCTTCTGGCATCAGTAAAGGAATTTGCTGGTAAAATGCTGTGACGGTATCGGTATGATATCCCCGTCAACGTTCCCTTCTTCCCATAACGAAAATCACCCCAATATTCCACGAGGAGGGATATCCCTGGAATCGCCCAGAAAGCCACACATGAGACCAGCTTACTGCTTGAACAACACAGACTTTAATGTTATAACACACACAGCTTTTATGTCATTTCCAAAACTGTTACAATGACAAATCTCCGCCCCCCTCACACTGGGGCTTCCATACAGATTATAGGTAGACACGACGGGGCCGATGCTGAAAACACATTTTCTTTAGACAATGACATCAATGACGCTGAGCACTAGCTGTACTGAATACATCAACCAGACCGCTCGACCCCGCATATAGAGAGATAATTACCACAATGAAGCAATCAGAATAATTAACACAAGCCACTTAAACCCAGCTCTCCTTCACACAACACAATAGATCAATTAACCTTTAGAAATAGTGAGGGGACATTAGCACATCAATAACCTGGCTAGCAGGGAGCAGTAAACTGAGACATATAGGCAAATGTATCACAATGGCCCCCCTTTTGCTCCCTGCTCCGGCAAACCCGGTTGGACCTTCCCTGGTCCAGTAGGGTTGACGGGTTCAGAGCTATTAGTCAGAGGTTAACTCCGTTTGGCATGACTGACCTCCCTTGGCAACTGCTTCAGACTCAGGTATGTCACCGGGTCGTCAGATCACACGCCGGTCAGTCCCCAAGTCTTTGTGCGATCTGCAAAGTCACCAGAAGTCAGTGTGAAGACAGCGAATGGGTCTGTGCGCCGCCGTCTAGGTGTCCCGCTATGGGAGGGGGCAGGTTATGGCTCTGAAGTGACAATCCCAGGAGATTCATAAAAAGAAAAAGTTATATTTGTTGAAATGCTGTAGCACTGGTGCTCAGAGTCCGGGGGGGGGGAGGGGAATCAGAGCCCCATAAGGTCAGCCACCCCCTGCTCCCTCCGCAGCCGCCGGTTCTCCTCTTGGAGCTTCTCCAGCTCCATCTCCAGTTCATGCTGCTGTGACCTCAGGTGGTTGTTCTCCTCCTCCATGCGGCTTATGCACTCCTCCAGCTCTATGTACTCACGGATCAGCTCCTGCTTGCTCATGTCCTGCAGGCTCTCCACGTGGTCCTTCATCATCAGGAACTGGGTGGTGGTGTAAGGGGCCACCGGTGGGCCCTTGGCGAACATCTCGGCACGCATCTGGGACGCCCGCTGCGACTCCCTCTCCTCCAGTCGCTTCTTCTCCTCCCAGGTCAGCTTGTTATACGGCTTCCAGGACCTCTTCTTCTTGAAGGGTGGCCGGCGGTGCCTCTTTCTGCCCAGCTCCCTCCAGGGCCCCTCCGGCTCAGGGCTGTCGCCCATGACCAGCTGACAATGGTGTTCCCTGTTGTACGTAATAACAGATTGTACCATGAGGGCTTCGTAAGGGGTGCCCAATGGTTCTTCCTGACCCAGCTCCTTTGGATCCCAAGCCGAGTCTACACAATGGGCTGCTGCTGGTGGGCGGTACCCAGGTTGAGACCAATTTGACCTGGTGTTGTCATTCATGGGGCAATTCTGCTTGAAGTGACCCAGCTGTTTGCACCGGAAGCAGCGTTGTTCGTTGCCCTCCTGGCGATGATAGCGAGGGCTAGATGTCACCGGTCTGTTAGGAGGTTGGTATCTAGCGGTTGGTGGGTGTGAGGGCACCGTTTGTGGTGGAGGTTGTTCCTGTGGTGTGACCTGGTTCGTCTTGCGAGTATCTGCATATTCATCCGCCAACTTCGCGGCCTCTGGTAGAGTCATGGGCCTGCGATCTCTCACCCAATCTTTGACGTCCGTCTGGATGTGATTGTAAAATTGCTCCAGGAGCATTAGTTGCAAAATGTCCTCTGCGGTGGTGGCCTGGCTGCTGTTAGCCCAGTTAGAGGCCGACCGGGACAATTGGCATGCCCATTCCGCATAAGAGTCTTTCGTGGTTTTGCGTGAGTCCCTGAACTTCTGTCGGTGGGACTCTGGGGTTACTGCATAACGAGCCAGGAGCACTTCTTTAACCCGGGCGTAGCTATGAATATCCTGATCTGGCACGGTCCGGAAAGCATCAGAAGCTTTGCCTGACAGTTTGCCTGACAATATTGCAACCCACTCTCCTCTAGCTATTCGGTGCAGGTTACATTGTCGCTCAAAATCCGCCAGGAAGTTATCAATCTCACAGTCCTTTTCATCAAAAGCTTTAAAAGCGCTAAACGGAATCTTCCTTGCGTCTGCTGTGCTGTACTCACTGTTTGGAGAATGTGCGACTGCTTGTTGGACTGCTGCCAGTTTTAACTGTAGTTCTGCGTCCCTTATTTGTTTATCCTTCTGTCGCTCTGTGTCTCTTATTTGTTTATCCTTCTGTAGTTCTGCGTCCCTTATTTGTTTATCCTTCTGTAGCTCCGCGTCTCTTATTTCTTTAGCCTCCTTCGCTAACAGGTCCATCACTTTCAGTACCACATCTGGCGTTGGGTTCGGGCCGAACCACGCTAGCTTCTCTCTCATTAGCTTGTTGGCTGGCGATTCCTCCTCCTGAATCACTGGTGTCTCCATCTCTTGTACTGCTGGCGTTGCTGCAATCCCGTCCTCCTGGTCTAGCTCCATTGATTCTGCCATGATGACCCGCTTGGTTTTGTTGCTAGCAATCCTTCCACGAACTTCCAGTAGTTCTTCCAGTGTCTGCTTGGAATCCGGGTGTGAAGGGGAATAGAAGGGAAAAATCCCACTGCTACCAACCAATTGTGACGGTATCGGTATGATATCCCCGTCAACGTTCCCTTCTTCCCATAACGAAAATCACCCCAATATTCCACGAGGAGGGATATCCCTGGAATCGCCCAGAAAGCCACACATGAGACCAGCTTACTGCTTGAACAACACAGACTTTAATGTTATAACACACACAGCTTTTATGTCATTTCCAAAACTGTTACAATGACAAATCTCCGCCCCCCTCACACTGGGGCTTCCATACAGATTATAGGTAGACACGACGGGGCCGATGCTGAAAACACATTTTCTTTAGACAATGACATCAATGACGCTGAGCACTAGCTGTACTGAATACATCAACCAGACCGCTCGACCCCGCATATAGAGAGATAATTACCACAATGAAGCAATCAGAATAATTAACACAAGCCACTTAAACCCAGCTCTCCTTCACACAACACAATAGATCAATTAACCTTTAGAAATAGTGAGGGGACATTAGCACATCAATAACCTGGCTAGCAGGGAGCAGTAAACTGAGACATATAGGCAAATGTATCACAAATGCTATTAAAAAATAAATGTGGAAAACAATGCAAGAGGCAGCATATGAATTTTGGGGGTGCTGGTACCGCCCCTGGCCACCAGTCTAAACCCGAACTTCAGGCTAGTAATCAGCCCATATTATCATACCTGCAGCAATGGACGCTCTGTGGTGGCGTCAGACCGATTTCCCTCCTGGATCCTGCCCCCCCACCCAGTCTATCCCATTGTGCAAGCCGGCAGGGACTCTTTTTATGTGAGAGCCAGCAAGAGGCTGTTTTTTTGTGCGAGGGCAGCTTTTTTGCTGCCCCCCTGCAAAGTGCTGCCCTAGGCCTGGGCCTTGTTGGCCTAGCCCAGGATACAGCGTTGACTAGCATGCAGCAACCACATGCATTGCATGCCACTCAATTGAATGGGTTGCGTTCAGCGGCCAAATTAAAAAAGAGCTGGATGCATTTCTAAATGCACAAAATATAACTGGATATTAATAATTATAAGTAATAACACCAGGGATTTTTCAACCAGGGAATATCCAACTCCATTCAAGGGATCAGGAAGAAATGTATTTTTCTCTTGCTTGAGCAATCTGGACCAGGCTTTATAGCAGTGATGTCCAAACTGTAGCCCGGGGGCCTGATGCAGCCCTTTGTGTACCTTATGTGGCTCTTGGGGCGTGTCTATTGCTGACACCAATAATGGCTCACTATTCCTATAAAAGGCACAATTTCTTCCACTGACACCAACAACGGGGCACAATCCTTTCCATTGACACCATTGATGGGTCATAATTCCTTCCATTGACACCAACGATGAGACACTATTCCTCCAATTGACTCCAACAGTGGGGAACTATTCCTTCCACTGACATCATGGATGGAGCACTATTCCACCCATTTTTCATCAAAGATAGGGCATTTTTTACTCTCATTGGATGCCATGATATTTTTTACTGCCACTGGCCCTAGTCCAGCCCCCCCCCCCCTTAACTCTAAAGGACAGTAAACTGGCCCCTTGTTTAGAAAGTTTGGAGACCCCTGTTTTATAGGGTTTTTTGCCTTCCTCTGGATTAACTGTGGATATAGGATCCTGTATATACTGTAGATGTTTTCTATTTATGTGTTTTTTCTTTTGGTTGAACTAGATAGACTTTTGTTTCTTTTTTTTTCTTTTTCCCATCCTAACTACTGTATGGAACTAGGCGCAGCCTATTGTAGAAGAGGCATATTATTGTTAACATGTATTTTTTGGGACTTATTAAACAGACATAACAAAATGTTTTTTGATTTGTCAATTTAACAAAATGTGGTGATGTAACAGACCAAAAGTAGCAAATAAAAGTTTATTGTTAGGGTTTACGTACACTTCAAAACAGAACTCTGCTCGAAACCGATCACACCAGCATCAGCTGCGGGAGAGAGAGAAGAGTTCTTAACAACAGCTGGTAAAGCCTGGTGCAGTGATGTCAGCCATAGGCTCCTATGGCGCACCTTTGTTGGCCATCCCACCTCTCCCCTGTAGCAGTAGTTAACTGACCCAAGGGAGTTGGGTCACGTGACCAGATTGGAGCGGCCAGAAAATCAAGAATTATATACATCTTTCTTACAATGGTTAGTCAGTATAGGTGTTAGGGGAGGGAGCATTTTTAAGATTTAATACTTTAAGATACTTTAACCACAGCATCTGTATGCTGTAATATGGTGAACATGGGGTACTTCAGATCATAGGCCTTGGTTGCAGTCAAAGCGCTTTATTCTGTAACATTACTGTAGCATTACCCCATTGGAGCTGCTGGATTTTTGGGCGGCGTGTTACCTCGTGGCTCCTCCGAAATTCCTAGGGGTAAATGTTGCATAAAGCATGTAGTAGAAGTAAAGGAATGTCCAGACAGGTGCTTTTTGCTGTGCTCTTTATTACCCAGACGGGTAAAAACAGTAAACTTGTGGTGAGGAAAGTAAAGCTGAAGAAGATAGGAGAATAGCAGATTTAGGCGTAATGATAGGAAACAGTCCTGCTCCCAAACGTAACACTTCTCTTCACCACTACCGCCGGAATGGGTTTAGTGTGCCCAGACAGGCCTTTCTCACTGACCTGGCAGCCGGTATATCACTTGGACAATTGTAGGATAAAGTCTCTGCCACAGATCCTCCTTGGTGAACTTGAACTTGGGAGAAAGTCTCTGCCACAGACCCCTCTCAGTGAGCCTCAGAAGATACCTCTGCCACAGGTCCCCTCTGGGTTGAATTCTTGGAGATATGCCTCCTTAATTGAGTTACGTCTGGATCTCCTTCAACTTGTCGACCAGGTACCGACCGACAGGTGATCAATCCCTCGGTGTCCGGCTACCTTGATCCCCGGTGGTTTATCCAGGCCCTTTTGGACCGCAGGCCTCTCAATGGCGCTCCTCAGACCGACTCCCCACCGAACAGCAGTATAGCTTGGGATCTTCAAGAATGGGGACCCAGTCACTCACTGGATTCCCGTCGCTGTTCAGATGCTCTGGGTCAGCATGGCCCCGGAACCAGGAACACCGAGTGGCACGCACGCCCCGGCCAGGTAGGCCATAACGCTGGGGTGCCCTGATGTGACCATCCTAAAGGTGGGTGCCACACTGAACGAAGAAGACCCAGAACCAATGGCGTCTGTCCCATAAATACCCCTCCCCAGCATGCACAGCAATGACAAACGCTGTGATTGGCTGCTGGGAAGAGCACCCAAACCTTGAATCCACTGTTGCCACCTGCAGCACGGGGGCTGGAAGAACACCCCAGTACAGCAGAATGGACGCACAGCACAGCTAAGCTGAGACAGAGACCGCATTTTTCTACTAACAATCTGGATCAGAGTTTAACTACACTCTGATCTACACATAAATATAGATAGCCCCAGTACTGTAAGGTACATCGGTAAAGTAAATTCTCTATCTGGAAGGTCAGAGTACAGAATGGTGTAAAAAACGGTGGGATGATATGTCTACTATTGCTTACAGAAGGGGGTGCAGGGTTTGGGGACATGGCATGGTCCCCATAGGGGATGATTGAAGTAAAAACGACTTTGGTGCAAAATAACCGTTTTTGCCATTGGTGGAATTTTGCTGAAATAAAAACTCTCATTGTCAGTTATTGGCTTTGTAAAGTTTGCATAAAAAACCTAATCTGTTTTTTTTTATTCTTTATTTAGAAGTTGTGGGAGGATAAAGGATAAAGTTGTGGAGGGTCTTGGGTGGCCACTGAGAGGGGAGACACTCACAGTTTGTCTGTAGGTTGATGGCCAATGGTGTCTTAGGTGATTTCTGAAAGAGTCTTTAATCATGTAGTGAATCCAAATGCTCTCCAAATAGATACATCTTAATAAAATGTATTTCAAAGCCAGGCAGTCAGCTCCTCAATGCGCTGTAAATGGGTTCAGCAACCCATTTCCTAATAGTAAAAGGATTACTAGCTCTCCAGTGTCTAGGTATTACCGTTCGAACCGCCATAAGAAATTTAAAAAAAAAGACCCTTCTTGGCTTTTGATATTGATCTTGGAAGCATAGAGAAGAGCGTAAGTTAAATTTTTGGCTGTCCCCTTATGTGACTGTATCTTTGGATGTACGTGTCTTACTTTTATCAATAAAGACAACTTTCTCAAGTTTATCCGGAGTGCGGCTGTCCATTGATTTCCACGTAATTTCAGGTGTTCCCAAAATTGAAAGGCTTGTTATCTGTTCATAGATTGTGAAGATCTGTGTACAGAAGGGCGAAACCAAGGAGCAGGAACACCATATTAGTAGCAAAGTACCTTTCTATGTCGTGTAATGCCAACAACAATCTGACACTGAAGGAAATAGGGAAATATGTTGTCTAGGAGGGCAGGACACGTACTCCAGCATGTACGAATTTTACAGGGGGTTTTATTCTTGTTCTCTTGTTGCAATACTAAGTTTGTGTGTCAGAGTGTAGATTCTTTTGGAGGTCCTCATCAGTGAATGAATGTTGATTCGGCTCCCTTTCCAACGCTGAAATGTAATTGGAGGTTAGAAGGGAAGGGTTGGTGTTTTTATTTGATATAGGCAGGGGAGTTTTTATAACCAGGGTGCGGCACCCTTTCCAGAGATCGGAGAGGAGATGATGCTATACTTGATTTTGTATCTGAGAAGGGCATTCATTTTGTAGATATTTGATCGGATAAACAAAAGTTGGAGAGGATACATCAGTTTTTTTAACATGTCCAAATGGGTAGCTATGTAAAATTCTGCATGATACAGTAATGATTTATTGTATAGTATACTGGTAATAGAATGCTCTTATCTTCTTTCTACAAGGCAATGCCAATTTTTCTATTTCAGTTTCCCACTCTCATATACTTGACTGTATTCTCAATTGCTCTGTTGTGACCCACAAACCTGTAATTCTGACATCGAGTCTCCCACAGGGTTTAGAGACTGTTGTGACATGAAACAAGTGTATTGAGAGAGGATGTGATCTGTAAGGTGTCAAGACTATCCATCCTCTGGCAGGTAATAATTATTTGTCACTTGCAAGTGCTTATCACACTTTATATCTATCTGAATATATAACTGCTCATACACTGAAAAAACTGAATATGTTTCTCTGCACTGGTAGATTTCCACGCAGGAGAATGTGCTTTTCGTTCCAACTTCCAATAAGGTATATGTGAGTTTTAAGAGGTTCATTTAAAGATGGATTTAAGGTAAATCAAGGTTACTGTTGAGTGTTAGTGGTTAAGGTTAACAGTAACAGGGTTTATGGTTTTAAAAAGGGTTTATTTTCCAGCATGTAAGAAAATCATCCTTTGTTAATCTGTTGCAAGGTTACTTTCCTGAAGGCCCCGCTGTTCTGTCTCTAGGACAGAGAGCTAAACCTTTCTGCTTCTCAAACTTCATATACAATATTTCTTTGATCTTATATTTATTGGAACAAGCCAGGTAAAACTGCAAATTGATAAAATAAACATCAATCGATACAATTTTGCATATGATAAAGAAACAATGCTCTATAACACAGAATGAGATAAAAAGAACTCTCTGAGCTCTCTGAGAGGTGATGGCGAGAGATTGAAAAAACATGCCTTCCATAGCCTTGCATAAACAGGGCCGAAATTAGGGACATAGGCGCCTGGGTGCAGAAATATTTCTGGCGCCCCCACATGGGCGTTGTCATTTTACTAACAATAAAAAGTAAAAAATTATAAAATCACATAGAACTTCATCAAATGATACAGCAGCGTTAGTAGTCACTTAAATCATGAATGTGACCACTCTTTTGCATGTGTAATAATACATAAAGCAAGAAAGTTCTCCAAAAGTCAGAGGGTGAGCCAAAGTTCAGTGGGGAAGGTGTTCCTAAACAAATGTTCAGCTGTCCGCAGCTGGTGACATCACACGTGAAAGATACACCCGTTGAACGTCTCCCGTGCCAGTCTCCCCCCAAGGGGATCTACTCACCAGAAGGTAGAATTCATAAGGCTCTGAACAATCACTCCATACGATCGTCTCCAACTCCTGGGATCTGCAATCTGACCAGCGTGTTGTGTTTCCTAATGACCACCAGGTGTCAGGATACACAAAAGGACTCGATAGTGTGATATCGTTTTTAAAGCTTTATTACACAGGCTGTGCCAGTGCACTTAAAAATAACAGCATTCACCCGCTTTAAAATAATAAAATTAATAAGTTGTCATTTTACTAACTCCTCCCCTTTACATCTCATTATACATCACATCTGTAGATGGATTAGGCGCAGGAATGAGCAGGGGCTGTGTATCCTATGCAATCTATCATGCCATAAAACATCTAGAGCAGGGGCAGCCCAGAGCATGTGTAAAGGGATTCTGGGGATGCCATCCCTCAGGGCACAGCACACTGAACACTGTGACTCACCTCGGTTCTCTCTGTGTGCAGCCTGAGATAGAGATGGGAGTAGGAGGCATTCCAACTGGAGTTGGTGGAGACAGTGCAGGATTTAAGACTCCCAGTGTTAGGAAGTAATTCCTGCACATCAGCACTCAGCAGCCACTAAAAACTAGAACTCTCATGTCAGGAAGGGGAGCGGCCCCCTCCCCCGAGCACTGCAAGGCTGGATGGGCTGCCCTATTGCTCACACATCAGTTCTGGACGGACACACACCTATGCTCAAAACACTAGTTCTGGATGGACACAAACAAGGAGAGAAGGAGGAAGGGGAGAACTCTGTCACTTCGGCGCCCCCACCTCTGCAGGCGCCTGGGTGCAATGCACCCTGTGCACCCTGCCTAGGATCGGCCCTGTGCATAAGACTCATTATTGCATTACATAAAGTATAAGCTGGTAGGAGGAACCACAGTTTGCAACTTTGGGAGCATGTATTCACACACCTAGATGGGTTCAAATACCTGCAGTGGCTGGGGACTGGGGAGCAGTGAGGTGATGCCAATTCAAGTCTTGGTTCACCAGAAAGGTAGGTAAAGATGGTCTTATTTTACTAGGATGGCCTTCTTTTACAGGGGTGGTGAGGGGACCAGTGTCCAAGAAGATAATGAGCTGATATTAGTATTAAGATATTAGCTTGGCTCAGAAAGTAAACTGTGAATTTGATCTATTACACTGCCGGATGGATTAGAAAAAGGTGTTTGGAATCAAGACTGAGCAGTATGGTAATTTATGTACAGTGCACTATTTACTTGAGCGTTAAAACTTTTACTATATGTTTGACTGTTCAGGAAAGAATAGAAGAAATACACACATCTCAAATTCCTTATACAGCTCTTTATTTTCAGACAAACGCACATTACATTGTTCCTTAGTCAACAATTTTCTTCATGGGGGAAATTCTTACGCATACATCACACTGTGTCATAAAATACCTTTTGACAAACAACCCAATTTCACATTTTGCATTATTGTTGAAAAAAAACATAAAGAGACAACAATGCTATTTTTTCTAAAAAAAAAAAATTATCTTTTCATATAATGCAGCCAAGCGCAAAATAATCATAGAGACAGATTTACGCACGGTGTGTAATCAAACACTGTGCAGGCTAGTGCGTAGGACACAAGAGTTGGGGGGTCAGATAGGGGCAACTAATTTGAAAGCATATGTTTTAACCATTTGTAGCTAGAGGGATGCTACAAATATAAAGCCTGTAAATAAGCAGGTCATAAAATGGATTTTATAAAAAATGCTTTATTTTATGAGCAGAGGGTATTGATTGCTTTTGTAAAGCGTTTTTTAACTTATCCCTTTAAAAAAAAAAGAACAAAGCGTTTATTTTTATTTTTATTTATTTTTTAGATGACAAGAATTCGCTTTCATACAGTTTCACATGATATTAAAATAATATTAGGGAATGATACCCATATCCTTCAATATAAAGTAAATTGTCAAATAATGTTGGTTCAAAGCAAGTACACCATACAGGACTAGTGAAGGTACGGTTGCAATAATGACCGGTGTGCATTGTTGCAGGTTGTCAGGAAGCAAGCACATGCTTATTATGTAGGCATGAATACACAAAACGATACCAGCTTATGCTACTACACTGCAAAATTGCAGTGTATGATTGCCTTACATTAACGTTTTTCGCCACCAGAGCCATTTTTGCATTTTTTGCAAACGTTAAAAAAATCATTTTAGCCCTAAAGATTATGTAAAAACGCCCAAACATTATATATTTTCTGCATACAGAAACCCTACTGAATAAAATAGTGATTGTTCCAATTTTTTATGTAACACGATATAACAGAAAATTTCAATAAAAAACACACAAAAGCGATTTGTAGGGCAAAAAAACACAAAAAAATTACACAATTTTCGGGTACAATATACAAGATGAGATTGTGCCAAGTAAATAGATACCCAACATGTCAAATCTGGTGTAGTGCCCTCCTAGGTAGGTGCTAGAGTGAGTGTATCATAGTTGGTTTCTCTGCCTAACAGAGAGACAGTTAGGCAAATGTCTATGCTGTCTGCATAACCGAGAGCTGTGAATGGTAAGCAGAGTCTGCTCAGTGTGCTCTGGTGCAGCTTATGTTGTCTTGAAGTTCACACTGGTCTAGCAGCTATGAAATGTGCTAGACAGTGGGTGGAAACCATGCAGATGAGAGCATGAATATCCATACAGCCCTAGCCAATTAGAAGGGGAGGTGCCCCTAAGCATGCTGGGTGCCTGTATTTATATTTGATGGGCACATGGGCTCCGGGTTTTTCTCTACAGAGATGGGTCCAAGCGGGGAGTGGGCCTGCCACCTAGGGTGACCACATTTCCAAACTACCATTCAGGGACACCCTCCCTTCCCAAAAATCAGCTTGTGCTGTAACAAATCACAGCACAGTGATTGGACACAAGAGGCGGGATTTATGATTTCTCCAATCACAAGCAGGGTTAGGGATTGTGCTCCTCGAGGCATTCCCGGCCAGGACAAGTACTGTCCGTGAGTAAAGCAGTGATGTGGCTGCCTTTTTTGGGGGCATCAGATTGGCCCGGGGGGGGGGGTGGCTGTGTCAGTTTCATTCCGGGACACTGTATTGTCCTGGAATGAATGTGCCCGGGACAGACCTGCAAAATGCGGGACTGTCCTGGGCAATCCGGGACACGTGGTCACCCTACTGCCACCCCTCCTCAGCATAGGCTGCCATTAAAGGTAATGAAATTTAAAGGCAGTGGTATCTGGCCCTGAATATATTGTTAATATATGCCTATATCTCTAATGCTCTAAAATGTGTGTTTTTAATATGTTGTAAATTTTACTGGATTTATCTGCTAATTTTAGTTGTATCCTTTTTTGTAATGGTGAGGCGATCGTGGCTGACGTCACGTTTATAATGATTTTTTCAAAATGATTTATCTAGTTTTTTGATACTGCTGGTCCTTCTATAATAAGGTGGACCGTTTATCCTGTGCATTAGGCTACAGCTTACTAGTTGCCTTTTGCTAATTAGACACTAGATGGCGCAGGATAGCAGGTAATTGGTGTGGTGTGTTGCGATGGCAACCACACACTACTTATGACGTTGCGGGACGTTCACGTTAGCCTCTCCACCCCACGCTGAGGAAGTTCCGCCCATAGGAACGTAACGCGTACGAGGGGGAGGAGCTTCGTGACGTCACCCGCGCTCACCGACCCAACGCCAACGTGTGAGCTGTGTAAAGATTCGGAAGCCCTGGAGCTCCGTGTTATGCTGTCACGCTTCACACTCGGCTCTGAGTGTTTTATTATGTGAGTTTATTTTGTTATTTTTACCTATTAAATCCAGTTTAAGACAGAGAGCACTAGTCTGTCCCCTTTTTGTCTTATATATTTCTCCGTGGTCTTTGGGAGTGCTGAGCCGTCTGCTGCCTGCTGTTAACCTTTTAAAGCTTGGAAGCGTCCTTATACTTACCTTGGAGGTTTTTCAAAAGTTTTGTGACCTAGCCATGGTCGAATGGCTGAGGTGAGGGGCCATCTTTAGCTATTGGTGGAGGAACCTTCCTGTTGATCACAGATTTTGAGATTGATCATAATTAGTCACTACATTATTTGGAGCACCTTTTGGACCTTTTTCACTGATGCACTTTATGGACTTCTTGTGTTCTTATTAGAGTTATATTTTTGTACATTTGATCACTATTGTTTAATTTATATGTTTTTGCGCTGCACTTTATTGTTACTGATCACTATTGGGATTTCTATTTGAATTTATCCTCCAGTGCTGGCTTGCATTCTTTAAGTTTTGTTGTGTAATTTTTCCAGCGCGGAATTCCTTCTCTATTTTAGGCTGCCATGTGGCCTCAGGTGGGTGACCCGAAGGTCTGAAACATTGAAGCTGAAACCCATGGTTCTCCTAAGAGCTGACTGAGGGAAGTGACCTGTAGCCAGGGCCAGGGCCAGGGCCTTGTGAGTACAGACCTCCTAAAGGGATCCTAGAGATTGGTATTTCTAAATCCCCCTCATGGTGCTAGAAGTCAGCATACTTGGTGTAAGCTAAAAGGGCACACTGGCTAGTGTCTTGAAGAAGCAAAGTCCACTAAATTCCTTCTGCTACAAAAGGACTTTGCTTTATTCTGTACAGTCTGCTAAACAGTTCTATTGACAGTCTGCTAAACAGTTCTATTGAGAAAGCTGTCCTCGCTTGTGCACCTGTCAAATGGCAACAAACATTATGATCCTATATTTTCTAAAGGCGACACTTCAAAAGCCCCCTATAGGTATCAGTTTAGTGTTACAGAGGAGGTCCTGTGATAGAATTAAAGCGGAGGTTCACCCTAAATGTCAAGTTTGCCTGAATCATACCAGTAGCCATCATCTATGCATAATCCATCGTTTTTTTCAATCTTATTGCTTACCTTGCTGAGCCAGCATTTAGTGTTATTTCCGGGATCCTCTTCCCGCGGGAGTGGGCGTGTATTTCGTTTTCCCCGGCCGTGTGCGATGTCTCCTGGGAGTGATGTGTTGAGCCTCCCAGGAGACGCGCTGTACTGTAATCCCGCGTTATCTTGCGGGTCACGTGACCCTAACCTTTCCTATCAGCTGCTCAGTGCACGTTCTGAGCTATAGCTGATAGAAAAGATGCAGTGTGTGTCGTCACAACGGAACCCCCGCTTTAATGCTCTCACTCCGACATGTGCGGTGATATGTAACATGTTTATCACAATCAACGTTTTTCGCACATGTAGTTTTGTTTTTTACTTTTTAGAATGGGATGCCTCGAATGTGCATAATTTTAAAGGGTGCCTTGAATGAAAAAAAGGTTGAGAAACACTGGTTTGGACTAATCAGAATTCACTGGCTGCATGTGCTCGATCTAGGTCAATAATATGCTAAATAGTAGCTAAATAATAATAATAGCTAATAATAATAGCTAGTAGCTAAATAATATGCTAAATGTCAATCACAATGATTACCGTATTTATCGGGGTATTGCGCGCTCCGGCGTATAGCGCGCACCCCTAAAGTGGACCCACATTCCTGTGGAAAAAAGATTTTTGTACTTACAGTTTTGGTGTCTTGCGCGGCGTCCATCGTCGGGTCCGGCGTCCGTCTGCGGCTTCAGGTGTCCTCTTCGTCGGGTCCGGTGTCCTTCTGCGGCGTCCTCCCCGCTCGATCCCCGCTTTCCCGCGCCGAGTTTGAATACTGCGCCGGCATATACCGAGCGCAGTACACTCGTGTATAGTCGGGCAGGCTTGGCTCCTCTCGCGCTCACGTCCTGTACGTCCAGGACGCGAGCGCGAGAGGAGCTGAGCCTGCCCGACTATACACGAGTGTACTGCGCTCGGTATATGCCAGCGCAGTATTCAAACTCGGCGCGGGAAAGCGGGAATCGGCGTATATCGCGCAACCACGATTTTGCCCTGATTTTCAGGGCAAAAAAGTGCGCGGTATACGCCGATAAATACGGTATATCCCACACACATTGGTTTAAGGAGAGCAGCCATATGAGGGGAGTCTTGAAGAAGGGGATCCCCACACACTGAGTAGGTTCATTTTATATAGGAATCATTTACAAATGTTAGAGTAAGAGAAGGGATTTTTTTATGCTACATCTTTCTAACTTCAGATTGATGAATTGTGACTTATTTATATCGTAATGTAATGTAAAATTAAAGCCACCTGTAACTTAGGCTGGTTTCTCTGCATCCAATTTGCATATCAGGAGATTGTGACTGGCTCTCCAGGGTGGCTCCAGTGCAAATTGCACAGGAGTCCTGTGCATCTTCTGATCCGTTTCAGGTCCAAATTTAGCTAAACATTCGGGCTGAAATCGGACCTGAAACAGTGAACAGGGGCGCACCGAACCCCCTGCTGTGAGCCGCTCCATGCTGCGGTGTCAACCGAGCCTAACTTTTTGGGCTGCTTCAAATCTATGTGTTTTTTTTACCATGTGTTATTGTAGCGCTACCCCCTCAGGAGCCGCTGATTGTTTTGGGATCGGCTTATTAAGTTATCTCTATGTGTTTTCTAGGGGTGAAGGTAGTGAGTAGAGCAGTAATTGAATGTCCAGTCTGTAGATGAAGTTTTCTGAATGCTTTATTTCTTGGTCCAACACGACCAACATCAACTTGAGGTAGACAGAAAAGGTTGATGAAATAAAAGAACTCTGCGGTATCAGGCCATGGATAAAGAAAAAACAGTCCTGCTTCTCTACAGCTGTAACAATACGACGCCACTCTAGCCAGAATGGGTGAAGTGCCCCCGGACAGAACTCTGCCACAGGCCTGGCAGCCGGAGCGATACTTTAGGTTGCTGGGAGGAACAAGTCTCTGCCACCGACTTGGCTCTGATTAAATTAGGATGCCAGATGAAACCTCTGCCACAGGCTCAATGCTGACAATGTGAACAGCATTGATCACATCAGGGTCACCGGTCGACAGTGCAAGTGTACCTGTCAATGTCCGGTCACCAGATCCCTGATGATAACCTGCCTCCGGGTTCTCCTCATGCCGATCCCCCACTGAACGGCATACAGCCTGGCATCTCCTCAGTAGAGGTAGGGACCCATTAAGTCACTGGGGCCCCTTTGTGGCATCAGTGGCTCCAGGCCAGGAGGGCCCAGAGTCTGGAACTCCGCGTGGTGCGCGACCCCAGGCCAGGTAGGCCATAGTGGTGGGGCCCGCGATGTGCGCACACCCTAAAGGTGGGTGCCGCACCTGGAACCAGGAACCCGCGAAGAACCCAGAACAACGGCCTACGCCACAGAAATACCCCCTCCCAGCATGCACAGCGAGGCTCATATTTAGTTTTCATGTAAACTAAATATACTGTACAAGCAATGCCGAATACTGTTCTGCACAAAGAGTGCACAAAGAGTTTTTTACTCAATTCTCAAAAAACAAGCTTCTCACAAAACATATCTTCTGACAGGAGTAAAACCTGACAGGAACTCTAATCCTTCTCCCCTCTTTCCAAAAACCAAATGAAAAAAAAAATGGCTATACATAAACTTTAACCACCTCAATATTGGAAAATGTTTACACCAATTTTCAACTTTCGGCTCTGTAATACTTTGAACGACAATTGTGCGGTCATGCAACACTGTACTCATGACATTTTTATCATTTTTTTCCACACAAATAGAGCTTTCTTTTGGTGGTATTTATAACATTTTGCAAATAACTGATTTATCTTCATACATTTTTACCAAAATGTATACTGCTACATTTATTTGGTAAAAATAACCCAAATCCGTGTATGTTATTTGGTCTGTGTGAAAGTTATAGAGTCCACAAGTTATGGTACTAATCATTGAAAATTGATCACTCCTGATGTACACTTTAATGAATGTTATTGCACACAAATACAATATAATACCCAATTTTCTGTTAAAATATAAAATATTATGTTGTGTCGAGTAAAGACATACCAAACATGTCACGCTTTAAAATCGGGCACACTTGTGGAATGGCGCCCAACTACTGTATTTAAAAATCTCCATAGGCTCCTTTTTGTAATCCTTACTAGGTTACCAGTTTTTTTTTTTTTTTTTTGGCGGGGGGGGGTTTAATACACTTTAATGAATGTTATTGCACACAAATACAATATAATACCCATTTTTCTGTTAAAATATAAAATATAGTGTTGTGCCGAGTAAAGAGATACCAAACATGTCACACTTTAAAATGGCGCCAAACTACAGTATTTAAAAATCTCCATAGGCGACATTTTATAGGTTACCAGTTTAGAGTTAAAGAGGAGGTCTGCTTCTAAAACGATAGCTTGTTTGTGGCAATACCTTACATGTGTGGTGCAATCGCCATTTACATATGCGTACGGGACCAATGCGTGCAATCACCACAGCTATTACAGGATCGTGCCGCTGCGTGGGCACGTGGTACCACGGCTAGGTCAAGTCAGGATGGCGCTTGTTCCACCTGACCGTTTATGTACAGTGGCCAGGTTGAAAAGTGGTTAAAGCAGTATTAAACCATAAAAAAAAATGTTTTCCTGGTGCCTCCATGGCAGCATACCTGTGACAAGCTCCGCCTTGGCTCCTCCCTCAGGACTAGTGAATATTATAAAAGAGTTGGTTAGCAGCGCCCCCACATTCTCCTTTTTTTCCTCATACCTCATGGCAGTGAATACTGGTCGATCGTCCTACCTTCTGCATTCGGCAGCGTCCATCCGGGTTCAAGCCTCTCCCGGATGCGGTCCCTTCTCTTGGGCAGCTAAACGCGCTAATAAGGTTGGGAGTCCCTTCTGTAGGATCTTTTGGGACAGGCAGTTTGTCTCTTAACTAAGAGCTCTATCTGCAGTGTATCTCTCAGGCATCTGGCTTCCCATGGTAACGGAGGCAGCAGCTAATTCTTTTACTTTTCATTTATTTTTCATTTATTTTTTTATTTATTTCTTTCCCCCTTTCCTAAACTCCTTTCTGGCATCCTTCCTGTCCCTGCAATCCCACGGCTCACCTGCGGTCCCCCTCGTTTTCCCCCGGTGTTTCCCTCGCCTGCCCCGGTCATCCCTCACTTTCCATATTGTCTCCTGGCCCCTTAGGGGTCGCGTGCGTCACCCCCAGCCGTTTTGTATGGCTGGGGGCGTCCTCTGCTGCATTCGACGCTGGCGCCGACGGCCGGGACTTCCGGGTCCTAGAGCCGCCGGTTCGCGCATGCGCAGTACGCCCGGAGGCTCCGGCGGCCATCTTGGAATAGGGAAAAACATAGAATTTTTGCCCTTTCTCCAAAAGTTCAGGGCAGAGGCGTTCCTCTGTTCACCTGAACCCTTTATAACTCCCTGGCTGCCTCACTAAGATGCCTGAGGCTGTCCAGGGAGAACCAAAATACTGAGAGCTCCAGGACAAAAGACCTGTTTCTACAGGTAAAAAAAAAAAGGGGGCCATTTATTACAAAAAAAAAAAAAGAAGACATAAAATAATTTTTTTCTAAAAAAAAAAAAAAAAAACAATAACACTTAGGAATGTGTCCGTTTAGCCGGGTTAGGTTATGGCGTTTAACCTTTTCCTGTTCTTTCCTTAGCTGCTTCCTCCGCTAATCCACCTAACATGAGCCATTCGCCGTCCATACAAGATCCTACTCTACAATTAAGGTAAGGACCTACGTCCAGGTAAGTTTTAAAAAAAAAAAAAAAAGAGTGCACTAAGGCGCATACTCTTATGTATTGCAGCCCTGTACGCCAGAAGACGTCTAAGAAGACATCAAGGCGCCATGAAGACTCCGACTCAAGCCACAGCAGGGGAAGGTCTTCCAGGCGAGGAGACCATGAGAGTGGCAAGAAGTCTTTGGCCAAAAAGCGCCATCACTCACGCTCCCCGAGACCCAGATCTCCAAAGTGTCAAGCCTGTGGAGCTACCCCTCTTCCACATAAACGGATCTGTCAAGATTGCATGAGGGACTATGCGGCGGACAGAGAGTCCGAGGGCATGCAAGTGGCGGACCTGCTTAAGAAAGCAATAAAGGATTCCTTTGCAGAATTAGTGGCCTCAATGCCATCGCAACCGGTGGTTCCTCTCCAGGAGCAGCCGGCGGGGGAGGCCATTCCCGGACCGTCCACTAGCGGAATTCCTCGACCGACACCTGCCTCATCCTCTAAACATCAGGAGGAGGATGACGCTTCAGAGGGTTCCTCGGATGACCTGGATGTCTCCGGCTTTGCCTTTTCCATGGTCCAGCCCTATGTGCAGGCAGTAAAACAGGCAATTGGTTGGGAGGAAACTGAGACAGAAGGCAAGAAGTCTAAGGCATACTTCCCCTTTCTCAAGCGCCAGATTTCCTTTTTCCCTCTCATGGACGAGATTAAGGGTGTGATCGAGGAAGAATGGGGAAAGACCGAAAAAAGATTCTCCCTTAACCGCCTAGGAAAACTATATCCTCTATCGGAAGAAGACTCTGTAATGCTCGAGGCCCCTCCAGTGGTCGATGCAGCTGTGGTAAGGTTAGCGAAAAACGTTACGCTGCCTATGGAAGATTCAACGTCATTCAAGGATCCACTGGATAGAAGAATGGATCTCGACCTCAAAAAAGCCTACCAGATGGCGGGCAATGCCTGCAAGCCCGCGGTTGCTTTAACATCGGTTTCCAACGCGCTACGCGTTTGGACAGAGAATATAGAGTCGGCAATCCAGCAGGATGTCCCAAAGGAAGACATTATTAAGGCCTTAGATGAGCTAAAACTCTCTGCAGACTTCATTGGGGAAGCTGCCATCGATTCAGTTCGATGCTCCGCAAGGGCAATGCTCCACACAGTAATGGCCAAACGGGCCTTGTGGCTAAAACCATGGTCAGCAGATATTGCATCGAAACAGAATTGGTGCAAAATACCATTTGATGGAAAAGCCCTATTTGGGGAGAAGTTGGATAAAGCCATATCTCGCGTTACTGGCGGGAAGTCGGGTCTGTTGCCCCAGGACAGGCGATCCAAGCGCTTCAGAACATTCACACCCAGATTCCAATATTCTAAGGACAAGGACTACAGACAGTCCAGGCAAGGAAGAGGCTTTAGGCAAAATTGGAAAAGCACGCAGTCCACCTTCCTCAAGAACCGTAGACAGGGATCCGTGCCTACTCCGCAGGATTCTGCTAAGTCCTTTTGACGCCGAACCATCCCAAGCGATTCCGGTGGGGGCCAGACTCCAACACTTCTCGAAAATCTGGGAGCAAAGGTGCAGGGATCCCTGGGTAATTTCCACTGTAAAATACGGACACTTCTGGACGTTTCTAGACAAACCCCCCAAAGACTTCTTCTCTCCAACAAGGATGTCAAGGTCCCCTCAAAAAGCGGAGGCTCTACAGCACTTTCTTCTCTCCTTACAGGAACAGCAGGCAGTAATCCCAGTACCTCCATCGGAAAGATTTACAGGTTTTTACTCCACCCTGTTTCTCGTCCCCAAAAAAAACGGAGGTTGGAGACCTGTCATAGACCTAAAGAGGCTAAATCGTTACATTTTCCTAGAACGATTCAAGATGGAGTCACTACAAACAATCGTCCGTGTAATCCAACCAGGGGACTGGATGTTATCCATAGACTTACGGGATGCGTACCTGCATATACCCATACTCCCCTCTTTCCAGAAGTATCTGAGGTTTGCAGTAGGCCAGGTACATCTTCAATTCCGCAGTCTCCCGTTTGGCCTCTGCACATCACCGAGAGTCTTCACAAAGACACTGATTGCCGTGATAGCCCCTCTAAGGGAACAGGGGCTTCGAGTATACCATTATTTGGACGACCTTCTTCTCCTAGCGAGCGATCCAGCCCAATTGATGGAACACAGGGAAGTTCTTCTAACGACGCTAGTAGACTTTGGATGGAAGATAAACCAGGAGAAGAGTCATCTGTCTCCAACCCAGGAAATGATTTATCTGGGTGCACTGTTCAACACAGAGAATGGTACAGTGTCCCTTCCACCTCAGAAAGTGGCGTCTATTATTCAGCAGATGAAGAGTGTGAGTGCGAGACTCCATCTGACCGCCTCGAAGTGTCTGAGCCTGATAGGCCGGATGTCGTCATGTATCCCCATGGTCCCTTGGGCCCATTGGCATTTGAGATATTTCCAACTGGAATTCTTGAGGCAGTGGAACAAACGATATCTATCTCAACCTATACATCTGACGACCCTGATGCTCAGAAGTCTTCATTGGTGGATGAAGAAACACACGCTGATGAAATCACGTCCGCTAGGGCATGTAAACTGGATCACAATTACCACCGATGCCAGTTCAGCAGGTTGGGGAGCACACTGCAACCAGATCTCAGTGCAGGGGAGATGGTCCTTCAGTGCGACGGGCTTGGTGTCGAATATCCTGGAGATCCGGGCAGCCTACCGTGCATTACTAGCCCTAGAATTCGAGATCACAGGGAGACCAGTCCTTCTACGGATGGACAACAAAGCCGCTGTATCTTATATACACCGTCAAGGAGGGACGCACAGCAGGTCCCTGCTGAGGGAGGTGGAGCCCATTATCCTCTGGGCGGAAAGAAACCTAAAGGACCTAAGGGCAATCTACCTACCAGGTCATCTCAACTCAAGAGCCGACCTCCTATCTCGCAGGTTCATAGATGCCAACGAGTGGTCTCTACACCCAAGAATCTTCAACTGGATAGTGAGCCAGTGGGGGCTCCCCGAACTGGACCTATTTGCAACTGCATGCAATTCCAAGCTTCCAAGATTCATCTCGAGGCTCCCACATCCCCAAGCGGAAGCAATAGATGCTCTCTCAGCCCCATGGGCATGCAAACTGGCCTATGCATTCCCTCCACGGCCCCTCATTCCAAAACTCCTGGCGAGGATCATGATAGAGTCCACAACAGTAATAACGGTTCTACCATACTGGCCGAGACGCCCTTGGTTTCCTACGGCAATGTACCTGAGTACTCAGCCGCCGGTCAAGGTTCCGCTGATACCCTTCCTCCTCGCTCAGGGATGTCACACCCATCCAGATCCAGGCAGGCTGAACCTTCACATCTGGCTGCTGAAAGGCAAAGGTTTGAATCACTAGGATGTTCCAACGAGGTTATCGCAACCCTTCTCAGGGCTAGAAAGCCTTCCACAAACAGTATATACGATAGGGTGTGGAACAAGTTCAAGGCCTTCATGATTAGCAGAAGCTGCGATCCAGATTCTCCATCATCCTCGCAAATGCTTGAATTTTTGCAGGCAGGCCTGGATGTGGGCCTTGCTATGAGTACATTAAAAGTACAGGTAGCAGCAATTTCAACAGCAACCAGCAGAAGGTGGGCAGAGGACCCATTAATAATCCAATTTTTTAAGGCAGTCAGAAAGATCCGTCCACCAACTAAACAGGCTTTTCCCACCTGGGACCTCGCTGTCATCCTAGAGGCCTTAGCCAGCCCACCTTTTGCTCCTTCGGACTCGGCATCACTTTGGAACTTAACCTTGAAGCTTACCTTCTTGATAGCCATAACCTCTGGCAGACGGGTTTCAGAGCTCCAAGCTCTGGGGGCGGATGATAACCATATCATATTCTACCATGACAGAGTGGAACTGAGAACAGTACGAGGGTTTATCCCCAAGGTCACGTCATCTTTGGCCATGTCGGAACCCTGGGCTCTCCCAACGTTTCTAGAACAGGAATCAGGTTCTCTTCATGAACTGGACATTGCCTCCACCCTAAAATGCTATCTCAGGGTCACGGCACCTTTCAGAGACTCTACCAAATTGCTCATAATTCCCTGGGGGAAGAACAAAGGCAAGGAGGCGTCAGCAAGAACAATTGCCTCATGGATTGTTAAGCTTATCCACAAGGCGTACAGGGCAAAGGGTCTGGACCCCCCTTTGATGGTCAGGGCACACTCCACTAGGGCGGTCTCTGCCTCTTGGGCGGCAAGAGCGAACGTGGCAATCGAAACTATTTGTAGGGCAGCGACCTGGTCGTCCCAACATACTTTTCTGAAGCATTACCGAGTAGACCCAGGAGCTCTCTCATCGGTAGAATTCGGCAGACAGGCGATCAAATCAGCCGTTGCTTCCTCTAATTATTGATAATAATAATAATAATTCCTTTGAAATAAACCTCCTAAGCATCATCCCACCCGTCTCAGCTAGTTATTTGTCACAGGTATGCTGCCATGGAGGCACCAGGAAAACGGAAAATTGTATCATACTTACCAGTAATTTTCCTTTCCTGGTGCCTATCCATGGCAGCATACGCTCCCACCCTCGGTATTCTATATTACGGAGAATGTGGGGGCACTGCTAACCAACTCTTTTATAATATTCACTAGTCCTGAGGGAGGAGCCAAGGCGGAGCTTGTCACAGGTATGCTGCCATGGATAGGCACCAGGAAAGGAAAATTACTGGTAAGTATGATACAATTTTCCGTTTTTATATATTGCAGCCTGCCATTCCTTAACCACTTAAGCCCCGGACCATATTGCTGGTCAAAGACCAGAGCACTTTTTGCAATTCGGCACTGCGTCGCTTTAACTGACAATTGCACGGTCGTGCGACGTGGCTTCCGAACTAAATTGGCGTCTTTTTTCCCCACAAATAGAGCTTTCTTTTGGTGGTATTCGATCACCTCTGTGGTTTTTAGTTTTTGCGATATAAACAAAAATAGAGTGTCAATTTTGAAAAAAAATGAATATTTTTTACCATTATAAATATCCCCCAAAAATATATAAAAAAACGTTTTTTTTCCTTAGTTTAGGCCTATGCGTATTCTTCTACATATTTTTCTTAAAAAAAAATCGCAATAAGCGTTTATTGATTGGTTTGCGCAAAAGTTATAGCGTTTAAAAAATAGGGGGTAGTTTTATGGCATTTTTATTAATATTTTTTTTTATACTAGTAATGGCGGCGAACCGCGATTTTTTTTCGGTACTGCGACATTATGGCGGACGCTTCGGACACTTTTGACACATTTTTGGGACCATTGGCATTTTTATAGCGATCAGTGCTATAAAAATGCATTGATTACTATAAAAAATGCCACTGTCAGGGAAGGGGTTAACACTAGGGGGGCGGGGAAGGGGTTAAGTATGTTCCCTGGGTGTGTTCTAACTGTAGGGGGGGTGGACTCACTAGGGAAAATGACTGATCGCTGTTCATACATTGTATCAGGCATTTCTCCCCTGCCAGGACCGGGAGCTGTGTGTTTACACACACAGCTCCCAAATTATCGCTGTGTAACGAGCGATCGCGGGTGCCCGGCGGTGATCGCGACTGCCGGGCACGCGCGTGGGAGTCAGGAGCGAGCGCACCCCTATTGGCTGCTGGGAGAGATGACGTAGATCTACGTGATCTCGCCCAGCAGAGCCGACGGCTGGTCGGCAAGTAGTTAGGCCGCGTACACACGGTCGATCCATCTGATGAGAATGGTCCGATGGACCGTTTTCATCGGTTCACCGTTGAAGCAGAACGATGGTCTGATGTGCGTACACACCATCAGTTCAAAAACCTTTTGGGTCAAAACACAGGACGTGCTGAAAAAAACGAAGTTCAATGCTTCCAAGCATGCGTCGACTTGATTCTGAGCATGCGCAGGTTTTGAACCGATGCTTTTGTGTACTAACCATCGGTTTTGACCTATGGTCAGCCGTCCATCGGTTCGATTTTAAAGCAAGTTCTCTATTTCTTGTCCGAAGGACAACAGACCGATGGGCCGTACACACGGTCGGTTTGGACCGATGAAACTGGACTTCAGGCCGTTTTCATCGGTTTGGACTGACCGTGTGTACGCGGCCTTAAAGGCACTTTCCTGGATCGAAATGTCCTCCTTCCCACTCCCCTCTAATTGATCACTTTAGTAAAAAAAAAAGCTAGATTCCTTTTTTAACTTACCTAAAGCCGTGATCATGTGACACTGCCAGCCCGAGTCTTTTGTGGAGTTGAGTGTTTAGCTCCTAAAGAGGTCCTTCTTTAACTGACTGGGAGACAAGGACACTTCCTATTAGATGACAGTCAGCAGGGTGCTCTCAGGAGAGAGAAAAGGACAATGTCATCACAGAGGGTTCACAGGGGACCAGTGGTCTCAGGGTGCCAGCACTGTGCTGGATCAGTGGTCTCCCGCATTGGGACCAGTAGCTGTGAGAAACCTGGACCGGAGATGTAGATGACCATATTTGTGTTCACCAAGTACAGTGAAGGAAAAAAGTATTTGATCCCCTGCTGAATTTGTATGTTTGACCACCGACAAAGAAATGATCAGTCTATAATTTTTAAGATAAAAACACATGTCAAAAAAGTTGTAAATTGATTTGCATCTTAATGAGTAAAATAAGTATTTGACATGACTTAGTACTTGGTGGCAAAACCCTTGTGAGTAATCACAGACTTTTCTTGTTTCCAGGTTTGCACACATCACAGGAAGGATTTTGTCCCACTCCTCTTTGCAGATCCTCTCCAAGTCATTAAAGAGCAACTGCAGTCTGCTCACATAATTTGTAATAAAAACATCTTTGCCATTCTGAAGCTTCCCTCAACAACTTTGCATATTATTTTATATATACTATGAATCTGTACTTGCCACATATGCTGCAGAAATCTCCCTACACTAAGTCCGGCTGAAGCCATTTTAACTGTGTGCAGCTGAAGCTGCTGCCTGTTCACTTCCTGGATTTACAGAGACACACCTTGAGCTCTACAGCTCTCATTGGCCCTCTTATGGCTCATCCCTCCTCCCTTCCTGGCAAACTCTAACAAGAGAGAGAGAGAGCTGTGCATGATATCATAAGCCTAGGCTAATGACTAGACAACAAAGGGGAAGTGGGCTCTATAAGTTATTTACTGGCAGAAAAAATTATGTTTTACGATTCTATGTTAAAACAAAGGGCAGAAGATTTAATAGATGGAAAGTTGAAAACATTTCTGAAGAGCCGCTTTAAGGCCGGGTTCACACCTATGCGAATTGAGTGCGGCTTAAACCGCATCTAATCCGCAGGACATTTCAAAATACATTGTTTTCAATGAGGCTGGTTCACATATGTGCGATGCATCCGCACTGCGCATTGCCTCCAAACCGTGTGCGGTTTTTATGTCTTGCGGTGCGGCTCAGGTGCGAATTCAGTCCCATTATCTTCTATGGGTACGCAGCTGAATTCGCAGATGTGTTCATTTCTCTTCAGTATTTGTCTCATTCAGTTCAATACACTTCCCCCCTCCCCCTCCCCTCTCCCAGGTCTCCAAATTCGCACCTGATTTGCAGCTAAAACGCAGTTGATCTGCAGAACACCTTATAGAGAAATTCGCAAAGACAACGGAGCTCCAAAACGCAACGCACTAGTGTGATTCAGGCCTAAAGGTTTTGAGGCTGACATTTGGTCATTCGAAACTTCAGTTCCCTCCACATATTTTCTATAGGATTAAGATCTGGAGACTGGCTAGGCCACTCCAGGATCTAATGTGCTACTTCTTGAGCTACTCAATTGTGGCCTTGGTCATGTGTTTTGGGTCATGTTCATGCTGCAATACTCATCCATGACTCATTTTTATTGCCCTGACTGTGGGAAGTTCCCACCCAATATTTTATGGTACATGGCCTGTCCATTGTCCCTTTGCAGTGAAGTTGTCCTCACCCCATAGCAGAAAATCACCCCAAAACATAATGTTTCAACGTACATGTTTGACGGTGGGGATGGTGTTCTTGGAGTCATAGGCAGCATTCCTCCTCCTCCAAAAACAGCGAGTTGAGTTGATGCCAAAGAGCTTGATTTTGGTATCATCTGACCAAAACACTTTCACCCAGTTCTCCTTTGAATCTTTCAGATGTTCATTAGCAAACTTTAGACGGGCCTGCACATGTGTTTTATTGAGCAGGTGGACCTTGTGGGCCCTGCAGGATTTTAGTCCTTCACAGCGCAGTGTGTTACCAATTGTTTTCTTGGTGACTATGGTCCCTGCTGCCTTAAGATCATTGACAAGACTCTCCTGTATAGTTCTGGGCTGATTCCTCACCGTTCTCATGATCATTGCAACTCCACAAGGTGAGAACTTGCATGGAGCCCCAGACTAAGGAAATATCGCACCAACTGTTGTCACCCTCTCACCAAGCTGTTTGGCGATGGTCTTGTAGCCCATTCCAGCCTTGTGTAGGTCTACAATCTTGTCTCTGACATCCTTAGACAGTTCTTTGGTCTTGGCCATGGTGGCGAGATTGGAATCTGATTGATTGGTTTCTTCTGTGGACAGGCATCTTTTATACAGGTAACAAGCTGAGATTAGGAGCACTTCCTTTAAGAGAGTGCTCCTAATCTTAGCTCATTACCTGAATAGAAAACACCTGGGAGCCAGAAATCTTGCTGATTGATAGGGGATCAAACACTTATTTCACTCATTAAAATACAAATCAAGTTTTAACTTTTTTGGATTGAGTTTTTTGGGATTTTTTTTGTCATTCTGCCTCTCACTGTTAAAAAAAATCTATCATTAAAATTATAGACTGATCATTTCTTTGCCAGTGGGCAAACGTACCACATCAGCAGGGGATCAAATACTTTCTCTCTCTCGCTGTATAGGGGGAAAAAAGACTATTAGGAAAACCTTGGGGGGGGAGGGGGGGATGAATGTTATTAGACACTAAGTATTATTGCAATTTCCTATGATGCTTAGTGCCAACTGGTGACCAAATGTGACATTTTCAAGTTTTAATCATTAGAAAACATTTGATCGGCACAAGAAAATAGCGTAAGAAAATTTGGTTTTGCCTCATTCGAAGAGAACGGATGTACATGCACTTTCACGGGGTGAATTGCTATAAAAAAAATTATAAATCGACTTCTATTTGTTACAATAAAAACTTATTATAGCCTAGTTACTGTGAATTCCATCCAGCAGAATGGGTTGCCTCTTTCTAAAATGTACACTGTTGCAAAAATATGTAATAAAATTAGTCTTTAAAAATATCAGCAATGACTTATTATGTCTAATTATATAATAGGCTCTTTGTACAGCATCTGTTTCTTGACAGATCTGTCTTAAACTTCACAGACATCTGTGCTGGTGCTGCTAGGAATTTGTATGTGTCTCTAGACCAAAGGAAAACATGTTTCTTAGATGAAGAAAGAAAGGATTTATTGACTGAGCCAAAAAGCATATAGATCTTCAGCAGGAACTGCACAATGGTGGCTTAGAGTATTTCTAGATATGTATCGACATAGAGATGTGCATTCCTTGATTTTTTTTTATTTGTATGCCTTTGTTTGATAGGAAACGAGAAATATATGCAGTTTTGTTGAGAATGAATGTTTCTGCAGTGAAGTGTAATCTTCTCTAGCATGTGTGTGATTTTGAGCCCAAATTACTTGCTGGAAATCCTTGCACAAAATCTACAATTATTTTCCCTCTGCAGTCCCGATGCACAGAAATAAATGAATCAGTTTCCTGAATACTGAGGTGTGAACATGGTATACAAATCATAAGTGGCATCCCTTCAAAAAAATCTTACCGTACGCATTAGAGTATCATCAAATGTTAGGAACAACCCAACTGTAAAAAGATCTTTTTATTTTTGCTTTTGATACTCACAGATACATTGTCTAATGCATATTGTACTATCATTTCATAGACTGTAAACAGCCACTCTAAGTCTACTTGAACAATGAAAAGCAACTAAAAATCAACAAAAAAAATTCAACCTGACCAACGCGCTTTTTATCTGATGTACGTGCCCAAAGGTTAGGTAATGTGATAATACACACAGTGAAATTCTTGTCTCTAAACACCTCTGTACACACCATCGCATTGAAATCCACGCGGAAATCCTCTGCCGATGACGTGTCGCGCCGTCGCCGCGATTATGACGCGGCGACGGGCACGACGCTGTCATATAAGGAATTCCACGCATGCGTCAAATCATTACGACGCGTGCGGGGAATCCCTTTGGACGGATGGATCCGGTGAGTCTGTACAGACGAGCGGATCCATCCTTTGGGATGGACTTCAGCAGATGGATTTGTTGTGCATGTCAGCAAATATCCATCTGCTGGAAATCCATCCCAGGGGAGATTTATCCGCGGATAAATATCCGCCGGAGTGTACACACCATAGAATCTATCCGTTGAAACCCATTCGATGGGATTTATCTGCGGATAGATTCTATGGTGTGTATGGGGCCTCACATTGCTGTCCCGCTGTTCTAACCCTTCCTCTTGTAAATGCATTTTATGTTGATTTAATTAAGTTTTAAACCAAAAGTGCAGCGCTTAAGTGATCAAGAAGGAATATAACAATCTTATAATCAAAAACCAGAGTGTAAATAATATACTTCTAACAAAAATTACCAACAAAAAAGTGACTTTAAAAAGTGCATAGAAGGCCCACAAACAAATGGTATATAAAAACTAGGGCTGTTACTGATCAAAATGTTTCTGTTCGATTAACCACTTAACCCCCGGACCATATTGCTGCCCAAAGACCAGAGTACTTTTTGCGATTCGGGACTGCGTCGCTTTAACAGACAATTGCGCGGTCGTGCGACGTGGCTCCCAAACAAAATTGGCGTCCTTTTTTTCCCACAAATAGAGCTTTCTTTTGGTGGTATTTGATCACCTCTGCGGTTTTTATTTTTTGCGCTATAAACAAAAATAGAACGACACTTTTGAAAAAAATGAATATTTTTTACTTTTTGCTATAATAAATATCCCCCAAAAATATATAAAAAAAATTTTTTTTCCTCAGTTTAGGCCGATACGTATTCTTCTACCTATTTTTCGTAAAAAAAAAATCGCAATAAGCGTTTATTGATTGGTTTGCGCAAAAGTTATAGCGTTTACAAAATAGGGGGTATTTTTATGTCATTTTTATTAATATATTTTTTTTACTAGTAATGGCGGCGATCAGCGATTTTTTTTCGGTATTGCGACATTATGGCGGACACTTCGGACACTTTTGACACATTTTTGGGACCATTGGCATTTTTATAGCGATCAGTGCTATAAAAATGCATTGGATTACTATAAAAATGCCACTGGCAGTGAAGGGGTTAACACTAGGGGGCGGGGAAGGGTTTAAGTATGTCCCTTGTGTGTTCTTACTGTGGGGGGGGGGGGTGGCCTCACTAGGGGAAACACTGATCCTCTGTTCATACATTGTATGAACAGAAGATCAGCGTTTCCCCCGCTGACAGGACCGGGAGCTGGGTGTTTACACACACAGCTCCCGGTCCCCGCTCTGTAACGAGCGATCGCGTGTGCCCAGCGGCGATCGCGCTCGCCGGGCACACGCACGGGAGTCGGGGGCGAGCGGGGGGCGCGCACGCGCCCCTAGTGGCGGCTGAGAGAGAGGACGTTATACTACGTGCTCTCGCCCAGCAGAGCCAACTTGCCGACGTAGAACGGCGGTGCGCGGTCGGCAAGGTGGTTAATCGTTTTTTTTTTAATCGATTAATCGACTAATTTAGATTAATTATAACGCACATACAGATCCAACTACTTTTAGCTGATCTCCTTGCAGGCTGATTCCCAGTGCAGCTACCAACCACTGGAAAATGGATAGCAGGATACACAAAACACACAAAGGCAGCGCTCGATGGGAATAGCATTAAAACTTTTATAGTCTTCAAGTAGGTAACAAAATAAATATTGCACTGGAGATAAAATCGATGTAGCTACATAAACTGTAAAAATGGTGCGAGTAATACCAAAGGGTAGCAAAAGCAGTCATAAAAACATGTAGCTAAGTATGATACTGGTATAAAAATGTGTACAACGATACCACTGCTGAATCCAGATGAGGAGAGGTTAACATCAGTCCATCGGCATGTAGATGTCCCATGAAGGGAACTATCACAACTCCCAGTAGATGGTTGTAGAATCCCAGGTTGATAGAGGGAAGTGTAACAGCCTTTGCGTGTGGCAGATAGTAAGGTCCACCGGCATGCAGATATGAAGACACAGCAAAGGAGCCCTTCAGATGGACACAGCAAGCCCCGCCGGTGTCCGTGACATTACCGGATCTCCGACGGAACTCCCTGAAGGCCCAGAAGCCAGCGGAGAGGTGAGTACCAATCAAAAGAATTTTAATCGATCAAAAAGATTTTGATCGATCAAAAAATTAAAGATTGATCGATTGATTAAAAGTTAATTTGCACAGCCCTAATAAAAACTCTTATGCCCTGTACACACGATCGGTTTGTCTGATGAAAACGGACCGATGGACCGTTTTTATCGGACGAACCGATCGTGTGTGGGCCCCATCAGTTTTTTTCCCCATCGGTGAAAAAAAATAGAACCTGTTTTAAAATTTTCGTATAGTTAAAAACCGATAGAAAAAAACGATCGTCTGTGGGGAAATTCATCGGTCAAAAATCCATGCATGCTCAGAATCAAGTCGACGCATGCCCCGAAGCATTGAACTTAATTTTTCTCAGCACGTCGTTGTGTTTTACGTCACCGCGTTGGACACAATCAGATTTTTAACTGATGGTGTGTAGGCAAGACTGATGAAAGTCAGCTTCATCGGATATCTGATGAAAAAACCCATCGGTTCGTTTTCATCAGATGAACCGATCGTGTGTACAGGGCATAACAGTTATCTGTGTGTAGTATCCAGCCAACAGTCCAGATATATCACCATGTATTACTCCAAACCACCACCTTTGCACATTCACCAGCTATTAAGCTGCATCAGAAAGGCAGCAGGCAGCATTTTTAGCACTGACAGGGCATTACAGTATGAGAATCCATCCATATTGTAATCCTCCACTGGCACAGTGGGCTGCCAGCACCACTGACGTATCAACATTATTATTATGGTCTACATTGTGCTGTGGTACGAGTCCACTTATGTTTAAGCATATGAATCTACAACATGCCATTTTACATTGAGTATTTGCCAGCTGCACACCTCATTTAAAGTCCCAAACCCTCCTTTTCTCTTTAAAGGGGATTTCCACCCACAATTTCACTTTTTAAATATAAATACCCCTGTAATACACAAGCTTAATGTATTCTAGTAAAGTTAGTCTGTAAACTAAGGTCTTGTTTTGTTAGGTTGTTAGAGCATTTAGATAGTTTATAATCTAGAAATAGACCGTGGCCATCTTAAGTGTGGGCATCATGAAGCCAGACTGTATGACTTCCTGGATTTCAGCTTTGCATATCTCGCACATGCTCAGTGCACAAGCAATGTAATAGGTTTCAGTCAGGTTTGCAAGGACTACTGGGAAACATGATGCCTATCCCAGAAACCCTTGCAAATAGCCTAGGCAAATAAGGAGGAGGAAGTAATGAAGGATTACAAAATAAAGGTATTTACAAGCAACAAATTAAATAAAAATTGTCCATTCTGAACACTATGAGATTAGAGCATGCAGCACAGACAAACATAAAAAAATGGGTGGAACTCCACTTTAACTATAACTGGGATGGAGACATATGGCCTGATGTCTCCATGATCATTTTTCGGCATGAAAAAAACGTTTTAAAAACGTCATTTAAAACGATCGTGTGTGGGCTGCACATCGTTTTTCAGTTTCTGAAAAACGACAAAAAAAAAAATCGAACATCCTGCAGTTTTTTAACGTCGTTTTAAAAAATGTCGTTTTAAACCCGCGCATGCTCAGAAGCAAGTTATGAGATGGGATCGCTCGTTCTGGTAAAACTACCGTTCATAATGGAGTAAGCACATTCATCATGCTGTAACAGACAGAAAAGCGCGAATCGTCTTTTACTAACAAGGAATCAGCTAAAGCAGCCCAAAGGCGAATGGAACTTCCCCTTTAGAGTGCCGTTGTACGTGTTGTACATCACCGCGCTTTGTTCATCATTTTTTTAAAAACGATGGTGTGTGGGCAACGTCTTTTTTAATGATGTAATTGGAAAAACATTGTTTTTTGGACATGCTGAAAAACAACGTTTTCTTTTATGCCTAAAAATGATCGTGTGTACGCAGCATAAGCCTCATTTAAAGTCCCCAAAAAACTTTCATAAATCACTGATGTATCAAGTCTAGGAGGAATGCTCACCACACCAGAGCCACAGAAAAAATTATATAGTGTAGTAATTTATTTGTAAAATCAGCTTCTATTCATCCATAAAATCTATACATCAATGTTTACAGGTATAGCAGAGTGTAAATCTACCATGTGGTGACATTCACTTACTAAGATGGGCGCCAGTCCCAAAAATGGAGGCAGCGGCATGACGTCAGCACGTAGCTCCTCCCAACATGTTTTGTGCGTATGCATGTCTTTAGGGAATACTAGAGTCAATAAAATCTACCTTGTCAACCTACTGCACTTTTGGATCCTTTACACTGGTTCTCTATGTTTGTGTCCACTTTCTTGGTGTCACATATTCATGGGACCATAACAGGCAGCTCATTTATTTAGAATGGACTACTAGCACACAACAATGGACACAAAAGTACATGTAGCAATTTGTTAATGCAGTGCAGGTCAATGAGCACCTACTGTACTTGTGTGTTGGGGTGTATGGTTGCTACCCCTGAAGAAGCCGCTGATTTTTGGGTCCCCTGATTCTCCTGATCGACCTTTCGACAGTGCTATACCTTCTAACAAACCAAGGCTAAATTATTTTGAAAATATTTCCAACAAGGCAACAAAGCAGAACAATAACAGTTAATAAATTGTTACAACTCCACAAATAATAAAATAACTGATTGTCTCTGCACCTGAACCCTGATAGAGGTCCTAACTAAAGCGGCAGTATTGTAAGCTAAAAGTGCAGCCTCTCCAAACCCCATTCACTGGCCAGTGTAGTTTAATTGTTGGGGCCCAAAATTCCTGCATTAGAGTGCTCCAGTTTAAAGTAAATCCCACAGTAAAGGGCAGGTGTCAGCAACCCTTTTCCACTTAAGGACCAGATTCAATGTATATGAATTCATGGAGGGACGCAATTCATCTGCTATTAAATGAAGATAATAATAATCCTAACATAGTAATAATAACAGTACATGTTTATGTCACTTTAAGGTGCTTCACTAATATAAAGCCAGTTCACCCTGAGGGAGAAGGGGTCCCTGTCTCCAGGGGTGATGGGGTCCCTAATAGGGTCCCCCCTATTGCAGTGACCTCTGTCCCCCTTCACATCACTCTCATAGTATCCTCTGCCCCCTCCCCCCCATAGCAAGTTACCTGTGCAGTGTCTTCAGTCCCTGCACCCCTCACTGTAGTGTCCTCTGCCCCCTGCATCCCCTACTGTAGTGTCCTCTGTCCCCTGCATCCCCCAATTCAGTGTCCTCTGCCCCCTGTGTCCCACACTGTAGTGTCCTCTGCCCCCTGCATCCCCCCACTGTAGTGTCCTCCACCCCCTTAGTAAGTGAATGTCACCACATGGTAGATTTACACTCTCCACCCCCTGCATCCCACCATAGTGTCCTCTGCCCCCTGCATCCCCCACTGTAGTGTCCTCTGCCCCCTGCATCCCACACTGTAGTGTCCTCTGCCCCCTGCATCCCACACTGTAGTGTCCTCTGCCCCCTGCATCCCACACTGTAGTGTCCTCTGCCCTCTGCATCCACCACTGTAGTGTCCTTTGCCCCCTGCATCACCCACTGTAGTGTCCTCTGTTCCCTGTATCACCCACTGTAGTGTCCTCTGTTCCCTGTATCCCCCATTGTAGTGTCCTACTCGTCATCTCTCTAAACTGTTACATTTATGCTTTGCTTATGCTCCTGCACCCGGCGGCGCCAGGTCAGCCAGGTCAGCCAGTAGCCTTCATCGCGGCCGCCCATGACACTTCCCTCCTCCTATGTACAGCCCCATCCCAGCGGCGTGACATCACTCAACTTTGGCAATAAAACCTGGCTTATTGGTTTATGTGCAGAGCTGCACCAGATTTTGCACACTCCAGTACTAGGGTGACCACATTTCCAAACTACCATTGAAAGACAAATAGTGCATTTTATATACAACTATGGATCGGACCAAAATGAGGGACAAATGAGGAGGAAAGAGGGACAGAGGGACTTTGTTCCAAATCAAGGACAGTCCCACAAAATCAGGGTAAGTTAAGAGCTATGAATTCAGGAAAAAAAGTCTAAAAAAGGAAAACCAATGCAGTCACCACATTTAGGCATTGGTAACATTCGCCGAGCAGCCAATAGGGGCCGACGTGCGTGCCCGGGGGGGCGATCACCGCTGGGCACCTGCGATCGCTCTTTCCAGAGCGAGAACCGGGAGCTGTGTGTGTAAACTGTCAGGGGGAGAAATGCATGATTGTCTGTTCATACAATGAATGAACAGCGATGAATGAACATCGATCAGTCATTTTCCCAAGTCAGTCCCACCCCCCCTTCAGTTAGAACACACCCAGGGAACATACTTAACCCCTTCCTCGCCCCCTAGTGTTAACCCCTTCCCTGCCAGTGGCATTTTTATAGTAATCAATGCATTTTTATAGCACTGATCTATATAGCTATAAAAATGCCAATGGTCCCAAAAATGTGTCAAAAGTGTCCGAAGTGTCCGCCATAATGTCGCAGTACCGATAAAAATCGCTGATCACCGCCATTACTAGTAAAAAATGAATTAATAAAAATGCCATAAAACTATCTCCTATTTTGTAAACGCTATAACTTTTGCACAAACCAATCAATAAACGCTTATTGCGATTTTTTTTTTTTACGAAAAATATGTAGAAGAATACGTATCCGCCTAAACTGAGAAAAAAATAGTTTTTTTATATATTTTTGGGGGATATTTATTACAGCAAAAAGTAAAAAAATATATATTTTTTCCAAAATTGTCGCTCTATTTTTGTTTATAGCGCAAAAACTAAAAGCTGCAGAGGAGATCAAATACCACCAAATGAAAGCTCTATTTGTGGGAAAAAAAGGACGGCAATTTTATTTTGGAGCCACGTCGCACGACCGCGCAATTGTCAGTTAAAGCGAATCGCAAAAAGTGGCCTGGTCTTTGACCAGCAATATGGTCCGTGGCTGAAGTGGTTAAGGGGTGTAATACTGCTTCACCTTAGCAGGACCTTTGAGAAACAGGTGGCGTTCCAGGAAGTAATCATTTCAGGGTGAAGCAGCAGAGACTCCACACACTGTGCTAAGCTGAGACTACAGTCAGCCGACTGTAAACCGTGCTCATATTTTGTACACAGTCTGTGTGAATTATTGTTTTTACCAAGCTTTACTTTATCCTATGCTGATAGAGAAAAAACAGCGGCCTTGCCATTTAAATAGGAAAATGATTGATAGTCAGGAATGTGCATGCAGTCTCCTATTTGCCTTTTAAATCATGCTATTCTAGCACAGTCTGGGTTTGTCTGCTTTTGTGTTTGCACTGTGGTTTATTAAAATGTCATACCTCCCTGGATCTAAAGGGTTTTAAGCTTCTGTTTATTCAGAGTGTACATAACACTGTGTTAGTGTGGGCACCTGACTTAGCAGTGCTAGACTATTCCAGCCCTGATAATTATCTGCCATCACCACAGGGATCAACTGCTCTGATTTCAGGGAGAAATAAAAGCCTGTCTGTGGCAAAGAGCAGGAAGACTGGTCTATTCCTGTGCACTAATTAACTAGGGATTTGGGAAGAAAACACTGGTACTGTTCCTGATTGTGGCTGACAGTCTAAAACTGGATTTAAATCATAATTAAATAGTCTAATGTATTAAAAGTAGTTTGCCAGGAGTTAAAAAAAAAAAAAAATGACCTGGAAATCTTGGAGAATTTCAGGTTACACAAACCCAGCCAGAAGTTTCGATTTTACCCGGAGCTGACCTGAGCAATGCAAACAGTTGCTATTTGCTTTATATTTGTACTTTATAGCACGTGTGATTTTCATTGTTAAAGCGGAGTTTCCGCCAATTTTTTTTTTTTTAAAAGTCAGCAGCTACAAATACGGCAGCTGCTGACTTTTAAAAAATGGACACTTACCTGTCCAGTGCGCCCGCGATGTCAGCAGCCGAGGCTGAGCAATCGCTCGGTCCTCGACTGCTTCCGCCGCTATCCTCGGTGAGGGAATCAGGAAGTGAAGCCTGACGGCTTCACTGCCTGATTCCCTACTGTGCATGCGTGAGGATCGTGGCGCTCCGTCACTAGTCCCCGCTCTCTCCTGGGAACAGTGTTTCACAGAAGACAGCGGGGGGGAGTGACATCACAGGCTGGATTCCCTCCGGGGATCAGACTCGGAAGTGGTGCAAATACCTGTCTCAGACAGGTATCTGCACCCCCCTCCCCCCTCAAAGGTGCCAAATGTGTCACCAGAAGGTGGGAGGGATCCAAAAAGCGGAGGTTTAATTTTTGTGTGAACCTCCGCTTTAAATACGTATATGTGGCTTGAGAAGTCTCAAAGGCAATTCCACAAATCACTTTAAGCCCTGGTTCACATTGATGCGATTTGGCATGTGATTTCACATGCCGGCAATGGCAGTGTCCAAACCGGTGCGGCGTCGCACCGATTCCTAAAATTTGTTTCTGTACTACTTTTGGCGATTAGGGGGTGCAATTTCCATTGACATCTGTGCAGATGTCTCTGAACTCACCCCCGAAGTCAGGACCGACATGCGGGAATGAAATCATGTGAGTTAAGCTGAACCCACGCAATCTCATTCCTACAGTCAGTGTGAACCAGGGCTAAAGGTCTGCCGATTCGGTCTGCCTGTCGGTTTTCAGGCGAACCTGATTGGATGGTCTATGGATCGGTGGTGTGTCCGTTTACACCCACCTACCTCCAATCCGATCCAGTCCGCAAAAAAAAAGGGGGAACCGTTCAGATAGGAGTGCAGTCGGGTATAAAAGGACAGCCAGTCCGTTTACATCCAACTGCCCATAGAGCAGAGCAGGCTGTGTCTGTGACGGCTCTGCATAAACTGCTCTGCATAAACCCCAGCTGAGCAAAGTGGCTTCCGCCACATGTGAAAAGTGCCAAAAGGGCTCGTTTACAACAGATGAAGTTAGCTGTTTTTTAAGCTCAGTATGAACACATGTGCAAGAAAAAATTCAATTTATTTCAGTGAGCCTAAAGCCTCATACACACGGTCGGACTTCAAACAAACTTTTCCGTGGATTTTTGTCCGAAGGGCGTTGGCCGTGAACTTGGTATGCATACACACGGCAGGACTTTTTCAACAAACTTTTCCAAAATCACGTGGTTTTTCTGCTCTTTACCGCCACCCTTTGGTCAACTTCTGCTATTGTTGGTTGATTTTAAAATTGGTTCTGAGCATGCGTGCTTGTACTTTGGACTATGGTCCGATGGACTTCTGTACACACGATAGGACTTTGCACTGTAAAAAGTTTGTCCTTTTGCAGAGCGAACTTTTGTCCGTTGAAAACCTAAAAACTTTGTCCGATGGAGCATACACACGGTCAGATTTTTTGGGAAACCTGCTAATTTTAAAGTGTGTTGTCAAAAAGTCCGACCGTGTGTATGGGCCTTAATTATCATCGCTGTAGGCCTTAGAACCGGTTCACACTGGGGCGACTCGTCAGGCGGCTCGGCCGCCTGACGAGTCGCGTCCCATTCAATGCAATGGAACCATTCTAATAGGAGCGACGCAAGTCGCTCCGACTTAGAAAAAGGTTCTTGCACGACTTCGGGGGCGGCTCGGGGTGACCTGCATTGACTTCTATACAGAAGTCGTTTTGCAGGTTGCCTCTGAAGTCGTCTACAGGACGACTTGCAGAGTCGCCCCCAAAGTCGTGCCGCGGAAGTGTGAACCGGCTCTTACATGTGCGTTTAAAGAAAATGCACCCTACGACTAGTAAACAACAAATAAAAAAAAAAAACATAAATAATGGCTAAAAACACATCACAAACACAACAAAAATGCCCTGCAAAAGCACCACAAAGGCATGTAAATGCACATGCAAAGCTGCACACTGAAAGTGGGAATTGTACTTTAAATTAGTCCTTACATAGTGATCGTGACATGGAATGAACATTTTCAGTATATGCAAAGGATGAGGGTGCGTGTTACAGCTTCATGTACTTTTATTTGACATGCTTCAGATCAGGAACGAGCAGTCGGTGGAGGCAGATGAGGCAGAAAAAAAAAACAACAACAAAAAAAACGATTGAGCTCCGAGTGTCGTAGCTCGGCAACCTGGGGGTCAAAATTTTGGGCCCCTGCCATCAATAGTTCTGGAGATACGGGGCTTCTTGTGCAGCCTGTCTGAAGCTACATACAGAGCGATGAGTTTAAATACAAGCTGGCTCACTCTGTTTGCAGCAGACTAATGCCGCGTACACACGATCATTTTTCGGTTGTAAAAAACAACGTTTTTAAAAAATGTCATTTAAAACGATCCTGTGTGGGCTTCAGAGCATTTTTCGGGTTCTAAAAAAACGGCCCAAATTTTTTTCGAACATGCTCTATTTTTTCACGACGTTTTAAACGTTGAAGTTTTTCGGGTTGTAAAAAATGGTCGTGTGTGGGCTTTAACGACGTGAAAAACCTGCGCATGCTCAGAAGCAAGTTATGAGATGGGAGCGCTCGTTCTGGTAAAACTACCGTTCGTAATGTAGTAAGCACAATCATCACGCTGTAACAGACAGAAAATCGTGAATCGTCTTTTACTAACACAAAATCAGCTAAAGCAGCCCAAAGGGTGGCGTCATCCGAATAGAACTTCCCCTTTATAGTGCCGTCGTACGTGTTGTACGTCACCGCGCTTTGCTAGAGCATTTTTTTTTCACGATCGTGTGTAGGCAAGGCCGTTTTAATGATGAAGTTGAAAAAAACTTTGTTTTTCAAGAGCCTGAAAAACGTTGTTTTTTACAACCCGAAAAATGATCGTGTGTACGCGGCATGAGAGGATGAGCTCACAGTGCCTCTCACTTCTTGTCAGAAGCACTGAGTGCATTTTGGACAGCTTGGAGCCTTGGACCAATGGTAAATTACCATTGGAACAAGCTGTACAAGCCGAGTGTACTGTGCTCGGTATATGCCGGCGCAGTATTCAAACTCGTGGCGGGAAACGAGCGGGGAGGACGCGAGGACGCCGCAGAAGGACGCCGGACCCGCCGAAGAGGACACCCGACCCACCGAAGAGGACACCCGACCGGCCGAAGACGGACGCCGGACCCGCCGAAGAGGACACCCGAAGCCGCAGAAGGACGCCGGACCCGACGAGGCCGCCGATGGACGCCGCGCAAGACACCAAAACTGTAAGTACAAAAAAAAAAAAAAACTTTTTTTCCACAGGATTGGGGGCCACTTTAGGGGTGCGCGGTGTACGCGGGAGCGCGTTATACCGCGATAAATACGGTAATTAGGGAACAGAGAGGAATATGAATAGGTAAAAAAGGTACCCAGATTACGAAGACTCTGGAGAAAATTGCAAAATAAAAATTATATATACAAGGAAACAGAGCTCTAGTGAAAGGCCCTAAAGTGTCAGGCATTACTTACTTTCATCTAGATACCAGTTAGGATCTGTTCCTTGTGGTGGCTATCTGGGATCTGCAGAGAATCCCAAAGAGTCCATCTAGTGGTATAAGTACCATGCTATAATTGGGCACACCCGGTAGGTAACGAGTCAGACGGCCAACACAGGTCCTCCTATGGGCTTCCCCCCCCCTGAAAAAAAAAAAAAACAGCAAACTCACTCCAACGCAGGGGGAACATAGGGCTACCGTGACGCAGCCCAAAAGCGGCCTCCCCGGCGTTCTGGAAGGACAAAGCCCCGACCCAGTCGTTCACGTCGAAAGCATTGACTTTTTGCAACGTGATTTGGAGCATGCGCACTGGGATACGTCCACGGACGGCGCATGCGCCGTTCGTTCGAAGCGTCATTTACGTGAGGTCACAAATAAATTCCATAAAACACGCCCACCTCTTCCACATTTGAATTAGGCGGGCTTACGCCCGCCAATTTACGCTACGCCGCCGCAACTTACAGAGCAAGTGCTTTGTGAATACTGCACTTGCCTCTCTAACTTGCGGCGGCGTAACGTAAATAACATAAGTTACGCCCGCACAAAGTTAAGCCACCGTACGTGAATCTACCTAAAATATCTTAAGCTGATCAAAATTCATCTGGTCCAGCACGACTTGCCAAATTTAAATCAGTGTGTATCTATCCCTGCTGGAGAGAAGTCGATAATTTGACTTCTGTCGAAGGGACATGTCGAAAAATGCTCCTCACTGCAGCCGCTGTCAGAGTACAATGTCTTGGCTGGGGGCTGAACGAAACAAATTGTGTATGGCCGGTTTTACTAAGCTAAAGACACTGGACAATGTACTAAAGACGTGCGGGGCCCTCCACAAAATATGTGCAGTTTGAATATAGTTGCCAAAATTTTACAATAACCATGCAACTGTCATTGTAAATTATACTCACATGACAGAAATATGTGCAAATCCCTTGGTAATGTAATTTAGAGGTCCCTTGCACAACAGCTGACTGAACGAAAAACAACTGACTGAAGAGATAGAGCCCATGGAGACTCTGGTTATTATGGTTATCTGCAGCCTAGTATCTCAGCTGTCAGGTATTTTTTTTTTTACAAAGAAAGATAGCTGTAGAAAAGAAAGCATAAACGAGACTTGGATAATATGAACATTTTATTTTTTTACTCTTAGCTGCCGGTAAACAATTACTGAAAAATCCCTACAAAACAGGCATTTTTGTATTTTTTTAAGAAGAACTCCAGTCAGAATTAAAAACACCAGTAAACTTATATTAAATTAAGTTTCATGTGCTTAATCTTTTTTTTGATTTCCAGCTGTAGCAATAGATGCAATAAATGTCCTTTTATGTCAGCTGAGAGCTAATTAAAAGAAAAGGATGAGAGGAATCAGAGTTGGATGGATCTGCACAATAGAGGATGTGTATCTTTTTTGGTCTGGCTTTACATTAAAGGGGATGTAAAGGTTCGTCTTTTATTTTCTGAATAGTTTCCTTTAAGCTAGTGCATTGTTGGTTCACTTACTTTTTCTTTCGATTTGCCTTCTAAATGTTTTTTTTCTTTGTTTGAATTTCTCACTTCCTGTTTGTCCTCAGTAAGCTTGCCCCCATCATCCGAGTGGTGGAAAGTCGGTCAGAACAGTTTACTGAACACCTTACTGAGGAGAAACAGGAAGTGAGAAATTCAGACAAAGAAAACAAAGAAAGGAAAAGGGGTAAGTGAACCAACAATGCACTAGCTTAAAGGAACCTATTTCGAAAATAAAAAACGAACCTTTACAACCCCTTTAATGTCTAGTGGTAACTACAACTACAATGTGTTACCGCAATGCATGGTAATATAAAATATGATCTGCACTGCCACACAACCCACAAGTACAGTATTCTTTCAAACTGGCAGCCTAGAGAGTGGGGGGGGGGGCTCTAAAAACAGGAGGCTGAGCCTGAAAACATGCATTTTAAACTTGGGCTTTGGCTAAAACTCTTGGCTCACCGGTTGCAGCGTAGGTCCCATAATGTAAAATTGCCATTCAGCAATAAAAAAATGTAAAAAACAAAATAGACATCAGGAGGTGGCAGTAGCTCCTCTTGAACTCCTACCAGTCACTGCTATAACTTGCTCTGTAAAACAATTCATTGGATCACTTTTCAGAGGGCATTACTACCAGTGTGAAAGGGCCCTAAGGCACCAGTGGCTTGCACATGTTGTGTGTTGTGGTGGGCTGCATAAAAAAACATGCTGCGGGTTCAGTTTTTCCTGTATGTTGCATATGTCATTTTGAATGAGCTACCTTCAAACAATGCATGTTAGTGCACAAAATACTGCCTGTTAGCACATGTCTGGTAAAGCATCACAGCAGACTGGAAAGGTCTGAGTAGGCCATAAATGTTGTTTAGATGTACATAGGGAGAGAAAAATTAGCTCAGTGTAATATAAAGTAAGTGGTTTGGGTCAGAGCCCATGTAAGCAATATACAGGTGATACACGAAAAATTTGAATATCCTGCAAAAGTTCATTTATTTCACTAATGCAACTTAAAAAGGTGAAACTAATATATGAGAGACTCATTACATGCAAAGCAAGATAGTTGAAGCCGTGATTTGTCATAATTGTGATGATTATGGCTTCCAGCTCATGAAAACCCCAAATCCACAATCTCAGAAAATTAGAATATTACATGCAATCAATAAAACAAGGGTTGTACATAGAACAATATCGGACCTCTGAAAAGTAGAAGAATGCATATGTACTCAGTACTTGGTTAAGGCCCCTTTTGCAGCAATTACTGCCTCAATGCGGCGTGGCATGGAAGCTATCAGCCTGTGACACTGCTGAGGTGGTATGAAAGACCAGGATGCTTCAATAGCGGCCTTCAGCTCTTCTGCATTGTTCGGTCTCATGTCTCTTATCTTTCTCTTGGCAATGCCCCATAGATTCTCTATGGAGTTCAGCTCAGGCGAGTTTGCTGGCCAATCAAGCACAGTAATCCCATGGTCATTGAACCAGGTTTTGGTGCTTTCAGCAGTGTGGGCAGGTGCCAAGTCCTGCTGGAAAATGAAGTCAGCATCCCCATAGAGCTCGTTTGGCGGAAGGAAGCCTGAAGTGCTCTAAAAATCTCCTGGCAGACGTCTACATTGACCCTGGACTTAATGAAGCACAGTGGACCAACACCAGCAGATGACATGGCTCCCCAAATCAACACAGACTGTGGAAACTTCACACTGGACTTCAAGCATCTTGCAGTGTGTGCCTCTCCATTCTTCCTCCATACTCTGGGTTCTTGGTTTCCAAATGAGATGCAAAATTTGCTCTCATCAGAAAAGAGGACTTTGGACCACTGAGCAACAGACCAGGTGTGTTTTTCTTTAGATAGAAAAAGATCCTGGACTGCCGCACTCCTTAAAATGATGTCTTTATTGTACAAATGAAATCCAAAAAACAACCAAAGCGATGCAGTCAAAATGAAGTGAACAACAGGAAAAAGGTGGCTGACATGTTTCACATCATGTGATGCTTACTCGAGCTACCTGTACTGTTCTTGGCTTCCTATAAACTTTATAGACCAACTAGACTTGCGGGCACAATCCAAGCACCCAGCATTTGAAGGGAAAGAATGGGGAACAGAAGAGAGGACACAGTCCTTGCTCTGTTATTAGGGTAACATTATCTTCAAACGCTTGATCAGCTGTTTCATCTATATATATATATATATATATATATATATATATATATATATATATATATATATATATATATATATATATATATATGAAACTATAGATGCTGGAAATATTTAACTGTAAATTCAAGAATAAGCAATAAGGTGTGCCCAAGCAAGTCTAGACCAGGCACAAGTTTTCAAACATGGATGTAACGCTGTAATTAGATATCCATACAACATTTTTTACATATTGTACCTAATTTACTAACATAGGAAGTGAGACAAAGTGCATCTGGCACACTTCAAACATTCAATCCTATTCAGGGGAAATTGAAAAAGGAGAGCATTTAGGCAGTTCATCTTTCTGGTTCAGTAACTCAGGTTCCTATGCCACCTCATGGCTTACAGCATCCTCATGGGACAGCACTTTTGTAAAATCATCTCTAGTTTAGAAGTAATGCTAACGCAAAAAGTAGCTAAGTGATCTCACTAAATAGCTGTGATCTTTATGCTGTATTTGCTAAAGCCAGCATATAGTGGGCATAGCTGCATGGTCCCTACTGAATTCAGCACTGAAGTTTATAGGCACGCAACTCATCAGGTTAAGAAATAACATTGTGTTTAGCTACATTAGTTTTGTTTAAAGAATATGTCAACCCAAAATGTAATATTCCTGATATGTGCCTGCTGTGCCATGTATTTGTGTGAGAAAGTATCCTGTTCTCTTTGTATTGCTTTCTTTGTGTGAAATACCTGGTGTTTCTGCCAGTCCCTCTGCTTTTATATTAATAACTGATCACACTAGGGTGTCCGTTTAACAACTGTGAAGTTTTTTCTCCGTTCAGTTCACAACAGTTCACAGCAGTTCTCAGGTGGAGAATTATCTCCTCTGCAGCCGGTTTAATAAACTGAGAACTTCAGTTCTCAGATGGTGAACAGAGGTGAAGTTTTTTCTCTGAAAACAGCCGAGATCTGTGTAAAAGTGGGTGGACTGCCTGTAATCTCGTGAGATATTGTGAGATTATGGTGCAGCCGAGTTCAAAAAGTGAAACTAAAGTTTAAAAGAACATGTAATTAATGTTTTCAGACATGTGATAACATATTTTATATATATATATATATATATATATATTTATGGTCGTTACCCTCTGACCGAGAGAGATGTGGATCACATAAACACGCGACAAGACCAGGGGCGGACTGACCATTCGGTCATTCGGTCATTGCCCGAGGGCCCGTGGTGGGGGGGGCCCGGGCTGGCTCAGTCCGTCCCTGGAGGTGCCCGCAGCAGCGTCAGCTTCTAAACAATTAAAAAAACGGAGTCTGCACTCTGTACCCCCGAGATGCCTTGTATAAGAGGCTCGCTCGGGAGTTATGAGCTTCCCAGGATGGATGGCTCATCAGAGCCGTGAGCTGTGCGTGCGGGGATGTACAGTGACACTGAGACAGGCGCTCCGGCCACCTCTCTCCCCTGTGGAATTCAGCTGAGGGGGCGGGGCCATAAGTCACTGCCTCGGAGGACTGCATGTGAAGGAGCTGCTGCTGCTGGACTGGAGAGGAGAGCTGACTGAATTGCACAGACACAGGAACGAATGGCATTCACAATGACCTGCCTTGTGTTGTGTGCAGATTAGCAGGTCAGTGTCATAAATAATGAAAGCCCTGTGATTGCAGTTACCGTGACAGTGTCTAATCTGTGTTATAAGAGCCATGCCCATGCTGATTCTTTCTTTACCTTCTTGCCCTGTGCTGTGTCTGTGCTTATTTACCAGGTCATGTCAGGGGCTATTCACTAGTCAGGGGCTATTCACTAGTCAGGGGCTATTCACTAGTCAGGGGCTATTCACTAGTGCACATGATGAGCCATCCATCCCGGTGTCTTGTCAAGATGGTTCCCCTATCGGATAGGTTCCCACCTCGACTGCGCAGGCGCTGCACTTGCGCAGTCGGAGGCTACGAAAATCTCCATGCCCGAAGAGCTGTTTGTTAGCTGTAAACAGAGCATATGCAATGAACACTGCGCTCGCTCCCGACCCAATGCTTGGTGCTGGTTACACACACCCCCAGTTTGTTGATATTCTCAATATGACATCCACCCCTTTGACAAAAGCACTGGACATCGAGTGGAGGAGCCGTGTATAACCAGCCCCAAGCATCGGGTCGGGAGCGAGCGCATTGCGCATGCTCCATTTACAGCGGACAAACAGCTGTTCAGCCTCGGAGATTTCCGTAGACTCTGACTGAGCATGCACAGTTGAGGTCGGAAACTATCAGATAGAGGAACCATATCGTCAGGACACCGGCCAGCTCATACCTCCCGACCCCCTCATATACAACAGCCACATCAACCTAGCTAGTGGGATTTAATGGTTCAAGGCACTGCTTTCTCGGGGGTACAGACTCTTTTTTTTATTGTGTATGATAAGCTGCCACTGCTGCGGGCACCTCCAGTGGCGGACTGAGCCGGCCCGGGCCCTGCCACCACGGTGCCGACTGACTGGTCAATCCGCCCCTGCACACTGATATCTGGTACACTGAATGCCACTCAGTGTATAGATATCAGTGTTATATATAGGGAATAGCACTTAGACCTGGTTCACATTGAAGCAATTTACCATGCGATTTGACATGTCAAATCGCATGGCAATGGCACTAACCGAATCGGTGTGATGCCCCATTCGTGGCGCCGATTCCCAAAAGTAGTTTCTGTACAACTTTTGGCGACTTCTTGGTGCAATTTCCATAGACATCTGTGCAGCAACCCTCACAGATGTCTCTGAAATCACCCGCCAAATTCGCACTGATATGCGGGTATGAAATCATGCGAGTTTAGCTGAACTGTCTCGCACAATTTCATTCCCACTGTCAGTGCGAACCTGGACTAAAGCTGATTCACACCTATGGCATTTTTTGTGCATTTTGCAGATTTGCACAACAATCCATTTAACATGGTTTCCTATGGAACACGTTCTGTAGTGCAAATCTGCAAAATGCAAAAAGCACTAAAAATGCCATAAGTGTGCATCCAGCCTAAGTGAGTGTTATTCCCTATATATATTCCTTACATTGGTGATCAGTGAGAAGAATGTTCCTTACATTGGTGATCAGTGGGAAGAATGTCCCTTACATTGGTGATCAGTGGGAAGAATGTTCCTTACATTGGTGATCAGTGGGAAGAATGCCCCTTACATTGGTGATCAGTGGGAAGAATGTCCCTTACATTGGTGATCAGTGAGAAGAATGTCCCTTACATTGGTGATCAGTGAGAAGAATGTCCCTTACATTGGTGATCAGTGGGAAGAATGTTCCTTACATTGGTGGTCAGTGGGAAGAATGTCTCTTACATTGGTGATCAGTGAGAAGAATGCCCCTTACATTGGTGGTCAGTGAGAAGAATGTTACTTACATTGGTGGTCAGTGAGAAGAATGTCCCTTACATTGGTGGTCAGTGAGAAGAATGTTACTTACATTGGTGATCAGTGGGAAGAATGTCCCTTACATTGGTGATCAGTGGGAAGAATGTTCCTTACATTGGTGATCAGTGGGAAGAATGTTCCTTACATTGGTGATCAGTGGGAAGAATGTTCCTTACATTGGTGATCAGTGGGTAGAATGTCCCTTACATTGGTGATCAGTGGGAAGAATGTCCCTTACATTGGTGATCAGTGGGAAGAATGTCCCTTACATTGGTGATCAGTGGGAAGAATGTCCCTTACATTGGTGATCAGTGAGAAGAATGTTCCTTACATTGGTGATCAGTGAGAAGAATGTCCCTTACATTGGTGATCAGTGGGAAGAATGTCCCTTACATTGGTGATCAGTGGGAAGAATGTCCCTTACATTGGTGATCAGTGGGAAGAATGTCCCTTACATTGGTGGTCAGTGGGAAGAATGATCCTTACATTGGTGATCAGTGGGAAGAATGTTCCTTACATTGGTGATCAGTGAGAAGAATGTTCCTTACATTGGTGATCAGTGGGAAGAATGTCCCTTACATTGGTGATCAGTGGGAAGAATGCTCCTTACATTGGTGATCAGTGGGAAGAATGATCCTTACATTGGTGATCAGTGGGAAGAATGTTCCTTACATTGGTGATCAGTGGGAAGAATGTTCCTTACATTGGTGATCAGTGAGAAGAATGTTCCTTACATTGGTGATCAGTGGGAAGAATGCCCCTTACATTGGTGATCAGTGGGAAGAATGTTCCTTACATTGGTGATCAGTGGGAAGAATGTCCCTTACATTGGTGATCAGTGAGAAGAATGTCCCTTACATTGGTGGTCAGTGGGAAGAATGCCCCTTACATTGGTGATCAGTGGGAAGAATGTCCCTTACATTGGTGATCAGTGGGAAGAATGTCCCTTACATTGGTGATCAGTGGGAAGAATGTCCCTTACATTGGTGGTCAGTGGGAAGAATGATCCTTACATTGGTGGTCAGTGGGAAGAATGCTCCTTACATTGGTGATCAGTGGGAAGAATGCTCCTTACATTGGTGATCAGTGGGAAGAATGTCCCTTACATTGGTGATCAGTGGGAAGAATGCTCCTTACATTGGTGATCAGTGGGAAGAATGATCCTTACATTGGTGATCAGTGGGAAGAATGTTCCTTACATTGGTGATCAGTGGGAAGAATGTTCCTTACATTGGTGATCATCAGTGGGAAGAATGTTCCTTACATTGGTGATCAGTGGGAAGAATGTTCCTTACATTGGTGATCAGTGGGAAGAATGTTCCTTACATTGGTGATCAGTGAGAAGAATGTTCCTTACATTGGTGATCAGTGGGAAGAATGTTTTAATTCCTATAATAAACATTTATTTTGAACAGTGTGTAGAGAAATTCTTTGAACGCCTGCAATGTGGGCAGTGCAATATGTAGGTGGGACTTTGTGTGAATGTAGCTTTAACGTGGGCAGGGACACATGGGCGGAGACACAGGGGGCCCCATGATCTCCTTTTGCCCGGGGGCCCCATGAACTGTCAGTCCGCCCCTGGACAAGACTTACAACATAAATAGACCTGAAGTGTGCCTTGGTGGTCTGGTCAGTATGCCAAGAAAAGGGGGCATACCCAAGGTAAGTAATGGGTAGTTAATTGAAGAAGGATATGCTGAGAAGTGCCCTGAAAAAGGGAAGGGCGGGAGGGTGTCGAATGCGATTGAATGCGCAGACTCACGGACATGAGGTGAGCTGGAAAGAGTCGGCCCAGTGACGTGTAGTACCGCACACTGAACCGACAAAGAGCATGTGTGAGTGGGCTGCTTAAATACCCTCCGGGCTCCTCCCATAAACTCAGGCCACCATACTGGCCTTCTTATTTATGGTCGTTACCCTCTGACCGAGAGAGATGTGGATCACATAAACACGCGACAAGACTTACAACATAAATAGACCTGAAGTGTGCCTTGGTGGTCTGGTCAGTATGCCAAGAAAAGGGGGCAAAAGACTCAGATAGGGAAATAGTTTATATTGATTTCTTGTATTTATTTAGCCAGCTTGGTAAAGGCTTGTGCCATTCCTTCATGAGGATTTGGGATGTATGTGGCAAAACAAGGAGACTTCCATCAGCCTGGTATCTTGATTACGTAGTCTGGTACTCCCTGTTGGGAGGCAACTGAGGCTGCTCCAAAGAATGTCTAGAGAACTGACTGGGGTTTGAAGCCCAAGTTACTTAGGAGGATTCTGACATGCTTGACACACTGGCTGACACTCAGGGAGCTGGTATAGAAAGGGTAGCAACGAGCTACCATCAGATTGGCTGGGTAGATGGAGCAGTAGTGGGTCGAGCACCGTCAATGGGCATCAGGCGTTGTCAGTCTGAAACAGGTTGATGTCAACCCCAGGGGCTGGTTTGTTGCGTTTGCAGACTGTGAGAGTGTAGTGGTTCGAAAGCGAGTCGGGTGGCGTCGGAGCAGTGTGTGACTGCCGGAGCCGCTGACTAAATTCACTAGGTTGTAGGGAACCGTAGAAGGCCTGGTAGATGGCTGTTCGGGTGACTAGTCTGGGCAAAGCCCTAAACAGGGAACGAGTAAGGATTTTAGACATGTCCCTAAAGATGGGACTCTTGAAAGGTAGGCGCTTGCCACTGACTACAGGTTGGTGCTTCTGTATGCCCTGTAGGAGGGACTTGACTGCATGGGCTCGAGAATACTGACGGTTTACTGGGGTCCTGTAGGGACAGGAAATGCTGGATGCCATCTAGATATGGCGTGATAGTATTGAGAAATGGTCAGCTGCATGTGGCAATACGATATGAAGGCTAGGATGTGTCCAACTGCTGCTTCGGGGCAAGGGGCCAAAAATTTGCGATTAGTGTTCCAAGCAGTGCGATAGGCCTTCAGTGTGTTGAGTGCCAAGGAGTGGTTAATAAGTTGGATTGCGTTGGTGAGATGTGACTTCAGTCCATCGTCAGCAATGTCCATGGTGGGACAGGGATAGTTGTTGGGTCGGCTCCAGGCTCTTGCTGGAAAAAACATCCATTCCAAGGTTGGAATAGGAAAGCGCATCAGCTGCTTTTTGCATTTGCCTGAAAAAAGGTCTACATAAGATATTAACTGGTGACGGAGTGACAGCTGCGCGAGCCTGCGCAGGAAGTGATGGGGAGTGACTTAGATCTACCTTAATTGATGATGTCAGCTGTGGCCTGATTGTCTGTGGTGAAGAACAGTGTCTGTCCTGTTCAAGTGTGGTCCCAGACCTGGGCAGCTGCCACGATGGGGTGCAGCACGAGGTGTGATGAAGACTGGGTGAAAAATTTTAAGAGAATTTCTGGGGGCCAAGTTTTGGAGAACCAGTGGCGGCCTAAAAATGGCTGCAAAAGCCTTTGGTGGCTCGGCTGACACTGCCAGGATGAAGATTGAAATGCTGTTCTATCAGGTGGGGAAGTTGTCCCACATAGCTAAGTCTGCTACTGATGCTTGGTCTAGTTTGAGAACTTGGACTGGATCTTGCATTGGTGTGAGAAAATCAAGACAATACACAGGTGCTCAACAAGACGATATACATGCACTTGCAGGCCAACGTGCACTCGCAGGCCAACGTGCACTCGCTGGTGCTGGATGAAAACCTGAACCAACCGCAGGGAAAAAACACAGAGAAAAGATGAGCGGCCCGCGCGCCACTGAAGACGAACGGCCAACTGGGCGCCACTGTGTGTCTGTGTGGCTGATCGTTTGTCACTGAGGTGTGTTTGCAAGTTTAGTTTGTATTCGGGTTTGCACGTAGGTGCCTGCCGCAAAGTGTTTTATACTACTGCAGACAATATTGTGCAATTGCAAGGGTGTCAGTGAGTGTCAGGTTGCTGGGACGATATTGTGTGGTTGCAGGGGCCTTGAGTATGAAGGTTTGTTTTGAAACGGCATTGCGTGGTTGCAAGGGTCTCAGTCTGGTTTGCTGAGACGATATTGCGTGGTTGCAAAAGATCTCGATGAGTGTGGCGCTGCTGAGACAGTATTGCATTTGCAAGGGTCTGAACTACGGTGTGAGGCTGCTGAGACGGTATTGCGTGGTTGTAAGGGTCTCGATGAGTGTGGCGCTGCTGAGACGGTATTGCATTTGCAAGGGTCTGAACTACGGTGTGAGGCTGCTGAGACGGTATTGCGTGGTTGTAAGGGTCTCGATGAGTGTGGGGCTGCTGAGACGGTATTGCGTTTGCAAGGGTCTCAACAATGGTGTGAGGCTGCTGAGACGGTATTGCGTGGTTGCAAGAGTCTTGATGAGTGTGGGGCTGCTGAGACGGTATTGCATTTGCAAGGGTCTGAACTATGGTGTGAGGCTGCTGAGACGGTATTGCGTGGTTGCAAGGGTCTCCATGAGTGTGGGGCTGCTGAGACGGTATTGCGTTCGCAAGGGTCTCAACAATGGTGTGAGGCTGCTGAGACGATATTGCGTGGTTGCAAGGGTCTCAGTCTGGTTTGCTGAGACGATATTGCGTGGTTGCAAAAGGTCTCGATGAGTGTGGCGCTGCTGAGACGGTATTGCATTTGCAAGGGTCTGAACTACGGTGTGAGGCTGCTGAGACGGTATTGCGTGGTTGCAAGGGTCTCGATGAGTGTGGGGCTGCTGAGACGGTATTGCGTTTTGTAAGGGTCTCAACAATGGTGTGAGGCTGCTGAGACGGTATTGCGTGGTTGCAAGAGTCTTGATGAGTGTGGGGCTGCTGAGACGGTATTGCATTTGCAAGGGTCTGAACTATGGTGTGAGGCTGCTGAGACGGTATTGCGTTTTGTAAGGGTCTCAACAATGGTGTGAGGCTGCTGAGACGGTATTGCGTGGTTGCAAGAGTCTTGATGAGTGTAGGGCTGCTGAGACGGTATTGCGTTTGCAAGGGTCTCAACAATGGTGTGAGGCTGCTGAGACGATTTTGCATGGTTGCAATGGTCTCAACAGGTGTCAGGTTGCTGGGCCGAGATTGTGTGGTGACAATTTTTCTATTTTTTTTCTGCACTTTTTATATTTTTTTTTTCTTTTTTTGCGTTTTGTAAGGGTCATGTGTTGCAAGGGTCTTAACAAGGGTGTCAGGCTGCTGAGACAATTTTGTGTGCTTGCAAGAGTCTCCATGAGTGTGGGGCTGCTGAGACGGTATTGCGTTTGCAAGGGTCTTAACAAGGGTGTCAGGCTGCTGAGACAATTGTGTGCTTGCAAGAGTCTCCATGAGTGTGGGGCTGCTGAGACGGTATTGCGTTTGCAAGGGTCTTAACAAGGGTGTCAGGCTGCTGAGACAATTTTGTGTGCTTGCAAGAGTCTCCATGAGTGTGGGGCTGCTGAGACGGTATTGCGTTTGCAAGGGTCTTAACAAGGGTGTCAGGCTGCTGACAATTGTGTGCTTGCAAGAGTCTCCATGAGTGTGGGGCTGCTGAGACGGTATTGCGTTTGCAAGGGTCTTAACAAGGGTGTCAGGCTGCTGAGACAATTTTGTGTGCTTGCAAGAGTCTCCATGAGTGTGGGGCTGCTGAGACGGTATTGCGTTTGCAAGGGTCTCAACAAGGGTGTCAGGCTGCGGAGACGAATTTTGCGTCGTTGCAACGGTCTCAACAGGTGTCAGGTTGTGGGGCTGAGATTGTGTGGTGGCAATTTTTTTTTTTCCTGCACTTTTATATTTCTTTTTGCGTTTTTTTTTGTTTTTTTTTTTTGTTTTTTTTTTTTTTTTTAATATATTTTTTTATTTATTTATTTATTTATTTATTTGTTTGTAAGGGTCATGTGTTGCAAGGGTCTTAACAAGGGTGTCAGGCTGCTGAGACGATTTTGTGTGGTTGCAAGAGTCTCGATGAGTGTGGGGCTGCTGAGACGGTATTGCGTTTGCAAGGGTCTCAACAAGGGTGTCAGGCTGTGGAAACAAATTTTGCGTAGTTGCAACGGTCTCAACAGGTGTCAGGTTGCTGGGCTGAGATTACGTGGCGGCAATTGTTTTTTTTTTTTTGTTTTGTTTTTTTATATATATATATTTT